>NC_090935.1:849949062-850589414 GCF_040938575.1 Ambystoma mexicanum
TAAGTCGGTTGGTGTGAAAGACTGTCGGAGCCTCCTTGGGGTTGCCCAAGTCCACCAGATAGTTAACCTCACCGAGCTTACCCACTACTCGGTAGGGTCCCATCCATTTATCTTGCAAGGCCCTCTGCCTTGTGGGGATCATAACAAGAACAAGCTGGTTTTGAGCGAACTCAACCATGTTAGCCTTTTGATCGTGCCAGTGCTTGACCAATGCTTGTCCAGCTTTCAAGTTATCGCTTGCTTCTGTCATCAGGTGCGACATTCTCCTCCGGAGACCTATCACATAGTCAGTCACTCTGACTGGCTTGGGGGAAGGAGCACTCTCCAACCCCTCCTTAATCAGGGCCAATGGACCTCTGACGGGATGACCATAGAACAGTTCGAAGGGAGAGTAGCCTACTCCCTCCTGAGGGACTTCTCTATAAGCAAAAAGAAGGCATGGCAATAGAAGGTCCCACTTACGCTTAAGGGGTTCTTCTAGAGCACCTATCATGCTCTTCATGGTTCGGTTGAACCGTTCTACCAACCCATTGGTTTGTGGGTGGTAAGCCGTTGAGAACTTGTAAGTTACTCCGCAGGTTTTCCACATGGCTTTCATGTAGTGGGACATAAAATTTGACCCCCTGTCAGAGATAACTTCCTTAGGAAATCCGACCCTAGTAAAAATACCAAGGAGGGCCTTAGCCACAGCCGGAGCTGTAACAGTCCTCATAGGAATTGCCTCAGGATACCTAGTAGCATGGTCTACTACAACAAGTATAAACCTGTTGCCTGAGGAGGTTGGAGGATCAAGGGGACCAACGATATCAATCCCTACTCTCTCAAATGGGACTCCCACAACGGGAAGAGGCACTAACGGTGCCACATTCTTGGACCCAACCTTACCAGAGATCTGGCAGGTATGGCAGCTTCTGCAGTGCTTTTCTACTTCGGCCCCCATTTTTGGCCAATAGAAGTAGAGTGAGAGCCTTTCCTTAGTCTTCTTGAAACTCAAGTGACCAGCCAAAGGAATCTCGTGGGCTAACTGCAAGAACTGTGGTCTGTTCTCTTGGGGTACTACAAGGCGTTTGTAGTCTCCAGGTGCAGACTCGGTCGGTTCACTATAGAAGAGGCCATCTTCCCAGTGCAACCTATGTTTCCCAGGCTCTTGCCCTTCAGCCTGAGTTTCTGCCTGACGGCGAAGACCTTCCAGAGTTGGACATTCTCTCTGTCCCTTACTGAAGTCTGCCCTGCTGGGTCCACCTTCTGCCAGTAACGACTGCAGCTCAGGATGGTCAACAGGATCCAGATCTCCAATGAGTTCCGGGCCTTCCATTAGCTCTTCTTCAGAGTCTAATTCTACCATACAGGGTTGTACTTCCCCCACAGCCTCAGCTGGAGGTGGAGTTACGGGTGTGACATTGGACAACCGCGGGGAAGTCCGTGTCGGCTGCATCGGAATGTGGGCTGTTGGTTTCGGTTTAGAAGTTTTAGGTTTCCCTTTGACTTCTGTGTTCCTAGAGACAGCGGCCGCCATTTCCAATGGAGCAGGAGTGATTTCTTTCTTCATCATCTCCCCGAGAGTACCGCGCAGGGTCCTCTCTCTTGCAGGTCTGGTTAGCTCCTGTAACCGTTTACTAGGAGGTCTGGGAGTATGCGATACAACTCCGAGAGTTTTCAAATCGTTACCCAACAGTACGCGTCCTGGTACCTCACTCTGTATGCTGACAGGTATCTTTACAGTCATGTCGTTACACTGGATGAGAACTGGTAATTGGGGAAGCATCTGCACAGGCCCTCCAGCTAACTTGGTGAGGCGTTTGGGTGCCTTAGCAACATTCTCAGCCTGAAAAAACGATTTATCCACCACAGTTATGCTGGCCCCAGTGTCCCTAATGGCAGGCGTCTCCTGACCATTCACCTGGACACTGTCCTTATAATACTCTTTAGTATTATCGGGGATAGAATTATAGACGTCTAAATTCTGTTGTTCCCACAACCCCAGAGATACTAAAGAAACGCTGGCTGAGACTCCAATGGGTTCGTCAGCTAGCAGTAGAAAGTTTCCACTTGCCATTTGGACTTCCTCCTCTGGAGCGAAGGCTAAGGAGACAAGCTGGACCCCTGAAGGTTTACCCTTACATCTGGGATCTCCTTTCACGTGATCAGTCGAGCCACAAACAAAGCATTTCCCGAATGCTTTCTGGAATGGTGGCTTGTTCTGACCTCCTTCCGGTTTGGCACCAGAAGACACACTATTCTGCTGTGGTTTTCCCGGTGGCTTACCCTTCTGGTTTTGTTTGGGGCCCTCTTTGGAATGTGAGTTATTCGAATTCTCCTTTGAGTCTTTTTTAGGCTGTTTTCCCTCGTCCTTTTTCTGAGTTACCCCAGAATCCTTGTGAGTAGCCCTGTTGGCAACCCACAAGTCAGCAGCCTTAGCTAGAGCCCTGGAATCTAATTCCTTCGAATCAGCCAAGTGCTGTCTGAGCTCAGGAGAACAGGCATCATAAATCGACTCCAACATAAAAAGATTTCGCATACCCTCGTAAGTGTCAACTTTGTAACCCTTAATCCATCCCTCTAAGTTTTTCAACCCTTCACTCACCCAGGTAGCCCAAGGGGTACCATCATGCTTTTTGAGGGTTCTAAACCTCTTAAGATACTGGGAAGGGGTCTTCCCGAATATAGCTATCAAAGCTAGTTTCACACTTTCGTAATCCGTCTTATCCACCTCCCCCAATTCCATTACCACATCAGTCGCAACAGGAGGAAGCCTAGAGAACAACCAGGGAAGCAACGCATTCCCGGTGATGTCCTGGAGCCCATGATTGTATTCAAACAGTTTCAACCAATCCAACACATCCAATCTCGGTTCGTACATACCCACTAATTCCTTCGGCATCCGGGGTCTTTTGGGACTGGAGCTCCTAGAGGAACCAGAGGAGAGAGAAGCATTTTCCATAGACAACTTTTTCATTTGTAACTCATTATTAAGCTCTATTTCCCTGAGTCTTAACTCAGCTTGTTTCTGCTCAGCCTGGGCATTCATTCGTCTGAACTCGAGCTCTTGGTTTCGTTCAGATTGAGCCAAGAACCGTTTATATTCTAATTCGAGCTTCATTTTTTCAAGTTCAAAATAAGCAGGGTTACTTGTGGGACCTGGTATTGGCCCCGTAGGCACAGTTGGTAAGGCAGGTAGAGGAACAGGTGAGACAGTTTCGTTAGCCTCGCCGTCCTCGTCAGCCTCTTCATCGCTATCATCAGAATTACGATTCAGATCAACACCATTACTGTTATCTACAGTTGCTGGAGAGTTTGGTTCCTCTGAACCAGTACCCAGACTTTGGTTCGCCAGCAATCTCTCTATCAGTTCTAACTTCTTGCCTTTTACAGGAAGATTCTCTTGTCTACAGAGAGCTCGCAGACTCTCAGTATTTTTATCCGACAAAGACTCTTGGCTGTACATTTCCATTGTAGACATGTTTTTTGAAAGTTGCTTTTGTAACGTTTTGTGGTTAGTCGTCCTACAGCGTCGAAAAACACTCTAAACTGTATACTCGATACTAATCCCACCGCTGTACACCAGTGTTAGGCGGAAACCTGTGCAGTTCCCTCTGGGACCACTGCAAAAGATTTAGGACTACAGGTGTTGCGATGAACCCGCTTGGTAGCAGTCTGTACCACACAGATCCAATTGGTAGCTGTGGCTGAGCAGTCAGACTTCTCTCAAGAAAAGTTGGTCAGTATAGGGAGTATACAAGATAGGGTAATTCTTCGCAGCAAAACGAGTAAACACGCAACCAGGCTTTAGTATAAAGATAGTAAGTTATTTATTAATAACAGAATGTCTACGAAAAATACTAAAGTGAACCACGGCAAACAAATCAAAATACAATTACTCTGCAGGATGGAATAAAGCTCAACCCCCCGAAACACTATATCGACAACTCTAGGTTCTACGGCACCACTTATTTTCAGACAGAGGTGTATACCTCAACCCAGATGACACTCGAATATTTTTTAGTGCGGAAGTGAGAGAAGAGAAAGGCAGGTAACGAAGTCAACACGGTTCGTACTGAAGCGGGTAAAAATGCAAGGCAAGAAAGCATTAATCACACTAGATCCTACAGTGCGGCGGCCAGGCCCACTCGGTGAGAGGCAAGGCACGATGTCCTGGAAAGTCTCTACGGATGATGCACTCAAGTCTTGTTTAGCAAATTGTTTAGCGACAGGTTGAACCAGTTCAGAACAAAGAGTGAATAAAGCTTGGAGGCAACCCAACGGAACGGAGAGGAATCAGATACCTCACACGAACCGATCGAAAAGGGAAGCCAGGCGGTTTACGGTACCTTGTGGGGGAAGACAGCTCCGACGGGGGCAGTTGTTCCTGGTGGTGGATGCACGACGGGTCTTGGCCAAGAGAAGAGATGCTCTCGTCGTCGAAGAGAAGATGTCCGGTGCACCACCAGGGAAGAAACCAGCCGCGGAGTGCTTCGTCACAAGGCACCACCTTTCGATCACGATGCAGGAGTAGTGGCTATCCGGTTGCCGGGTGCTCTGCACGGGCAATTCGACCACTGCGTCCTGGGCGACCAAAAAGCGCAAAGAAGAAGAAGACTGGTTGTTCCCACCAGCCAGGGAAAGAGCCTCTCCGGCAGGGAGATCTCTTCTGTCGTCGGGAGATTGTGAGACGATTCCGCAGGGCTCCACCGGAGGTTTTGTCGTGCAGGTCGGCTCAGCGTTACCCTCGTCGGATTCTTTAGGTCCAGTGGCGACTTCCTGAAGATCCAGTCCCAAAGGCCCTGCTTTTATGCAGACGTCCCCCATTCATTCAGCCTAGCTTGTCAATCAACACATGCTAAGTGGTGAGCGGGAAGGCTCACCACCTGGGCCAATCACTCCAGAGTGCGACCTGAGTTGGCAAGGCAACTCGGTCCAGGGTGTCTAAACCCCCTCCCACACCCCTGAGGTAACCCAGACAGAATGGCGCCACCTTCGCGGGTCTCTGTCCAGAGGCCCGCCAAAAGTGGAACAAAGGGCTCAACCTTTGGTTTCGGAGTCACAGAGAAAAACACAGACGCCATTTTACAACCCGAGTTCTGGCAGAAAATACCACTCGATAAACCTATTTAAGATAAGTAGATCGGTGGTACGTTGGAGATTAACGAAAAACAGTATCAATCTTCAACAATGGGACGAATCCCATAGGGTTATGCTCGGGGCCGAACATAACAAGTAGTTTCCACTGCCACCAGCCAAAACTCGACGAGGGGGGACGGGACAGTGCCCCCTCGAGTAACAGATCCAGGAGTAATCGTATTACCCCTACTAGCACGTCCACAATAAGATGGTTGGTACTAGTTCTGTTAGTAAATTTAGGTCTAGTAAAGCCAATGGTGACTTTACATGCCCGGGGAGACAGTAGTCAGTCCCCGGGTATGGAGTCTATGGTGGGGGGACCTGCTAGGGCGCCCCCGTGTCACGACACGTAGGGTGCAGAGTGACACACATAGAAAAACTTATGAGACCCTATGGAGTAAAAGACCCCATAGCCCATCGAACACATTGACACCTCCAAGGAATTCCACACATACATGTCCAAGAGTGAGAGGAAAAGGGTCACACTCTTGGCAGGATGGAAAAAACAAACCCCAGAAATCCAGCAAAGCTGCTGGGGGACTCACTAGGTTAGGAAATTCAGCCTAAACAGAGAATTCTCCCTAACAGTCTCCCATCACCCCCACCCCCCAGCAGTGCAGGGGCAGCCTCCACCAGGCCCCCACCCATGTCTCCCATCACCCCCACCCCCCAGCCACCAGGGGCAGCCTCCACCAGGCCCCGACTCATGTCCCCTATCACCCCCACCCTCCAGCCACCAGGGGCAGCCTCCACCAGGCCCCCACCCATGTCTCCCGCCACCCCCACCCCCCAGCCACCAGGGGCAGCCTCCCCCAGGCCCCCACCCATGTCTCCCACCACCCCCACCCCCCAGCCACCAGGGCAGCCTCCATCAGGCCCCCACCCATGTCTCCCACCACCCCCACCCTCCAGCAGTGCAGGGGCAGCCTCCACCAGGCCCCCACTCATGTCACCCACCACCCCACCCACCAGCAGTGCAGGGGCAGCCTCCACCAGGCCCCCACTCATGTCCCCTATCACCCACACCCCCCAGCCACCAGGGGCAGCCTCCACCAGGCCCCCACCCATGTCTCCCACCACCCCCACCCCCAGCAGTGCAGGGGCAGCCTCCACCAGGCCCCCACCCATGTCCCCTATCACCCCCACCCCCCAGCCACCAGGGGCGGCCTCCACCAGGCCCCCACCCATGTCTCCCACCACCCCCACCCCCCAGCAGTGCAGGGACAGCCTCCACCAGGCCCCCACTCGTGTCTCCCTTCACCCCCACCCCCAGCAGTGCAGGGGCAGCCTCCACCAGGCCCCCACCCATGTCTCCCATCACCCCCACCCCCCAGCCACCAGGGGCAGCCTCCATCAGGCCCCCACTCATGTCCCCTATCACCCCCACCCCCCAGCCACCAGGGGCAGCCTCCGACAGACCCCCACTCATGTCCCCTATCACCCCCACCCCCCAGCAGTGCAGGGGCAGCCTCCACCAGGCCCCCACCCATGTCTCCCATCACCCCCACCCCCCAGCCACCAGGGGCAGCCTCCACCAGGCCCCCACTCATGTCCCTTATCACCCCCACCCACCAGCCACCAGGGGCAGCCTCCACCAGGCCCCCACTCATGTCCCCTATCACCCCACCCCCCAGCCACAGGGGCAGCCTACACCAGGCCCCCACGCATGTCCCCTATCACCCCCACCCCCCAGCAGTGCAGGGGCAGCCTCCACCAGGCCCCCTCCCATGTCTACCACCAGCCCCACCCCCC
The DNA here is from genome assembly GCF_040938575.1 of Ambystoma mexicanum. NCBI lineage: Eukaryota > Metazoa > Chordata > Amphibia > Caudata > Ambystomatidae > Ambystoma > Ambystoma mexicanum. Next base: position 849,955,933 of record NC_090935.1, read on the forward strand.
AGCAGTGCAGGGGCAGCCTCCACCAGGCACCCACTCATGTCCCCTATAACCCCCACCCCCCAGCCACCAGGGGCAGCCTCCACCAGGCCCCCACTCATGTCCCCTATCGCCCCCACCCCCCAGCAGTGCAGGGGCAGCCTCCACCAGGCCCCCACCCATGTCTACCACCACCCCCACCCCCCAGCAGTGCAGGGGCAGCCTCCACCAGGCACCCACTCATGTCTCCCATCACCCACACCCCCCAGCAGTGCAGGGGCAGCCTCCACCAGGCCCCCACCCATGTCTCCCACCACCCCACCCCCCAACAGTGCAGGGGCAGCCTCCACCAGGCCCCCACTCATGTCTCCCATCACCCCCACCCCCCAGCAGTGCAGGGGCAGCCTCCACCAGGCCCCCACCCATGGCTCCCATCACCCCCACCCCCCAGCCACCAGGGGCAGCCTCCACCAGGCACCCACTCATGTCTCCCATCACCCACACCCCCCAGCAGTGCAGGGGCAGCCTCCACCAGGCCCCCACCCATGTCTCCCACCACCCCACCCCCCAACAGTGCAGGGGCAGCCTCCACCAGGCCCCCACTCATGTCTCCCATCACCCCCACCCCCCAGCAGTGCAGGGGCAGCCTCCACCAGGCCCCCACCCATGGCTCCCATCACCCCCACCCCCCAGCCACCAGGGGCAGCCTCCACCAGGCCCCCACTCATGTCCCCTATCACCCCCACCCCCCAGCAGTGCAGGGGCAGCCTCCACCAGGCCCCCACCCCCCAGCACTGTGGGGCACCTGCCAGCAGGCCCCCACTCATGTCCAACTCATGTTCCCCTGCACCCCCACCCCCCAGCACTGTGGTGCACCTGCCAGCAGGCCCCCACTCATGTCCAACTCATGTTCCCCTGCACCCCCACCCCCCAGCACTGTGGGGCACCTGCCAGCAGGCCCCAACTCATGTTCCCCAGCCAACATGTCATCACAATCTAGATCCCTGGCCCCTATGGTCAGCCTCCAAATGCAAAACACCCACCCGAATATTGCATCCACCCACTTAGAAATGGCAATAACATGATAGAACACCAATTGCAAGTTTGGAAACGAACACATGTCCCTCACATACACCCAATGGGTGTCAGTGAATCTCAAAACCCATATCATGATATGCATGAAACCAATGAGATGATACTACACATTGAAGTTTGATCAAAAAATATGTATTAAAGGAAACATAAATTGAATTAAAAATAAACAAACAGAAATGGGAATGTAAAAAAATGAAAAGAAGCATGTCCGTGAAAAAAAGCAAAATCAAAAATCATAATCCAAAGGAATGTTGCCCAAAGTCACAGTCCACAAAAGAAAATCCAATGGAAAATTATAATTGAAAGCCATTGCTCCATGGGTAAATTGTAAAAGAAAATCCAACAGTGAACTATGTACAGATGAACAAGCCAGGGTCCATTATCCCAACAAAAGAAATGAAACCTATCTAACAACACTAACTAATAAAAAAAAACTATATACACAAATGTGGCCCATTGTCCAAAAGGTCCCAAAACAAAAAAATTCAAAAACAAAGGAAACCTAACACTAACTACATAACTATGTACAAAGGCAGCGGGCTAGTCTGACGGCTCACTTTTGGATGTCCCGGGCCAGGGCATCATCAAACTCCTGCTCAATGTCCCAGAGGCGGTCCTCCTCCATGGCCCCGAGGGTCCGCGTGGCCATCGACGTGTCCACCTCCAACCCCCTGCGGATTGCCTCGAGGCACTCGGCCCGCCTCAGGGCCCTCCGCATGGAGTTCTCCGCCCTGACTATCGTGAGCCGTGCCTCTTCCGCCCGCTGCCGCTCCGCATCTATGGTGTGGCCCAACCGCTGCCACGCGGAAGACACTTTCTGTCCTGTTCTTGCCCCTCCGATGTTGAAGGCCCCGAGCCTTCATGGCTCCCACCACGTTGCTGCTGCTGCTGTGCCTCTGCCCGTGCACTGCCTCCTGCTGCCTGCACATCCTCCGCTGGCTGGGGTGCAGTCATTGATGTGGCCACCACTGCTGGACGTCCGACTCCCGACTGTGGCAGGGATGCCTCCTCCACCAGCCTGGCCGCACCGTCAGAGGCAGCTCCACAGGGCACCCAGGTGACTGATGGGTGGGAAGATGGCACGGAGGACGACTGGCGCATAGGGGGTTCAGTTGAGGAGGGGGTCTCAGCAAGCCCCATCAAACGGAGGTATCCGGCCTGGGTGACCTGTCCCAGTAGGCCGACGCGGTCAACGAGCCATTCGAGATGACGTGCAGTCTCCTCATGAAAAGACTGCAGGTCACCTCGCATGGCCCGTTGACGCAACGCCACACCAGTCAGGACAGGCTCAACCCGGACCCAGATAGCCACATCCGCAGGCAGAGGAAGGCCAGTTGTCGTGAGCTCATCCCCTGCCTGAAAACGGGTCTGGACGTAGGCATCCCTGCTGGTGCAAGATGATGCAGGGACAGGATCAGGGACAGGATTGCACACAGGCACCTCCGCGGAGGCCTGTGCTGCTTCCTGTCCCTGGTCCTGCACTGCACCACTAGCACCAGTGGGATCCCCACCTCCAGACCCCGTCTCTGTTGCTTGCACGGACTCCTCCTCCACCAAACCCCCTACCAACCTGGATGACTCCGTGCCATCTTCCCCCGTTGGGCCCTGTGGGGTCCCAGCTGCCCCTTCTGCTGCCAAGGAGTCCAACTCCAACCTCCGCCTCTTGGACCTCCCCCTGACAGCTGCGGCCTGGGACGCGGCACCGGACTCATCACTCCCTGACGAGATCGCAACATGGGAGGGGAGCCGGGCCTTCGTCTCCGGCTGGCGGTGGGATCCCCGCCGCTGTGCTCCACAGCACCTTCTCCGCCCTCTTCATCAGTTGACGCTGCAGACAGGGAGAAATAAAACACAGGCATCAGGGCACTGTACAATGGACACATACACACATGACAGTTGTACATGAGTGGCATTGGCAAACCTCAGACATGCCATCACAATCCCCAACACACATGTCATTTCAACTCGCACAGATGAGCCATACCACAGCCATATCGCAACTGCCAGCACCATACATACACATACAACAGCATGAGCAGGCAAAGCTGAGCCAGACATCACATACAACACAGGAAGTGCACTACACATGTACACACACCACCACACTTGCATGCATGTGTACACCTCTGCCAAGTGTCGCAGTGTTCAGATGGGCATCCATGTCACATCTGCCAATCAGGCTTCCACATCCCGCTGTCACATGCATCCATGTTGCATCACTGTTGCACCCTTGTAAAATACACAGAAATGCACATGTACACAGTGCTGATACATGCAGCTGAAAACAACATACATGAGTGACATCACGAACATGTCTACTTACATACACATTCATCCAAACATGTGTGCCCACACAACTGCATTTGGCATGCAAGCCTACCCACACAAGCACCATCCATGTCTCACACATTACAGCCCTCGCATGTGTTAGCCTCACGGCCCTGTACACCCCCACCCATACTCAACCCCATACAAACAGATGTGCAACCTGCACACTACTGAAACAACACCACACGCACAGCTCACAATCATGATGCATGTACACTTACAGTTTGAGTCCAGACGGGTCTGCCTCTCAAGGACCTGGACGTGGAGAGCTGGGGATATGCGTTCCAGGACCCTCATCTGATCTTCAGACAAGTGGCCCCGGCGCCCCTTAGCATCCGCTGCCTTCAAGAGGCGCCAGGCCTTGTTCAGGGTCCTGGACCTGAAGTCCTCCCAGCGGTTCTTGACATGTTGTAAATCGCGGACTGCCACCCCCTCCGCGTTGATGGCAGTCACGATGTCAGTCCAGATCCGAGTCCGTCCTTCCTTGTCGGCGCGGGAACTTCCGAAGAGGGCATCATACTGCCCCAGGACTTGCTCCACCAGGACACCAACTTCCCTGGCACTGAAGCTGGTGCCCCTCTGCCTCTCTGGCCGGGGGTTGTCAGTGGTGCCAGATGTTGCAGTGCCCGACATGACAACCCCAGAGGCAGGAGTGGGTGGGCAACTGGGTCCTGTGGCTGGGCTGTGGAGCGATGGAATCCCAGTCGGGAGTCTTCGGTTCCAGCAGGGGTGGTCACAGCAACAGCACCCCTGGCTGATGTGCAGGCAGCAAATGGCAGGGCACGTGGCAAGCAGGCAGTCAGGCAGCAGCAGATGGCAGGTGGGAGCGTGCTCGGGGCTCGGGGGGCAGTAATTCAGCCTTCTGGGCAGGAGCGTGGTCTTCCGTGTGCTTACGCGTGTCCAGCTTGATACGGAGTGCTTTGGCACGTGAAAATTCTGCACGTCAGCATGTAATTCGAGGAAAGGCCCTTAGCGCGTAAGCGCGTCTGCACGCATACGCAATTTCATTGGACAGAAGGCCCCTCGAGCGCAAGCGCCCCTGTGACGTGACGCGCACAGGCGTGCATGGGCATTTCAGCGCGCGTGAAAAACTGCACGTCCGCGTGTAATCCGAGGAAAGGGCCCATGCACGTAAGTGACGTGACACGCGCGGGCGTTTCCCTCAGCACGGATTAAAGGTGAACGGGCCCAGCAGTTCGCTGGACGTGCCTTTCGTGGAGACCGACATGTGTTGCTGCTTCCTGTTGTTTCGCGCGCCATCAGAACTTCACAGCTATCAAGGATGTATCTCTTCTTTTGGCGGGGGTATTGGCTACGCGTGTTTTTCTGCATCGCGCTAGTCAGACGGTGAGTCGCACATGCTCTTTTTCCCCACTGTGGGTGCCCCTGTGTATCGCACCCATTTTCGATGTCATAGTAGCCTGCGTGTCCCACGCGTATGCGTTATTCGTGTTACTGGGTGCCACCGCGTACTGCGGGAGGTTGAATCCATGCACGTAGGCTGCAGGGTTGCATGCATGGTTTTACTGCAGTTTTGTTGTTCCTGAGCGTTGCGTGACCCGTCACTACATCACCGGGGTCACATACAGCCTTGCAGGTGCAGGGGGGCTGTTAACATCTTGCTTCCCACCCCCTTCACCTCAATTGCCCAGGTCAATTGTGGTGTACACCTCCCATTGGCACCACTCCATCTGTGCCGGCACTACTACATCTGTGCCATGGTTTGGAGGCCACCAAAGGTGAGGGGCGCCTCAGCTGGGCGTCCTCCTCGTGGCAGGCGTGGTCGGGGACGTGGCCGTGGTGACCAGGGAGTAGGGGGACTCCAGGGTGTCCAGGGCGGCCACAGAGGGGGAAGAGGCAGGGGTGCGCCACTTGAGCACAATGTTGTGCCATGTGTCAGTGCAGTCATGCCACCACCCCCTGTGGTTCCGGGGGATGCAGCTTCTGCATCTGGCACTGGCGCCCGTGTGACTCGGCAGTCCATTCCATCGACTGCCATGGGCCCAAGGGTAGTGGTAGCTGCAGGTGCAGCTGTGGACACCGCCACCCAGGCTCAGGGTCTGCCAGCGCAGGCTGCGTTGGCACTTGAGGAGCCCTTGGTCGATCTCCAACAGGCCAGGAGGGAAACCATAGGGGCAGGCCGGGCTGCTCAGACCAAGACACGTGTCCCTGGGGCAGTCATGTCATCTGCTGCCCCGAACAGCCGGGTGTTGGCAAGTGCAGGGGCAGATGCACCCAACAGCACCCCGGTTGTGAGTCTGCCAACCAGGACCATTGCGGTCAATGACCCTGCCACAGCTGATGTTGCTGCGCAGTGTCCATTAGTGGGCATCCAGCTGCCACTGACACAAGTCAGGCCTTTGGTCATCCCTCCACCTGCCACTCCCTTGGCTCAATCCACCGAACCCACTGGCCATACTGGTCAGGGCGGCATTAGCCAGCCAGGGTCTGCGCCACAGTCCAAGAGGAGGAAGGTTGCACCTGCAGCACAGGCTGGGACCCCACACAAAGCCACGACCTCCTGCACGTCGAGGAAGAAGCCTTTCTGCAAGCAGGAACTGGACTTCCTCGTGGACTACGTGCGGGGCCACAGCCGTGACATGCTAGTGGGTGCCAATAGTCAGACTACGGCTGCCCAACGTGACACCCACTGGAAGCATGTTGCGGAACATGTCAGTTCATTCGGCCATGAGGTGCGCACGGCGCAAGAGTGCAAAAAGCGTTTGAATGACATCAGACGCAGCACTAAGGCTAAGCGTACCTCTAATTACAACTTGACTCTGGTGACTGGCGGTGGGCCTGCACCAGAGGAGGAAGAGCTCACTCCGCATGAGGCACTTGTTGCGGAGTTCATACCACCTGAATTGGTCGAAGGAGTGGGAGAGATGCTGGACTTTGATGCCCAGTCCAGTGAGTGTTGATGCGTGTTTGTTGAGGACGTGTGTGTTTCACTTGTGGGATGTGTTGTGCATGATTGCCACTACATGTGACGTGTACATGGTTCTGATGTGTAAGTAATGCAATGCTTTCATCATGCATGTCTCCTCTGCCTGCATGCGGGGACTCCATGTAGGGATGCTCCCTTGCCCCTCCTCCGCCACTCTGCACCCCAGTTCCACCTTTGCACTGGTGTTCTTCAATCTTGCCAATGTGTACTTTCTTGTTCATGCGTCCTGTGTAGATGCTAACTTCCAGCGTAGAATCTGTCAAACATATGCCGTGTGGTACAGCCTTAGTACTTGATGCAGGGTATCTCACTTGTACTGTGCATAGGTCAGATGTCCCGCAGGGACATGAGTGCCCATTCATGCTCCATGTGCATTGCACGCATGCCCCTATGTGTCCTTGACTGGATGATCACTGTAATACAAGTCCTTAGTTACATACATTGCCTGCCATCTTATCAGCCTTCCCATGTCAACTGTGGCTCAGTCCTGCGTTGCACACATGTTAAGGGTCTGACAATCTGTGTGGCTCACAGGCCTCAGCCTGTTCAATGGCCAATGACTCTGTCCAACTGTTGTTGTGTCTTCTTCACACATGGGCGGAATCCAGAGTTTTCATCATGTGTCCTGCTTACTGTCCCAGCATCATTTGCAGTGTTGTCACTTGAATCACATTAAGCTGTTGATGCCAGTCAACACTGCCTGTCAATACACAGGTGAATGGTCAGCCTTTTGATACCATGCTAGGCATCCCTGCTTTGGTACTGGGGTGGAGGGGTGCTTGGCTTCTAGATATGGTACACATTGAATGCACAATGCACTTGATGTCTGAATTTGACATTGCACTGCCTTCACATTTCCTGGCACACACCATGGAGTCCTTGTACATGTAGGTAGTGAGTGGCGTACACATTTTCTGCACTGCATAGACCCACTTCCATGGAAACTGCCACCTTTCAACAGGTCTGATCACAGAAGCAATTCAAAGTTGACCCAGCATGCATGCCAGGTTATATGTTGTGTGTCACATGTCTACCTGATGCGTTTCCTGTAGGTGTGTGTGTGTGTTGTGTGCTTCTGACATGTGTAGTGACCTTTTTTCTCTCTATTTTTCAGGTGATGTTGCAATGGAGGCGGAGGATGGTGTTGTCATGCCAGACACAGGGTTGTTACCACTACATCAACCCGGCACTAGTGGGGGTCGTGGGGTGGTAGGCCACGAAAACCCCCAAGTGCTACAGTCCATCTTGTCTCTGGCTGCCTATGAGTCCAGCCTTGATGACGACTCTGACGTCCATGTTGAGTTGGATGAGCATCAAGTCCATGTGTCAGGGGTGAGTGATTCTGATGTGGACACTGCTCTGTCTGCGACACCTGCACTGAGGGATCAGACAGTCTTGGTTCCTCCGCCCGTGGTGGATCGGGACGCAGGGTCACCCTCCACACCAGTCACTGATGTGCCTGGGACATCACGTCGACGGGGGCATGTAGTCGTGCAGCCGCGGGCGGTGCCAACACAGCGAGGACCCCCGGTCCTTGGGTCCCGCAGGGGTCAAGCCCGGCAACGCGGTCGCCACGCGCAACCGCAGTATACTGAGTTGGAGCAAGACATGACTGCCAATTCAGAACGGTAGGGGGTAGCAATGGAGACGACCATCCATCTCCCACATAGGTTGGGCTGTGCAGGCGTTGAGCCCATGGAGGTTTTTTTTTTGGCTCAGCATCATCGCATGTGGATGTTGAGCAGCACCCTGTACCCCCCCCCCTCATGAATGCACAATGCACTTGATGTCTGAATTTGACATTGCACTGCCTTCACATTTCCTGGCACACACCATGGAGTCCTTGTACATGTAGGTAGTGAGTGGCGTACACATTTTCTGCACTGCATAGACCCACTTCCATGGAAACTGCCACCTTTCAACAGGTCTGATCACAGAAGCAATTCAAAGTTGACCCAGCATGCATGCCAGGTTATATGTTGTGTGTCACATGTCTACCTGATGCGTTTCCTGTAGGTGTGTGTGTGTGTTGTGTGCTTCTGACATGTGTAGTGACCTTTTTTCTCTCTATTTTTCAGGTGATGTTGCAATGGAGGCGGAGGATGGTGTTGTCATGCCAGACACAGGGTTGTTACCACTACATCAACCCGGCACTAGTGGGGGTCGTGGGGTGGTAGGCCACGAAAACCCCCAAGTGCTACAGTCCATCTTGTCTCTGGCTGCCTATGAGTCCAGCCTTGATGACGACTCTGACGTCCATGTTGAGTTGGATGAGCATCAAGTCCATGTGTCAGGGGTGAGTGATTCTGATGTGGACACTGCTCTGTCTGCGACACCTGCACTGAGGGATCAGACAGTCTTGGTTCCTCCGCCCGTGGTGGATCGGGACGCAGGGTCACCCTCCACACCAGTCACTGATGTGCCTGGGACATCACGTCGACGGGGGCATGTAGTCGTGCAGCCGCGGGCGGTGCCAACACAGCGAGGACCCCCGGTCCTTGGGTCCCGCAGGGGTCAAGCCCGGCAACGCGGTCGCCACGCGCAACCGCAGTATACTGAGTTGGAGCAAGACATGACTGCCAATTCAGAACGGTAGGGGGTAGCAATGGAGACGACCATCTATCTCCCACATAGGTTGGGCTGTGCAGGCGTTGAGCCCATGGAGGTTTTTTTTTTGGCTCAGCATCATCGCATGTGGATGTTGAGCAGCACCCTGTACCTCCCCCCTCATGGGTGCCTCCCCTCCCCCCCGGGTCGTATGTGGCCATTTTTGATTTTTCTTTTAGTTTAGTTAGTTAAGTTTCTGTTTGATAGTTAGTTTAATTAGGTAATGTAGGTTTTCCATAGTTAGTGTAATTAGTTAATATAGTTTAAAATTGCTTGTCTATTGTGCTTTCATGTGACGGTGCGGTGCTTTGTGGCTTTTGAAGGCATCCACTCTCTGTTCCAGCTGGGCCCTTCAGGCTTGTCTTGTGTATGTGTTTGCTGCTTGGGGTCCTTGTCTCACATATGCCACTCCTGCCTCAATTTTCCATGGGCTCGCAAGGATGGTTCGGTGTCACAACCTTTTACACAAGGGCTTTGAACTGTCATATCTGTGGCATGTCTGGTGCTATGTGACTTGTGTTTACACCCCTAGTGGGGATGATTTTGGTGTTATTGTCCACTGTTCAGCTTTTGCTAGATGGGGTGTTTCATGATTAATGTGTACATTCATTGCTATGCATTGTGTAGTATGTTTCTTATCTTTACTGTACACGTGCTTGTTGCAATTCATCCTGTAGATAGTGTTCCACACTTTGGATGTGAAAGACGGACTGATGGTGTGATTTATGATGTGACTCTCTGACATGGTCAAGTAATGAGATGCCTGAAGAGACACACACAGATGACTTTGAAGCATTAATCATGTGTTTCATGCCCTTTCTGTAGGGGGATGAGCCTCCAGAGCACCTTTGCCAGCAGACATGGCCCATTGGACGACGGAATTCTGGACACGTTTGTTGGTGCCCACATGCACATGTGTGCACAAGCAGAGGCACAGGGATTGCAGACCTACATCCTAGAACTGCTGACGCGTTCCAAGGAACTCCAGGCAAGGTGAGCAGCACAGGGGGGCCACAACACAGCAAAGCTTGCACCAGGCGAGTTGCACATGCAGGCTTAGTCACAGCACTGAGGGTGAGCTTGAACGAATATTGGTGTTGAAGCACACAATGCAGCTCAGATGTGTTGGTGGACTGATGGCTGTTGATGTAAGGTTGTCTGGGACACCTGCAGGGGCAGTGGTACATACCCTCCGGTACACCAAGGTCCATCGAGGCACTTGTATCAACCATGTAGCCTTCCGAGAAATGGAAAGGGGCAGCTCACAGGGACATACAGCAAGGGACATACTCGGGTGCAGTGCATTTCATTTCCATGTACATTATGATAAATGCACTGCCAACTTTGTTTCGGTCATGGTGGTACACAACTTGCTCTGAAGTCATGGCTTGCTATATGGGTATGTCTGCTTACCCAGGGAACATTTCATGTTGTGTGATTTGTGACACATTGGTGTTCCATTTGCCACGTACCCACCGGCGGCTGACTTACTGCATTAACTGTGTATGACCCATCACAGGGGTAATGTTATATATGGGTACGAAGCATCTACACCAGATTGTCTGTTTGTAGAGTTGTTTGTTGCTAAGGGGCATGTTTGGTGGTGTGTTTTTGTGTAATTGGCACGTACATGTTGTTGACTGTGGCTCTCTTTGCAGCATTGCAGTGCTCCTGTAACTGAACCTGAGAGTGCGCAGGCAGGAGGCCAGCACTCAAAACCAGAGCTAAGTGTCTTGTTGTTTTTCTTTCAAACTGCTCTGCATAGGCTTGCTGGGGGGTGCACTAATGCATGGATGTATGTGTAATTCAATTTGGTATGTTTTTTCCCCCTAACCACCCAGAATCCTATGCAATTTTGAACCCTGTACCCACTAACCGGTGTTCCTGCTTCCCGTACCTATCCAAGCAACGTTCTCTAACCCTCTTTATCCGCTGGGGTTGCGGATGCCTGTGTAAGCCCCGAACTTGCAGGTGCCAAAACCCTAGAGGGGGTGGTTGGTTCGTGCCACTCCTAAGCCTGGACTACAGAAGGCCATGACAATGATGTCCAAGTTTGTTTGGATTGTGTATGTGTTCATGCAGGTAGTACATTTTCGTGCATTCCCTACTTTCATGTGTCATTCCTCCTCCCCTCTCCTGCCACTCAATACAGTTATCCAGTGTGACAACACCTGTCCCGACTGCATATCCCTGAACCTCCTTCTCCACCAGGGTCTCAGGGGCCTGTGTGAGTTTGACCTTGCAGGCACCTGGGACACGTTGGGGGTGGTTGTTTCGTGACACTCCTGCGCCTGTACACGGGACCTGTGACAGTACACATCCGTTCATGGTGCATCATCCTATGTTATGTACCACACATGGTTCACATCCTGTTATGACATTGTTTTACTGTGCTACCTTGGTTGTTGCATCATTGTGGTAGTACTTGGCCTTTGTGAGGTACTGCTACATCAAGTCATCTACTGGAGGGTGTTCTGGTTCGTTTTTATGCCTTGGATTTTGTGATTTTGGAAATGAGTGTGGATTCTGAGGGTGCAGGCACCTTTTTACACACAAGGTGTGAGATGGTGACGAAGGGTAAAGGTGATCCTGTTGCCAGGTGGAATTGAGGGTTGAAGGCTCCATGACCCAGGTGCAGTTGTTCAGTGGGTCATGGTCATTTGTGAGGGAGGTGGGGGTTGTTGTTGATAGTTGCCTTGCCCTGCAGTGTGATGGGAACCCTGACATTGTAATGGTGGTATCCTATGTACATGTTGTGTTCTGCTGATCAATGCCTGTTCATGTGTTGTGTTTACCTTTCAGGTGCGAGGGGATAGTTATGGTTTGACATGCTGGGGTGTACACATGGTGAATGTTCACATGTGATGTGTAGAGAACACTGATGGTCACTTGATTGCACATGCATATGTTGAGTGCATGTCCTTGCTGACCCACACACTTGCACTCTGATGCACTACATGTACTACCACCCTTGCATATCCACGTGTACACTGTTTGCCTTCTGGTGCCCACTGTGTCCCTGCAGCACATTTTCTGTGACCAATTATGGATCCTGTACATGCCTAATTTTCTTTTTGATGTGGTCTGTCGCTTAGATGTGATGCTCAGGGTGTGCATCACACACAATGGCTGTTCACTGTGCTGTGCGCTGAGCAGTGTGTTGCAGGAGTAGGACACAGCACACAGAAGCTGCAGTGTTGATTTTGCAATGCACAATGTGCATGTAGACAGGCATTCATTGTTATGTTACGTCTACAACTCTTGTAATGCATTTGGAAATGACTTATTTTGGGTGGGAGGTTGCTGGTCAGTCATTTCATCTGATTCCAGGTCAGGCATCATTGTCTGATGCCAATGTACATTTTGGACATGGCAATGTGTACCTTATTGTTACTGTGTTGGTGTATGGGTATTGCTTGCCATGTCATGTTGTGGTTTGGGAGGGTTTGAGTGACATAACAGTGATGGCCATGGCCTGTTTTGCAGGTGTGTGTGATGCGCGGCAGGGCCCTCCCTCTGGAACAGCCTTCCTGCCTCACAGGAACTTGAGGGGAACCATCTCTGGTTCGGGAAACACCTCAAGACCTTCCTCTTTGCTTCTGCTTTCTCTATGCCTCTCCCTTGCAAAATTCTTCACTGGAACTGCACTGGATCTGCAACTGGGCCACTCTCACCAACCTCGGTCCCTGGCCCAGCCACTCTCCACTTGCACTGCCTCCCTGGCAACCCCTGCACTGCGGTACTGTCTCTCTATCCCTACAGCCCCCCCTTCCCAGCACTTGTCTGCACTTACCTTTGCAGTTGCCACCAGCTGGCCTATGTATTTGTTTTTTGGTCTACTTACCCTGTACTGCACTCCGCCCCCTCCCCTTCCCCTTGCACTTTTCCCTTCCCCTTACCCCTGCACTTGCACAATCTAAATGACACCTGACCTAGTAGTACCGTTGTCTGTCTTCCCTTGTTCCCCCCTCCCTGCCTCATCGCACCTTGAAATACTTGTGTATAGGCCATATCATGTCATGTCATATGTGTGCCTTTTGGTCACACAGGATAGCTTGTGTTTAAGTAGCTAGGGATGCAGACAATGTGGCACTTCCATGGCAACTATCTCAGGGTGGTAGGGCTGTGACAGTTGACTGTCTCTTTGTCATCATCGATTGTCACCTGGTATGTGCCAGGCCTGTGTGCACTCCGCAGGGGTGGGAGTTTAGGTGAAAAATGTGGCCACAAGCTGGGTCCGGGCTTCCTCGCCACGTGCCCTGTCCCCTCCCATGGGCAGCGCCTGTGCCTGTGGTTGGGGATGTGGGGGCACCACCATGTCCACCGGGACGCCCTGCAGTGTTGCAACATTGTGCAGGACACATGCTGCCACAATGATCCTGCACACTACTGGTTGTGCATAGAGTAGCTGCCCGCCAGAGCGGTCAAGGGTGCGGAAACGTGACTTGAGCACTCCGAATGTGCGCTCCACTATGGCCCTGGTTGCAATATGGGCGGCGTTGTATCTTACCTGGGGTGGTGTGGTGGGGTTCCGGATTGGCGTCATCATGTGGTTGCTCAGAGGGTTAGCACTGTCCCCTGGTGAGGTGTAAATGGTTGTGATTATTGGGGTTTGTTTATTTGTGTGTGTGACATGCATGCATGTGCAAGGGCATTTGTACTCACCTAGGAGCCATGTGTCGCCATGCTGCCCAGCTTCCAGGGCCCGGCTCAGGACGGACATTCTGTACATGAAACTGTCATGGGTGGAGCCAGGGTAGTTTGCATAGACAGAGGTGATGATTCCCTTTGCATCGCATACCACCTGTACATTGATGGAATGCCAGTGCTTGCGGTTTTGGTAGATGTGCTCAGTGGCCCTAGGTGGACGTAGGGCCACATGGGTGCAATCTATGGCACCGAGCACTTTGGGGAAGTGTGCCACCCTGAAAAAATCCAGGACAACGGCCTGCCTTTCTGTGGGTGTTCTGGGCATGTATATGTGCCTGTGGACTGAGGGGCGCGCTGTCATGATTACCAAGACCTGGTGTAGGCAGCGTGACTGCGTGGCCTGTGAGACCCCCCCCACTATGGCAGTAGTCCGCTGAAATAACCCAGTGGCCAAAAAATGCAGGACATTGAGCAGCTTCTCCAAGAGGCTCAATGCTTGGGAGCAAAGGGTGGGGGATGTAAGGTCATCTTCCCACTCCCTGACCAGGTCTAGGATGATGTGGGGTGGAAACCTATACCTGCCATAGACCTGGTCGTCAGGCATCCCAAAAAGGCTTGTCCGTGGTGCGAAAATGCGTGCCCTGGCTATTCTCCTCCTCCTGCGGTGTCCCACGATCAGTGCTGCGACAAATGGGGTATTCATCATAGCTGTATATACGTGTTTGTTGTTTGCGCGCACTTTTATACTGTGCGCGGGGATGCTTCCGCCTGCCTTCGTGTGGCGGACGCGTTGACGCCTGTGTGCGTCTTTTGCCGTGCCCGGGTTTCCCGTATTCTAATCCATGAATACGGGTTGTTCGCGTGCGTGTGGGCGTTCCGTGTAGTTCCCTGCAGTACTTCCCCAGTTACGCCTTCTTTTTCACGCGTTATTCCCCATTCCGCGTGTTACGCCCACTGTTCCGCCCACTTTGGTTGTGTGCGCCGCGGTATGTGCGCTTTTGCTGTGCGCGTAGCGCACGCCGTGTATGCCTGCGTGCGACATTGCTGGATTGGGCGCACGGACAGCGGGAAACACGCGCAGCATCTTCCTTGCATCGCACACGTGTGCGTGCGCTGCGTTTCTCGCGGTTGCGCTACCTTGCGCCTGCTTGCGCTGGGATTTTCGGCGCACGTTTGCTCCATGAATCGACCCCTGAATATCTTTTTTTAATTTGTTCTTGTTGGTTGTAGCTTTGACAAATTCCTTAGTGTATTCCACAATAAATTCAAGCTTTTCTTTAATATTAATGATAGTAGTTTCCAGGGCAAACAGTGTTTCTGCCTTGTCTATTTCTTATCCAATAACAGAGCTCTTTTTAAGAGCCGTGTTTATAGTGAAAAGCATCCAGTCACGGCTGCATTTTGTCTCTACGCCTGAAAATAGTGTCTTGTATCCCTCATCATCAATGAAGAGGCAGGGTTCATTATGAACCAAACAACCCTGTGGGGTTATATTCCTTTTCAAATATTCAGTTAGTAGGTGACTGTGCATTTCAGTTCTGAATATTTTATTTTTTTTTATTTCAAGAAGCTAACGCTAGTGATGCTAGAGCTGTCGCCAGAAGTTTGTACTACAAAGATATCAACACAGATAGAAACTTAAGAGAAACCACCCAGATAATTCAAGATTCACCAGCAACTGGATAATGTGAACGTTTAGATCATGTTACTGCAGCCAATATTTTCGACCAGCATAACATTCACCCACTACACCCACTACACTTCAAAGACACCATTGAAAATGCATTAGAAACATATCAAATGTGTCAATCCAAAGGATCCAAAATGAGCATGTGGTAAAAAAGTGTAGAAGCACATTTTTTTTCCTCTACTCTTTCCTAGCGGAAAAGGAGGAAGACATGATGAAAGGTCCACACAAATTAGTGCATCAGAATATAGCTCTTTATTCTGAAGACCTCAAATTCAGACAAAATGTAGAATACATTTTCCACCTCTTGTTCGGAAGTGAACTAGCAACTCTCAGGGTAATTCATAGAATTTCGCAGAAAAGTGTCGCAAGCGGCTGGCGCAGAGTGTCCGCGTGCGATTGTCTGCGCCAGGCACGTGCGCTAAAACCGATTTCCGCGCACAGCGTATTCATGGATTTTAGGCTCCCAAACCAGCCGTGGCGCAGAGTATCGCAGCGACCCTGCAGCAGCGCCAGTAACGCCCCCAAGAACGCCCTCGCGCAAGGAAAAGCCATCAAAATCGCAAAATCATCGCAAAGGGCTGCGCTAACCCTGGACCAGTTTACAGGGCTGCCGAACAAGGAACGCAAAGCGGGTAACGTGCATATCAGGGGTACGCGTGAAGTTATACACGCGATTAGCCAGGGTACGTGTATTACAGGGGTACACGGGAAGTTTAACACGCGATTGGCCAGGGTACGTGTATTACAGGGGTACGCGTGAAGTTTTACACGCGATTAGCCAGGGCACGTGTATCACAGGGGTGCGCGTGAATTCTCACATGCGATTTGGCTGGGTACGTGTATTACAGGGGTACACGGGAAGTTTTACACGCGATTCGGCTGGGTACGTGTATTACAGGGGTGCGCGGGAATTCTCACATGCGATTTGGCCAGGTACGTGTATTACAGGGGAGCGCGGGAATTATCACACGCGATTTGGCTTGGTACGTGTATTACAGGGGTGCGTGGGAAGTTACACACGCGATTAGGCTGGGTGGGTCCTCACAGGTGTTCCCTGTACACCCTCCACGGCCCCTGCAGGCAGCCCACAAAACAGGGGACTACCCTGCACACCTGCTCATGTCCCCCTGCACCCCCACCCCCCAGCAGTGCAGGGGCAGCCTCCACCAGGCCCCTACTCATGTCTCCCACCACCCCCACCCCCCAGCCACCAGGGGCACCCTCCACCAGGCCCCCACCATCCATGTCTCCCACCACCCCCACCCCCCAGCAGTGCAGGGGCAGCCTCCACCAGGCCTCCACTCATGTCCCCTATCACCCCCACCCCCCCGCCACCAGGGGCAGCCTCCACCAGGCCCCCACTCATGTCTCCCACCACCCCCACCCCCCAGCCACCAGGGGCAGCCTCCACCAGGCCCCCACTCATGTCTCCCACCACCCCCACCCCCCAGCAGTGCAGGGGCACCCTCCACCAGGCCCCCACTCATGTCTCCCACCACCCCCACCCCTCAGCAGTGCAGGGGCACCCTCCACCAGGCCCCCACTCATGTCTCCCACCACCCCCACCCCCCAGCAGTGCAGGGGCAGCCTCCACCAGGCCCCCACTCATGTCCCTTATCACCCCCACCCCCCCGCCACCAGGGGCAGCCTCCACCAGGTCCCCACCCATGTCTCCCACCACCCCCACCCCCCAGCCAGCAGGGGCACCCTCCACCAGGCCCCCACCCATGTCTCCCACCACCCCCACCCTCCAGCCACCAGGGGCACCCTCCACCAGGCCCCCACCCATGTCTCCCACCACCCCCACCCCCCAGCAGTGCAGGGGCACCCTCCACCAGGCCCCCACTCAGGTCTACCACCACCCCCACCCCCCAGCCACCAGGGGCAGCCTCCACCAGGCCCCCACTCGTGTCTCCCACCACCCCCACCCCCCAGCCACCAGGGGCACCCTCCACCAGGCCCCCACTCATGTCTCCCACCACCCCCACCCCCCAGCAGTGCAGGGGCACCCTCCACCAGGCCCCCACCCATGTCTCCCACCACCCCCAACCCCCAGCAGTGCAGGGGCACCCTCCACCAGGCTCCCACCCATGTCTCCCACCACCCCCACCCCCCAGCCACCAGGGGCACCCTCCACCAGGCCCCCACCCATGTCTCCCACCACCCCCACCCCCCAGCAGTGTAGGGGCACCCTCCACCAGGCCCCCACTTATGTCTCCCACCACCCCCACCCCCCAGCCACCAGGGGCAGCCTCCACCAGGCACCAGGCCCCCACTCATGTCTCCCACCACCCCCATCCCCCAGCAGTGCAGGGGCAGCCTCCACCAGGCCCCCACTCATGTCGACCACCACCCCCACCCCCCAGCCACCAGGGGCACCCTCCACCAGGCCCCCACCCATGTATCCCACCACCCCCACCCCCCAGCCACCAGGGGCAGCATCCACCAGGCCCCCACTTATGTCTCCCACCACCCCCACCCCCCAGCAGTGCAGGGGCAGCCTCCACCAGCCCCCCACTCATGTCCCCTATCACCCCCACCCCCCCGCCACCAGGGGCACCCTCCACCAGGCCCCCACCCATGTCTCCCACCACCCCCACCCCCCAGCAGTGCAGGGGCACCCTCCACGAGGCCCCCACTCATGTCCCCTATCACCCCCACCCCCCCGCCACCAGGGGCACCCTCCACCAGGCCCCCACCCATGTCTCCCACCACCCCCACCCCCCAGCAGTGCAGGGGCACCCTCCACCAGGCACCCACTCATGTCTCCCACCACCCCCACCCCCCAGCCACCAGGGGCAGCCTCCACCAGGCCCCCACTCATGTCTCCCACCACCCCCACCCCCCAGCAGTTCAGGGGCACCCTCCACCAGGCCCCCACTCATGTCTCCCACCACCCCCACCCCCCAGCAGTGCAGGGGCAGCCTCCACCAGGCCCCCACTCATGTCCACTATCACCCCCACCCCCCCGCCACCAGGGGCAGCCTCCACCAGGCCCCCACCCATGTCTCCCACCACCCCCACACCCCAGCAGTGCAGGGGCACCCTCCACCAGGCCCCCACTCATGTCTCCCACCACCCCCACCCCCCAGCAGTGCAGGGGCAGCCTCCACCAGGCCCCCACTCATGTCTACCACCACCCCCACCCCCCAGCCACCAGGGGCACCCTCCACCAGGCCCCCACCCATGTCTCCCACCACCCCCACCCCCCAGCAGTGCAGGGGCACCCTCCACCAGGCCCCCACTCATGTCTCCCACCATCCCCACCCCCCAGCCACCAGGGGCAGCCTCCACCAGGCCCCCACTCATGTCTCCCACCACCCCCACCCCCCAGCAGTGCAGGGGCACCCTCCACCAGGCCCCCACTCATGTCTCCCACCACCCCCACCCCCCAGCAGTGCAGGGGCAGCCTCCACCAGGCCCCCACTCATGTCCCCTATCACCCCCACCCCCCCGCCACCAGGGGCAGCCTCCACCAGGCCCCCACCCATGTCTCCCACCACCCCCACCACCCAGCAGTGCAGGGGCACCCTCCACCAGGCCCCCACTCATGTCTCCCACCACCCCCACCCCCCAGCAGTGCAGGGGCACCCTCCACCAGGCCCCCACCCATGTATCCCACCACCCCCACCCCCCAGCCACCAGGGGCAGCCTCCACCAGGCCCCCACCCATGTCTCCCACCACCCCCACCCCCCAGCAGTGCAGGGGCACCCTCCACCAGGCCCCCACTCATGTCTCCCACCACTCCCACACCCCAGCCACCAGGGGCAGCCTCCACCAGGCCCCCACTCATGTCTCCCACCACCCCCACCCCCCAGCAGTGCAGGGGCACCATCCACCAGGCCCCCACTCATGTCTCCCACCACCCCCACCCCCCAGCAGTGCAGGGGCAGCCTCCACCAGGCCCCCACTCATGTCCCCTATCACCCCCACCCCCCCCACCACCAGGGGCACCCTCCACCAGGCCCCCACCCATGTCTCCCACCACCCCCACCCCCCAGCAGTGCAGGGGCAACCTCCACCAGGCCCCCACTCATGTCTCCCACCACCCCCACCCCCCAGCCACCAGGGGCAGCCTCCACCAGGCCCCCACTCATGTCTCCCACCACCCCCACCCCCCAGCAGTGCAGGGGCACCCTCCACCAGGCCCCCACTCATGTCTCCCACCACCCCCACCCCCCAGCAGCGCAGGGGCAGCCTCCACCAGGCCCCCACTCATATCCCCTATCACCCCACCCCCCAGCCACCAGGGGCAGCCTCCACCAGGCCCCCACTCATGTCTCCCACCACCCCCACCCCCCAGCAGTGCAGGGGCACCCTCCACCAGGCCCCCACTCATGTCTCCCACCACCCCCACCCCCCAGCAGTGCAGGGGCAGCCTCCACCAGGCCCCCACTCATGTCCCCTATCACCCCCACCCCCCCACCACCAGGGGCACCCTCCACCAGGCCCCCACCCATGTCTCCCACCACCCCACCCCCCAGCAGTGCAGGGGCACCCTCCACCAGGCCCCCACTCATGTCTCCCACCACCCCCACCCCCCAGCCACCAGGGGCAGCCTCCACCAGGCCCCCACTCATGTCTCCCACCACCCCCACCCCCCAGCAGTGCAGGGGCACCCTCCACCAGGCCCCCACTCATGTCTCCCACCACCCCCACCCCCCAGCAGTGCAGGGGCAGCCTCCACCAGGCCCCCACTCATGTCCCCTATCACCCCCACCCCCAGCCACCAGGGGCACCCTCCACCAGGCCCCCACCCATGTCTCCCACCACCCCCACTCCCCAGCAGTGCAGGGGCACCCTCCACCAGGCTCCCACTCATGTCTACCACCACCCCCACCCCCCAGCCAGGGGCAGCCTCCACCAGGCCCCCACTCATGTCTCCCACCACCCCACCCCCCAGCAGTGCAGGGGCAGCCTCCACCAGGCCCCCACTCATGTCCCCTATCACCCCCACCCCCCCGCCACCAGGGGCACCCTCCACCAGGCCCCCGCCCATGTCTCCCACCACCCCCACGCCCCAGCAGTGCAGGGGCACCCTCCACCAGGCCCCCACTCATGTCCCCTAACACCCCCACCCCCTGCCACCAGGGGCACCCTCCACCAGGCCTCCACCCATGTTTCCCACCACCCCCACCCCCCAGCAGTGCAGGGGCACCCTCCACCAGGCCCCCACTCATGTCTCCCACCACCCCCACCCCCCAGCAGTGCAGGGGCACCCTCCACCAGGCCCCCACTCATGTCTCCCACCACCCCCACCCCCCCAGCAGTGCAGGGGCACCCTCCACCAGGCCCCCACTCATGTCTCCCACCACCCCCACCCCCCAGCAGTGCAGGGGCACCCTCCACCAGGCCCCCACTCGTGTCTCCCACCACCCCCACCCCCCAGCAGTGCAGGGGCACCCTCCACCAGGCCCCCACTCATGTCTCCCACCACCCCCACCCCCCAGCAGTGCAGGCGCACCGTCCACCAGGCCCCCACCCATGTATCCCACCACCCCCACCCCCCAGCCACCAGGGGCACCCTCCACCAGGCCCCCACCCATGTCTCCCACCACCCCACCCCTCAGCAGTGCAGGGGCACCCTCCACCAGGCCCCCACCCATGTCTACCACCACCCCCACCCCCCCGCCACCAGGGGAAGCCTCCACCAGGCCCCCACTCATGTCCCCCTGCCCACAGGCCCTGACAATCCTCAAGCATGTGCCTCATGGCCAGCCACCACAGCCCAAAGACACAACCAAGTATTACAGTATTACATGTGCCCATGATACTACTCCAATGGAAACAATGTAAATCAACACATGTGTCTCACACACACACAATGGTTGCAAGGGAACCTGAAAACCCATATCATGACATGCATGAAAACAATGAGATGAAACCACACATTGAAGAATGAAAAAATCAAAATAATGTATTAAAAACAACAGCAATGGCTATCAAAATCAACCAAAATACACAAGTAAAATAATTAAAAAATTAAGCAGGCTGTCTCTTTTCAAAATGAAATCAACAAATGACAATACGAAAAAATATCTTCCAAAGTTCAAGTCCATGAAAAGTAAATGAAGGTAAAAAAGAAATAGAAAACCATTGCTCCATGGCAAAAAATATTCATAGTTAAAAAAATATCCTAATCCAAAGTCCAACTATGTACAAAGTATTCAGGGTCCATCATCCCAAGAGAAGAAATGAAACCTACCAAAAAACCTATCTAAAATGGAACTATATACAAAAGGTGGAGCAGTGTCCGTCGACTCCAAAGAAAAATAAACTGCAAAGGAAACCTATCACTAAATAACTATATACAATGGCGGCAGGCCAGTCCAGCGGCTCACTTAGTGGTGTTCCGGGCCAGGGCATCATCGAACTCCTCGTCTATGTCCCGGAGGCGGTCCTGTTCCATGGCCCCGAGGGTCCGCAGGGACGCCGACATGTTCACCTCCAACTCCCTGCGGATTGCCTCGAGGCACTCGGCCCGCCTCAGGGCCCTCCGCATGGAGTTCTCTGCCCTGACCATCGTGAGCCGCACCTCTTCTGCTTCCCCCCGCTCCGCATCTATGGCGTGGCCCAACCGCTGCCACACGGAAGACACTTCCCGTCCAGGGTCCTCCTGCCCTCCGGCCGATGCCTGCCCCTCCGATGTTGAAGGCCCCGAGCTATCGTGGCTCCCACCTACAGTCTCCTGCTGCTGCAGCTGCTGCTGTCCATGTGCCCTGTCCGATGGTGCCTGCACATCCTCCTCCAGCTGGGGTGCCGTCGTTGACGTGGCCACCCCTGCTGGACGTCCGACTCCCGACTGTGGCAGGGATCTGTTGTCCACCAGCCTGGCCGCACGGTCGGAGGCAGCTCCACAGGGCACCCAGGTGACACATGGGTGGGAAGATGGCATGGAGGACGACTGGGGCATAGGGGGTTCTGTGGAGAAGGGGGTCGGAACAAGGTCCAGGAAACGGAGGAATCCAGCCCTGGTGAGCTGTCCCAGTGGGTCAACGCGGTCAACGAGCCATGCGAGAAGACGTGCAGACTCATCATGAAAAGACTGCAGGTCAGCTTGCATGGCCCGTTGACGCAACGCCACCCCACCCTGGACAGGCACAACCTGGTGCAGGATAGCCACATCCGCAGGGAGTGGAAGGCCAGGTGTCGTAAGCCAATCCACTCCCTGAGAACGGGTCTGGAGGTAGGCATCCCCGCTGGTGCAAGATGATGCAGTGACAGGAGCAGGGACAGGATTGCACACAGGCACCTCCGCGGCGGCCTGTGCTGCCTCCTGTCCCTGATCCTGCACTGCACCACTAGCACCAGTGGAATCCCCACCTCCAGACCCCGCCACTGTCGCTTGCACGGCCTCCTCCTCCACCAAACCCCCCACCAACCTGGATGACTCCGTGCCATCTTCCCCCGTTGGGTCCTGTGGGGTCCCAGCTGCCCCTTCTGCTGCCGAGGAGTCCAACTCCAACCTCCGCCTCTTGGACCTCCCCTCGGCAGCTGCGGCCTGGGACGCGGCACCGGACTCCTCACTCCCCGACGAGATCACAACCTGGGAGGGGATCCGGGCCTTGTGTCTCCGGCTGGTGGTACGACCCCTGCCGCTGTGCTCCACAGCACCTTCTCCGCCCTCTTCATCAGTTGACGCTGCAGACAGGGAGAAAGAAAACACAGGCATCAGGGCAAAGTAAAATGGACTCATACACACATGACAGTTATACATGAGTGGCATTGGTAAACCTCAGACATGGCATCACAATCCCCAACACACATGTCATTTCAACTTGCACACATGAGCCATACCACAGCCATAATGCAACAGCCAGCACCATCCATTCACATACAACAGCATGAGCAGCCAAATGTCATCCACACATCACATGCAACATAGGGAGTACACTACACATGCACACACAACACCAAACTTGCATTCATGTGTACACCACCGCCAACTGTCGCAGTGTTTTGATCGACATCCATGTCACACCTGACAATCATTCCTCCACATCCTGTGCCATGCAAGCCCACAAACACAAGCACCATCCATGTGTCACACATGAGACCCCTCACATGTGTCACCCTCACGGCCCTGTACACCCCCCCTACTTGGCCACATAAAAATACATGTTCAACCTGCACACTCCTGGCACACCACCACACGCACAGCTTACAATCAGTATGCATGTACACTTACCGCTCGACTCCAGATGGGTCTGCTTCTCAAGGACCTGGATGTGGAGCGCTGGGGATATGCGTTCCAGGACCCTCATCTGATCTTCCGACAAGTGGCCCCGGCGCCCCTTAGCATCCGCTGCCTTCAGGAGGTGCCGGGCCTTGTTGAGGGTCCTGGACCTGAAGTCCTCCCAGCGCTTCCTGACACGTCCGTAGTCGCGGACTGCCACCTCCTACGCGTTGATGGCAGTCACGATGTCCATCCAGATCCGAGTCCGTCCTTCCTTGTCGGCGCGCAACCTTCCGAAGAGGGCATCATACTGCCCCAGGACAGGCTCCACCAGGACACCAACTTCGGTGGCAGTGAAGCTGGTGCCCCTCTGCCTCCTTGGCCGGGGGTTGCCACTGGTGCCAGATGTTGCAGTGCCCGACATGGCAACCCCAGAGGCAGGAGTGGGTGTGCAACTGGGTCCTGGGGCTGGGCTGTGGGGCGATGGAAAATCAGTCGGGAGTCTTTGGTTCCAGCACGGGTGGTTACAGCAACAGCACCCCTGGCTGATGTGCAG
The DNA here is from genome assembly GCF_040938575.1 of Ambystoma mexicanum. NCBI lineage: Eukaryota > Metazoa > Chordata > Amphibia > Caudata > Ambystomatidae > Ambystoma > Ambystoma mexicanum. The sequence continues at coordinate 849,979,959 of NC_090935.1, forward strand.
GCAGCAAATGGCAGGGCACATGGACAGCAGGCAGTCAGGCTGCAGCAGATGGCAGGTGGGAGCGTGCTCAGGGCTCTGGGGGGCAGTAATTTGGACTTCTGGGCAGGAGCGTGGTCTTCCGTGTGTGAACGCGTGGCCAGCTTGATACGGAGTGATTTGGCACGTGAAAATCCAACACATCTGCGTGTAATTCGAGGAAAGGCCCTTAGCGCGTAAATGCGTCGCCAGCGTATGCGCGTCTATGAAGTCACGTGCACGTTGAATTGGGCACACGTTGGAAAATGTTGCGTGTGAAAAAAATGAAAGACACGTCCGAGTGTCAAAGCGTGTAATTGGTGGGAATGGGCCTAGCGCGTACACGCGGCAGTGACAAAGCGTGTAATTGGTGAAAATGGACCTACACGCAGAAGTGACAAAGCTTGTAATTGGTGGAAATGGCCCTAAACGCAGAAGTGACAAAGCGTGTAATTGGTGGAAATGGCCCTAGCGCGTACACGCCGCGTAAGTGACGCTGAACGTGTGGGCCTCCATAAAAGGTACGTGTAGAACACCATTTCCTTGTAAGTGCTTTTCGTGGAGAGCGAGTGGGTGAATTCTGTACTTCTTGTCGTTTCACACGCGATTTACTTCACGGCGTTTCAAGTTCGTACTCCCTGTTACCTCTGACAGCTTTTTCTCTTTTTTCTCTTTTACTGGTTTACCTGGGCCTGTTCCCTCAAACAGTGTTCCCTTCTACTGTTGTCCTGTCTCCTCAGACAGCGTACAAATCTTCTTTTGGCGGGGGTGTTGCTAACCAAACGCGCTCCTTTTTCACGCTCTTTTACCTGGCAGACGGTGAGTCACGCACGTATCTAACATCTGTGCTTGCCCCGTGTGTAGCCTACCCCTTCAGAGGTCATTCTAGGCTGCGTGTGACACGCATACGTTCATTCTTGTGTTACTGGGTGCCACAGCGTAGTGCAGGTTTTTCTTTCTGCACACGTGGTCTAGGAGGGGTTGCGTGCACGTCATCTCCCTTTTTTGGGCCTCCTGTGCGTAGCGTGACCCGTCATCTTTCTCCAGGGGTTACATTCAGCCTTGCTAGAGCACTAGGGTACAATTACCATCTGGTACCCAACCCCTTTGACCCCCAATTGCCCAGGACAATAGTTTACAGCCACTCCCATACGCACATTAACATCAGTGCCATGGCTGGGAGGCGAGGATTCCGTAAGGGTGGCAAAGGTGGAAGAGCCACAAGTGGTGGCCGTGGTGGATCCGGTAGGGGACGTGGTCGTTACTTGCAGGGTGAGCCTGTCCCCCCATGTGTGGAGGACCAGTCAAGGGCACCCATAATCCCCCCCCTCCCGTTGAGGCTGATATGGCTGACACCATCCATGCTCAGCCCTTGTTGGACCAGCCCATTGTGGCACCAGACCTGGCTAACTCCATGGCTGACTTCCAGGTCAGCAGGCCTATGACACGTGCGCTGGTGCACGTTGATGTCATCATGCCACGTGGATCTGGGGCAGCAAGGTCATCTGCTGCCCCAAGTAGGTAGGGCGGAGAGGCTGCAGGAGCAGCTGCGGCTCCATCCACCCCAGCTCTCACACACCCAGCCAGGACAGTGTCGGTCCTAGTCCATCCTGCTGACATTCCCCCTGACACCATTACACTTGAGCCAATGCCTGCACCAACTCCCATGCTGAGTGTGCAATCCCACACTCCTGATACAGAGTCCACCAGGGCTCCTGCCCCTAGTGTCCAGAGCGGCGCAGGACACTCAGGATCACCACCACCTTCCAAGCGGAAGAGGAAGAGTGCTCGTCCGGCACAGGCTGATGCCCCAGACACGGCTACACAGTCCGGCCCGTCGAGGAAGCCCAGCTTCACGGATGACGAACTGAATGCACTTGTCGAGTATGTGTCCTGACATGATAACGAGATGGTCATTGTTGCAGGATCCAAGACCACACCTGCACAACGCCAGGCACACTGGCAGACCGTTGCAGACATCGTAAGTGCCCTTGGAATCGTGAGGCGCACAGCCAATGATTGCTATAAGCGCTGGAATGACCTAAAGCGCAGGGAAAAGAATAAGCTGGCCTCAAGTCATGCCGCAACTCTAGTGACTGGAGGTGGGTCTCCAGTAGTGGACATGGAACTCACTCCACATGAGTCAGTCGCTGGGACCTACGTCACGGAGGAACAGATCCAAGGCGTGGGAGATCTGCCTGATTACGAGGCATTGTCCGGTGAGTGCACATGCATGTGTGTGTCATCCATGTGCATGGTGTGTGTGTGAGGGCTTCTGTTTGTGTGCCAGGTGAGAGTGTGTGCACCTGAGTCGTATGGGTCAGCCATGTGCTTCATGCAATACATCCTGCGCAGCTGCATTTGGCCATAGCAGTATCCCTTCTGCCAACAGTAGACATCTAGCCCAACAGCACGCCAGTTGCCCTTGAAGTGTCACCTTGCCACAACATTGTTGCTTATTTTTCTCTGTTCATTCAGGCAGATTGTTTGCATTCCACCACTTTTACTAGGCATTTCTCAGTCCTCTAGTCACATGTCTGACATGGCTATGGTAAAGTGGAGTGACTTTGTTACCTGGATATCATTTGTTCACACATGTCCCTGTGCAATTGGACCATTTTGGACTGGCAGCTCCCGGTGAAAAATCTGACCTGTTTGAATTAGAAAAGCTATTACATGCGGGAACTGGACTGAATGAATAGGTGCTGCCCTCCTCTCCATCTTCACTCAATAGCAATGGTACATGCCATCTGTGTCATGGCATGTGTGTTTCACCTGGCAATCACAGGCCAATGTGTGATGCCACTGCCAGGCAGCATGCAGAAAATGTGTTCATCTTCCATCTTGGTGTCATCAGTGTGTGCCATTTTCCTGCCCTTCATATGCAGTGAGGGTGCATGCATGGGAGGGTTTTAGTCATGTGTGACATGTGTCAATCAAGTACTGGTTCTCTTGCTTCTCAGCCCTCATTGTGTGCCATGGTGCTAATGCCTGTTTCCATTTCTTTGTTTTTATGTCTTTGCAGGGGAAGACGCACCTGATACTGCTGGGGTTGTGGAGATGGTGCAGACCCAGGAGGGGTCCGAGGGCCGACCAACCACCAGTGAGGGACGTGGTGTGGTGGTGGGTGAGAACCCACAAGTGCTGCAGGTCGTGCTCTCAAGGGGTGTCTCTGGCTGCACCTCCCCCGAGCTGTACTCAGGTGTTGATTCGGATGATGAGACCTACGTGCCGTCGCAGGTGAGTGTTCCAGGGAGGGATTCTGTTCTGTCCCACCCACCTGCAACAGGGTCAGAACCCTCAATGGGGATGTCAGTGTTGGCAGCTACGCCTTTGGTGGTTACGGATGCAGGGTCACACTCCGCGACATCTGATCCTGTTCCTGGGCCAGCAGATCAGAGGGGGAATGCAGTCCTGCAGCCTCAGGCAGTGCCGGCACAGCAAGGCGCAGTTCGCCTTGCCCCAGACAGGTGTGGTGCCTGCCGACGTGGTGGCCGTACGCCACCTGGCAATACCGCATGGGAGCAATCCATTTACGGTATGGCAACCCAACAGGCAGCATCATCCGAGATGATGGCTCAGGCCATGGATAGGGTGGCCACTTCCATTGTCCCCCCTGAAAGGCTGATGGAGCGACTACAGCAGGCAACCGACTCCATCTGCCATTCACACAGGGAGGACATGTTGGCGTCCAACAGGGACAGGCGGGCGGCACTGGCAACTCTGCAGGAGGCCATCTCCATAGAGTCCCAGGGCCACAGGGAAGCCCTGAGGCAGGAGCTCCTTCACCTCAGGACGACTCTTGTTGAGCTTGAGGCTTCAACACACCAAAGGACAGAACAGCAGCTGGAGCGTCTCACCCGTACGCTCTCAGCTGAGATGCAGGCAACGAGGGCGGAGGTCCGGGCATCCCGTGAGTTGTTGCATGGGGACCTCCGCATACTCATCCTCCAGAACGAGACCTACCACACCCGAATGCTTGCAGCCATGGAGGAGCAGACTAGGGCCTTGCGTGGGCTGCCTCCCATAGTGCAACCACCTCCGGATGCAGCTGCACAGGGTGATAATAGCGACAGCAGTGATACTCCCACAATAGGGTAGCCGTGTGGGCCATGAGCCCATGGACGTGTTTTTTTTTTCCCAGGATCCACACAGGTGGGTTTTGGTGTGCACCCTGTCCTCGGACCTCCTGGGTGGCCTCCCCAACCCCCCTGGGCCCATCAATGGCCATTTTTGATATTTTTTTATTTTTATTTTTATTTTTATTTTTCCCAATTTTTTTGGGACAATTTGTTGCCTTCCGTGGTTCCTGTGGGCATACGCTGCATTGTGGCTGGGCACATGCAGGCTTGTCATGTATTTGGTTCAGATGCTTGGGTTTGAGTCACACACACCCCTCCTGCTTCCCGTTTCCATGGGCTTGCAAAGGGTGTGCCCAAGTGACATTGACGTACATGGTGACATTGGACTCCCACTACATGTGTGGGTAGTCTAGTCAATACTGTCTATACATTCCTAGTGCATATTGCTGTTGTGTTGTACACTGCATGTTGCATTGATGTGTAACTCATTATCTGTGTCTACCTCCCAATTTGCAGGTCCCTTCCTCATGTCTACACAAGGCCCTCTAGTTTGGAGATGGGGTCCATGTTGGCAGCAGTGCACCTACAACTCTACATGGCGCCAACACTGTACAGTTGGAAGTGGTGGGAGTGCAGGCATTTCCAGGTGGTGAGACTACTAATTTATTACATTTGTGATGTCATGTTAATGGTAGTACCTGCTCAAGTTTGTTGTTGGTCCTGCATTAATGTGAGCATTTCAGGTGTTGCAAGTTTCAATTAGGGACACTGTACATTGTGACACTTTTGTCATGTTGTGGGGATTACTTTGTTTACCTGCAAATAGCATGACATGGCACGGTGTGTCGTGTGGCGGTGCTGGGGATGGGTTGGCTGACATGGCACTGTCCTCTTGTTGCATTTTGCAAGTGGGTATTCATTTTAGCTGCTTGAATGTGTTTCTTCACAAAACTGCCTTGGTGGTGTCTGTGTGGGTAGGGATGCACACATTGTAACACTTCCAGGTGAACAATCTCAGGCTGATATGGTTTTCACGGTTGATTCTCCAGACATTCAGGATCAGTGTCAGGTTGAGTCATCATTGATTGTCAGATGGAATGTGCCAGGGCAGTGTGCACTCCACAGGGGTGTGATTTCTATGTGAAGTAATTAGCCACTAGCTGTGTACGGGCTGCCTACCCCCGTGCCCTTTCCCCTCCCATGCGCAGCAGCTGTGCATGTGGTTGGGGATGTGGGGCCACCACCATGTCCATGGCCAGGCCCCGGCGTGTTGCAACGTTGTGCAGGACACATGCTGCCACTATGATCCTGCACACTACTGGGGGAGCGTATAACAGCTGCCCGCCAGAACTGTCAAGGGAGCGAAAGCGTGACTTTAGCACTCCGAATGTGCGCTCCACTATGCCCCGGGTTGTGATGTGGGCTGTGTTATATCTTACCTCGGGTGGCGTGGTGGGGTTCCGAATTGGCGTCATCATGTGGGGGCTGAGAGGGTAGGCACTGTCCCCTGTGGAGGTGGTGATTGGTATCATTGGTGGGGTTGTGACCTTGCTCAGTATCTGACATGCATGCATGTGCAGTGGCATTCATACTCACCAAGCAGCCATGTATCGCCATGCCGCCCAGCTTCTAGGTCCCGGCTTAGGGTGGACATTCGGTAAATGAAGCTGTCGTGGGTGGACCCGGGATCGTTGGCATATACTGAGGTGATGATTCCCTTGGCATTACATACTACCTGCACGTTGATGGAATGCCAGTGCTTGCGGTTCCTATAGATGTGCTCTGATGCCCTGGGGGGACGTAGAGCCACATGGGTGCAGTCGATGGCACCTAGCACTTTGGGGAATCGTGTCACACCGTAAAAATCCAGGGCGGCAGCATGCCTTTCTGCAGGTGTTCTGGCCAGGTATATGTGCCTGCGGACTGATGGGCGTGAAGTGATGATGTTCAAGACCTGGTGTAGGCAGCGTGACTGGCTGGCCTGTGATACCCCACCCACTATGGCACTTGTCTGCTGAAATGATCCAGTGGCTAAGAAGTGCAGTACATTGAGGACCTTCTCCAGGGGGCTGAGTGCTTGGGAGCACAGGGTGGGTGATGTGAGGTCATCCTCCCACTCACTCACCAGGTCCAGTATTATGTGTGGTGGAAACCTGTACCTCCCATACACCTGGTCATCAGGCATCCCGAAAAGGCTGGTTCTGGGTGTGAATATTCTGGCCCTGACCATCCTCCTCCTCCTCCTTTTGTAGCCCACGGCCACTGCTGCTAGGAACGGTATGTTCATCCTGGGTCTGAGCTTGTTATTTTGTTAGCGCGCAAATTTATGCGTTGCGCGTGTTGTAGGCGAGCGTGTGACCCGCGCACCCCTGAAATCCAGTACCAAGTCCAATAGCGTGTGGAAATTTCCGCGCACCACGGGATACAGGTGCGCTGAAGTACTTGCGTGTGTAAGTGCCCGTTCACCCCTGAAATACACGTACATAGGCCAATCGCGTGTACGCGCACTTTTGTCCATTTACACGCAATGACACTCTGACGTGCTGTCCAATTACACGTGATGACACTCTGACGTGCAGTCTTTCCACGTGTGCTCCCTCATCACTGCTGTGTGGGAAACACCCGTGCGGGTCACGTCACAGACGCGCTTACGCGCTGAGGGCCTTTGGTCCAATAGAATCGCGTATGCGGGCTGACGCGCTTACGCGCTAAGGGCCTTTCCTCGAATTTCACGCTGACGTGCAGGATTTTCACGTGCCAAATCACTCCGTATCAAGCTGGCCACGCGAAAACACACGGAAGACCACGCTCCTGCCCAGAAGGCCGAATTACTGCCCCCCAGTGCCCTGAGCAGCCTCCCACGTGCCATCTGCTGCTGCCTGCCTGCCTGCCTGCTGCACCCGTGCCCTGCCATTTGGTGCCTGCACATCAGCCATCTGCAGGGGTCCAGTTGCTGTGTCCACCCCTGCTGGAACTGAAGACTCCCGACTGGGATTACATCGCTCCACAGCCCAGCCCCAGGACCCAGTTGCCCACCCACACCTGCCTCTGGGGTTGCCATGTCGGGCACTTCCACATCTGGCACCAGTGGCAACCCCAGGCTAGAGGGGCAGAGGGGCACCAGCTTCACTGCCACCGAAGTTGGTGTCCTGGTGGAGCATGTCCTAGGGCAGTATGATGCCCTCTTTGGATCGTCCCGCGCCAGCAAGGAAGGACGGGAGAGGATCTGGGCCGACTGTGTGGTTGCCATCAACGCGGAGAGGGTGGCAACCCGCGACATCCAGAAGATCAAGAAGCGCTGGGAGGACTTGAGGTCCAGGACCCTCGTGAAGGCCCGGCGCCTCGTGGAGGGGGGCCGGGGCCGCATGAGTTCCATCCAGATGAGGGTCCTGGAACACGTACGCCCAGCGCTCCACGCCCAGATCCTTGAGAGGGAGACCCGTCTGGAGTTGAGCGGTAAGTGTCCAAGCATAGCTGTGTGAGACAGGGCATGTTGCGGTGTGCTGGTTCTCTGATACTTGCCTGTATGTGTGACATAGGCCATGTATGCATGTATGTGTGCAGGGACATCATGGTAATGCATGTGCGACCAGTGATGTGTGAACCACATGGTTGTTGCATGTGTTTAAATGCCACATGGGGAGCCCTATGCAGATTTTAAACATGAGAGCATGCCAGTCTCTGTTCCTGGACATGGGTGGGGGTGAGGGATGGGTGCTGATGCCAGGTACATATATGGTAGCCATGTCTGTGTTCCTGACCTGCGTGTCTGTGACTTGTGCATGCCATGGATGCATGACACATGTGTGTGACAATGCACAGATTCACTGATGCAGCCTAGTTACCCTTGTATCCGCTGTGTTTGGGGTGTATGGGGCCAGATGGATGTGACTGAGGTGAAGTGTGTGCATGTGATAGGCATGACCCATGATGCATGTGAGTTCCATATCATTGTATGTTTCAAGAGTCCATTGGACATGTATGGAAATGTCCATGGCATGCACCATGCCTGTTACTGTGTGTGTTTTGCCTGGACTGACCCATGTGTTGTGGAGGGACATGATGGAAGTGTACTTTGACAGTGGTACTCATCTGCTATTGCTTCCTGTCTAGGGGACCATTGTACAGTACCCTGATGCTTGTGTTCTTTGTCTCCCTCTACGCAGCGGCTAGTGAAGAAGAGGGCGGAGACGGCGCTGTGGAGCAAGGCTGCGGGGATGCCCCCACGGCTGCAGCGGAAGGGGTGGGTGAGCCCCCACAGGGGCCTGCTACGGTGGAAGACGGTGAGGAGCCATCCAGGTTGGTGGTTTCCACAGAGGAGGAGGAGGCCGCCACAGGGGCACACATGGGGCCTGGTGGGGGCATCCCTGCTGGTGCAAGTGGTGCAGTCCAGGGCCAGGGGCAGGAGGCAGCACAGGTCACCATGGAGGGGCCTGTGCATGTCGCTGTCCCTGACCCTGTGAGTGCACCAGCAGGGATGCCCCGTCCCAGGCCCGTCCGCAGGTAGAGGGGATGTCCATGTCACCTGACTCCCCTCCACCTGCGGACGAGGGGACCCGTGTCCGTATGGAGAAGGTCCTGATTGGGGTTGCGATGCGCGCGGGTGCAATTCGTGATGACGTGCATGCTTCCCGGGAGGAGCACGCACATCATCGCGAAGAGCACCGTGCCGACGTGGCCCAATCGGGATCTTCCATGTTCGGGGGTTTCCTGCATGTGTCGGCCAATCTGGCGGCCCTCTCCTCCTCTGTGGAGGCTATACGCCGGTCGTTCTCCTTGCCGTCTTCCGGCCCAGATGCCACCAGGGCCCCCTGTGGACCTGCCCTGACCTATGCAGCCAGCTCGGTGGGGATCCCATCCCTGCCACAGTCGGGAGTCGGAGGTCAAGCAGGGGTGGACACCACAGCAACTGTACCCCAGCAGATGGAGGATGTGCCGGCATCATCAGGCAGGGCACGTGCACGACGGCGTCGGTGGATTCCATCAGCCTGGATGCCATCGTGCTGGCAGAGGCAGTTGCGTCGGAGGCAGCAGCAGAGTCAACGTGGGAGGCATCATGGCTCGGGGCCATCAACATCGGAGGGGCAGGCATCGGCCGGAGGGCAGGAGGACCCAGGACAGGAAGTGTCTTCCGTGTGGCTGCGGTTGGGCCAGCAGATAGGTGCGGAGCGGCGGCGGGCGGAAGAAGAGCGGCTCACGATGGTCAGGGCGGAGAACTCCATGCAGAGGGCCCTGAGGCGGGCGGAGTGCCTCGAGGCAATCCGCAGGGGGTTGGAGGAGCAGATGGCGTCGTCCCTGCGGACCCTCGGGGCCATGGAACAGGACCGCCTCCGGGACATAGACGAGGAGTTTGATGATGCCCTGGCCCGGAACACTACGGAGTGAGCCGCTGGACTTGCCCGCCGCCTTTGTATATAGTTCTTTAGTTTTAGGTTTCATTTGTTTATTCTTATGATTTGGAGTCGACGGACACAGCTCCACTTTTTGTATATAGTTGCATTTTTGTTAGTGTTTTTTGTAGGTTTCCTTTGTTCAGTTGGGCTCATGGACCCTTGGATATTTTGTACATAGTTCTTCATTGGATTGTTTTATTTTCTAATTTTTTATTTCTTCTCCATGGAGCAATGGTGTTTGGATTTATTTTTTTTCTGTCGGATTGATTTCATTTTTAATGTGACTTTGAAGTACATTTTTTTTGGATTTGGTGTTTTTAATTTTTTTGGACGGACATGCACCTTTTCTTTTTTTCATTGGCATTGTAGTTTGTTTCATTTCATTTGCATTCATATTTTTTTAATACTATTTTGTTTTCATACTTCACTGTGTGGTATCATCTCATTGGTTTCATGCATGTCATGTTGGGTGTTTTCCAATTCATTTGTGTGTGACAGACATGGGTTCATTTGCTTTATGTACGTTGGGGGTGTAACATGTAATTTCCATTTCCATGTGGGTGAATGGGTTACTTGGTAGGGCCTTTTGGCTGTCGAGGCTGACCATTACGCACATGGTTGGTGATTGTGAGGACCTGGGTGCAGGGAGACATGAGTGGGGGCCTGGTGGAGGCTGCCCCTGGTGGCTGGGGGGTGGGGGTGATAGGGGACATGGGTGGGGGCCTGGTGGAGGGTGCTACTGCACTGCTGGGGGGTGGGGGTGGTGGGAGACATGAGTGGGGGCCTGGTGGAGGCTGCCCCTGGTGGCTGGGGGGTGGGGGTTGTGGGAGACATGGGTGGGGGCCTGGTGGAGGGTGCCTCTGGATGCTGGGGGGTGGGGGTGATAGGGGACATGGGTGGGGGCCTGGTGGAGGGTGCCCCTGCACTGCTGGGGGTGGGGGTGGTGGGAGACATGAGTGGGGGCCTGGTGGAGGGTGCCCCTGCACTGCTGGGGGGTGGGGGTGGTGGGAGACATGAGTGGGGGCCTGGTGTAGGCTGCCCCTGGTGGCTGGGGGGTGGGGGTGGTTGTAGACATGGGTGGGGGCCTGGTGGAGGGTGCCCCTGCACTGCTGGGGGGTGGGGGTGATAGGGGACATGAGTGGGGGCCTGGTGGAGGCTGCCCCTGCACTGCTGGGGGGTGGGGGTGGTGGGAGACATGAGTGGGGGCCTGGTGGAGGGTGCCCTTGCACTGCTGGGGGGTGGGGGTGATAGGGGACATGGGTGGGGGCCTGGTGGAGGGTGCCCCTGGTGGCTGGGGGGTGGGGGTGGTGGGAGACATGAGTGGGGGCCTGGTGGAGGCTGCCCCTGGTGGCTGGGGGGTGGGGGTGGTGGGAGACATGAGTGGGGGCCTGGTGGAGGGTGCCCCTGGATGCTGGGGGGTGGGGGTGATAGGGGACATGAGTGGGGGCCTGGTGGAGGCTGCCCCTGCACTGCTGGGGGGTGGGGGTGGTGGGAGACATGAGTGGGGGCCTGGTGGAGGGTGCCCCTGCACTGCTGGGGGGTGGGGTTGATAGGGGACATGGGTGGGGGCCTGGTGGAGGGTGCCCCTGGTGGCTGGGGGGTGGGGGTGGTGGGAGACATGAGTGGGGGCCTGGTGGAGGCTGCCCCTGGTGGCTGGGGGGTGGGGGTGGTGGGAGACATGAGTGGTGGCCTGGTGGAGGGTGCCCCTGGATGCTGGGGGGTGGGGGTGGTGGGAGACATGGGTGGGGCCTGGTGGAGGCTGCCCCTGCACTGCTGGGGGTTGGGGGTGGTGGGAGACATGAGTGGGGGCCTGGTGGAGGGTGCCCCTGCACTGCTGGGGGGTGGGGGTGATAGAGGACATGGGTGGGGGCCTGGTGGAGGGTGCCCCTGGTGGCTGGGGGGTGGGGGTGGTGGGAGACATGAGTGGGGGCCTGGTGGAGGCTGCCCCTGGTGGCTGGGGGGTGGGGGTGGTGGGAGACATGAGTGGGGGCCTGGTGGAGGGTGCCCCTGGATGCTGGGGGGTGGTGGGAGACATGGGTGGGGGCCTGGTGGAGGCTGCCCCTGCACTGCTGCGGGGTGGGGGTGGTGGGAGACATGAGTGGGGGCCTGGTGGAGGCTGCCCCTGGTGGCTGGGGGGTGGGGGTGGTGGGAGACATGAGTGGGGGCCTGGTGGAGGGTGCCCCTGCACTGTTGGGGGGTGGGGGTGGAGGGAGACATGGGTGGGGGCCTGTTGGAGGCTGCCCCTGCACTGCTGGGGGGTGGGGGTGGTGGGAGACATGAGTGGGGGCCTGGTGGAGGCTGCCCCTGGTGGCTGGGGGGTGGGGGTGGTGGGAGACATGAGTGGGGGCCTGGTGGAGGGTGCCCCTGGTGGCTGGGGGGTGGGGGTGGTGGGAGACATGAGTGGGGGCCTGGTGGAGGGTGCCCCTGCACTGCTGGGGGGTGGGGGTGATAGGGGACATGGGTGGGGGCCTGGTGGAGGGTGCCCCTGGTGGCTGGGGGGTGGGGGTGGTGGGAGACATGAGTGGGGGCCCGGTGGAGGCTGCCCCTGGTGGCTGGGGGGTGGGGGTGGTGGGAGACATGAGTGGGGCCCTGGTGGAGGGTGACCCTGGATGCTGGGGGGTGGGGGTAGTGGGGGAAATGGGTGGGGGCCTGGTGGAGGGTGCCCCTGCACTGTTGGGGGGTGGGGGTGGTGGGAGACATGGGTGGGGGCCTGTTGGAGGCTGCCCCTGCACTGCTGGGGGGTGGGGGTGGTGGGAGACATGAGTGGGGGCCTGGTGGAGGCTGCCCCTGGTGGCTGGGGGGTGGGGGTGGTGGGAGACATGAGTGGGGCCCTGGTGGAGGGTGACCCTGGATGCTGGGGGGTGGGGGCGGTGGGAGACATGAGTGGGGGCCTGGTGGAGGGCTCCCCTGCACTGCTGGGGGGTGGGGGTGATAGGGGACATGGGTGGGGGCCTGGTGGAGGGTGCCCCTGCACTGCTGGGGGGTGGGGGTGATAGGGGACATGAGTGGGGGCCTGGTGGAGGCTGCCCCTGCACTGCTGGGGGTTGGGGCTGGTGGGAGACATGAGTGGGGGCCTGGTGGATGGTGCCCCTGCACTGCTGGGGGGTGGGGGTGATAGGGGACATGGGTGGGGGCCTGATGGAGGGTGCCCCTGGTGGCTGGGGGGTGGGGGTGGTGGGAGACATGAGTGGGGGCCTGGTGGAGGCTGCCCCTGGTGGCTGGGGGGTGGGGGTGGTGGGAGACATGAGTGGGGGCCTGGTGGAGGCTGCCCCTGGAGGCTGGGGGGTGGGGGTGGTGGGAGACATGGGTGGGGGCCTGGTGGAGGGTGCCCCTGGATGCTGGGGGGTGGAGGTGGTGGGAGACATGGGCGGGGGCCTGGTGGAGGGTGCCCCTGCACTGCTGGGGGGTGGGGGTGATAGGGGACATGGGTGGGGGCCTGGTGGAGGGTGCCCCTGCACTGCTTTGGGGTGGGGTTGATAGGGGACATGAGTGGGGGCCTGGTGGAGGCTGCCCCTGCACTGCTGGGGGGTGGGGGTGGTGGGAGACATGAGTGGGGGCCTGGTGGATGGTGCCCCTGCACTGCTGGGGGGTGGGGGTGATAGGGGACATGGGTGGGGGCCTGGTGGAGGGTGCCCCTGGTGGCTGTGGGGTGGGGGTGGTGGGAGACATGAGTGGGGGCCTGGTGGAGGCTGCCCCTGGTGGCTGGGGGGTGGGGGTGGTGGGAGACATGAGTAGGGGCCTGGTGGAGGCTGCCCCTGGAGGCTGGGGGGTGGGGGTGGTGGGAGACATGGGTGGGGGCCTGGTGGAGGGTGCCCCTGGATGCTGGGGGGTGGGGGTGGTGGGAGACATGGGCGGGGGCCTGGTGGAGGGTGCCCCTGCACTGCTGGGGGGTGGGGGTGATAGGGGACATGGGTGGGGGCCTGGTGGAGGGTGCCCCTGCACTGCTTTGGGGTGGGGGTGATAGGGGGCATGAGTGGGGGCCTGGTGGAGGCTGCCCCTGCACTGCTGGGGGGTGGGGGTGGTGGGAGACATGAGTGGGGGCCTGGTGGAGGGTGCCCCTGCACTGCTGGGGGGTGGGGGTGATAGGGGACATGGGTGGGGGCCTGGTGGAGGGTGCCCCTGGTGGCTGGTGGGTGGGGGTGGTGGGAGACATGAGTGGGGGCCTGGTGGAGGGTGCCCCTGGTGGATGGGGGTTGGGGGTGGTGGGAGACATGAGTGGGGGCCTGGTGAAGGCTGCCCCTGGAGGCTGGGGTTGGGGGTGGTGGGAGACATGGGTGGGGGCCTGGTGGAGGGTGCCCCTGGATGCTGGGGGGTGGGGGTGGTGGGAGACATGGGTGGGGGCTTGGTGGAGGCTGCCCCTGCACTGCTGGGGGGTGGGGGTGGTGGGAGACATGAGTGGGGGCCTGGTGGAGGCTGCCCCTGGTGGCTGTGGGGTGGGGGTGGTGGGAGACATGAGTGGGGTCCTGGTGGAGGGTGCCCCTGCACTGCTGGGGGGTGGGGGTGGTGGGAGACATGAGTGGGGGCCTGGTGGAGGCTGCCCCTGGTGGCTGTGGGGTGGCGGTGGTGGGAGACATGGGTGGGGGCCTGGTGGAGGGTGCCCCTGGATGCTGGGGGGTGGGGGTGATAGGGGACATGGGTGGGGGCCTGGTGGAGGGTGCCCCTGCACTGCTGGGGGGTGGGGGTGGTGGGAGACATGAGTGGGGGCCTGGTGGAGGGTGCCCCTGCACTGCTGGGGGGTGGGGGTGATAGGGGACATGAGTGGGGGCCTGGTGGAGGGTGCCCCTGCACTGCTGGGGGGTGGGGGTTGTGGGAGACATGAGTGGGGGCCTGGTGGAGGCTGCCCCTGGAGGCTGGGGGATGGGGGTGGTGGGAGACATGGGTGGGGGCCTGGTGGAGGGTGCCCCTGCACTGCTGGGGGGTGGGGGTGATAGGGGACATGAGTGGGGGCCTGGTGGAGGTGCCCCTGCACTGCTGGGGGGTGGGGGTGGTGGGAGACATGAGTGGGGGCCTGGTGGAGGCTGCCCCTGGAGGCTGGGGGGTGGGGGTGGTGGGAGACATGGGTGGGGGCCTGGTGGAGGGTGCCCCTGGATGCTGGGGGGTGGGGGTGGGGGTGGTGGGAGACATGGGTGGGGGCCTGGTGGAGGGTGCCCCTGGATGCTGGGGGGTGGGGGTGATAGGGGACATGGGTGGGGGCCTGGTGGAGGCTGCCCCTGCACTGCTGGGGGGTGGGGGTGGTGGGAGACATGAGTGGGGGCCTGGTGGAGGGTGCCCCTGGATGCTGGGGGGTCGGGGTGCTGGGTGACATGAGCAGGTGTGCAGGGTAGTCCCCTGTGGTGTGTGCTGCCTGCAGGGGCCGTGGAGGGTGTACAGGGAATACCTGGGAGCACACAGCCAAATCGCGTGTAGAATTTCCTGCGTACCCCTGTCAGACACGTGCCCAGCCAAATCGCGTGTGGAACTTCCTGCGCACCCCTGAAATCCACGTACCCTGACAAATTGCGTGTGGAACTTCCCGCGCACCCCTGAAATACACGTACCCGGCCAAATCGCGTGTGGAACTTCCCGCGCACCCCTGAAATACACGTACACGGCCAAATCGCGTGTGGAACTTCCCGCGCACCACTGAAATCCACGTACCCTGACAAATCGCGTGTGGAACTTCCCGCGCACCCCTGAAATCCACGTACCCGGCCAAATCGCGTGTGGAACTTCCCGCGCACCCCTGAAATCCACGTACCCTGACAAATCGTGTGTGGAACTTCCCGCGCACCCTTGAAATACACGTACCCTGACAAATCGCGTGTGGAACTTCCCGCGCACCCCTGAAATCCAGGTACCCGGCCAAATCGCGTGTGGAACTTCCCGCGCACCCCTGCAATCCACGTACCCTGACAAATCGCATGTGGAACTTCCCGCGCACCCCTGAAATACACGTACCCGGCCAAATCGCGTGTGGAACTTCCCGCGCACATCCACGTACCCGGACAAATCGCGTGTGAGACTTCCCGCGCACCCCGGTATACACGCACATGTATTTTTTGTCAGCGGGTGTCCGTGTTTGTGGGTACCCCTTTGCATGTCATTTGTCCTGGAGGGCCACAGTATAGGACATTCATCATGGCTGTATATAGGTGCTATTTGTTGGCGCACCTTTTGGCGCACATTTCTTACAGGCGCAGAGACGCTACCGCCTGCTTTCTTGTGGCGGTCGTGTTTGTGCCTGTGCGCTGGTTTGAGCGTGCGCTTTTTTGCCCTATTCTATTCCATGAATACGTGTTGTAGGCAAGCGTGTGGGCGTTCCACGCACTTGTACCCTGTACTTCCCCCGTGACGCCCACATTTTGACAAGTTGTTCCCCATTCCGAGTGTTACGCCCCGTGTTCCGCCTACTTTTGTTGCGTGTGCCGCGCTATGTGCGATTTTCGCTGTGGCCTGTGCGATTTTCGCTGTGACCTGGCACACGCAGTTAGATGGCCTGTGCGCCAACGTGCACCGCGCACCTTTTTATCGCACATCCAATGGTTTTCTCGCGCACGGCCTTCCATGAATCGATGTGCGCTGCTTTTCGTGCGATTTTCGCACTTGCACTGCGATTTTCGCTATTCCACTGCGATTCGCACGTTTTTGGCCACTTGCGCCGCGCTAATTATTCCATGAATCGGCCTGTCTATGTTTTGGAATTGCACACACATTAAAAATTGTCTCTATTTTTTAAAACATATTCGCTACCCAACTGCTTCAAAAAATAAAAGACAAAGATGAAGTTTTGCAGTCAACTGTCACAAATCTCTTGACAAACATGTGTCGTACAAAAGAATACTGCTTTTGATGTCACACTGATGTGTGTTTTATGCTAAGGAACCTAAGCCCACCGACATGGTTTGTTACTTTAAGTTGTGCAGTTAAGAGTACACATAGGATGACTTGCACAACTTCTTACGCACTGCAAACACAAATAAAGATGGACTAGATATAAAAACACCAGGATAACACTCTTCACTTAACCCTGTCAATGTGTCAATGCATCAATGTACTTTCACCATTGCTTCTGCACTTCATCTGTAATGAAACTACCCCACAGCGTGGAGAAGTTTAACACTTCTTTTAAAGAAAAGAATATCAATCCAGAGAAGCACCACACATCCACATGCTTTTGAGGATAAAAGATCCTCAAGAATTTGGCCATGACAGTGATGCCCCTGTTTTACATTGTATTAAAAAATACATTACCTGTGACATCCCTTCTGAAACCACACATAGTTACCTATGTACACAAATCGTATGATTCTAAAAACATAAGCGTGGCAAATGCTGCGATGTAGATATAAAAACAAAGGTAAATACTATACCGAAATGTTGCATTGGCTTCCCTAGCCCAGTTTAAAAAAAAAGACACGTAGATATCTTGATGTCT
This sequence comes from Ambystoma mexicanum, assembly GCF_040938575.1. Taxonomy (NCBI): domain Eukaryota; kingdom Metazoa; phylum Chordata; class Amphibia; order Caudata; family Ambystomatidae; genus Ambystoma; species Ambystoma mexicanum. Next base: position 849,996,863 of record NC_090935.1, read on the forward strand.
TCTGTTTCACATAGTGTAAAAGGCAAATTTCCTAAAAACACATACAACATTAAACAAAACATTCCACTACTTTAATGATTATAATGCAATCATTGCCCTCTTGTGGAATGCAAACATAGACATACAATACATTGGAGACAATTCCACTGCAGTTGCAAGATATGTCACCAAAGCTGAGAAAACAGAGCTAAAAGACCTCTAGGATGACGAATCATCTGACAAAAAACTGTGAAAAAAATGGTACAGCTTTCATATTAAAATGCTCTCCCATAGAGAATGTGGGTGCTAGAAAGCTGTAGACCATTTAACAGGTACAGCCTTACATGGCAAATCTGAACACATACAGCCACATCACAAGTTTGGCAGTAAATCTTAAATGTGGCCGTAATGCTATTACCTACGTATTTAAGGGTCTGGCAAATCATGAGTTGGCAGCTCAGAGCTCAGGGTAAATCTGCTGGGAAAATGCTGATTTTTGGTGTAATTACCACACAATAATAGCGCCAATGGTAGTTGTGTCGAAAATTCACCATTGGGCCAAATGGGGAATGGAGGATTCCTGAATAGGTCCAATCGGGAATGGGGAATTATCATTCCGCCAAACCCAAGATCCGGCCTATTAACACCGGGGGGTTGGCGGTAACGCTATTAGCCCCGGCAGTATCTTGGTAGTAATACTGCTGGGATACCACCCAATTCGAAATGAGGCCCATAGTCTGGCTAAACCTTGGTCCAAATTCATCTGGAAAAAGAGTACTAAAATCCTATCAAGAGATAGATAGAGTAGCCACAAATTATCCCAACAGCCAGGACAGTTAAAAAACAATTTAATTGACACATACTACCCAAACAGAAGTATTGCTTTGGAAAACATGTGCCTGTACGACATAGCCCAAAACTACTCCTACAACAACAATGTTACCCAGATGAGACAACTGTCAAATATTCAGTCTCAACTTGTGAAAGAAGCCTACTGAAACTCACCAAACCCAGCCTAATTAATCATATAAAGTTATCATTCAAATCTCTGCAACATAGAGAACTTTATTACATGGCCCTACTGCAACTTTTTAAACCTTGGAGAAAAGAAGAAAAGTTATTCGATGACTGTGACACATTTGAAGCTGCATTCAAAGCAAATGAAAGCAGTATAACAAATGTCAATTTCAAACAATTCAAAGAAATGTTGAACAATGAACACAAACAAGAGGAAGAATTGAAGCTCAACTAGATAAAGACACTCCTGAGGGCAGTCAACCTTCCCTTACAGGAAGCCAAGAACCACTTGGAGAAACACTCATTCTAAATGAAGCAAACATAGCCATGACTGAGGTAGGAAATACCATGAATCACTCTAAACAATCTGAAGAAGACTTGTCAGTGCTAAAATAACAGCTAAATGATGAATAAATCACCAATTATGTAGAAGTCACTGAAGAAATTGAACCTAGTTCTAAACCTGAAACTAAAACCTGTAGCTGTACAAATTATAAACCTATGCTCCTGTATGGAAGTGGTGAAGCTGGTTCTTGTAAAAGATTCTTAATTAAAATAATCAGTTGCCACAGCCCCCAGAGGTTAAGCTGCCAACTGCATAGGAGATGTAACTTTACAACCACTACTGCTCCTCCCAGTAGAACACACAAAAAAAGAATAATACAAATTGTCAACAGAAACTGCTACTGAAGTATGCAGAATTCTGAAACAATTGAAAGAAATTAATAGATGAAGTAAGCATGGTTTCCAACCTCATGTTGGCTTTAGTTCACCTCAGAATCAAAGAAGTCTTGAAAACCGACTACGAAGTTTGGAGGAAAATCCATTAAAAAACATAAAGCAGCATTGTAAATGTAATTATTTATGGAAACATTTTTACGACAGAAAGCAAACTCAAAACATGAGTCAGTCTGCAGACCTCACCTATGCTAACATGTATAAAAAGATTAGAACTGGTCTGTTTACTAAAGATGCAATAACATATTAAATAGTAGAATACTCCTGAGTTATATGGGCGAAACCCATCTGCTCCTGATGTCATGGAACAATTAACTCAACAAAATATAAAATGCATGTCTTTAATGCCAAACCTTGCAAGCTGTAGTGAATTCAACGAGACAATGTTAAATAAAGAAATGCAGCCAATACTGCATATCAGCTCCACAGACAAACTAGAAGTGCACAGCATGTGTGTCAACAAGCAACATCACAACTAAATAGCTAAGAAAAATGTATCTCTAACCCAGATGGATTGGACAAAATATTAACTTGCTGTCTAAATTGGAGAGTAATTCTAAAACGTAACCTTGGCGTAGAACAAGGTTTAGGCAATGGAGCAATTGGTACAGTTGTTGGCTTGCCAACATATTCTCATGACAACAACATTCAGTTTGTCAACATCCACTTCAACAAACTTGCTGAAGTTAAATAAAATGGCAAACAAGGGGTTGTAACTCTCACTGTAAAATGACCAAGAGGTTGAGGTCCAGTTTTATATTCAGTTTTCCCAAACAATGAATGTTCAGCTCCTTAGGAGCAGGCAAATAGGGGAATACCAAGAGAACAAATAGAGCAAAAGTATTGACCATACATTTTATTTATTAATACAAAAAGAAGAAAATTGGTTACAATTTTTCAATGTACAGAAAATTAAGTAAAAAGTAGTAGTTCTGAGCAATGCAATAAAGATTTTCACATAAGATGTTCAGAAAACATAGACAATGGCCCTCATTACGACCCAGGCGGTAAGGGGTTTACGCCGGCGTAAACATCGCCGACCCTTACCGCCTGAGTACGAGTTCCCTTAGCGCCATGGCGGATCTAACACCTGCTTTTAGCAGGTGTTAAAATCCATGGCGCTAAGGGACCTTGTTGTTAATTACGCCACCGTAATTTACGGTGGCGTAATTAACGCCTTCCCCACTCCCATTATGCCCTATGGGGCAAAAATGGGAATGGGGAAGGGTAAATGGGGATTGGGGACTTACCGCCCCGCCAAGGTCGGAATGGGGCGGTAAGTCCGCCAACCACCATGGCGGAATTGCACCCTTAGCGGCAGGGACCATGGTGCTAATAGCACCATGGTTCTCCGCCAAGGTCGTAATGAGGGCCAATGAAAACAAAAATGACCACTTAAATGATTGACATTTTCAAACAGAATTATTCAGAGTATGAACACAAAAAAGAAAAAAAGGGGGGGTTAATTTCACATTAAAGCAAACAAATTGCACAGTTAGACTTGGTTTTTGCAATGTTAATCAAACTATCTTGTAACAAAGGTTCCTATCCTTTGTGTATGTTAATGATCAAGGTATGATCATGTTAGGTAAAGTTGCCTACGTGCCAGTTTTGAAACTGTGGAGAGATGCACAGACCATCAGTTCTTGTAGTTTAGATATATGTGCTGTACTAACGGCACGTTTCGGCTTTTTCCATCTATCTTGGCATTGATTGAAGAGCCTTCCTCAGGGCAGTTGGATCTATAAGGGGTCCAAAAAGACAAAATGAAAATTTTTTTGGGGGAGGAGTAAGGAAAGTGTGTAAAGTACACGATCAAATGGGTGCAAAAAATGCTATTAACCCAGATGTTAACAGGATTCCCTATTTACGTGAAACATTGTGGGATAACGATACTGCTAGTTAGAAATAAAGATGAAAAAATGCTGCACTGTACTCACCCTGTATGTGGCACAGGGCAGTGCAGAAATTTCAGCCTTTAGGATTTGTAGGTGGCAGGTTCCCTAACGACCCGGAATTGCGAGGGTGGAGTCCTCGAGTGGGAACCCAATACTTAGTGCAGTCCTGGAGTGAATGCACTCTATAAAGAGAGAAGTGAAATGAAATCACAATTTTTTTTAGAATTTAAAGTGATCAGAATATGTCGGTTTAAGAGAGCATGCAAGGATGCAAGATAAGCTGGTGTTCAAGGAGAGTTAGTAAAGAACGGTCTGGAAAACCCAATTGCGGAAGATTATGTGAAGGAAACATTAAAAATCAGACCTAAACCAGCCATGCAGTTACTAGTGACAAAGAGGGAGAAAGAGAAAGAAAGATGCCAACTGCATAGGAGATGTAACTTTACAACCACTACTGCTCCTCCCAGTAGAACACAAAAAAAATAGAATAATACAAATTGTCAACAGAAACTGCTACTGAAGTATGAAGAATTCTGAAACAATTGAAAGTGCTCCTTAAAGATGTAGTAAGCATGGTTTCCAACCTCATGTTGGCTTTAGTTCACCTCAGAATCCAAGAAGTCTTGAAAACCGACTACAAAGTTTGGAGGAAAATCCATTAAAAAAACATACAGCAGCATTGGAAATGTAAATATATGGCAACATTTTCACTACAGAAAGCAAACTCAAAACATGAGTCAGTCTGTAGAACTCACCTATGCTAACATGTATAAAAAGATTAGAACTGGTCTGTTTACTAAAGATGCAATAACATATTAAATAGTAGAATAATCCTGAGTTATATGGGCCAAACCCATCTGCTCCTGATGTCATGGAACAATTAACTCAACAAAATATAAAATGCATGTCTTTAATGCCAACCCTTGCAAGCTGTAGTGAAGCTGTAGTGAATTCAACGAGACAATGTTAAATAAAAGAAATGCAGCCAATACTGCATATCAGCTCCACAGACAAACTAGAAGTGCACAGCATGTGTGTCAACAAGCAACATCACAACTAAATAGCTAAGAAAAATGTATCTCTAACCCAGATGGATTGGAAAAAATATTAACTTGATGTCTAAATTGTAGAGTAATTCTAAAACGTAACCTTAGGTTTAGGCAATGGAGCAATTGGTACAGTTGTTGGCTTCCCAACATATTCTCATGACAACAACATTCAGTTTGTCAACATCCACTTCAACAAACTTGCTGAAGTTAAATAAAATGGAGGCACAATAGCATGTTTCCTTCTTTTCAAAGACACGTAACTACACAGAGAATAATTCTCATTATCTCTTGCATATGCTGTTACTATTCACAAATTGCAAGGTCTAATCCTAGATCATGCATCGATTGACATTGGCAGCACAGTCTTTAAAGAAAGTATGAGTTACGTAGCATTTTCACGTTTCCTTACACTCAATGGTCTATTCCTATGTCACTTTAATGCAAACAAATTAATGCTGACCTTCCTTGCATTGTAGAATAGACCAGGATATGTCCACTGCACACCCCCATCTAGATATGTACCTTGTACCTAAAAAAAATAAAACCTTTAAAATGAAAACAAATACAAACAGATTCATGGAAATGTTTTATAATGGTGGAATCCCATAGGAAAATGTTCCATGAATCAGGCCCAGAAACTATAACACATCTCCCAACAACACCACAAAAGAAACAACAGCCAATTGCTTCTCCATCAAATAATACAACCGCAAAACTGTGTGCTACAAACTCAACTGCACGTCAATCAGAAGACAAACAGGAAAATATCTCTTCTCAAAAAACATCTGCAGGCCCATCACACAATAGAGAAGGCACAACTCGCTGTCCATTTAATTTCAGCAACACACGTGGAGTAAATTGCTTCGCAAATATAACAATCTTCTCTTCCAAATGCCACCTATTGTTCACAACATGTATTTAAATGGCTGGACCAGTTGTGTTTGCAAATGTTCATCCTTCCTAGAAATGGTTCCATGTAATAATGTCGCCACAAAATCTCCCCATGCAAAAATATCGCAGAAAAATGGCAGTTTTTTGTGGCGACATTATTGCAAGGAACATGCGGGGGACACCCCTGCAACCCCCAAACTTTTTTTTTTCTTTTTTCTTTTTTTTTTTTTTTGCCCCTGTTCCCATATATATGGTCACCCATATAATATCGCCGCAACCTTTTTCCGGCGATATTATTTACGGCGACCATATATACGGGGATAATATTACCTGATACCCTAGAAATGCCATAAATAATCTTGAAAACCCTTACAGGGTCTCAGGCAATAATTGGACTACTGTGCAGGAATGTTAAATGTTACCATAAACACACAGGAAGAGCCTCAATAATTCCTAATGTACTTTTTACAAGTGCTGGATACCAAAAACACCCCTTCCAGATTTCATACACGTGGAAACATGCATGCACTCTCTGCCACCATGTTTCACAGGAGCACATCCCTAATAAACGATTTGTGTATCAAATCATAGCATAGTATGCTCTTTTAGAAATTCAGACAATTGTTCCAGCTTGCAAATCAACTCACATAGTCAATATGTCCTAATGCTACTAAGGTACAATGCAGGTGGCACCAAAAAAAAAAAAACTGTAGGCTCACTAGTTTATCACATAGCCAAGGTATCTCTTGGCAAGAAAACCTTAACAACAGTAGGCATATTATACCACTTCCAGTTACTTCACTGAATGTCAAAAAAAGAAATGGTTGGTAACTACACCTCTAATACTCCAAAACATAGGTTACCAGGAAATTTAACAAATGCCTACTTATTATTCCTTAGACCCAAATGTACTCACTAAACTGTAGCCCAATAAACAGAATACACAAACAGGTATCTAACTACAACCATAATACTACAATGCTACAATACAATACTACTTTTAAAAGTCAAGATAGTTAGAATATACCAAGAGGTATCTAACGACTTCAAAAATACCCTTCATTGTAAGACACTTCAAATATGCCATTACAGTTCTTGTTACAAAACCTCTTCTAACATCCTAGATAGTTAAAATATGCCAACATGTATCCAACTACTTTAAACATGCCCTTAATTACAACACACTTCACATAAGCATACTATCACACTTACACTCATATAATTATAATTTTTTTGGAATACTCTATGTTTTTTCTCCCAGTGCCCCAATGATTATTTAATGTCAATACAACAACAGAGTAATACACACTAATGTTGTTCCAAACACAGTACATGGAATGTACTGTTTATGAGGGTGAAACAAATTCTATGTATATGTAAAATTGCATGTGATTAAAGCTTTTAAACTATCCTGCTTAACACATTATATGTGTTTTTTTCACAGAAAAAGAACCATAGATTCCAGCTTTATTACTGTATGCAACTAAGTAATCATACCAAGTATAAACAAATACATATTCCATATGCACTATCCTCAATTGTACTTCAATCATAAATACCATATATACTTCAATTATATAATTCCACCATTTTACAAATACTGTATACTCCCCCTACAGTACCTATAATTACTTTACACATATCATGATAGCGTGTGTGGCTGGTGGCCACAACCACCACAATATAATTAAACCATATAACAAGTACGTACAATACACCTTCAAAAATAAAACTCACCCTGAACTCCCTGCAACTGAAATAATGTCAGCGGACACAAAAATTGACAGAGGACTCCGCGACATCTGCAAAACCTTTTTTTCACCTATAAAAACAGCTCCATATCATCTGTTTCCACTCCCTACCCTTTTCGCACCCTCTTTCAGCCATCAAGTAACCCCAAATGTGTTTTCCAAACTTCATTCACAGTGCTGTCTGTGTACTACTGTGGTGTCTGCGGACTATCAGAGCACCTGCACACCCTTTTATCATCTATAAAAACATCTCCAAATTATCTTTATTCCACCCCCAACCTTTCCAGCCCCACTTTGGGCCACCAAATAACCCCAAATGTGTTTTCCAGACTTTTTCCCACTGCACTATCTGCAGACACAGGCGGCTGTCCGCGGATCCAAAATGATGACCGTTCTGTAAAATATGACACACCTCACACTTTTCACCATACAATCAGTGGGCACGTCTGATGCCTGCAGACATCAAACAGCCTCCTGATTGTTCCTGGTGGTTGTCTGCGAACCGAATATGGAAGTGAGTCTTCAGAACGGAACAAGATATCAGACATTTATTTTACTGACTTTTTGCCCTGTTTTAACAAAAACTACTCAACGGATTTACAATAAATTTGCAACAGCACTCTTTTGGGACCACAATCCTCCACTCCTGGTTTCATGAAAGTCCGTCGAACGGTTTGGGCTGTAGGTGTGAGCAGAATTTCATTTCCATTGCGTCTATGAGGATTTCCAGAAATGTTGGGACTCCTCATTCAACTTTGCCCACACTTGACGAAACTGCACCAAACTTTGCAAAATCATTCTGATCTACTCTTTTTGCAAAGACTGCTGAGGATTCATCCAGGGAGGGCGAAGTTATATGCCACCCAAAAAGTGTTCTTCATGTGGGTTGAGCAACTTAACCATAATTACACGGCCGCTACCGCAGGCCCTGTAAAATATATATATATATATATATATATATATATATATATATATATATATATATATATATATATATATATGTGTGTGTCTGTGTGCAATGTAAATTGTCATAAAATTGTCTTTATTTGCTATTTTATTCAAGTGGTGTGAGCTAGGTGTGAGCTGCTGTACTGATCACTGCAAAGTACAAGCTAAGTACTGTTGGCCTTTCGTGGACATTATCCTGGACGAACGCTGCTGATTGCCTTTGCATTTCAGATTAATTCAATCCGGACCGGCACTCATGCCGTGCTTTTCACTTCAGCCCTGGAGGACGTCTTTGTTGGAGACACGCAAAGTGCCTGACCCTCCATTGAGGAAATAGGAGGTGTTCTTTTTGGAGGTTGGCCCTGCCCCCTGTATTGTGCAACGACCCGCCCACCTCCATAAATACCTGCACCCTGGCGCACCTGCGCCGCGCACTGCGAAGTACAAGCTAGGTACTGTTGGCTGTTAGTGGACATTATCCCGGACGAACGCTGCTGAATGCCTTCGCATTTCAGACTCATTCAATCCAGACCGGCACTCATGCTGTGCTTTTCACTTCAGCCCTGGAGGACGGTTTTGTTGGAGACACTCGACATGCCTGACCCTCCATTGAGGAAGTAGGAGGTGACTTTTGTGCTCGCACTTAGGGCTCATAGTAGAGTCCATTCATTGAAAACTGTGTGCCCGCATTGCTGTTTACATTAGGAGCCCATTGAAAACTGTGTGCCCGCACTGATATTTACACTGGGAGCCCATTGAAAACTGTATATCCCTGGGGTAGGTTAAAAGTGGGACTTTTTTTGAAGTCGTATATCTAAAACCCCTTTTTTTCATTTCTTTTAAGGTGTTCTTTTTGGAGGTTGGCCCTGCCCCCTGTATTGTGCAATGACCCGCCCACCTCCATAAATACCTGCACCCTGGCGCACCTGCGCTGTGCACTGCGAAGTATAAGCTAAGTACTGTTGGCTGTTCGCAGTTCGCGGTGCGGGGTGTCAGGCGCCTTCCCCCCAGCCTTTATGATCATTGATTGAGGATCTCTGGAATAGATTGGAACGCACCGAGCAAGTTCGTCAAGTCCCTCTTTGCCTCTTCGCCTCGGAGCTGCGGAGAGGCGGGAGAGGTGGTTTTCTTTCATCTCTTTTTCTTGACTTGCTCGGGTGAGGGTGCGTGTGGTTCATGGCCATGTCTCTGAAGACAGGCATGCCAAAGGGCTTATGTCCGCTTAGCGCACCTCGTGTGGCGAATTGGACGAATAATAATGTCATGAATTGTCATTTGAGTAATACATCTACGCCAAAGCTTTTGCGAAAGGCGAATAAGGTGAAAACCATCTTAATTCATGGGACAGATATTAGAAAATTTTGCAAAGATCCATTACCGCCAAGGATTCAACCGCCATTGGCCGGGGTGGCTGGTACAGTTACTCAGTCAATTACTATTAATGACTCTAATGTAAATGTGATTGATGCCATGCCTAGGAGAAACGGTAATCATGGCAAACTACCACAGCAGGAAGGAAATGTAAGCCAAAAAAACATCATGTTGCGCATAGTCCCGAGGACCATAATGGCAAAACTAAATATTTCAATAACGGACACTAGCTTGTTGAACTCGGTGCAATGTACAGCCGTTGATGATGCCTCTAAAGTGGTAGTGGATGGTGGTGAAAAAGAGGAACCCATAATTGATTTGAACTTGTCTAACTCTGGGTTTTCTTCACAATTGCTCACAGATAATTTATCGAAAACACCTGATATGTTTTCTACTATTGGTACTGACTATTCGAGTGTAAATGTGTCATATTGTGCTCAAACTCCAAGGAAATGTGTTACTCCATCGGTGTGTGTAGATGATGAGGTACCAAGAGGTGGGGATGAAGTGCAGGTACCAACAGTACACACTGATGTGAAACCATCGCAGAAAATAGAGACAGGTAACCCGGTCCCAGATAATGTTGTACTGATGGAAATTGTGCTAAAACTACTCAATTTTCACTGGCTGCGCTGTTCAAATTATATGATACCTTGACTGAACAAGTTTGTAAGCAAGCCCTTCAAATTGAGCATGTGCTTTTATGGCAAAAGAAAGTTATGCACAAACTGAAATTGAAAAGTCGTAATCCAAGTATAATGCGCCCTGATCCAACTACATGTTCAACAGCAGGGAACATGGGTGTTGGGGCGGTGTACAAACCGATTCTGCAAATTGATTGTATTATAGGTGAGGTTTTGGAGTATAATGAGCCTGACAAAATTGTTACGCAGGAGGTTAAGTGTACAGAGAATGAAGAGGTGGGGAGGCGTACCTCTAGGGACACCGTGATCAAGGAAGACAAAGTTGCCTATACAGTGTTCACCAAACAGGCAAAAAGTGGTACAAAGCAGAGTAACATTATGAGTAAAAAGCTACCAAAAAATCAACCAATGCCCACAAACAAGAAGGGGGCTAAAATATGAACTTTTATCAAAAAGTTAAGTATTCCAACTAACAATACAATCACAACTGCTCAAGCTATTGCAAAAAAAATCACATGCGTACTTACACAAAGGCTGATTGAACGGGAAGTGGCCTATTGCAACCAGTACTAGCATATGCCCCCCTTGATCCTCTCGTTGATGAGGCAACAGATCAGAACCTCCAGACTGGGTCCATGAGGGATAAAACTCCAGCTGAGAAACTCTCTAACTCGGGGGAAGTGAGGACCACTGTGCCGGGTCTAAACATTAGAGATTTTTATTGCCAAGAGATAAGAAAGGGGGTAGATGCTTACATGAGTAGCCAATTGGTAGTTAACATGGATAAGCCGGAGCCCATGCCTTCACGCAAAAAGGCTAAAAGTGTTAGCTTAAAAGAACAAAGGGTGGACACAAATTCTTCACCATCCATAAACATACCCACAACAATAGAGTCAAATAATTTGCCATTGGGACAGGTAGAAAAACATATGGTGAATTCAGAAATCTGCCAAAAGGCCAAAGAGTAGTTAAGTCCTGTAATACCTCAAAATACCCTGATTTCACAGATTACTCCAGAATTTCTAAATATAATACAAAATGCTTTGAGTACCGGTGGCAGACAAGGAAGCTCCATGCCCTCAATGGTAGTGGTTACAAAAGCTGGGGGGGCGACTCAACCCGCGACCTTTAAGAGGAAATCGCCGGCAAATTACTCATTGAGGCTGTCTTGTAATGCCTCTACGGCAGTGCAATGTGAACTAAACAGAAGAGCTATTTTAGCCATATTCTCTGACATAACAAGTCTTGAGGACATTTGTTCCACGGACTTGGAGTTGGTGGAATTCCTGGATAAAGGGAATTGCCAATGTGTTAGAATATGGATGAACTCGAGGTTGGTGCAAAATACAATCTGGCTTGCTAAAACGGAATTGACATCGTTGGGCTTTACATTAATTGCTGAAACAACGGCAAATGTCGGAATTAAAAATGAGATACCACACAATTACAATCAAAATGGTTCTAAACTTGCTTTACGGAAAAGGAATACTAAACAGGGTGAAGTGTGTACTTGTAATTGTAATCAAAGAAAAAATCGAGCCTAACTAGTACGATCAGCCGCAACTAGAAATCTTGCATTAATTAGTTAGAATACAAGGGGTTTTGCCCATCTGTTAAATAATGACAACAATGATATAGTGAAATTCGACATAATTATGTTACAGGAAACATGGTTAATGTCGGTACCGGTGTGGGATGGTTTCAATCTTTTTTTAAATCCTGCATCACGGGCCTTGCACGGAAGACCGTCGTCTGGCCTACTCATAGCCATTAAATCTAAAGAGGGGATCCGTGCGCAGGCATGGGAAACACCAAATTAATTTCTCTAACTAGTTAAAGTAAAAGTTAACAATGAATCGTATGGGCTGTTAAATGTCTATTGGAAACCAGTGGGAATATCAGACGGGTCCTTCATTAAATCACTTGGAGACCTATGTAGTCTCATTGCAATGGACTCATCAATTTCACGAATTATAATGCCTGAGATTTTAATTTGGATTGCACTAATGACCAGCCCCTAAAGTATAATCCAAGATTGAATAAATGGGCTGAATTTGTCTCTTCAAACTATTTGATAAGGTTGAATGGTGCTTTTCCTTACGATATTCCCCCCATACAACTTGGCATTGTGGTGGTAGTGTTTCTACGATTGACTTTATTTATGTGAATAGGAACATGTTTGAGGAGATCACTAAGTTTTGCATTGTGGAAAATACACAGAGTGATCACAACCAACTTGTGATGCAATGGACAGTCAATTGTGAACCAATAACTGGACAAAAAAACCTAATGAGAGAAAATCTTGTTGTAAATAATAATGGTAATAGGCTATGAGGGTCGGAGAGATCATTAATATAGCTCAAAGATCGACTTGCCAGTCAAAGGTGTACAGGGGGAATGATTTGCAGCCGTGTTATGCTGATATGTTACAACACTTTCAAGCCGACGGGAGAGGCAAAGGAGGGAGTAGGGATCACCTAGATCGTCCCCAGTTACAAGTGTATGATGCTGCCACTAGAGCAAAGAAGTCTGAGTATCGGCGTCAAATAATGGCAGTTAATTGTTTGTCCTTGAATGAAAGAGGACCTGCGTTGGCCCATATCAAAACAACATATAAAAATTGGCTCAGAGCCACTAGAGGACTCAGACTGCAGCAGGATGGTGAAAATATGCTGGCGAAAATACAGTCAAAAAACCTAGCACAAATCTGGGCTTTATTGAGTAAGTCAACGCATAACTCACAAAACATCATGCAAGCAAATAATTATACCGAGCAGGTGGGGTGTGCCCATATTTTGGAGTATTATGTAGCCCCTTCCAACTCGATAGCTACTATTCTGCAGGATCTGGGTCCTTTTTATCAAAAGTTTGATCCGGAAGATATTAAATTCTTCATAAATAAGATCAGTAATTCAGGTGCCTATGGACCTGACGGGTTATAAAATAGGACCTTCAAAAAGCATCCTGAGCTATGGGCTGGGATACTTTTTGAAATATTCAGGATAATTAATATGAATCAATCCTTGCCAGCCTCCTGGACGCATTCTTTGTTGGTCCCGATATATAAAAAAGGTGACCGCTCGAGCCCGTCTAGCTATAGACCCATTGCGTTGCTTGATGCGCCTGGCAAGATTTTTACTAGATTGGTGTTGAGAGACTTCAGAGAATGGACGTTGAAGAACAAGCTGCATGACCCCTTTCAAACGGGCTTTGTAGCTGGGTTGGGTACTATCCCAAAACTTATGGCACTGAAAATGCTAAAAAATAAATATGCTAAAAAGAACCAAGTGTTGTATATAGCATACATAGACTTTCAATCTCCTTTTGATTCGATTGATCGGAACATCTTGTATCAAAAACTAGTACAACACAATTGCCCTCAATCCTTACTGTCTCTGATTATGCATTTTCACAATAACACCACAGTACAAGTAAGATTAACCTTGGATGGCAAACTGTCTAACAAATTGAATACATTCCGAGGGGTAAAACAAGGATGTATATTGGCCTCATCAATCTTTAACTTTTTCTTGTTGGAATTAGGCATGGAGCTAAGATCTCTGAAATGTGACCCACCAAAATTGAGGACAGAAAAAATCTCGCACTTATTGTATGCGGATGATCTTATTCTCCTATCCCAAACTCCAGCAGGGTTACAGCGGTTGCTTGATAAGCTGAATGACTTTGTGATGAAAAACAATCTAATCATCAATTTGCTTAAAACACAGATTATGGTTTGTCGTCCACATCCTAAGACTAAAGTTAAAAATTACAAGTGGCAGCTACAAAACAGAAGTCTTTCTAAGGTAGAGCAGTACAGATAATTGGGACTAATTTTTGCAGTCTCAGTGTCAAATAAAATTACTGAACTTGAGAGATACAATAAACTCCAGACGCTAATACGACAAGCGAAAATGCTTAAAGGGAAATTTGGGAAATTCACTTTAAATCATATAATGACCTTTTACCAACAAAAAATCATTCCTACGATAGTGTAAGGAACTGAATGTTTAATTGTGGCAAGTATAAGCTGGCAAAAAGTTGAATTCCGGTTTTGGAAAGAGGTACTGATGTTACCAAAATCCATCCGGCTGCCATTGATTAGGCCTGAATTGGGCTTGATATCCCTTTAAGTACAAGTGAAGTGGAAAAAACATTTTAGTTCTAAAAGCCACAAATCTTCTGGGAATCATGGCAAAACACCTGCTTGCTCGTGATCAGGTTTTTACCAAAGAATGGTGTGAATATGTACTGCATGCGTTAGTTGATGCATCAATAACATTGGATTTATTGCTCGAGAATCCTGATCGAGCAAAAGCCAAATTATACCAATATGATTGGATTGTAAATCGGAACTTATGTTTTAGACATATTGGCCCTCATTACAACACCAGCGGTAACCAATGGCGCTATTAGCACCATGGTTGCTGCCGGTATTGTAACAAGTCCGCCATGGTGCAATGGGGAATTACCACCCCATTCCAAGGTTGGTGGGCATTAATTCCCCATGCACCATTGGCCCTTCCCCATTCCCATTTTTGCCCCATAGGGCTCAATGGGAATGGGGAAGGTGGTAATTACGGTACCGCAAATTGCGGTACCTTAATTACCTTCAAGGTCCCTTTGCGGGTCCCTACTTTAACGGCTGGTCCAGACCAGCCGTTAAGGTCGGGAGCCGCAAAGGGACCTCATAATTAGTCGCTAAGGGGTTAACGGCGCCGCAGCCTTTTACTTCGCCGTTAACCCCTTAGCGCCAGGGTCGTAATGAGGCCCATTGACTTTAAGTCTAACCCATTTGCACATAAGCAATTTCGAAGTATGGCAGACTATCTTTCCAAATTTCCTAACCCTCAAATGCGTGACCTATATCTGAGGTTCAGGTTGAATCTGTGGCCAACATGTGAAATCCTGGTGAGAAGAAGGATGATTTCCAAACAGTTGGAATATTGTCGCTTTTGTGGTAACAAATTCAGCAAGGAAAACTTAGAACATGTTTTAACTAAGTGCCCTAACCTAATAGAGCTGAGGACTAGACACTTCAGAAAAGAATGGAACCAGAGGTAGTGTGGCAAGTTTTATTTAATAATGGAAAGCTAACGGTTCGTATAGCAATCATTCATTTTTTATTGACTATTTTTCCAGACATAATATTATCTTGATTGATCCCTGTTTTTAGAGGGTGATTGCTTCGTTCTGCTGAAATCTTAAATGTTGTTTTCCTTGTATGAATTATGAATTATAATTGTATGATTTATGAATAGTTTGAATTATGATTTGAATGATGTCATAAATCTGTACAGAAATGAAATTGTGATGTTGTAAAAATTTGAAAAGAGGATTTTATTATCCAATACAAGTTAAAAAAAAAATGATCACTGGATTTCATGTAGTTCTATTGTATTGTCAATGATGCTTTGCATGATTTCTTCTCTACCAGGGAGCACTCTGTAATTGCAATTTACCCTCTAGGGCACAGTGATGTGCTGTGATTATTCTATCTCTACGGCCATGCTTCTTCATGGCTTGCTGTTCAACTCTTGCCAACTTGTGACTTTTATTAATTTCCGTTTGGTTGTTCTGCCTAGGGACACAAATTGCTATAACTCACTGAAGTATGGCTGAGGTAACTCAGCAGACCTGATGTGCTTTGACCAATCAGTGTACAGTGTCTTGTCCTTAAACTCTGGATTCTGCTATCTTTTCTTGTTGCTCTTTTGTGACTTCACTCCCACAAACTAATACCTGGGAAAGCATTTGCCCTCCTTGCTTAAACCAATCATTGCGTGCCACTCAGCCTTTGGTTGTGTAACTTGTTGCAACTTGGAATGTGTGTGCCTTTCTGCAAGGGTCTGGCTAATGTTCTCTGCTGTGGGATGATGGGGAGTTTCGATGCTTCAAGAAAAGCTAACTAAATCTTGCGGCCTAATTGTAGTATGTATTCAGCTAATGCAGAATAGGGGTGATCATGTATTCGCCATTATAAACGCTTCTTCTATATTTCTCTGATTTATGTTATATACTGCTGGATCTATTTAAGGGTACATGGTTATATGCATCTATAGGGTGTATGATATGGCTACTGGTGCCTTGGACCTATGCAGGAAACCCTTCATTATATAGGGCTGCTCACTTCTGTGTTACATGCCTTTTTATAGTGGCTTTCATAGTTTGTATTATTGTGCACATTTAGGACTTACTTTCTCACATTGTCATACTCCCCTACACTCCCCCCTTTCATCAGCTGAGGGATGACTCTTTCACCTGTTTGACAGCTTTCATCTTTCCAACGAGGAATGGCACTACATGTCATAAATGCAAGAAAATGTCCTTCATTGTCATGGGGCACGCAGCAGGTGACAATTGAATGGTTTGTGCACCACAGTAATACCAGGAGGATTAGGATGGCAAACCAAATGTGACAAAAATAATGGGGCATCCATGCTGCACACATTGTCAGCCAGTGGTTTTCTTTAGCAATTCCTCCTTTGTTTTCCATGTCAGTTGTCAATTTGTCCATCTGCTTGATAGCGAGAGTCCCTGTTCCATTTTTCACATCATTTGGAGGCACTTAGGTGCAGCAGGAGCTCACACTTTTCCTGCAGACCCTGCCTTCCATTACTGTAATTAAGTTGAGAATCATTAGATTCTGGAGTGTCACTAGCTTAAGTGCATGAAATTCCTTGTGTATTGCATTCAGTTCGAGCTTAGTTGCATTTGAGAGTTCCATCAGGTTCCAGCAGATGAGCTAGAGCCATTTAGATGTGTAGCTAGTTGTATCCCAGGCGCCATCAATGAGGAAAAGGACACCTCAACTTTTGTAAAAAGATGATATTGGGCTGTCATCATTTCCAATGCTTCATCAGCTTCCTTTGAGACTTATCTGGATTGTTTCTTTCTTTGCAGCCTAGGTGAGTCCAAATGTCCTACATTTGAGGGGGGCTATTCAGGGGACTGGGATTCTCGTTTGGGCAATTGTACATGCTTTTCAGAAGCTACCGTAACAGGTTCATGTAAGGTGACTATGGAGCAGAGACCACTCCACAATAGTGCCAAATAATTGCAGGCCTTGGTTCCACACTTCCAGAGTATATCCATTATTGAGACTGTGTCCTCATGCAATGCTGGCATCTGGTATGTCCGGTTGCCGTTGTTATTGCACCAATGGACACACTGCCCTTGCCTCTGAAACAAAATGAAGATCAGGTAAGTTTCTGTACTTTTACTGGTTGTTCATGATGATGCAATCTTTGTAATTTATTGTATTGCATTATTTATTTATTATAGCGCCTATATTCAGGCAAGTGTTTCAAAGCGCTCAAGGAGGGTGAGAACATGGGAAAAAACCAACAGTTGCTCAGAGCTCTTGAAATTCTGAGACAATAATAGTCTGCACAGGCAGAGTAAGTGCGTAAAAAATACATTTAACCGTTTGAGGTACAGCAAATAGGCCTGACAGCGATTCTGCAGTATGACCAGAGCAGGGGTGAAGACAAGGGAGAACAGACAGATGATCTTCAGGTGCAGTGCTTATGGATCTTGTAAGTGCACAGAAGGTCACAGGGAGGGGGAGGATCAAGTGCACCCGGTCGTTTGACACTGGGGTAAGTGCAGAGAGGGGTAACTGAAGAGAGGGCCACTCTCTTGGGTTATTTCCCAAGTACAGTGGGTTTAGGGCCCTGAGGCAAGTGCAAAAGGAGGCTGGTGGGGTGCCGGGGACCTGTGAGATTCTGAGGTACACTAGGTGGTCAGTCAACAAGCTGTAAGGTAGAAGAAGAAGAGAGGGAAACAACAGAGAACTAGCTTAGCAGGCTAGAGAGAGACAGAAGGAAGAGGAGAAGAGGAAGGTCTTGTGGATTTTCAGGAATTTAAGGAGATCAGGCTCAAGACAGAGGGCTGCAGGGAGGCTATTCCATAGAGAGGAACCTGCTGAGGATAAGGGTCTCCCTCCAAATCTCTGCTTGGAAAACCGGCTCCCTCGCAGAGGGTTGGAGGTAGATGTGCAGAGGGCTTGTGAGGGACAGTATTTAGGTAAGCAGCGTTGCAGGTAGGTAGGTCCCAGGCCCCATAAAGCCTTGTAAACAATGCAGAGGGTCTTGCACTTGATCCTTGCAGCCACAGGGAGCCAGTGAAGGGATTTCAGCACCTGAGAGATGCAGTCCCTGGGCTTGAGGCCAAGGATGTGTCTCACGGTTCTGTCCTGGATGTGTTGCAGAGGGTGCAGGGCAGAAGAAGGGAGGTTGAGGAAGAGGCTGTTACAATTGTCCAGCCTGGAGAGAGCTAGGACTCCAGAGACAGTGAGCGGCAGGGGAAAATGTGAAAAGATAGAGAACCTCTGAGGAGGTTCTAGCTGATAGTTAGACTTTTAAGAGATGCATGAAATGTGAGAGGGAAAGGAGAGAGTGAAGTCAAAGATGTCCCCAAGGTATTTTACCTCACAGGTGGGTGTGGGCACAGGGCCGAAGGAGGCCATCCAGGGTGAAAATAGGAAAGCAGAAGCAGGGGTCCCAATGCGCACAATCTCAGTGTTACTGGCATTGAGGAAGAGGTTGTTTGCGGCACACCATGACTGAATAGCAGACAAAAATGAGTGGGGATGAGGAAGGCCTGAAAGATAGTTGTGTGTCATCCGCATAGCACTTGAAGTTAGAGGTGAAATTGGCAATTACACATGCCATGGCAGTCACATAGACATTGAAGAACTGGGGGGATAGGTTAGATCCCTGGGGAACGCCAGAGGTTGAAAGACTGATAGTCAAGTGAAAGGCTCTGAGTTCCACCTGGGATGGGCAGTCGGAGAGGTAAGAAATTAACCACGCCAGAGCCTGACCTGTGATTCCAGAGGTGCCATGGCGATGTGCAATCAGGATATTGTGGAAAACCAAGTTGAAGTTAGAGGAGCGGTCAAGGAAAATGAGGATAGAGGGAGTGTTAGTATCAAGATTTGAGAGCAGGTCTCTATGGGTGTTCAGAAGAGCAGTTTCCATGCCTCTGGATGCTCTAAAGCCATTTTAATGGTCATGGAGGGAACCCTAGTGTGGTGGTTCAGATGAGAGATAGCCAGTTTCTCCTGGAGTTTACCCAGGACAGGAGTGATGGAGATAGGGCAGTAGTTTGCTGGAATGGAGGGGTTGGCAAAGGGTTTTCTGAGCAGAAGGTGCTTAAGGGCAGTTGGGAAAACTGCAGTGGAAAAAGAGAGATTGCAGAGATAATCCAAGGCTGAGGCAGGGGAGTCAATAGTGTCTTTAATGGTGGAGGGGCAGGGAACCACCTGTTTGGGTGGAGCCTTCATAGATTGGACTTGTGTCGTGACCTCCTCCGGTGTGATGGGTGAGAGAGAAGAGAAGTTAAGTGGATGGGGTGCCAAGGGAGGCTCCAGTGTTGGTGTATGCTGGGTATTAGTATAATTGTTCCGTTTTATTTGACCGATTGTTACATTTGGCTGAATTTGGTCAGTAACATTTGATTGAAATCAATTAAAAAAAGAGGCTAATACATACTGAGCATGTGGAGCAGGGGTTGCGGTGGTGTCCCTCGCTCCCTATGTTTGGTATGTATTCACCTTGGGGGTTTCAGGCGTGTCCCCCGCTTTCTTAATATTGGAGGCGAGGGACCAAGAAAAATAAAAAAATAGAAAGGGACCCACCCGCATTAGAGATACGGATTTGATGCTGCAGGTCTGAAGTCCACCAGGCAGGCAAGAAAGAGGTAAGTAGGGGATGGTGGATGTGGGGTGGGGGTGCCGGGTGGGTTGGTTTAAGCACGTTCGATCATATGAAAAGTGATTGCATGCAGGCTGTTTTTTTTCGATCAGTTTGCTGTGATCACTTTTCATACGATCAAACACCCCCAAACCGTATGCTGTAGTGTGTAAGAGAGGGTGGAAAGGATATCTTGGGTTTTTGTGGTAAGTGTGCAGCCACGGTCGAGAAAATGTCCTGGCTGGGTGTGACAGAAGAAGAGGCTGCTGCAGGATTGGCCAGTTCTTTGCAGACTTTAAAATGTTCACCCATGTTATTTTATGCCGCAGAGATGCAGGCTTTAATAAAGACTCTTTTTTTGGTGCGGATGCAGAGTCGATAATGCTTTTGAAGGAGGCAGCAAGCTAGTTTATCAGAGGGTTCACCCGACGCATTCCATTGCTGCTCAGCTTCAACTTATCAACGTATTTACATGCAAGGTCCACACATGTCTGCAAAGTTCATCTGTTTGTTTTACTTCTTATTCTGTGTATCCCATTAGTCCCTCAGTGTTGAATATTGATTGCCTTATTCGAAAATATTGCACCTTCTATGACCATCAGTGTTTTTTCTGTCGAATGTGTGTCATCTTGTTTCCCCATCTTTTCACATTCATCTCTTGATCGTTTTTCAATGTATTTGTAAATTGTGCATCCCCGAAATTGCCCATGAACTTTGCAGGTTACTAAATGTGCCAAGCACTGTGCCTCTAAATTCAGCATTTCCCGCAATAAGTACAGTCTGGGAGCACTAAGAGCATATGGGATAAGCCCACATGTATAGCATGATTCATTTACCTGGGCCCCACTGAATTCTTTCATTAGGTCGTACCACATGTTGGTAACCTCTGAATGAAGTTCATCTAACATGCTACTTGGTTCATTATTCAGTTTGTCTTCTATGTCTAATCATGAGGTGTTTTCAGAGTGCAAATACATTTTCCACCTTTTTATCGTGATGTTTAGCACCTCTAAGTCCTAATGTTAGGAGCTCCGTTAAGAGGATAGAAAGAAGGAGAGAGAAAAATAAACAATATATCCCTCTCAACACATTTTTCACATTTCTACAATTATTTTCTTGAGCTTTCTGCATATCGATTGTTGCACGTGTTCTGCTGTGCCCAAATGGCTTTATTCTAATTTTCAGCTTATTTTATAGTACAATGTTTACACTCACCTTTCATTGCTTTTTCCAGTATTGGAGGCATTTGTTCTTCAAAGTTGAGGAGCTGTGCTTGTGTCCTTTCGCAGATCTGTTAAGTGCATGCAGGGATGGTGATCCTTGAGCTTTGCAGCCATTGTGGTTGAATGCTCCACCTCGTTGTGATCTGTGAATTTGGTATCACTCCATTTTCACAGGTGCTACCTTGCGGAGACCTTGTTACCATGTTGTAGCTGAAGAGGTTACTCGGTTGTGGTGCCTTGTTGATCCGTTGGGTCGTTTTGTTTGTTCTGATGTTTATCTGTGTAGAAACTTTGCACAGGTTGACATATTCCTAACATAGAGTGACCTCTCCCAGGAATTCATTCACAAAGGGGGGACCATTATCAAACCTCAAAGTCTCGCATATACCCCATCTAGGGAACACCTCCCTCACTAAGAATCTGGCCGCAGATTTTGCATCTGCATGGACACAAGGACCTGCTTTGATCCATCGGGAGTATGGTCACACTAATACCTTTATGTGTTACAACTTTTCACCATATATATATAATCTTTATGGACATCTTTGAATAGCCCTGTGGGATGGGACACTGTTCCCATGAATTTCTTGTATGTGTGTCTGGGATGGAATTTGCGACCAGTTAGCCACAAACTTGTTAATTTTTTTGGCCAGATTTCACACAAACCAGGGCTCACTTATGTCAGCAGCAATGTGCTGCTTAGGTGAATGCATAGGGAAATGGAGCTCTTCTAGTACAATGTTAAATAGCTCTATGGGCATCACTACTTTACATGTGCTTTTTCCTCCATACAGTGTTGGTTGACAATAGGGTGCAACCTCTTTTACCCAAAAAGATTTTTCCTCTGCTGGGTCTCTTTCCTGAAATGCAATGATATGTTCCTTTGACAATGCATTGTACATTTCTGGTAACTTTCCTTGGTGGGCTGCGGTAACAGGTATTTTTCTTTCTTTGAGATATAAGCTTGTTTTTTGCGCCTGCATCTGCAGTGGCATTTCCGCGTCAGACTAAGTCTGTTCCTTTGGAGTCCACTGCACAGTTTATTATGGCTATATTTACAGGGCCCTTCAATGCTTCAATTAGTCTTGCTAATACTATTGCATGCTGTACTGGGGACCCATCTGCCCGTATGTATCCTCTCCTCTTCCATCTTAATAAATCAGAATGTTCTGTAGATGTCGTGTATGCCGAATCACTGTATATAGTGACATATTTGTATGCTGATATTTCTAAGGCTTCGATGAGTGCTATGAGTTCTGCTCCTTGTGCTGAGTAATGTGATGGCAATCTCTGCTGCATCACTATCTGGAATTCCTCTTCTTGTTTTTGCGCATATTTCACTGCTGCTTCTCCTGTCCACCTTGTACTCTTTGTCTGCTATTGTTGTCAGAAGCTGTATTGTGCCTTTTCTGTACTGTTCTTCTGTGGTGCTGTATACTAATAAGTCATCTACATACTGTAGTATTGTACTGTCCATGTTGTGTTCCCTAAGTCCATCTGGAGTGCACTGTTAAAGACACTAGGGTATTCAAAGTATCCCTGGGGCAAATTAGTTTGCTGGAATCTCTTTCCACAATATGAAAAAGCAATAAAGTATTGTGAGTCTGGATGTAATGGTGTGGTGAAGAATGTGTTTTTGAGGTCTACCACAGAAAAGTAGACTGCATTGGTGGGTATGTTGCCCAATATTGATGCAGAGTTGGGCACAAGTGGATTTTCTACTTCCACTATGTTGTTTTGAGGCCAGCACGCGTGAATTAATCTCCATGATGCCCCCTTTGCGTTCATCCATGCATATATTCCTATGTTGCAATGTGAGTCTGAAGGCACTATGATGCCTTGGTAAGCAATGCTTTGATTGTGTCGTAAATTCCCTCATCTGCTTCTTTGTACAGTGGGTATTATTTTACTGTGAGGAGTATGGCACCTGGCTTAAATTTGATTTTAACTGCCCCTTTGCTGGTCAGTCGCCCTACGTCATGTGGGTTGCTGGTCCACTGTGCTAAGTCTTCATGTAACGGTGTAGGTGGTGTTGTAGCTGTAAGTATTGCCTGGGGGACCTTCCTCTGTTGTATTACCAAATTACAGAGTTTGCTGATTTCAAGACTACCTCCCCATCCATGTCCAAGTTTGTAAATAGTTGTTTGTCTGTAATTTCTCTCAATGGCAGTGTGGGGTCTATGCACATCACACTTCTCCACTCCATCCCTTCCTCATATGTGCCTTTTACAATGACTGCGTTTTTCTTCATAATCAATGCATCAATTTGTAGGGAAAACATTGTTCCTGGGCCTTCTCATGTGGCACTGCTGGTTTAAATAGGAATTCCGCTGGCAAGCAAAATATCATGTTCTGCATTCCTGGTAACCAACCGTTCAGAATGGTAACTGCATATGCAAATAGTGCCTCATGCAGTGGTAATGCTTGCATTGTGTTGGTACTGCAAAGTTCCTGTATTACTGTGACCTTTCTGTTGTAATGCATGTCTGTTCTTGAACACATGATTCCCTTGTCAGTAAATTAAATGGTCATGTTGACTTTCTTAAGGAGCTCTGTCCCTAATAAATTCACTGGTCTTTCGGTACTGTACAGTAATGAGTCCCTATAGTGAAGGGTACATTTTCTGTGAAAGGAACCCATACGAATGCCCCAGAAAAAACTTGAATATCTATGTTTTTATCTGTTAATGGAAACCACCCTTCCCTTATGCAGGATCGTGTGGCTCCTGTGTCTACCATGAAAGTAAACATTTGGTTCACAATCCTCACCCACACTTTGGGTTCCTTATCAGCATTCAGAGTGATTGAGATAACTTGGCTGTCCTATTGTGTAATGGTGTTGGATGCTGGAAGAGGGAAAGTATTGTTACTTACAACACTGGCTCCTGTGTAGTGTGTGAGACTTCCCCTTGGTAGGGTATTCTGTTCCCATTGTACTGTAATTGCCTGGGCGGGAGCTTGCTGTGTAGCATTCTGAATTGCATTTGATGTGGGAACTGTATACGTGGCCCCTGTGTGACATCAATCCTTGGCATCTTGCCAGTAATCTGGCACTGCGCAGATCCGGGGGCATACACTGGCATTTGAGCTGGAACTTGCTGTGGGGCATAACATCCCTGTGTTGTACCGTGTACATAGTACAGGGCTGGGAATGCTCCTGGATAATATTGAATGGGAGGTCTACTGCAACAATCCTTAGACATGTGTCCCATCTTTCTGAATGACCAGCATATCCCCCCAAATTGTGTCCTTCATCCTTCAAATCCTCCCCCTTGTCCCTTCTGTGAGTTACCTCTTACTCCTTGGACCCTTCCCCTATCTCGCTTGCTATTGCCATGTGAATTCGCCCAGTCCTGTGATGGTCCTGCCTGTTTTTGTTGCACCTCCATGGGGCTTGTCACTATTGCTCCCTCCATGCTAACCTTCGCTAGTTTCTTATGTACTAGTTTAGATTCTGCACGCTGTGCTTTCTTTTTGGCTGCTCTTTCACCCTCAAGCTTGCATAAATGAACTATGTGTGCCTATTTGTCTCCCTATCCCTTTGCTTCCATGCCTAGGTTTCAATCTATCTCTGTTTGCACATCAGTGGGTAGACCCTTCCTTAATACATGGTAGAAGAATGGTATGTTCTGGTCACACATTTCCCCTGTCTCTTCTTGCCACATTTCCTTAATAGACGGAACATACAATGCAGGGTCTTCGTCATGCTTCATTGTGCATGCCATTATGGCGCCTACATCAGGTCTATCAGGGTTTGTCCTTCTCAATGCATCCCATACACATACACAGCAGTTATTAAACGGAGCACCGTTGTGTGCGTCACTCTAATCGGACCACTTGGTATCCTGCTTGTTCCCATGTTGGGATTGCCTGATCAACTCTTATGCTAACTAATAAGTGTTCATGTCCCCAATCGCTAGGGTAACCCCCACTGTATGCTTTTCTTTTGCACTAATCCATATATCCGCCCTCCTGTAAGAGCTGGTAGCATCTTAATCAATGTATTCTTATCCATATGTGGCCATGGTTTGTATTGTCATCTGCCCACTTCTTTTTGAATTAATAGGAACTGCCTTCCCCACTTTATGCTACAATGTGTTCTAGCCTTCTTCTTTCTTCTGGCCACTGCCACTGTTCTGGGGAAAGGTCTCAAGTGTATGCCCCATGGAGTTCTCTCTTCCTGGTCCTCTTCTATGTCCCAATTCTCCTCACCTCATTCTTGCTCATATTTACTTCCTGTTTCATCTGACCCACAATATACATCCTGCGGCTCTAGTTCTTCAGTTTCCACATTCACATCCTTTATTACCACCTTGTGCAACTTCAATAATACTCCTCCCACTACCCACGTTTCTGCATCTACCATTAGACATGTCCCCTCCTTTTTCCTGGTCACCCTTCTAAATTGTTCCTCAGTTGTATGTATTGCTCCTTCTAATTCTTTACATGCTTTATTGTCTAATTTTACTATTGCAAGATCTGTCATAAAGAGCTCTTGATCCCTTTAAGGGGTTCATTTCTGAGTAGGCGGGGGCTTATATTCGGGGTTTGTGTATCCTCAGCTGACATTAAAGCATAATTGCCTGCTCTGTATTGGGCTGTCGGTTGCACAGGCGCTGATGCCTGTACTGACTTGGTGCCTTTCTCTACAATTGTCAGGGGCATCGATTGCGCAGGCGTTGAAGCCTGTGTTGATTTTGTGCTGTCTGACAGGGGCGGGGCATATACACCCTCGGCATTCCCCATTTAGAATTACTTGCATTGTCCTTGTAGAGTTTCCAAAGCTCTAATATAATCTGTCTCTTTTTAAATGTTTTTCTTTTATATGTGGATAGTAAATGGTTGCACATGTGCACAATAATGCTTTTATCATGGGTGCCCTTACCTGGCCAGGCTATGAACATCTTTCCTTCTGTTCCTACCGCCAACTCCTCATTATACTTCCTAATGTTCTCCTTATAAGTGGGAAGTTCCCTGCACCTATGTTCTATTGGAGTGCTCATTTTCCATCTCACACAATAACACACAACACGACTGATTGATATACCTTTTTGTGCCACAGAACAGAAATCAAAAACAATACTGTTGATAATATCTCAAAGTGACACCCCCCCACCCCTTTGGTGCACTCTTAAGCTGCTTCAAAAGCCACAAAACATAAACAGTCCTAGGTTGCTAGTGCAGGAACTCCCACTCTTATTTCTAAAGCAGTGCGGACCCTCCCTCCTTCATGAGGGATATGTACACTTCACTTACCAATTTCTATTGTGTTGTCACAGCTCCTCACTACAGGAGCCCACTTCACGACCTACTATAAAGAAAAAGAACACTCCCCAAAACAAATCACATGATTCACACCAGCATTCACTCTACTTTCACATTTATACTTACTTTCCCTATAGTTCTTTTATCTGATGCACTGGCTCACTGCAGTCATCTGAAACCTTCCGGACTGTTTCTCCTCTCAATGGCCTGCACTCGAGAAGGTAGGCCACCAGCCTGGAGCAGCCAGGCAGGCTTTGTCAATAGATCCGGGCACCTGCTACCTCCTTGTGGATTTTGGGCAGTCTCCTGTTCTCTTCAGGCAGACCTCACTTGTCCCCCAAGTGCGGCAGAGGAGCTCAAAGTTTTCCATAAGAACCTGGATCCCATATTCGAGTCCCTTTTGTATCAATAAAAAACAATCCAATGAGCCAAAAACTGCAATGCACGAGATATGAGAAAAACAAAAATGTATTATAACTGCCAAGGCAGGGAAACATCTAACAGACAATCAAATTCATTAGTAGAAATGGCTGGTTAAATAGAAAGTATAGAAAGGAAAAGACAACTGGGATGTTCTCCACTGGCTATGACATCATTAATGAGCGAAAATTGCACTGATTCCATGCAAATGTTTTTTCTTTCACCGACATTGGCAATGCTTTTTTGTTTTACACTGTGCAAGAAGCGTTGAAGCGTATCCTGTAAACATTTTAGGAGGAAAAGAAAACAGAAACTGAGATAAAGAGCAAAAAAAAACAAGGTTCCATGCAAATGACATTTCTTTGACCGCCATTGGCAATTCTGTTTTGTTTCATGCAAATGGCATTTCTTTGAGCGTCAATGGCAATGCTGTTTTCTTTTACACTAAGTGTTGAAGATAATATTGCAAAAATGTAAGGAGGAAAAGAAAACAGGAACTGAGATAAAGAGCAAACACAAACAATGTTATGTGCAAGCACGAAAAAAGAAAACAAAAACATAAAAAAAGGCTCTTTTCAGAGCCATCACTACAAACAAAATCCCCTACCCTGTTTCAAATGTATTCCCCCCACCTGTTCCTAGAACGATGACTCTGCGGACTCTGCGGTATTGTTAGGATTACATGTGCCACATCTGGGCCTTTTGAGGACGTCGGGCATGGAAATGGGAGTGTGGAGGCTAAGGCATTGCTCAATAAAGTTTCTGGTTGTGGTGTGTACACCAAAAACTGTGGCAGAAGGTCTATTTCTACAGACAAATGCAGAAGCCTATGGTTGAAGTGTGCAAGGTAAATGGCAGGCATCCTGTTTGTAGGAATGACTCTATGTACTTGTTGTACGTTGCTAAGAAACATTGAGTGCTACTTTTGTGCAATATTTTAATGAATTTTGTAGGAGATGGGTAAGTTCGGAACAAAATTTGTAGCATTGTCGGAAGGAAAGAAGACAGTTACTATTTGGATATTAGAATGCCTAATACGGGTAAATAAGAACGTTGAAAGCATATACCATTGCAGCTGCACTTGATGGTAGGTGATGGGAGAAAGAACAGTACATCTTTTAAGTATGGTGTGGATGTTCAGTGGCAGACAGCCTGCTCAGAGGCACGTATAACAGAGTTGTAAAAATAGTGTACAGAAAATATTTCTACCTGTACTTTGCGGTAATGGGTGGCCATGTGGATGAATGTGGATGCAGAAATCTTGGATAATTTTACAGAACTTTCTACTGGAGGTGCTTACGATTCATAAGCCACTTCCACTATGAATGTGTAACGGTACATATGAAGTGTTGTACAGAACTGACAGCATTAAATGCTGATGTCTTTGATGTGATTGGTGGATGCGTGTGTGACTATTTAACAATACCCAATGAGATAGTGTTGGACAAGAAATAGTGGAAAGGGAAGAAAAAACGGTCCTGCTTTACTGGGGTGAGGCGACGCGGTAGTTGGGGAAGCGCACGTGCCACATCCTGCCCTTCTCAGCATGCTAGGAGTCGGACTGTGGGGATTATCCAATCAGGAGCTGCGGGTGTGCCACACATGTAGAGGCGGTAACATTTATTTTATTACTCTGCGTAGTGAGGTCTGCAGACATGGAGAGATGCACAGTGCTGTTCGTCGGTGATGCCTTTGTGCAAGATCTGCACAAGTATGCCTTACAGAGAGGTTTTCATTGCAATTTTGATTTGGAGGGAGTGGAGGCTTTGTGGGCCGGTGTCGATGTATGCAGTTTCGGCGATGTGCTTGCACGTTGTAGAGAAGTGGCCACTTTCGCTACTTGTGACATAGTGGTGGTGCACTATGGAGCGTTCCATTTGGGTTCCATGACTTGTGCGTGTGTGTTCCATCAATTGAAGAAGTTAATGAAAGCAATGAAGCACATTTTTTCCACTGCAAAGGTACTTTTCTCACGCATTCCACCAAGAAAAGTATGAGACTATTCGAATGCATTTTGTCCCCAGCCAGTGCTCGGAAGGTGTCTTATCAACAGAAGCATGTGTGATTTTATGAGTGCTGCAGGGATGTTTTCCTGTGACAATGATATCATTGGTCCTCAAAATGAGCACCTTTTCAATGGAAATGGTATTTCTTTGTCGATTGATGCCAATGTTACTTTGTTTTACAATCTACAGGCTGCATTGAAGACGGTATTGTAGGAATTTATTTATTTATTTATTTATTTGCATTTATAAAGCGCACAGCGCTGCCCTGAGGCATCGTGGCGCTGTTACAGAAGGCTTGATCTTAAGATATCATAACATAAAACATAGCATACGTGGGTTGTAGCATTTGATAGCATTACGTGCAGTGACAAGTGTTGAGGGACGGTAGTGCTTTGCTTTGGTTACATTGCAGGCATAACTTGAGCATGTTGGTTTGAGAAAAACATTTATCGGAACAGAAATGTTTTTAGGTTTTTGCGAAAGGTGGTGTAAGATTCTTCATTCCTGTGAGGAGGAGTGGAAAACAAAAACCTATATAAGCACAAAACAAAAAAGGAGCATCTTTGCAAGCAACAAAAAAAGGCTCTTCTCAGAACCACCACTACAAACAAAATCCCTTACCCTGGTTGAAATGTATTCACCCACTCACGCACGCACACAGCAGGAAAAGTCTGCGGTCATTGCGGTAGGTGTAGGATTACACGTGCCACATCTGGGGCTTTTAAGGATGGCGGGCATGGAAATGGGACTGTGGAGGCTAAGGGATTGCTCAGTAAAGTTTCTGGGTTTGGTGTACTTTTTGAATGTACAACACGCATTTCTCTAGTAGGTCTTTCACACTTCACTCTTTGCACTGCAAACAAACACAAGAAGAACCCTCGTTTTACAGGCAGCTCTTTGTATCCGAACTGACTGCAATGTTTTCCACACAGCCACGCCTCCCATAATTTGCTGCACAATGTGTGGAGCATATAGACAGCACAGCGGCATGCATCCTTTCATTGGCAAAATCCATTTTTTAAATCTGAAAGGAGCTTTTTCTTTATTGTTTTCCTTTTTCCATTCTTTTGCATGTTTCTTGGACTTCTAACATACGACACAGAAGTGAAGGAAGGAAAGGGAGAGTACGGAAGGGCCAACACCCACAAGGATAAAATAAGGCCAGTGCAGACAGAGGAAGATGTTGGGTGGCCTTCACTTAAGTAGGCAGCAGTCATTGTCATGCTCCCAGACTGTAAATTTCCAAGCACTTCGAAGTTGCTCCCTCCAGCAGAGTACTGCGTAGCTGTGCATGCACAATATAATGCCCTTTGATAGGTAATGGTTGCTGCACAGCTTACGGTCTACAACAGTACTTTAGGGCTCCGCTGCCTTACAGGAGTGTCACTGGTGTTGCAGGAGCAGATGCGGAGAATGGTGTACAGGAAAGTAACCTACTGCACTGTTGGAAGGGCAGTACACTGCAAACTGCTGCCTTGTATTTCGATTTGAGGGGTTGTCACAGGCAATATGGTCACTTGATGGTACGGCAATAGCTGAAGCACCAGTATTGACGAAGATTAGTACATTTTGAAATACAAGAATGCTTTCAATAAGGACAAACCCAACTTAATTAGATTGAGCCAGAACATAATTATTCAGGCAATGCCACACGGCCACAGTTCCTTTCAAAGCAACACTCATATTGTTTGAGATCCAAAGATTCTGCTGTTTACTTAGCTGTTGGTACACTTAGTTGTATGGAAGTACAGCGAAGCACTTTTCCGGACTGACTACAGACTGTCACACTTCTAGTGGCATCCGCTCTCTAACACTAGAAACTGCAGGTAAGAACTTGACACTTTACCTCACAGTGCTCAGTTGCGGAGACGATGCGTCTGTTTCACAGGTCATGGAAGGGCTATCAGCACATTAATCAAAATAATGGGCCATTTAAATTGCCCACCATACACTGGAGGATGCTGCTCCCTGTTCCCACTGAGCCTCAGGCAACCAGGCCTGCTGCAGCCTTAATTTGATAGTTTTGGACAGAGAAATACGTAGGCGGTATGACTGCTTTAAATGTGGTAGGCTACAGCATGATTCGGTAGGGTTGGTGACAGGGGCGGTGTTAACAGTACACAGAGGATGAAATACATCTCCACATAGCTGTGGAATGGCATAAGAGCGCTCCCACATCTAATTAACAGTGCATTAGCAGATGCCGACATGCAGCCAGTACTCGAGTCCTACGGACACCTGCATTGTGATTGCACATACACCGGGCAGGTGCAATTTCCCTAGTCCCTAGAAAACCTCTATTTTGCTTACCTGCTCCCATCTCGCACACTATTCTGCGCCACAGACTCACCATGCAATTTCAACCCAAAACGAAAATCTACCTACATACTCACCAATACTTGTATATGTTTAATATGCACAATACATACACTCTACTAGAAAATGGAAGGGGCAGTACAAATGGATACATACACAGGGGAATTTGGGAGTTCAACAAGTTTGTCATGAGGGGAGCCAAGGATTGAGGTCTCATCATAACATCTCTGCTCACAGGGATGTTGTTGAGGATGGTGCGCTGGGAAATGGCGAATGGGTAGACGTGAAGGTAGGGCAGTAGTATTTAATTTCTCCAATATTATGTCCTTGTACAACATCTTTAAAGGCGGCTAAATTGTTTGTTTACTTTGATGTCCCGGCTGCTTATGTTGCCTTTTAAATCGTTTCCTTCATTTCCTGTGGCCAAATGCTGTTCTACAAGAGGTGCTGCATCAGATGCACTGCTTTCATTTCCAGTATGTCCTGATAAAGATAAAAATATCTGTTAGTTGTACATGAAGCAATATATATAACTTTCTTACCTTTCAGAATGTGCTACGTACCAATGGCGTTACTATAGTTACTCATTTCGTGAAGAGGGAAATTCTCTTCCAGCCATGTTTGGGTGCTTTGCATTGCTGCGTACAAAACAAAACGTTCATGTTTTTCCAGTGTTGCACACTGGACAAGCTGTGCAATTATATGAGAACCTTCAGTGTACTTACCACGTTGTAGTGACATTCTGCTCTCAATACTTTGCAGTCCTTACTCTGCCATTTCATTCTTCGTTTCTATTTAAAGCAGGAGTGTGCAGTAATATTGTTGGACACAGACCTCACTTCGCCTATTGGTGCATTCTATTATGGTGTATACTCTATGCTTTTGCTCTGTTTGTTTCACAAGTACAGAGTTTGCAGACAATTTCTCCTTGCAATGCACATGGTGCTTTTTGTACATGTGCCTTCTCTTTGCTGGATGCAACCACTATGTACGAGCACCACTGCCTCTCTCAATACATTGGATTACACCCGATGTCCGCCAACTGACGGAGCCACAGGTTTCACTATGCTCGATAGTACATCTATAAACATTAAGAGTATCCTGGTAAAACCCTATGGAATTCAGTGCAAAAAATGCTGTTAAAGGGACATTGTGGTTAAGTTGTGCTACTAGAACCCTATCACCTTTACTGAAAGAAACAATGCTATAGGAACGTTATGGATAAAGTGCCCTACTAAAAACCTATGAAATTCACTGACAAAAAACATTGTTAAAGGGATGTTATGGTTCAGTTGTCCTAACAAAAACCTATGAAATTCAGTGCAACAACCATTTCAAAGGGACATTATAGTTACTTTGCACTAACAACAACCTATCCATATTATGGTTAAAAGTAAAACCGAAAAACCCCAGAAATTCACCAGTTATGGTAAGCTAAGCAACCATAACTTGTGCCACCACTGTGCACTCAGGGATGTCATTTAGGGGTCGCCAGAGGTCACAGTTGTGACCTTTGAGGTCTCCCTTGCGACCTCTGTGATCCCCCTTGCGACCTCTAAAATAAAACCCCCCAAAAAAGAAACTTTTTTAAAAAAAATTTTTTTATTGCAAGCTCCTATGCTGTGGCCACCACCATGTGGCTTTTTGGTTCTGGAGTGGCTGACTTTCTTGATCAGGCCCCTTAAAAAAAAAAAAAGAAAAATAAGAACCTTAGTGCCACAAGTCTAACACTTTCAGCACTAACCCTAAATCAGAAAGAATAGGAATACCAAATAATGTGTCTTTCTTGAATTCTATACAATAATCGCTAGACTCATTAAAGGTTTATTTCAGGCACACTTCAGGGGGTAAGTCACTGATTTAGTCTGTTCTTAAATGCCTCAACTCAGCCTTTCATCCTTCTGAGGTCAATAAATAGTTGGGTGATATTGGGTGTATATTTTTTCTATATAAAGCGCCTAAGCATAAGTGCTATATAATAACACATCATTACCATTTGGTCATGGACGTCTGCTTGCATTCACAGTAATTTGGTAATATGGGCCTATACACACTGATCTTAACGATACATATGGCGATCCATTCTTGTATGAAATGTACATCACATTATAGTGATATCGTAACCATATTTTTCGAAGTGTATGTGATGCAACTTCCTGTTTTGTCAATGGGTGAAAGGTCGTGTTTCATCGCTTCCCACGGTATCATTTCGGGGTGGGGTCACTTCCTGTGATGTCATCAGGGGGGTCAAGGGTCGTGTGATGTCACTTACGCTACCCCTGGCATTTTGGTGAAATGACGTCCATGTGTGCACTGCTAAAACTAACACACATTACATGAACGATGACGTCACAAATGTCATTAATGACATCACATTTCTGGTTCCCTCTTTTTTTGTTCACTGACATATGTAAGCCAGCTGATTTTCTTCACTGACAGTCAGCAACTAAACAATCAAAAGGTACTATATGTGTAGAGCTTACCCTTCTCATATGGTCTTACACTACTTTACTTATGGTTCAGTCACCTCATATGATACATATACATAAGGGAAGAAGGAAGCCTGAAACACAGCAATTATTTCTGTGCATGAAAAGAATCAGTTACGTTATGAACACTTGCTGGTAACAATGCTGCTTTTTTCCTTCCTTTACTTTCCCTGTGAATGCTGATATTTGTATGTGTTGTGGTCTCTTTATGTTTTGTGTGTAGTAGTGCAATTATGTACTAAGTGAGGCATCGTTAGCTACTTATTACATGTGTACAATACCCAAAACTCTGAAACAAAAGCATTCATATTTTTACTATCCAACAAGGCAAGATTGTGAATATTGCACCTCTATGGAGCATGCTGCAGACAATGGGCCTCATTACGACCCTGGCGCTAATGGGTTAACAGCGCCGTAAAAGGCTGTTAACCCATTAGCGGGAGGTATAGACCAGCCGTTAAAGTAGGGAACCGCAAAGGGACCGTCGCGGTAATTATGTACCGCAATTTGCGGTACCGTACTTAGCACCTTCTCCATTCCCATTATGCCCTATGGGGCAAAAATGGGAATGGAGAAGGGCCATGGGGAAATGGGGAAATACCGCCCTGCCAACCTTGGAATGGGGCGGTATTTCCCCATTTCACCATGGCGGACACGTTACGATACCGGCACCAACCATGGTGCTAATAGCGCCATGGTTTAGCGCCGGTATCGTAATGAGGGCCAATGTCTACGTTTCTAGTAGGTTCATGTAATGGAAAAAAAAAACTGTGTAATGCAATGGTGTTTATAGAAATGCATTGCTTAATGAACAATTAACTCTGATAGCTTTCTGCCAGCATTATAACGACAATACCTTGGGGAGGCTTTTCATGAAAAGTAACTGCACATGTGATGTCATCAGTGATGTCAGCAATGATATTTGTGATGTCATCTTTCATGTCATGGGTGTTAGTCTTAGCAGTGCACAGTGGTGGCAGGAGTTATGGTTGCTTAGCTTACCATAACTGGCAAATTTCTGGTGTTTTTCGGTTTTACTTGTAACCATAATATGGATGGGATTTTGTTAGTGAAAAGTAACTATAATGTCTCTTTGAAATGGTTGTTGCACTGAATTTCCTAGGTTTTTGTTAGGGCAACTGAACCATAACGTCCCTTTAACAACATTTTTTATCATTGCATTTCATAGGTTTTTAGTAATGCAACTTAAGCATATGTCCCGTTAACAATGTTTTTGTCAGTGATACATATATATATACATATTACATGGCCGCGGTAGCGGCCATATAGTTATGGTTAAGTTGGTGTTTCCATAGGAAGAGCACTTTTTGGGACCCCCCCTATAACTTTTCCCCCCCTGGACGAATCCTCAACAAATTTTGCA
Source organism: Ambystoma mexicanum (assembly GCF_040938575.1). Taxonomy (NCBI): domain Eukaryota; kingdom Metazoa; phylum Chordata; class Amphibia; order Caudata; family Ambystomatidae; genus Ambystoma; species Ambystoma mexicanum. The sequence goes on from NC_090935.1 coordinate 850,031,949, forward strand.
AAAAAAGTATATGGCCCACTCTGAAAAGTTTGGTGAGGATTCGTCCAGGGGGGGAAAAGTTATAGAGGGGGTCCCAAAACTTTTTTTTTTCCCATAGACTGAATGGGAAAAAACTTTGTGCACGGCTACAGCCCGAACCGCTGGACGGATTTACACCAAATTTGCGGCAGGAGCGGCGGCCTGGTCCCGAAAGCGTGCTTTTGCAAATTTGGTGTAAATCCGTCAAGTAGTTTTTTTAAAAATGACCAAAATGTAAGGCAAAAAAATTAGTGATATATGTGTTCGCTTTGCGGACGCACTTCCCTATTCGCTCCGCGGACAGCACCCTGTTTGGCCCATGGCCTTGCGTCATGTCCACGGACATGTGATGTGTTCGCTGATTGGACGGCGAGGGGTGTGGAGCGTGTCAGATTTTCTGTGGCGCCAGCCTTCTTGTATTCGCCGTCGACCGCGTACAGCGCAGTGAAACGTGGATAAAAAATTGTATTTAGTGCCCTGTGTTGTTGTGTAAGAGTGTTTGGGGAGGGTGGGGGAGTATGAGATAGGTTCAATGTTTTGTTTTTTTATGTGCTAGACGTTTTTGTTGCGTTCGATTTGTCCGCGGAAAACACGGCTGTTCTGACATTTTGTAAATAAACTAAATGGTGGGGTGTTTAGAGGACGGATTATGTGTCATTTGTGTTCGCAAGGAAGGTAAAAATGAGCTATGAACACTCGCGGTGTACTTAATTGTTCGTAAATACACAAAATGGGGGTGTCCTCAGGACGCTGTCCGTATTGTAATCTGTCTAGTTGAATGTGTTCTAAGAACACTCGCGGTGTCCCGAAATGGTTGCAATTACACAAAATGGGGGTGTTCTGAGAACGTTGTTTGTATTGTTCGTTGTCAGGGTGAAAGTGTTTTAAGACCACTCCTTTTGTCCGCTAATAGTACAATTTCCTATGGGTGTCAACCGACTTTTTGTCCACTAAAGAAACGATAAATCCGGCTGGTGTGCGCCGACATTATGTGATAATCCTATGACTGGCGCTATTGACCTGGCTGACTTGCTTTTGCGGCACTAAATCATATCTCCCGCCCCTAAGCCTGATATTATCAAAGCATTCATATTCCCCGCCTCTCTCCGTGACTTTACAGGGTGAGTCATCAAACGCACCCAGTCCTCTCCAGTCCTAAGTGACTTTACACAGAACCCGGAAGACAACACATATTATGTCACAACACAGCGCGCCAAAATTCGGAATATGAAACTGTGACTTAAAAGCAAACAGCAAGATTGTAAATTTTGTAAAGTACATTTATTTGACATCAAATGTTTAGAGAATATTCAACAATTTGCATTTGTCTTTGTTGTCGATCCGCAAAAGTTCATGTTGAGGCACGCGATGTTCCTTTGCGGTACAGAGGGTGTTAGATCAGCTTACAACTCAGTGCGCCACAATTCGGATTATGAAACTGTGGGTTAAAAGTAAACAGCAGGATTGTACATTTGGTAAAGTACATTTATTTCACATGAAATGTTTAGTGAATATTCAGCGATTTGCTATTGTCTCTGCTGTCGATCAGCAAAAGTTTATTTGGAGCCACGCGTTGTTCCTTTGCGGTAGATAGGCTATTGGTTTATGATAAAAGCAGTAAATGGTCGCTCTGATAATCGGAAGGTTGCTCCAAAAACGAGCCATTAGACCACCCTATTGGTTGGTATGTTGTTTGTAGCCGCTAGTACTGCGTAAGGGCATATTGGTCCTTGGCGATTGTCCCATAAAATGGTGAGGGTCATGAAATTGCATATTTGGACCTGCACCTGGCAGTTGAAGACCCCATCCGCTGGAGTCTGTAAATCGTGACATAGCAAAATGGGGCCACATACCTGTTTTAAAAAACATAAATTAGTCTCACCAGCCGATCTTCATTAAAAATCATTTTATTTATTAGGGCGTGAAACTATTTGCTATCGAAGATAATGCAACAGAGTATGTTAATAATAAAATAATAATATTTTCCCATTCATATAGCGCTAAGAACCGTGAGGTATCTAAGTGATGCTTATTATTAACCACGGTGTGTGGTGCTCATTTATCGACCACGGAAGGATGAAAGGCTGAGTTTGGCCTTGCCGGGTTTCGAACTTGCGTTAGCAAGCTGTGCACAGTTGTCAAAGCGAGCGTTTTACTCGCTGTGCCATTTGACAGGCTACAGTGAAGTGGCACAGTGAGTAGAGAGCTTGACCGCCTATAGACCGGTTAAATTATTTATATTAACCCACCCTGTGTCGTCTGCCTTTTTCAGAGCCCTCTAAACAACAGGGGATCAATTCGGCGGTGATAGTGCGCGGTAGAAAACATTATGCCACTTTCAACGAACAATTTCAACTTGAGCAGTCTTTAATGCTACGCTATTGTAATTATATTTGGTATAAAATAATCTAAAGGGTTACTTACAGTACAATTGCAATTTCCATTGTCTACGAGTGGTGCAGTCCCAAAATACGACTCTGCGTGTGCCAACGATCTTTCGCATAGTGATATAATATATAAAAGTGTTTTTGTTTCATAAATTTCATCCTTATCTTCTCTTACGTTTTAGCAACACTCCTTCAAGAGAAGTCTTTCATCACAATCTCTGTCTGTCAAGGTCAAAACACAATACAACCTTATAGTCCGCTTCGTGAGCCTCTCCGGGGCCCGAGAAAAAAATGGAAGCAGCTGACCTTCACTGTGAACGAGCATAAATTCTTACTGTGTAAAGCCATCTGTGAGAAGTTGGTTTTTGAACGCCATGTTTGTATATTGTTTGCGTGATATTAAAAAAAGTTTGTTTAAAGGACGTTATGGTTTTAAGTACAGCCGAAAGACCCCTGAAAATCGCAAGTTATGGTAAGCTATGAAAAATAACTCACGCCACCACCGTGCACTGCTAAAACTAACACCCAGGACATCAAAGATGACATTGCAAATGTCATAGATGAAATCACTGATGACATCACATGTGTATGTACTTTTCATGGAATTTGTGTACTAGGAATTTTTATTATAATGCGAAAAAAGTGTCAAGGATATTGCAATAAATATCATACCGTTATTAGTGCTTTGAACGATGCATTGATATAAATAGCATTGTATTATGGGATTCTATCTAGTATACTGAGCTACTAATGGAGAAACATAGCATTGTGTACAGAGTACAAGATGAAAGTATAATATTTGTAATGTTAATATGTTGAATAATGAAATGATAATTGTCCTGAAATGTTCGAAAATTCACAAAATGAGGGTGTTCTGAGGACGTTATTCGTATCGTGTGATTGCTTAGCTGTATGCAATGAGGGAATGGCACAGAGAGTAAAGTGGACGCCGTCCGCGGACACCACGGCTGTTCGTGGACACGGCGTGCTACATCTGGGTTTTTCCGGGAAATCCAACATGGAAAGAAGACTGTACGGATCAGCCAATCAGATGTCAAGGTTGTGGATTTGTGTTGAAAGAGACTGTGGGTGGTGAAGATGGCAGAAGTGGAGAAAGTCAGGGTGTTGGTGCTCGGGGATATGTTTGTGCATGGTTTATAGGAGTACGCTGAATGCAGGCATGTTGCAAAGAACTTTGATGTGAAAGGAGTGGAGGTGGTGTGGAGTACTGTGCCTGATTGCAATGTACAGGGAATTGTACACGTTTGTGAGGATATGGCCACGATGAACAGTCAGCATGTGGTAGTTTTGCACTATGGTGCTTTCCATTTGGGCAACGTCAGTGCCCCTACTTTGTTGGCTGATTTGGAACGGTTGGTTCAAGCCGTAATGAAGATCCTTCCAAATGCGAAAGTAATTTTTTCTGGATTACTACCTAGGGCAATATGGGACAATAGTTCAGTTTTTTGTCCTCAGCAAAACATTGCTAGGTGTGTCATCAACCGAGGCATGTGTGCCTTCATGCTTAGAGCTTGTATGTTCTTCTGTAACAATGAGAATATTGATGCCAGTAATGCTGTTAATTTTAAAGAAGATGGCATTTCTTTATCTTTTACGGGAAATGCCTTTCTATTTTGGAATGCATGGGTTGCTTTGGAGAAGGTTGTGTAAAGATTTTAGGAGTGAAGTAAGAAAAAAAAACAAGAAAAAAAATACAAAATAACAGGTGTCTGTCAAGCATCTGTAAAAAAAGAAAAAAAAACGGCTCTTTTCAGAGCCAACTTCAAAGGGGAAATGGGGCACAATATTTAAATTTACATTCACCACGCTCAGATTTTTGATATGTCCGCGGACATGGCGGTAGTTCGCGGACTTGAAAATCACTACGAGGGGGTTAGTATGTTCTATGTTACATGTATATGAAGTCAGGAATATTTTGGTTAAGTTGTGCTACTAAAAACCTATGAAATTCAGTGAAAAAACTTTGTTAAAGGGACGTTATGGTTAAGTTGCGCTACTAAAAACCTATGAAATTCAGTAAAAAAAACTTTGTTAAAGGGACGTTATGGTTAAGTTGCGCTACTAAAAACCTATGAAATTCAGTGAAAAAACTTTGTTAAAGGGACGTTATGGTTCAAAGTAAAACCGAAAAACCCCTGAAATTCGGCAGTTATGGTAAGATAAGCAACCATAACTCGCGCCGCCACCGTGCACTGTTAAGACTAACACCCAGGACATCAAAGATGACATCACAAATGTCATCAATGACATCACTGATGACATCACATGGCTGGCTCTCCCTTTTTTTCCTTAACGTCCCTCTAACAAAGTTTTTTTACTGAATATATATATATATATTTTTTTTATGGTACCTTGATTGGACATTCCTGTTTTTCTTGGTCTGTGATACTGTGTTGTTTGGGTCACTAGTGCTTCACATTCACAAAACTGTTAAGAGCATAGCCTTTCCTTGTACCATGTTACCACAAAAGGCAAAGGAGGTGTATCCCTTAACTGTCTCAGTTTTACCTTTATGGCTGCATTGTGTTTTGGTTTGTCAAAGTGTGTGCGCTGAGTGGGCCATTTACCTCCTATTCATCTTTGCACTCTTGCGGAGCAGAATCCAATTTGTCACAAACCTTCTTCACTCAGTGTGTTAATTGTTAATGAGTCTTGTGGGAGAGAATTCCCTATGAAATGAATCCTACTTCTCCACACAAAAGGATCACACAAGTACTGCTCTTTTGGAAACATAGGGAATCCATCAATGAACAATATACATAGGATTGTTGAGACAAGCAAATTCCCCAAAAATGCTTGCCTTGAAATACAATTACCCAGGTAATGTCCCCACGCTTGTGCTCCTTCTCTCTGCTGCCCCTTCATCAGTGGAATTCCCTCTTCCCTGCCATCAAATTCTTCCAATTTATGGAAATATTCAGCACCTGTTTGAAACTCACTCTGCTACACACCAAAGTGCTATCCTTGAAATCATTGACCAACTTTCTAGCCTCCCTGATACCCACTGGCCCGTCCCACACAAATACGAAACATCTGTCAATATTTGAAAGGCATTCATGTAAATATTGGCCCATTGCTGGAATGTTCACTGCTCATATGTGTGTTTCCGCATTACCAGATTTCCTGATTCCATTAGCATCTCGCTACCTTTTACTACCTGGCCCACAATGATCAATTCAACCCGCAATACAATTTTCAGGCACCCTACAAAGCGACTTCCTCCTCTTTTCCATTTTCGTCCAATGAACAACACATTTCAGAGAGGGGTTTCTGACCACATTTCAAAAATATTGCAAATAAACAAATACAAATGCAGGGGGTTCAAGTGGGTGGTGACAGAGACTTTCGGCATGGTGCATATTTTGGGGCAAAGCACACTGATGTATGAGGCATCTCATTTAAAAGTTCACATCCTTTTGCAACTGGTACATTTCTGGAGAGGAAATAAAACATTTCTGGCAATCCCCTCAAAGGATTAGAGCAGTTAATGAGTGTGTTAGTGCTTTACAAGTTGTGTAGGAATAATTGCAGAATACAAGTCCCCACGGACAAAACGAAATATAGCATTATTCCTAATCAGGAAAACTTAAAATATTCTGGCATGCACATATATCGATACCATTTCAGAAACCAGTGATATAAGGCTCATTTCGACGTTTGGCCAAGAAGCATCCCACATACATAAGATCATACACAGGCATTGGCATGTCTTGAAGTTATATGAGCATCTAAGTACAACGCTAGGTGAAAGAGCTAACATTACATTCAGGAGAACTATTTCACTTAAAGACATGTTAGTACCCAGCTTTATGAGCCCAATATAGAATACATTTGAAAATGCTTGGTTGAAAACCAAAACATCAGGGTTCCACAAATGTCAGAAATGCAAGGCATGTCAATACGCAATGATCACGTCTGATTACCTACACCCTGTCCTTAATAAGAAAATAGATATTAAGACCTGCATAACTTGCGAGACATAATTTGTAGTGTACGTACTTAACTGTCCATGTAAGAAATGGTATGTAGGAAGCACAAAAGGCAATCACATATTACGAGTGCTCCAACATATTAGGGCAATAAAAAATGCCGATTCTACTTATCCCATGGCACTACACTTTCAAATGGAGCATGATGGTAAACTAGATGGTTTCTCTTTCTTTGGCATACAAACAGTTCCCAAATCTCCTAGAGGAGGGAACCACAAGCTCCTACAGTCAGAAACAAAGACCATCTTGGATTTTGAGACTAAAAAACCACGGCGTCACAACCTCGACAAAGAACTATATACCTTTTTAGGTACTTGACAACACTAGGTGGAATTACTGTTTGCCATGCTTATTCTATTTTTCCATCTTTCTGTCTTATCATCCCTGGTGTCCTCAATGTGTTGTTGTTTCTACGATTGCTTTGACATTTTAGAAAACTAATGTATTCGTCTTTAAAGATTGTCTTGATTCACAAAGTGGATTATCTACTTTTTTATATTTACACTTACTTGTATTGTGAATTTTTAACAATATGGTTTTATAGCACAGATAACAGGAATTGGTTTTACTGAAACACAGATTTTATGGACTGTCTAAGCATATGGTTATTGGAACATTGAAATCTGGGTTTTATGGATAGATATGTTAATTTATGTAATTATTAGATTTTAATATCATTGTGATTTTATCAAATTGTTTACATTCATTACTGTGGAATAAGAGGTAGGGCCGTGTGAGATTAAGAATATATTATGCACTAGGCACTTTACTGGTAAAAAACTTGAATGCACTATGCACTTTATTAGCATCATATTCAAGGCACTATGCACTTTATGCTGCCTACCCATTTGCTTCTTTGCATATGTGTATTTGCACAGATACTATATGCCTTCGTAACTTTGAGGGCCTAATTCCACTCCAGTCCTCTTTTACACAGGATTAATCAATTGCACACATATCTATGTTATTGACAGCTCTTATATGTATGTTCATGACTTGCTACATTACCTATGGGGTTTGACTTTACTGCTACATATTCATTGTATAGGCTATATTATAAGATTAAGTAAGCAGATGTTAGTAGAATACATTGTACAACATGTCCCCATAAAGGGTAATATTTTCTTGATGCATTTTGAGCAATTTTTCAGCTTACTTGGATTTTTGCATGATTTTATGCGTACTGCACCCCATATGCGAGTGTATACTATCCTATCTATTATGAGATTTATTATTATATTTCTCTGTATGTCTATGCCACTACATGGTATTTGAATTCAATATCCTCCTGTCAATGTGTATGGCCATTCAGGTTAGACCCTTTAAAATGGCCTTCCTAAGAAAACAAGAGGAATGCTTAGTTGTAATGGAAGACACTCTGTACTTACCATAGATTTGAATGCACATTTAAAGTCCATCATTTGTGTCATCTTAGAACCACGTGATGAAGTGGTTTGAGCACTGCGAAGCGTGTCATCCTGTTTTATGGTTTTTCCCTTTCAGCACACTACTAATAAAACTTAAGTGTTAGCTGGAATTTGCTGTGCTGCTTTCTTTATTTTGCCGGATGAACAATATATTCTTGGGCTGATCTGGGAGTGCAGTCCACCTGTCTACAAGGACTTGTTACGAAGGGCTTTGCTGCATGATATACGTGTGGGTGTTTAAATCTCTCAAACACGCATTCTTACACATGTCTGCAAATTCAAGCAGTAATGAATTCCGGAGAACCATTTATAAAATGACATGGACAGACCAATTACTCATACACGATGGGACATATTTGGCAAGAAATTCCCTTTTCGAAATCATCTTTGTGTCTCAAATGTACAGAACATCCTGCTTGTGTTAATCATTCCAATTAATAAACTGACAAGAGAGCATCCCAGGACCTGCTTATTAACAAAATGAAACAAATGTCCTCTAACAAGTGATATCGTGTATAGCTAAGCAATTATTAAATTCACCAAATTATAGCACTGCTTGAGTGAGAGCTAATTCCTGATGCAATAAACAGCAAAATCACGAATGGCAGTATTTTAACAGAAGGGTACCTGAGCTTGATAAGGGAGATCATTCAGTGTGAATTGTATAGCTTACAAAAGTCAGGCCAAGCCGTTTACCTGCACGCTCCCTGCCACCGTTAAAAAACAGGTGTTTGCACCTGCAAATCATCCGCCATCTTGTAGATATTTTCACAAGCATGTAGGGACCATTTAAATACTAAAGAGAAAAACGTGTCCTATGTGTCCGTCATCTAGAAGTTGTGTGATCTGCTTGTCCTCTTTGAGTAGCTTGCATTGTGTTGTTTCTCTTTATCTCAATCATTCCACGTTTACATTCCTTTGTGCCACAGTGAGGGCAACAGTTACAAACAGACATCAAATGGGTAATAAAAAGGTCCAAAAGGCGTTTGTGAAGCAGCAGTTACCATGTCCGCTGCAAGGCAAAGTTAGCATTGTGCAGCAATGTCGCAAGTCAATCAATTATACACAATTCAAAGACGGAATTTGGAAAAGCAATTCTTAAACACGCATGCACAATAAGTTCAAAATGATAACAATTCTCCAATGCAGTACAACGCAACCTCCACAAATAAAGCACTTTCAAGATAGACATTATCCTAGATTCCATAGAATACTACACCTGCAACACTCGCCTCTGCAAAAACAAATGCAGCGACTGATGCCGGCAGAAGTGCCGAAGAGAGCGTGTAGTTCGAATGTGACACAATGACAGGCCGATGTCAGACAGGCCATTGCGAGAGTGCCTCAGAGACAGAAGCAGCAGGTGAACCCTGAACCCCTCCATCGTGCAACCCTTCCGCGTGCGCCTTATGACAAGCCGTTGCGATTGAGCGACGTACGGGTCAGGTGTAAAGTGGCCGGTAATTAGCACTTTGTAGCTGAGAGCAATGACAGAACACTAGAAAGACACAGCGCACGGAGTTAATGCGGATATGAAACTGCCCAGGGCAGATGCACGTAGAGTTAGAGGCTAACTTCTGCAGGTGCTGCACATGTCCCTCTTTCCGAGGTGATATGAACAGAAATCCATAACGTTAAATACACGTTTAGAAAAGGTACACCTACAATTTCATATAAACATGTCATGCTCCACTCACTGTCGCCTCCTTCGAGTGGTCACATGCAGGGCCATCTTAAGCCCTTTCAGGGGCCAGAGCACAGACACCTTTGGGACCCCCCTCCACCAAACCAAAGGAATCAAGAGGTGCAGCATCTCTGTTCACGCCCCTCATGCTATCACAGCCCATAGCTTGATATGCTGCCTCACAGGGATCAAAATAAGGATGGGTACACCCTTTCAGTCCCCTTACCCTCTTCATTCTTGTTTTAGTCAGGATGATAAACAAGTAGCATTTCAAGGTCAACTGCAGGCGACCGGACAGGTTTTCTAGCAAAGGTACTGGGCCACACAGTAGCAGCCATGAGGAAGATATAGTCATGGTATAAATGCACGACATAGATCATATGAAAACAGGTGCACATAATTCCGAATAGACAGGGGATCCAGTTTAGCTACCTCACAGAACACAAGTTTTCAAACATGGATACAGGAGGCTACTTGGCATCAGGGAGAAAGCTACACATACCCTAGCATAGATAGTGGATGAACATTATAAGATACCAGGAATGTGTCTGTATCCAGACAAACTGAGATTAGAAGAGGAACATTGTTTTCAAGTAGTGTTGCCATTAGAGAGCAAAGAAACAAGAAGTTGTCGTGTGCACTATATCAATGCTCAGTATAGGAAGCAATAGTCACCAGTGAAACCATGAGTGGGTCTTTTTTTAAAGATTACCCCCTGAGAATGAAAGCACTATGAAGGGTGACAATTTTGAAAGGTTTGGGGACTAACAATATTGACAGGTTTGGCAATACAAGACTAAGGGGGTAATTCATGGATTATTTGCGCCGGGAAAAAAAACGGATTAGTGTGCCATTCTGCCCGCAAATCCCCATTTGTTAAACAGGGATTTGCGGTTAGAATGGCGCACAAATACCGTTTTTTACGGCGCAAATAATCCATGAATCAGGGCATAAATGTGATGCCCAGGATCACATATTGGATAATAGCTGAAGCTGGTGTTTGCACCAAATCTGCAATTTCATCACTTGAACCCTTTATTTATGGGTATTACCATTAACTCAAATAGCCACATGTTATAGAACTGACTTGAAAAGTCCAAAAACCACATAACCAAACATGGTCATTTTAAACACAACGTGTTATAGAAGTGTGTTATGCATAGTCGGAATGATTCTAGCTTCATTGTCTCCATCATCAGGGGAAATATATAAGTGCCAGCATATTAACTGATGTGATTTGAAAGATTTCATCTGGGTTCCTCTTTTGTTTTGTTTGTTTGTTTATTAATTTGTATAGCGCACCTGACCCAAGGGTATATGGGCGCTTAAGCTTCAAGTTACAGGCAAAGTAGGTCACAATTGTACAGTGATGAAGCAAAGGTATACTTGACAGGACAGCAATTAGTGCATAGACAATAATATGCTGACATAGTGCAAAATACATTCTTGCAGTAGGTATGCATTCAATCATGGTAGGTTAATTGTTGAGTAACCAGGTGATGACCTTAGTTCTGAAAGGCTGGAAGGTAGGTGTGGATTTGATATCCAGTGGAATGGTATTCCAAAGTTGTGAAGCCAGAGCTGGGAAGCTGGAACCACCAGCTCTTTTGAGGGAGTATTTGGGCACAGTCAGTTGTAGTGTATTAGAGGATCTAGTGGTTCTGGTGTTCTGTCTTAATGTAAATTTGTTGGTGAGATAGGGCGGGGCAAGGCAGTTGAGTGCTTTATAGGTGAGGCAGATGGTTTTTAGATCTATTTTTTGTTGGATGGAGAGCCATTTGCATGCAATTCTGGTAGCCGAAATATGTTCTCTTCTGGGAATATTCAGGGCGGCACGGAGTGCATTATTTTGTAGAACTTGCAGTTTATTAATTACCGATTTGTTGGCACCTACATAGAGACTATTGCAGTAATCTAGTTTAGATTGTATAAGTGCTCTGGCTAAGGTGAGGCAGTTGTTAGGGGAAATCAGCGGTCTACAGGCCCTAATTAGTTTGCCCGTGTAGGCCGTGGCTGAGGCAGTCATATTAATTTGTTTGGCTAGATTGGTATTCGTGTCGAGGTAGAAACCAAGGGTTTTTACACTCTTGGCGATAGGGATGGTGTTACCGTCAATGGTAAAGCTAGTGTAGCTGGGACTAAGTTTCCGAATGGCGTTGGGTGAGCCGACAAGGAGCAGTTCAGTCTTGTCATCATTCAGGCAGAGGCCATGTGTGGCCATCCATGCCTGAATGATGGAGAAGACTTCATTGATCCAATTGGCGTCTGAATTATAGTTGCCGGATAAGGTGAGGAGTATCTGGGTGTCATCTGCGTAGTTGGTGTAGGTGACACCCAGATGGTCCAGCTTGTCGAATAGGGGCTTTGTAAAAATATTATACAAAGTCGGTGAGACACAAGATCCTTGTGGGACACCACAAGTGATAGGGATAGGGTCGGCCGCTGCTAGGGGTGAGAAAACCTGCATGGTCCTTTTGTCCAGGAAGGATTGGATCCATGAGATTGCGGAATGGGAGAAGTGTACTGCTGATGACAGATGGTTGCACAGGATTTTGTGATCAACCAAGTCAAAGGCAGCGGATAGGTCAAGAAGAAGAAGGATGCCAGCTTTACCTTTATCTTTGAGGTCGTCCATTTGGCACTTGAGATCAACAAGGGCCGTTTCTGTCCCGTGTTGTGGACGAAAGCCGGATTGGCGAATTCCTAGTAAATGGTTTGTCTCGAGGTAATCCTGGATTTGTAGATAGGCCACTCTATCAAGAATTTTTAGTAAGAATGGGACAGTGGTGATGGGTCTGTAATTCGTGGGTATATCTGGGTCGAGGGTAGTTTTTTTTAGTAGTGGTAGGACCCAGGATTGTTTCAGATTGCTAGGGACCGAGTTATCAGAGAATGACAAGTTTATTAATTTTGTAATGAAAGGGGAGAGATCCCTGGCAGCATCTTTTATAATCTGTGCGGGACAGCTGTCCCCCTTGCAGTTCGAGGGTTTCAATGACGCTATAATTTTTTGTACTTCGAGTATGGATACCTTTTTGAAGGAAAACTCTGGGCTGGTGGCTGTAGGAGGGGGAGGGGTGGGACTGGAAGTCGGATCATGAGTGAGTTGTTGTTGTTTATTGTCAATTTTAGACTGGAGCCCTGAAATTTTGTTAACAGGGGCATTCTGGATCCCTGTGCACCAAGGTTTATCTTTAGTGCAAGTATCCGTGGGAGGAATGGGGTTTTCTAATTCCTTTAGAATGTTAAAGAGCTCCTTTGAGCTGGAACTTGCCTGCGAGATCCTGGAGTTGAGCGATTCTTTCTTTGCACGTATAATCTCATTTTTGTAGAGAGTGGAAATATTAGTGAGATTAGTTCTGTTAATTGCTGAGGGCGCTGATTTCCAGACTAAACCTTCCCATTTATTCCATGATGTATTCCACAGGTAAGGTTTGGCCTCTAACCCATATAATATGACAGGAATAATTTTGGCCTGGTAAAACTTGAGGACAGGTATGAATTAAAATTTGCCATATTTCCAAAGGATTTTTTTCATCTGAGCTGCTAGGGATTTATTTTTTCTGTCAAGGTCGGACTCCACCTTGCATTGTGATGGTGTGGCATAGATTTTATATCCCAGGTAAAGCAATTCCTCCAGCCTCGTAATCACCTCCCCCCCCTATTGACAAGCCGGATAAAGCGCATTTCTTATTTCTTTGCCTGAAAATCAACACCCTTGATTTATTAGAGTTCAGGGAGAGCCCATTTTCAACTGCGTAGTTGGAAATCCCATTTAGTAGATGTTTAGTCCAATAGCTGTTTCATCTAGGACTACAACATCATCGGCTTAGGCCAGCCAAAATATTTTCTTGCCATTTAAGGAAGGACTGGCCAATGCCGCAGATGCCAAAAATTCCCCCATATCAGAAGTGTACAAATTAAAAAATAGCGGGGCCCCAAGGCAGCCTTGTGTAACTCCCCAGTTCACTCTCAAAGGTTCTGATAGATGACCCTCCGCATCTAATCTCACCCTAATATCGTTATCCTTACAGAATTCTATAAGCATCGCCAGGAGCCCTTCTTGGATGCCTTTGCTCTCAATTTCATCCACAACCTACCCCTGTCCACTTGGTCAAAAGCCCTAGAAAATCTACCAAGGCCCCATAAAGTTGTTCACCTCCCTTACGCTGAGTTTTTTCACTCAGAAGATTTAAGGCAATGCCATTTACTGCCGTTGAGAGTCCCCTCCTAAACCCAGTTTGGTTAGGGGGTTATTTGGGTCTGGGAATCATACTTATTCTATGTTATTGCTGTTTATTAAAAACATATTTGTTTGTTTTTAAAGCAACCCCTTTAATGGTGCAGGTACATTGCTGATAATAGCAGCTGTTGCGCTGCACAACAAATTACATGTGCATGCAGGTTTATCGATTTCAGACATAGGAAAGGTTGAGTCAGCCTTGCTGGAATGTGCTTTTGTAATCTTACATTTGACCACAAATCTCTGCAATGAGTACTTGACACACTGAGATAACTTCTGAACCATTGCAGCGGTCAAATGTATCAATATTCCTTTCAACTGTGGCTAGTCCCACAGAAAGGTGAGACTGTTGAGGGAGTTGTGCCATAGTGAACACACAAGCTATCTATACCACACTGAGTACAGAAAGCATTACAGGCGGAATTGATGAACAATGGGCATGAAATAGGATAAGAGGCGAGGCAACAGGCCATCAAATATCCTGACATGCTATTTAAGTTTGGTGAACACCAGGAACTGACTTCTTTAGATCAGACAGCGTTGTGGGGCCCCCTCCAAGGTGGGGGTCTGGGCAAAGCACCCCTTTTGCCTTCCCATAAAGACTTCTCTGATCACATGAGCCACACCAAGTCCATTTTGATTATGGGGACCTCAGCTTTACTGCTTTCACTGGCCAGCCTGTATCCTTGACAAGGGACAGTATTGGGTGTTTTGCTGCACAACCAGGGCTTTGATCTAAATACATATATATTGTATGGCCTGCATAAAACCTGTGCTGTTATGTAGCTTTACATTGGCATGCTTTAAAGTGACAAAAGGCTGCACATGTTGAAAAGAGGCTGGGGTGTTATGTGATGTGCATATGGGCATACGTGAGAGATGTTGGATCCAATGTCTGACACTTTACCCCAAAAATGTGCCAGATGTTTGATGGCCTGACTCATCCACACCAAAGCACAGTGCCCCCAAAGCTCCTGATTTTCTCAGATGTTCTCTTAGTGTTGATTAGTGGGCTTACCTTGTAAATCTTAACACATAATATATGTTTTCAAGGGTCTTGTGCAATGCAGACACACCTAGTAGTTTTTCAATCTCCTTTTGTTGATGTTGTATTTGATGGATTCAGCAATACACAGTATTGAGCGTGCTTTTTCTCTCCTGAGTGAACGTGATCCCATCTATGTCTAGGATAATGAGGCCTTTCCTGGACTGGATCCTTACTTGCAGTATCCTCAGCATTCAAGTCTGTAATGCAAGGAGATTGCAAGTAGTTAATAATCACATGACATGTAGAGTTTCCTGCATACATGTATTATGATAAGCAAAGACCACTTAGAGAGTATCTAGAGAAAATGTTGCCAACACAAATGTAGTCAGTGAAAAATTCTTGGTGAAAATACCTCTGCATTGAAAAAGTCTCCAAGCAAAACGTAGTCAAAAGATGCAGCTGAAAAATACCCAAAAATGCAGTGATGCTAAGGTAAGTGTTAGGTTTAGGGAGGGTTTAAAGGGTTTGTGATTGCCTGATTTGGGTTTTTATATAGATATGGTTTAGGGTAGGATAAAAGATTTTAGTAAGAGTAAGGGTTATGGTCAGGTTGGTTGCGGGGGGGCCCAATGCTGAGATTTGGTTAGCGGTTAGGGTAGATGAAGTGTCAGGGTAAGTATTCAGGTAGGCGTTATGATAAGGCTGGGGCTAATAGAGTAATGGTTTGGGTAAATGTTAAAGAAAGGGGTAGGGAGATTGGAGGGGCCTGGTGATGTTAGCAGAGGATATGGGTTAGGATAAACTTTACTTTACTTTAACTAATGTATACCGCGTAGACCAGAAACGGCTTGGAGGCATACATGCACAGGGGATGAAAACCTACAAGGATGTAAACAGACATACAACACCCAACAATCAATACTCACACTGGATTACCTAAAGAGGAAGATCTTCAGTTTCTTCTTGAATTTATCCAATGTTTTTTCATGTCTGGGGTCAGGTGGGATTGAGTTCCAGAGTCTGGGAGCTGTTATACAGAACACACTTTTATTGACTTCAGCCAACTTTGCTCTTGGAACAATCAACATATTGGTGTTGTCTGATCTCAGGTTTTTTACAGCAGGTTTTTTGTTTATCCTCTCTGCCAAGTATTGTGGATTCGAGCCCTCCAGGCATTTGTACACAATGGTGTGGAAATGAAACTGTATCCTAGCTTCCACTGGGAGCCAATGTAGGTCCCTCCTAGCTTCTGAGACATGGTCATATTTTTTTAGTCTGACTGTAGCTTTAATGGCACTCTTCTTTATGACCTGGTGTCTAGCAATTTGTCCTTTGTTGACTGCGGTCAAGAGACTGCTGCAGTAGTCTATTTTAGAGCCTATAATCGCTCTGGCGATAGTCTCTATACTCTTTGTAGAGAGGTATGGACGTATATCAGACAAGAAGTAGAGACAAGACTAATGATTTGAGTTTTCATGGTGAGAATTTGATCGAAGAAAACACCAAGTGTTTTCATCTTCTTTTAGTAAGGATTTTGCATTCTGCTATTTTGAATTTCTGATAATCTGCTCCTAATCCGGAAATTCTGGGGCTTGTCCCTATAATCTTGAGTTCTGTTTTCTCGTTGTTTAGTGCAAGCCCATTCTCCCTCCTCCACCGTTAGATATCCAGCGTATCCCCCGTGTTATTTCCAGATAGTGGGATGATACACTGCGTATCGTCTGCATAGTTGGAAAAACAAATGCCCTTACTCGCTAGAATTTGGTACATAGGGGCAGTAAAACTATGTTACAGGGAGGGAGACAAACAGGCTCCTTGTAGCACACCATAGGGCAGAGGAACTGGGCAAGCCTCTGCCATGCTACTTCAGACCCAAACCTTGGGGATCGGGAAGAGCAAGCATTTAGGTAAGAGTTAGAGTAACAGGGTAAGTCTAAATTTATGATTAAAGCAAGGGGTTTGGTTTAGGGTGAGTGCTGTGGAATTTATGGCTAGCTGGTGATGGAGTTGGAGTTTGGTTCACTTTATTTTCTATTTATTTGGTGTTTTGTATCCAGTCAAATACAAATAAAAAGATTAGCGAGTTTTACGGCTAGTGTTGAGTAAGGGTTTAAGGCACAATAAGGGTTGTAATTAGAGTTAGGGTGACAGTTAGGAATTAAGTTACGGTGATAGTGGCGATTTTATTAGAGGTTTGGGTCATTGTTAAGGTTACAAACGTGTACCTTTGTGTGTTTCAAAATAACTTTTTGACAACCTTATTACTGGCACACACTTTGAATTGCTTTGTATTGAATGACTACATTTTGAAAGTCACTTTTTGTTGATGGCTTTTTCACATAACTACATTTTCATGTGGATATTTTCTCATAGAACCACTTTGAATGTCAATAAGAAGTAAACTATGTGCTTCAAAAAGCAGATGACGTCGGTAGTCCTAGGTATCCCTATGGATGACAATAACAGGTCAAGGAAAAAAAAAAAAACATCCCTTTTGCCCTTCCTGTTTAAAATCCATATTGAGCCCACTCAGAAAACAACCCAAGGACCGAGATTTATCATCATCCATGGCGTCATGGGTGACACATAGGTACAAAAAGAAGAGGGTATGATTCCTCCTTAACTACCACAAAGATATACCCTTATGGTCACTAATTCTGTCTCTATATCACGTGTTGGCCTGCGGGTTAGACGGAAAACACTTATGGGGCAACTGGTGAACTTTCAAACAGAGGGGTAGTAGCATTTTGTCATTGTGTAAATAATTGTTACAAAGGGCTCATTTAAAACAAATTCTTTCAAAGGAAATGTTTAGTCGCTGGAATGTCACTATGACCAGTACTTTTGTAAGTGTTCTGTTGAACAACTGTGATAGGAAGAGACAAGTGGAAATTAAGGCCCTGATTGACGGAGCGTTTTTCAATGGGGGTTTGCCATTGTAAAACGCTTCTTTGAATTAGGCTCAAAGGATTTACAGGCAGCTCTTTAGGGGAACGCATAAGATTTGCGAATATATTCAAGGCCAGCTTGCCACAGAATACAGGGGTCACTTTGCAAAGCAGCAAATTATGCTTGCCCCATATAGAGCACTGTATGACTGGTAGTAATGCTGGGAGCCCAATAGTTGCATTTTTGTGACACATCATTGCATCTGGAGAAAAACAATTCACTGACATGTAGCATTTGGAATCTGCAACAAAAATGTCAATCATAGTTCTGCTAATAGTGGAATGGAACCACTATTAAACAGTAGGAACTAAAATACAATGTAAAACATTCGAATACTGGTCATGTAAATGTAATGCACATCCGAGTTCCTGTGCTTGATAATAAAACGTAATCAATAAATGATATATTAATAACAATTGCTAATATATGCCAAGGTGATGCTATTAAATACCATGTTACTTCTAAACAAAGGCTAAGAATCCAGGATATTTTGCTAACACGAACCTCAATCTGGATTCTGAGCACGGAAACTGCTCTTCTGAACACCACTGAAGAACTGATTGCATCTCTTGACACTAACTCTACCGCTGTTCTCATCCTACTTGATCTTTCCTCTGCATTTGATACGGTCAACCACTCCATCCTCATAAAACGGCTCCATGATACCCTTGGTATCTCGGAGTGGGCATTAGACTAGCTGACCTCCTTCCTCACTGACTGTCCCTCCCAGTTAATCCTGGGTTCTTTCTTCTCTCCTACCTCTAACCCCACCTGTGGCATTCCCCATAGTTCTAATTTCTCACTCTGGCTCTTTAACGTCTATCTCAATCCACTTGCTCAGCCCATCTCCACTTTCTCCCCTAACTTTCAGCGTTATGCAGATGACACCCAACTTGTCTTCAAACTTCCCACTGATGCTCTCCCTACTTCCTCTACCATTCCCGACTGCCTATCTGCTATCCAGTCCTGGCGTGCCTCCAATGATCTCTGCCACAATGCCAGCAAGACTGAGATCCTTACTATTGGGACTCCCACTCCACCTTTCCTTCCTTCACTCTGGCCACCCTCTATGGGCCCTCCCCTTCCCCTGCTTCTGAAGCCAGAAAACTTGGAGTCGTCTTTGACTCATCTCTCTCTTTCCTCCCTCACATCTTGGACCTTACCAAGAAGGCCCATTTTCAATTCCCCTTCCTCAGAGGTATCCTTACTTTCCTCACTTTTCCCCAGAAGCTCATTGTCTCTAGAGCCCTACCACTCTCTAGGCTAGACTATTGCAACAGCCTCTTTCTTACTCTACCTTCTTCCTTTCTCTGCCACCTCCAGCTTGTCCAGGATAGGGCTACAAGACTTATGCTTGGCCTCAAGCCCTGGGACTGTATCTCTCCAGCCCTAGAATCCCTCAACTGGCTCCCAGTTGTTTCAATGATCAAATTCAAATCCCTTTGCATAATCCATAAGACTGTCTGGGGCCGAGGACCAATTTATCTACAACTTGCTTTCACCAAATACTTTCCTTCCTGACCTTTACGCTTCTCCGGCTCCAACTCTCTGCATGTCAAGCGCTTTTTTAAGCTGCAAGCTGGTGGCAGATCTCTCTCTTCAGCTGATTCCCTCCTCTAGAACAGTCTCCCCCTTCCTCTCCGTCTTAAGCCGAATCTCCTCAAGGCTTTACACTTCACATCCTCCTCCCCCTCTCATTCCCGTGCTAATATGCCTTAGTCACTGAGATTGTTGGCCTGGGAGTTATGTGTCCTTCTGGGTCCCGGCTTTCCACTCAGTCACCCTCAGCATTCAGCCCTATCCCAGCACTTGCCTTCTGGCACACCCTGGCTTGTGTTCTCACAGGCCTGCACTTATTATTGCCAGGTGATCACTCTGTACCAAACAATCTCTGCCAGGCACTTACTTTTGCACACAATTCCCTGTCCCTTCTCTTTCCCACTGCACTTGCACATTCTGAATGATCACAAGGCCTAGTAGGATCGCCATTTTTCCTGTTAATCAGTTTATTCTATTTGCCTTGTTCCCATGTTACCTCACTTTTGCCCTGTGGGTGCTTTGAAACACAATTTCTTGATTTATAAGTGCCTTAAAAATGCACAATACATAAATACATTAATATAATAAATAAATATCAGGGCGTCCTTCAAAGTTTCCAAGGAACTTCTAAGAATATAAAATTCTTTGTACAAATCCGCCAGATGTAATGTGAAAATACCTTTTAAAAATGAGGAGCCTGTTTTGTTGGGTGCTTTTCCCAAGTGGACCTCAGCGCCCTCTCTTTGGTAATTGTTGACTTACAAGTCACGGTCGCATGATTGAGTAACTACGGAGATACCTGGCTCCTTTACTCCGTTTGAAATCAAAATACGATAAACTGTGTTACTTTAATCATGTGCCCTTGTCATGGAGGAGAAAAAGAAAGACAAACACTGTCTTTTGTTCTCCAAATTGTAAACTTTTGGGTTTTTTAATTGTGCAATTGATTCAAAACATTGCCCTTTAGGATTACACGTGTTTCGACGTCTGCGTCTTTTTCAAATCAGGGCTAATCAAATAGCATTAACAAAAAATGTCATATACATAACAAAAAATGAAAACATCAACCAAAGTGATAGACAATGTATACATATTTTAAGTCAAGTACAAACATTTGTATGCACATTTGTTGAAGGATGGCCATAGAGGGAGGGGGAAGGGTGGGATTTTTAGGGATGGTTGACAAAAGCAAAAAAGATAATGTATGCAACAATGAGTAGAAACATAAAGGAAAAGAGAAAAACATAAATGGGAAATTGGTTAGTTAACGATATCCTGGTACACTTTTTTGTGTAATTTAAGCGACAAAAATGGGGGTATGTATTTCTTCTTACCTAGTCAGTTCGGTTAATAAGTCATGAGTTGAATACTTATAGTGAGTAGTCATGGGTTAAATCCCTAAAACAATAACAACATGTGTCCCATTATTAGGTTTTCACGTTTTGCGGTCCGTGGAAATATACATTATTTAAAAATCACATCAATTCACAGGCAATTGTGGGTTTGCCCTTGTGCACTGTCATAAATGGCTAAATTATTGGAAATTATTACTAAATGTGAGGGCAAGGAGCCAGGTTTTATGTTTACACTCTCAATGGGCGAGTGTAGTGGGTTACCTAATTTTTAGCAGTCTTACTTCACGGTCTAACGACAAGTGCACTAGTGATCGTAACAACACGTGTATTCCACGTGTCGTTTCATTGTGTAAATAAGGCTCCCTCCGGAATCCCCTTCAGCACGCTTACCAGTTAGTCCGCGTGTGCCGTTACAAAGAGTCCCCATTTGTTCTGATCCGGGTTGCTGTTATTATTGTTGTCATGGCGTCTCGACGGCTTAGTCCTACTTTTGTTTTTACCCTAATTTGGATATATCTATCTGATCGAAAGCTTTGGAGAGGTCGATCCATGCGCCATATAGTGGCTGACCACCCTTCATCATAGATGATTCGCTTACCAGATTTAATATTAACCCATTCAGCGTAGCTGAAAGCCCACGCCTAAAACCTGTCTGAACGCAGGATAATGCACAAACCTTGTCTACCCAATCTGTAAGTTATTTAACAACTAGTTTCATAAAGATTTAGCTCTCTATGTCCAAAGGGGAGATAGGACGATAGTTTACTCGATCAGTCCTATGGCCCCCCCTTAAATAATGGGATTACCAGGGCTGTTTTCCAAGATGGAGGGAATTGTTTTACCCTTAGAATCTCCTCAAAGAGTTGCATTAGAATACCTGCCCAGAATTCTGGTTCATTTTTAAGAACCTGGTAGGTTAGGCCGCTGGGGCCTGCAGCCCTGGAGGAGGATGATTTGCGAATTATCTCAACAATTACCTCTTGATTCAGGGATACATTCCACTCACCAACCACTGGGGTGATTATCTCACCCTTTCTGGGATTCCTGAAGATACGAGAAAGGTGTTCTACCCATTTATCTTCAGGTACTAGGTTGCATAAGGAGCTCTTAGAGTGTGAATCAAGTTGGCTCATAACTGACCAAAAGCTTCTTGAGATGGTTTCCGCTAGAAGCTTTAACATCCGTTCCCCGTCCATTTGCAAATGTGCCATCCTATGATTTTTCGACCAGTGCCTATAGTTGTTCTTTGCACTTTTGAGTTCTTTGAGGTATGTGGCTAGGTTCAGGGGGAGTGATTTTAACCTCCTAAGCTCTCTTCTCACTGCTTGTTATTTGACCCTTGACTCTTCATCAAACCCATGTAAGTGTTTGTGTCTGATTCCTATACAGGGCATTGCAGGGGGAACCGTTGACCAGATGAAATTGACAAAACTGTCTGGACGACACTGTTCCGCCAAGATGGAGCCTGGCACTTCCTTTAGCACTGTATTTAGCTTCAACCCTCCATGCCCATATTTTACTAGCTGGATTCTTCCCTTTTTTGCCATTAGTTCTTGTTTATAGACCATCTCGGTGGCTGTTAAGAGGTCTGGAAATGACAACTCCAGCCTAGCATGATCGCTCCACTCTTCCTGTTTGATCTCTAGAATGGATTTTAGGTAAAAGAAACCCGAGGTAACAAAGATGTAACATTCTTAAATCCCATGAGCTCATGAAAACCAACCATTTTCGGCCTCTCCTTGTCAGCTGGCTTGGCTAAGATCCCTTTTTGCCTTTTGCACTTTGTACACAATCTTAGTTGAAATACCCCACCACCATTATGTTGGCTCTCCCCATTTCATTTTTTACTGTTGTCAGTAATGTGTTCAGGATGGCCAAAAAAGCTTCAATTGAAGAGGTCTTGGGGTTCCAATAAACACTTTTAATACTACCATTGGGTTAAAAATGTCAAGGTTGAGATGGAGTTTACATGCCAAGATACCCAACTCATTGTTGAGTAAAGGAGTGACTGCCTTAATTGTATTATTTTTGAGTGCTATTAGAAGCCCTCCAGCCGGTCTCCCTAGGGCCTCCTGGCGAACAGTGGACTGTGAAACCCTCAATCTCTAACGGGTTGACCTGCCAGGTTTCCTGAAAAATCAAAATATCCATCTTCCCCAATAGATAGTCTTGTGTTTCCTTAGCTCTAAATGTGCTTGAGCCCGAGTATTCCAACATGTAAGCCGTTCTGTTTAAACTCGCTGCGGTCCCAACCCTATTTTTATCAAAACCTGTGTATCGCGGCTAGCATTTTTTCTTCCACTGAATTTTCCTCCGGTTTCAACTGGCTCTCTTTGTGTGGCCCGGTTGGGCTTCTTTCTTGATTATGAAAGCTATTGTTGCCAGGAACCTGCTGCTGACTAAGGACGGCCAAAGAATTCCCAAAGGGCTCCTTGGCCACCACAAGACCTTGTTGTTCCAACGCTCCTGTGGCTTTCATAATCACTTTCTGGGCTTTTGTTGAACTTAGCCATAGCTCCACCACTAGACCATTCTTACAGTCTGGAAATTTCACATATTCTAGATCTGTGGAAACAAATAGAAATAAACTAATAGCTTTCTTAAACAGAGATAAAATCACGGATCTGCTGAAGGACTTGTAGTAGTTATTCTTTTTTGTTGCTTTCAGCCAAAGTCTGGGGATTTCAAAACCAGTTGTCTCATCCTCTTCAACCTCTTCCTTCGGCTGAGATCTCTCTTGAGAAGTAATGGTCAGATCCTGCAAGGGAACTAGCACCTTCGATTTCCCAATTCCATTCCATTCACCCTGGATGGACTGATGTTTCCCATCACCTAGTGCCATGGATGGTACGGGAGCAGTAGTCAATTGGTTTGCCACTGTCTGATTTTTAGCACTCTTACCCAACATCTGGAAAATTGGTGCTAATTTCAGTTTTGGGCCTTGAGTGTCACTGGTTGCTGACTGCGCCCCCACAAAGGATTTTGGAGGTTGTTTTTTCTGAAAAATCGGTGCCAATTTCAGGTTTTTCCAACCTGACCCAATGTGTTTTGGTGGGTATTCGTGGCTTTCACCTGCTGTTCTTGGTCTGTAACTTCCCCATCTTTTCTGTTTGGGTTTAACTGTGTCATTTTTAACCTCTTGGCAGACTTTTTTCTGCAGGTCTGTCTGTAGGCCAATACTCACGCCTATGATTTTTGGGTAGTCCTGCAGCATTTCTCAGGGGTTTTGCTTCTTTCTTTCCTGATTTTGCCCCTTATCTACGGTGTCATTTGTGCTTAAATTGATGACCGCTGATGACTCCAGGGGCTCCTTTCTGGTTTTGCCTGACCTTATTGTTTCTAAATTCTCCTGGGATGTTGGAAATGAGATATTACTCACAAAATTTTGTATACTTGTCTTTTTGATTTTTTTAATTTTTAGATTTTTTGACATTTTCCATGGATTCTTTTTTGTGTGTTGCTGGATGGGGTTCTGGGTCATTTTCCCACACTCTTTCTTTTTCATTTGTCTCATTCTTCTGTGATTTTGTTTGCTTGCTGCTTTCCATACTGGTTCGTCTTTTGCCCCAGTCTCCAAACCCCCTACTAGGGTTTCCTTTTCCGTGGGTTCTACCTCCCCTTGTGCTTCTGCCTGTCGTTCAATCACGTGGGCCAGCCTCCTGAATTCTTCCAGGGTTGATTCCGACAATGGAGTATCATCGAAGATCCCTGAATTCTCAGGTATATCTCTGTTCTCTTTCTCCTGAGATAACACTTGTATTTGCAATAGACTTGATAGTTCTCTCAACTGGCTTTTTAGGGAGTCATCTCCGTCTTTGCTCTCTGACAGTGCCCTTTGTATGGTAGAGATGTCCAAGCCCTGCTTTGCTCCTTCGATTCGAATTTCATTAATTGCTGGAGTGATGGAGGAGATCATTATATTCTTAAGGCCCACCAATGAGGATTCACTTTTAGCTAGTTCATTAGTGAGTTTGAGAAGGATCCCAGCTTGTGCCTGTACCTCATTTTTTAATAGCTCGAAAACTGACACTAACGAGTTCAGGACAAAGTTTAGTGCTTTTAGGGTGGTGTCATCTCGCTGATGATTTTTACTGCTTTCCAGCTCTTTTTCTATCATTGAGTCGCCCTCCTCTGGATCCACTCTGATCTCTTGGCCCCTTCTCTGTGCCTCTGGATTGAGAGTTTCACGATCCGTCGTCTCCTGGGCAGTAGGTGGATTACTTTGTTCTCGACTTGATCTTAATGCCTGGGGGCCCTCTGCCTCCAATGTTGAAGTGTGCTGTCCCCAGTTTAGCACTGCTACTTCCTCTGCATCATTCAGACTTTTGTGTCGCTTCTTCCCGAAGTGCTCTTTGATTTTTCTTTGTATGTTCTTAGTGGTGAATGTATATTCTAGGCCACGTTTCCATTGATTAATAAGGTCCAGATAATTAGTTGTTTCCCCATCTATATTGTGCTGGAACGGGGTGCCATGGACTTGTACTACAGTTTCTCCGGACAGGATTAGATGAAAAGGTCCTACTTCAACTACAGAGGGCGTCCCCAACACTGTTAAATGCACCATTGGCTCCAGATGCAAATCCTCCCATTCTGGGGCTCTTGTGAGTTCCAAAATTGCTGTTCTGCGGAGTTTAATTCTCGGTGGCTTGATTTTGTCCCCTTTTATTGGGAACCTTCAGACTAGGGGCAATAAGGTTGAACCTCAGGGTTTCCAGCTGGATTATGTCTCCCTATCATATTCCACTGATTGCTTGTGTGCACTGATACTATGCCCTGGTCTTCCCAGCCCCAGATATCGTCTTGTATATGTGGGGTATCCAATGGCTAGGAGTACCAATTGTACACACTATGGGATTACTTTCTTCCTTGCAACTGGGAGTAGGTCCAAGATGTAGCTCTCCGAACCTCCATACACCATATTAACCGGCACCAGCGGATTAGACCCTTTATAGCACTTTATACAGTTCAAACAAAGTGCTTACCTGGTCTATGCCCGTGCCTTTCCGCTCATCAGCTCCCTAGTAACAACAATGCCAGGATCATCTGTGCTGTGTCCAAATGTCTGAGTGTGCTCAGATAGTTTATACGATGAGTTTATGAGGCCTTGGCTTAGGCCTCGCAAGGGCGAGACTCTGCTGTCCCGTGCCGGCCTCCCGACAACACGACCAGCATGAACAGCAAAAACAGCGGTATCAGATCTCCGCCCTTTTCTCCTCGGCGGGCTTCGAGTAGCATACTAGTTTTACCTTTTGTCCAGAAATATAATGCTAGGTTCACCATGGCCATGTCATTTGTTCTTATTGGTGGCACACATTGTCATGCCACTTTACATATTTTGCTGAAACAATTGCAATGCCAGTTTCACATTACTTTGGAAAATGACCCTGCAATTTTCACATTGACGCAAGAAAAATGTTGGACAGATGCAGTTTTAACAGTGCCATGAAGGTTTCATGCTGTATCGGTTCAGGAAATTGGCATGACATATCTTTTCTCCAAGACTTTTATATAAGATCCACAGAACTACAATGTCAGTATCCCATTACTTAAGAACATTGTCATCCCAGTAGTGCCTTGCCACTTTCACGTTGCCCCATTTGAGAAAATGTTCCCTCAGACTGTCAAGACTGTCCACTATTTAATTATGATATTCCATTTGGTTATGGCCTGTGAGTCACTAAATCAAATAAGGCATAGCTTTTTTGGTGGACATAGGGGAATTGGATACACCTTGAGCCACGAAGAATCGTGGGAATGGGTAATATTGGGGGAACAAACGAATTTGGTTATAGCAGTTATGAAGTTGGTGGAATTTGTACTCTTTAGTGGGACAGAAAGGGGGGTATTAGAGACGAATAATGAGGGCTAAAAATCAAACAAGAAATGAAAATGGACTGTCTGTACTCCCGATCCCAGCCATTCCGAGATGGCTCCGAACTGTGGTTTCTCTAATTTTGGGGCGCTCTTTCCCTCTTGGCCTTCCCCTTTCCCCCCTTTTATTGTTTTTAGAGTAATGTTTTAGACAAAATGAAATGCAATGTGAAAGGTTTATTCATGGTTTTTAGAGTAATGTGTTAGGAGAAATGCAGTGTAATGTCAAAGATTTTATTTTGTCAAATTGTTCTCTTTTGACTTTTAAACAAATAAAGCATTTAAATTAAAAAAACGAAATGGTGTGCAATCGAAAAAATGCATTGCCCAAGAAAATCCACTTACATCGAGACCTCCTTATTGTGTATTAAGGCAGCATGTCACCGGAGATTGAAGACCAAGCTTCAGCTGTGTATACTGTCACTGCAAAGGTGTTCATGCAAGCTAAGGAAGGATGGATCTGGCATTCCCATTCCTTTATTTGTTTTAAACAATGTGGGTTATTCACAACGGTAAATCTTAGGGAGCTTATCACATATACACTCACTCAAATGCCCATATTTGCTGCATGCAGAATTGTGTCAATGATGGCCACAGCTTAAGCAGTGCATTTACACCTTTGAGCACCTCCCATACTTATGAATAAGATTGGCAAAAATGCATAGAAATTCCCTTGCATTCACCTTAGTCTGTTCTGAAAAGATGCAGAGGACCGGGCAATGCACAGAAGCAATATGTATTACCCAATCTGCATGTCGTGTTGCTATACATTTTGAGAATTTTGCAATGGATATATGGGCCTCATTACAAGTTTGAAGTTGCGGTAAAAAGTGGTGATATTTCTTTTACTGACATTTTTTTAGCCGTAACAGAATGACAGGCACTTTGTACTGGAATGCCGAATTCTGAGTGTGACCTATATATAGCTGGAGGTAAATCCTCCACTTTTAGGCCAAGTGTCAGCGGATTTAACGTGCTGAAATACTACTTGTGGTAAATCTGCCAAAAATCCCCATGGAGTCCTAGAATCTCCAAAAAATAGGATTTACACCAGCATACCAACACTTGTAATCCCGTGGAAAGCCCACAGGACTGAGTGGCGGTAATTGTAAATGATTTTGTTGGTACATGTGTGGATTTACACTGATTTTCCATCAAACTCATGATGAGGGCATTATGAATTCTTCTTTAAGATTTCGGTTCACAAGATCAAGGCCTGTAATATCCCTAGAATTCAATTGTTCTGCTATCATATAGGTGGCTAGTGGAGCCAATCAATACAGAGTGGGAGCAGAATTGTTGTGTGCCGCCCTCCGACATGGGAATGTGATGGACAAAATATCTGAGGGAATGAATAAGATGGCCAAGTGCATGACCCCGCCAGAGGCCCAGGTAGAGTAACAGCAGGAGGTCATGCGGTCGTCAAGCCTCTCCCACAGGCTGTGAATGGAGGCCAACATCAAGGGCTGACGGGCTGATTTTCAGGCACACAGAGAGTCCTTGAGGCGTGAGATGCTGGCCATGAGGACTGCTATCCATGAGGGACTCTCAGCCACTAGGACACTGATCCACGGGGAGATGGATGCCTTCAGACAGACGCTCTCAGAGCAACTCAATGCATCATGGGTGAGCGTGCATACCGATTCTGCAGCCATCTGTGAGAAAATACATGGAGACCTCTTCAACCTAACTGTGCTGGTGCATTCAACCGTGTTACGGCTGACCGTGGCCAGTGAAGACCAGGCCTTGGCATTGCGTGGTAGGGCTCCAACACCACGTCCACCTGCAGATAAACTGTAGGATGGGGTCCCAGCACATACCAGCCTCCTGGTCCACCATTGTTGTGAGCTCCATGAGATTATTGTCTAATTGTTGTGCCCACTCATATGGACATTGACATGCACCCTACCGCTCCCCGATCGAGGGTGGACCCCGCACTCCATGATGGATTTTTTTTAATATTTGTTGCCCATCGCCAGAGTTTTTTCATGTTTTTTGGTCCCCTGGATTAGGCATGCACACGTTCTTTTTTCTTTTTTTTTACAATTCCCCTGGCTCGGATGTTGACCTGTGTTTTTGT
The DNA here is from genome assembly GCF_040938575.1 of Ambystoma mexicanum. Taxonomy (NCBI): domain Eukaryota; kingdom Metazoa; phylum Chordata; class Amphibia; order Caudata; family Ambystomatidae; genus Ambystoma; species Ambystoma mexicanum. The sequence goes on from NC_090935.1 coordinate 850,060,500, forward strand.
TTTGCCCTTTCCAAGGTGGATCTTTTTTTTTGTTCTCCTTTGAGAAGTACAGTTGAGCTCTCAAGGGCATGATGATTGAAGTTGTGGACAAGCAGCCATGCACAGTGACGTCAACTGCCATGGTTGCCTCATGGTCAACAGGATGGCATGTGAAGGTAACATTGGGTTGAGGGAATCTTGATGCATGTGCACTGTATGCATGATTGTGAACTATGGCTGTTGTAATGTATTGTCCCATGTTGGGGCAGGGCTCCTGAATCATGCTGTAACTGCAATCCATGGGTGATCCGCCATGCACTCTTTCACATCCCTAGTCCACATGCCCTCTGCCACGCACTGGCCCTCATCTCACGCATTTGGAGGCAAAATTCATGGTGGAGGTGATGAGGGAATCACACATTCCAACTCAGTCAACAGGGAAGCAGATACACTGTCTTGCATGTTGTATCAGTGTTATTGGACACCCTATTTGCATACAGTACACATCTTGATGAACTGGGGGTTAACTTTGTGTCACTGTGAATGTCTGCGCAGATGTGTGTCTGTACACATGCATGTATGTATATGTTCAGTTATACTTATATGTGTGTGTATTGTTTTGGTGGATGCACTTAGATACATGACACCATCATTGGAAGTGATTGTCCTGCACTATTCACATTTTACCCATTGGCAGTGTTTCATTCAGTGTGAATGTACGTACTGATTGACGGCATGAATTCACTCTTTCACTGCACTTCGTGTATTTTTTTACTCCAACACTTGCCTTACTGACCGTGATGATCGCTCCTTACTGCCACAATTCAACTTCCCCTGTCCATATGTTGACTACCGTGCCCTGCAGCTGTACTACCTCTGCACACTACTCTTTGACATGTGCCACTTACCAATCCACTCCCTTTTCCACTTACATGACCTGCCCAGCCGTGCCACTGTTCAACATGTACCACACGCGTTGATTGTGATATATCCTCATTCTCCTCTGCAGCGCTTTATGTCGTAGCCTATGGTGACTCAATTGTGGCCTGTTGTCTGCATTGACTCCACAGGACATGTTTTTTACACTTGATGCATGTCAGGTTGGACAGATATGTGATTGTGTCCCCATGACTGACTGCTTCTGGGTTACCCAATGAGGATACTTTTTGTACAGTATTTGATTCTGTTGGTTATCTGCACCTGGGTGTTTTACAAGTTCTTTTGGTATTGATACCTTCTTCGTGTCATCTGCCACTGTCAGTGAGTGTGCATCCAGTGCCCACATTATGCTCCCATGCATGTGTGAGTTTGTTCACTCCCCACAGCTTCATTTAATCGGTTCTCCCAGTGTGAGTTGCAAGTGCACCCTAGAATCCATGCACACTTACTGGGACAATCTCAATCAGGGTATGTGGTGTGTTGGGGGTGCAGGGCAAACAGTTGCATGTTGTCCGGGGGTCCATTTGCAGTGTTGTAGAACAGGGGTGTATGTTGTATGGTGTAGGGTCTGGGTATATGGTTGGAGTGCCTTCTTTGCAGGGATGTAGAAAACATGGGTCTTGTTGTGATTTGCATGCCATGGTGGGTGTTGCCGGTGTTTTTTGGGACATAGAGCTGATGATTGACCTTTAACATGTGCCCATTTCTTGCCAGTCTGCCCTTCACCGTCATCCACATTTGTCCTTCGTGTCCTACTACATGTTGTTCTTTTCCATCTCTATTCCTTCCATGCTCGCCGACCAGGATGCAACTTCAAGAGGTGTTCATGTCTCCATCTCTCTCCCCTGGGTGTATTAGATATACCCTCACCCACTGTCATGTCAGTCATATCCGTCCTCATCTCTGCTCCAGACAGTCTCCTCCTTGCAATGCTACTCTCCTCTCCTGCTCTCTCGTTCTCCCGCTCCACTCCACTGGAAGTCAATTGTCACTCTGTGTCTTGTCTCACTCCTTCACTCTGAGATCCTTGTATACTGGGTGGTGCATGACTATTTCCTTGCTGTAATGGAAGTCCAGTTTCTTTAAGTTGTTGCAATACATGCCTTTGCAATTAGAAAATGTATTTCCAGGTGTGATGCAGTGGATGCAAGCCAGGTGGGCACCCTGTGAAGGTAAGTGAAGGGCTCTCAGGGTGTTACTTGTGTTGTGATTTGTGGCAGTGAGTCTGGCACTGTGTGGGGTCACTTTTCCTTTACATGTTTTGGGGTGAACGGGCCAGCTTAGTGGCTGGATGTGACACATGGTGTTGTTAGGCTTGTGGGTCTATGCATGTTGTTTTCTCAAGACAATCATGGTGGCCCTGGTTGCGTGAACCCAATTTGTGGGGGAGGGAGGTCTATTTCTTTATTTATTTTATTTGTAATGTGCATCAACAAAGCCCATAAGCATAAGCGTGCAGGGACAAACAGATAAGACAAAACAAATCAGGATGAAAGGTAGGGCAAGTGTGGGCAAATAATCTAGCAGAAAAGGAGTGTCTAAAGTGCCTGTTTGAATTTCAGAAAACAGCTACAAGTCCTCAGGTCAGACAGAAGGTCATTCGATAACCTGGGGGCTATGTGGGCAAAGGAGTTCTGTGCAACCATGGCAGTTTTGCCTTGGGGATGAGCAGAAGATTAAAATTGTTTGATCTTAGGACTCTACTCTCTGGCAACCGCACTACATTGTGAGCGAGATATCTAGGGACATATCTGTGGCGGCATTGGTGTGTAATACAGAGTGTCTGAAATATCACTCTCTTTTCCACTGTAAGCCAGTGGAGACCTTGTCTGGCAGCAGAGACGTGGTCCAATCATTTGAGACCTTCCACCACTCTCACCGCGTTCTTTTGAATGGCCTGGAGTCTTGCCAGTTCCCCTTTTCCAATGCCCTGAAGAAGGCTGGAGCAGTAGTCTCGGAACCTGCAAAATCACTATCACGGTAGGGCTTTAGTTGGTGGGCTGTCATGAGGGTGCCTGGTCTGGCTGTTTTTTGTTGTGGTGGGTTGCTTAGGTTGTGGTGGTGAATGGTTTCTTGCACTTTTCACATGTGTTTTATTTGCCACATTGCATCCCATACAATTATTTGTTTTCTGTGATTCCTACCCACAAAGGCAGTCCAATCTTGGTCCTCCTTCTTCTGGGGATGCTATCCCAAGACACATTCACACACATAACAGCAGTGCTGCACATTTGTCCAGTCTATGTTGGTTGCCTTGGTGATCATGTACAGTGCACAATACACTGTCACTTTTTATCAGGCCCGTTGACAGCTGTTGGGTGCATCGCAATGCTCTCTTCAGTTCAATGCACATTTGACCCAATTCTATCCAGTCCCAGTGAAGTCTGCCTTCCCTTGCACTTTTCTGTTGTCTGCTCCCTTTTGTGTGTGTTTGTCCTTGACCTCTGTTTCTCATTGCTTTTTCATGTCTGATTGTGTGTTTCATGCCAGTTGCCTTGGTGGCCTGCCTTCCAGTCTGACAGCTGCCTCTGTGAAGTGCTGCCTTCTGCAAGATCCTGTCTTCTGTGCAATTGGTGAGATTTTTGGTTAGCTTCTTCTTGGGCTTAGCATCATCTTCTCCCCTGCCAGTGTCTACTGCATTGCCCCAATGCTACATTGATGGGGGCATGGCAGATCATGGCATTGAAAATTCTAAGAAGGTGCTCCTGGGTTTCCATCCTCGTAGTGTTCTCTTTTTGGGGGTCCTCTCAGTGTCATGCTGACTGTGGCCAGATGTATGTGTTGAGAAGGTACCATCAGCATGATGATGGGTAAGTGTAACATGGTACTTCATTGCATGGCACTCGAGGGGGTGGAGGGGAAGTGTAGGGGTTGTCGGTGGGTAAGGTGTCACTCTGTGGGATGTTCATGTTGCATTGGATCAGGTAGATGGATGTGGCTGCATGTGTGCCAGGACACATGGTGATGGGTGGCGAGTGAGTTATTGTATGGATTTATTGCATGTCACTCAGGGTGGCACATGTTGCTTTATGTTTGGCTGCATGGATGCGTTGCCAGCACTCACATTGATGTGTATTTCTTTACAGATGAAGTTCAGTATGTAATGATGGATGGAGGAATTGTGGAAGAAATACCTGCTGAATGCATGCACAGGAAACTGTATAAGTGTTTGGTGGTTTCCAGGCCGACAGTGGGGGAGTTTGGTGGACTGCACAGTCCAGCTGCTGGAGACTCACATGGGATGAGGTAAGATGACCATTTCTCTTGCAGTGCATATTTTTTCTGATTCAACCAACATGACTGCTTCAATGGAACTGTGTATTGTGAGCATAGTGGTTGTCAGGGAATGGGTTGGCCACTAAACCTGTTAATTGTTGTGTAACACTCATTTTGGGTCCAGGGCTGTCCTTGCATGAGTTGGTTAGAATCAATGTTGTGCCATGCCTTCCGACTTGTGGTCACATTTGTGTGGTTTGGTGTCTACATGCAGTACAGTTGTTGTTGTCCATGTGATGGTGGTCAGGGATATTTTTGCTTGTGCAGTAAGCTTTTGGGTGTACTACATGGACACTGTTGTTAAAAGTTGCTATGCCTGTGTTGTTCATTTGTGCACTGCCATGCAGATTAGGGGCATAAGTCACAGGCTGTTTTCATGTGTGATTTCATCATTATTTGACACTTCTGTGAATGTGACTCTTGGGGTGTGTCAACCACTTTTGTTCAGTTACAAATTGGCTCTTGTTCAGGGTGTTTATTTTGATATGGCGTGCAATGTATCCCTATGCCCGATATGTATGTCACATGTGGAATCGTGCACCTCTTCTTTCACGGTCACAGCAACATGGATATGTGTGTGGCTGTAGTGCACATGGTCCCACAGGTGTTCAATCCGATTTTGGTTTGCTTATAGAAATTGGTGGACATGTTGCTTTTGGTGTCCATGAATGGATAGGTGCTAAGATTTGATTGTTGCCCAGTTGACACATTTTTCAGTAGCAACATAATTTTACATGTTCTTGTATTTTGTGCATTTGTACAGTTGTTCGGCCTCCAGAATGAATGCACCCATACTTCACAAAGTGGTAGTGTTATACTCCCACTTACAAGTCTTTCCTGGGGCCTCTGTTTGTGCATGCTGTTTTATGTCTAGTGGACACACAAAACTTGGCACTCCCAGTGGACCATTCTCAGGGTGTTGTTGTAGGCATGAAGGATAGGCCCCAATCCATCATTGAATGGCACCTAGGAGGTGGCTTCAGTGTGTGTACTCCACAGCGGCTAATATTTAATTGAAGTATGATTGGACAAGCTTTGTGCATGCAGCCTCTCCATGTGCCCATTGGCCAGGCATGGGCAAGTATAGTACCTATGGGTGCGGCTGGTGTCCCCTCTGCATGTCCACTGGTAGCCTGCACCTTGTGGCAAAAATGTGCAGGACACATGCTGCCACAAAGATTATACAGAGTACTGGTGGTGCATGTAACAACACCCCACCAGAGTGGTCAAGGGAGCGGAACCATGGCTTTTGCACACCCCATGTGTTCTCCACTTTGCCCCTAGTGGCTACATGTGCACATTATTTCTCACCTCAGCTGGTGTGGGGTTCCTGGTGGGTGTCATCATGAAGGTAGTCATCGGGTAGGCACTGTGCCCTGTAAATGTACATACTCACCAATGAGCCATGCATTGCCATGTTTTCCAGATACCAGTGCCCGGTGCAGTGGTGACATGCGGAAGAAGTAGCTGTCATGTGTGCTGCCCATGAAATTAGCATAGACTTCCATCATGATTCCCTTGGCATCACACTCTACCTACACATTTATGGAGTGCCAGTGCTTTCTATTCCGATAGATGTGCTCTGTCAATCGGGCTGGCCGTAGTGCAACATATGTGCAGTCTATTGCACTTCATAAAATGGGGGAAGCGTCCCACTGCATAGAAATCCTGCATCACTGTCTGCCTTTACACCAGTGTTTGGGGCATATATATATTATATGATAATTCTCGATCAACTGTGATACCACCTTTGTTGTATATGTGCTCTCATGCCCATGCATGAGATGGTACATTGGGAGTACCACATGCAAATTGAAGCTGAGAATTTTACAACATCTCAGAGCCATTAAGAACTCTGATCTGGCGTACCCAATGGCCAAACATTTTAAACTGGAACATGATAATGATTTTAGATTGTTAACTTTCTTTGCAGTGGCTCATGTGCCTGCTCACCCCAGGGGTGGGGACCGGGTTTTGAAATTGAGACAACTCAAAACCAGATTTATTCTGGATTTCGACACCAAGCATCCAAAGGGTCACAATGTAGACGAGGATCTATATACTTTTCTGGGCACTTAGGCTTTTATCCTTGGCATCCTTTGACCATCTTTGATTTGTCTCCTTTCTCTGCTGTTCCTTGTTCTTTGTTTTTTGATTTCCATGTCCATTTGGACCTTTATTTCCTGTTCCTTTATAGTTTCTTTAGTTCTGGGATGATTTATTTATTTTCTTCATCCTTTAAAAGTTTGATGTTTCTATTTTGATTTGGCTATGTACTCTGCAATTTATGGGGATGGATTTGCACATATTTTTGTTCCCATTTTGGGTCTTATTTGCGGTCTTTTTATTTCTCTTTTCTCTTGAGGTTGATGCCTATTGTGTTGTCCTTCTGCCTTTCGCAGTTGGCTTTGCTTATCTCAGCCTTTTATCCATCCAATGTTATTATTGGCCTATTTTGTTATTGTGTGTATTTTATATTACTAAATAGGATTGTCCTTGCTGCTTTTGCACTTGCACTTTAGTATGGCTTCGCCACCATGAGGCTCTACAGACACATTGTTGTCTTGCTGCTATGTATGCACTTTATTTGGGAATATTACCTGCACTTGCACTTTGTACAACACATAACACTTGCCTTTGCTTTGTAACACAATAGCGTCCACCACTGCCTGTGTCAGAAGCTGTGGCTGGGTGGTCAAATTAGATCATTGGGCGTTGAATCTTTGGCTTTTATATATGATTAGGTACCCGAATCTTACTATTAATATTTGTGGTTTTTTAATCTTTTGCTACAACTGTTTTTAAATATGTGTGTTGATTTCAGCTATGTTATATTCAGGATTTGCTGTTTGCTGCATGTTGGGTGTATTATTGCATTACCCTCTATGATGATGATTTTACCGTCATCTTTGCACTTGCACTTTAGCGCCATGTCCTCTCTATATTACACAGTTGTACTGTTGTTGTTAGCAGCCGTAATGTATTTCATGTACATCTTTATGATCTTGAGTATGCCTTATCTGAGGTGTGATGTCTCCATTATTATCTATTGTCAACCAACGTGTATCAATCACCTACTTGGGGTATTGGATTTTATTCTGTGCATGTTTAGTGTAATGTATGAAATTCTGTTACATCGGGCCTCAGAGAATCTATGTTCAATGACTGTGAACATACCTTGTATGTTAGGATTCATGCGGGGGTCGTTGATCCAAAACTCCATGTAGAATCTGACTAGCATTATGCACTGTGCGTTTAGTCTGTGATTTCATTATTTGTTGTTTTGGCATTCAACACTGGTATGCCTAAACTCGCTTATGTATTTATTAACATCTTTCCATGCACTTTCACCCCTTTCCATCATGGCCGCCTGTATTCCCATCCACAGCCATGACGTGTTATATCAACTGACAGAGTAATAGGACTACATTCTACTATGTGCATTTTAACCAGTCTTTCCTTTCTCCCCATACCTGATCAAGCGCTCGGTGTAGCGCAAAACGCGTTGTCTGCAGGTCGCACACCACGGCGTCCTGCCTCTGTTTGTTTGTGTTTTTGCTGCACTTTGTACCATATGTCTTTGTGTACAAGAATATTTTTCTTTTTTAACATTAAAGGTATCCGTAATTACAATACAGTGTGCTTTTCGTGTTTAAACACAGAGTTTTGGAGTTTGCAATTCATGCCTGGCCCACGGGAGTGTGGTTCATTATTCCTCCTTCTTGTTCAATATATGTATATATATATATATATATATATATATATATATATATATATATATATATATGCCTGTGCACACATGCACGTGCTGTTATGCATGACAGCACCTCGTGTAGACAGAGTTATTGTGTGGCCTCCGATATCCCACCAACTATTGCAGTGGTCCACTGGAAGGACCCATTGGTAAGGAAATAGAGTGCAGTCAGCATTTTTAAAATGGGGTAAAGGCCTGGGTGCAGATGGTGGGTGATATTAGGCCATCTTCCCACTCCCTGACAAGGTCTAGGATTATATGGGAGGGGAGAACTGTACCTGCCATAGACCTGGTCATTCGGCATACCAAAAAGCATATTGCGTGTTGTGAAGACCCATGCCCTGGGCAACGTCCTCCCCCTGCGGCGTACGTGCACGATATCTCTGACTTTTGCTGGATTCATCATGCGTGTAACAGTTTGTTTGATGTGTATTGCGTGCTTTATAGGCATTTCATCCTATGCGCGTTGATGTTTATTTATGCTATCATGTGGTGCATGAGTTTCAGGGTTTGGCGTGTGCTTTTTCGCGACCCTACGTTCAGAATTCAATTTCATGAATCCAGTTGTATTTGCGCGGGTAGGGGCTTGCGATTGCTTGGCCATGGACCGTCCCTCAACATGTCCAAATTTTTGTGTGTTCTTCCTCATTCTGCATGATCTGCGCACTGTTTCGGTCGCTGTGTAGGTCCGGCCCACACTCTGCAAGGATTCTCGTGCAAGGCACTCGTCAACTCGCAGTGACGTGCAAGGCCTGTACAAACTCCACGGAAATTCCAAAGAAGTCCTGTGCAGTTGGTTCCATGAATTGACAGACATTTGCACTCTGATTGGCACGCAATTCCCGAATTTCCACGTAAATGTTTCCATGAATCAGGGCCATAATTTTGTGGCCTCTGGTAAGATGTATGCTAAGGCAGTCACTGATCTGAGGCATTGAACCCACTTTAGATGTTTTCTTGCACCAGCCTGTTTTGACTAAGATAAACGTGCATTACCCTAGGTCAAAAGGTTCCTTCATTTGTGAGGGCTATATTTGCAAGCAGGGCCAACACCAACTATCATGTGACAAGTTTATTTTTTCCAGCAGGTCTAACACCACCTAAGCCAGTTTGACTCTTCATCAATGCCACGATAAATAACATCTCTATGGACATTGAATAATTGCCCCCAACATGTAGAATTGAATACCCCCTCATTTTAATGAAGACCCCCATTGACTTTAATGTAAAATGGTTACGTCTATACCTATTTCTTTTTCACCAATGTTAACCCTCAACCCAATGGTGGTATTAAGTTAATATGTTGAGATGTTCTGCAGCACAGTGCATAGATGATGAAACACCCACCTTAAATGACATTCTTGGTGACTGAATGTTGATTAACGTAGTATGTATTACTATAACTAATTTATATCTTGTATGTTAAGGAGACAGCAATTTGTCTTAGTATGGAGCACAGGCCAGCTGCTCCATCTCGCGTACTCTTGTTCGCCTCCTCTGCCCGCTGTTGCCTCATTTGCTTGCTTGACCCCTCCACTCACACTCCTTGCGCCATGCGTGGTGTATGAGATGGCCTGGAGCAGAGAGGGAGAAAGAGGACTGCATGCCACATGCTTGTTTTCAATTTTCTCTTCCCTCTTTCTGTACAATAAACTAACCATTCAGTATTCAGGCACAAGAATTTCTTAATAAAGAGAGATGGGCACAGGTGGTTTCCGTGGTGCTCACCACTGATTCTCTCACTTATGGTTGTGCTACCATTTTTGACATGCACGATGAGAGAGTCGTCTGTCCATGGGAGCTGAGCCCCTCTAGGTACTAACCAGAGGCTATCTACGATTATTTGGTCAGAATCTGAGATTTGCCAGGCCCCATCAAAGAGGCCTCCATGTGCTCCTTTACAGTGAGCCTTCCAGGTAGTGATTTAGTCCTATATTTTACAATAACTTTGCATATGCATGTTCACACCACATCAAGGCACTCTGTTGCACCATTTTAAGAAATGGCACCTGGATGCGACTTTTTTCAAAAGTGTGGCACAGCAGACTTAAATGTCACATAGATCAATTCGGAATCATGGTGCAACCTTCTTTCACTCCTGGGAGTCCAATGATTTTCCCTGCAATTTAGAACTTAAATGTATATGGTGTCAAGCGGTCAGCATGGAGGATTCAGCTGGTTGACAGGGGAAATGCTTGCCATTGCTCTGAATGGTACACGAGCCCTTAAGTAGTAAGTCAAGCATTATTGGTTTAAATGAAACCTTCTGCTTTCTGCGTACCCTTACACTATCACTAGATACTTGGGGTTGGTCTCTTGCTTATTGTTATGTTAATGTTAAAGGACATTTGTACCACGCACTTTCACCACCAATGTGGTCCCCTGACGCTCTGGCGGCAGAGCGGGTGCGTTAGTGGGAGTAAGCTGGAAAAGTGCACGAGAGCAGTGATGTGCTGTTGGCAGCCTCAGCCCGGTGGGTCCGTTGTCTGAGCTTGGGGTGTTTTACGGTCCGTAGTCGTCGTGTGCTGTTGTGCACGTCTATGTGCGGTTTGTTTTGTTGTTGCATTGCTGTGAAGTTTGTGCGGATTGCTGCGTTTTAGGCTTGTGGTTGTGTTTGGTTAGAGTTTGAGAGGTGTATGCAGATGGATGGAATTGTTAGTTGGTTGGTTAGTTGGCATTGGTGTCTATTGCAATTATGGGATTCCCTAAAACTGGAAGGAGTTAGTGCCCAGCGCGGAACTGAGGCAAACTATATGCAAAAACATCCCCATTTTACACTGACGTCTTTAAAGAATAGTGTCAGTCGCCACATATGAAGTTTCCATGAACAGTTTCAGGCCCGTGTTACTAAACATTTGATAACGTTTTCATCCGAGTATTGACATGGATGAAACTAGATCGCTGGGTGCCACACGCCCATTCATCTCTGATACTGGCACGGGACAGAAGAGGCAGACATAATATAACCTCCAGCGCTTAAATGGTATGAGATTACTTTCGCAGCACCTCCTTTCCTTGCCATCGACCCACTAAACCGGCAGCCTACATCTGCCCTCACATGGCTGCGTTTAATTTGGCAGTGGGGCCTACAGATCGATTTCAAAGTTAGACTGTGTTCGATTCTGCACTGTGCATAGTGGCCAAAATGATTAGTGCTCAGTGGACACGTTCGACAACAAGGGGCAGCGCTCTGGGGACATGGACGAATCTGTAAAATGCAGCTTACCCACTGTGCAGACTGAAATCATGCCTGCCATTGCTTTGCAAGGCTCATGCTTCTTTCTGCCAGATGCCAGGAACAGGTGCAACTATTTCAAATCAGCCGCCCCATCACAAACGCGTCCCTGCCAATACATTTAATTTCTGCTGGAATCTTTGAGACACAATATGTTTGCAAGTAGCAAAAACACAGTTCCGCAGTTACGTCTTGTTGCATGAACTAGCCAACATTCTATTTCCAGCCCTGAAGGGCTAAGGCATAACAAAAAAAATAGCCTGTCAAAATGGTGAAATGCAATTTCAGAACCATAGGATTTTGTATGACTCGCGGCCTACAGTGTGCAGTGTGTTTTTCCCCCCACAGACATTGATTTTTCGACACAGAAGAAAACTATAGGGTTGCTAATAATGATTGGGAGGCTGAGCTAAAAGGAAAAGCACCTTGATGAGGTCAATCCCCTTCATGCACTGCCTGGGAACCATGCAATTACATCAACAATTGTACCCACTTGAGTGACACGAAAGATGGGACGCGAAAGGGGGCAGCAGCTGCAGGCGGAGCGCCGGAGGAAAGTGCATGTCGGGCAGTGGGAGCGCTTGGGAGCGCTGCTCCTCTACTTTTCTTCTATTAAGGTTTACTGTTCCTATACTTTTATTTTAAAAAGAAACCGTTCCGAAATGGCTTTGCTTTAAAAGAAAAGAGTAGAAAGAAGTTGCAACTTGCACATCTGTGCAGTGCAGTAAACGTTCCCTTAAACAGCAGGCGCATTTGTTGGGACTTTGTATTGCACATGCAGGGGACTTGCGGGGCCCGTAGCGAAAAGTAATTGTGGGCCCCCATCCAATTTTCATATCTAGTGACGTCATAGGAAGGGACACAAATTGCATACACTTTGTAAAAATGCAAAGATTTTAATTTAAAACAATGCAATGCCCAAAACAGAATGCGCACACAATTTTGCGGGCATTGTGACTTTTCTGTGAATGAAGTACTAATAATATCATTTCCCAGTGGGCTTATTTGCTAAATTGATTGTTAACCATGGACTGCCTGTGACTGCAGGGGCTAATGGTTGGTGCTTCACAGCATGAATGGGGGGTGGGCATGTGGCTGTGAGCAGCAGAGAATATGGTTTCCTGCCCATGCATTATTTCTCCCTGAATGGCGGAAGATGCCATAGCAGTGGGATCTGATACACTCAGAGATATGATCGCAGGGGCCTGTGCTGCTTTAAGAGATTTCACACCACAGAACTGTGAAACTGCACTCTTTTGTTGTCGGCCAGAGCGTGCCGAAAGGTTCTAATGAATGTGATTGCAGGATACGCTTTCATTCTGCTCATGCTCCATGAGTCTGATGCCTGCGGCCCCCCATGCTCCAGGGCCCTGTAGCACCGCACAGAAGGTCCATGCCTCGGGGCGGCTCTGTGCACGTGGGAGGTGGTGTCGCGATGGGGTTTGTGGGGAGCGGGAGCAGGCCAGTAGAGAACATAATTCCACAACTTATTTTCGCAGACTTCGACCACTGCAGGGAATGAAAAGAGACAAGGCCTGATTCATGTAAAAGTGAGCATTTCTCCTGCAGTTTCCAAGTGCCGAGAAAGACACTGTGCGAGCCTGTGCACAGAATAAAAAATGCACACCCATGGAATCTACAGCGCAAAGTAACTATGTTTGCAAGTCGTGCCAAGAACGCCCCTGACATTCCCCCACTCAATACACAAACAGCCAGAACAGCTACCACTGCATGCTCCTCTGGGAGGGAATAAACCCATCTCGCGACCCTGCGCAGGGTCCTGCATAAATATTGCTGGCAACCCAATAACATGCGTGTGATACTTCGTAACTTGGGGTTGAATTCTGGAAATCTACGTGCAAACCCCAGCAAACTGTTCTTGCACCCCACTACACTGCGTACGCGCACCGCTGAGTTAGATCAGAATCCCGGTTGCATACACGCACCCCTAAATTCGACATGCAAACCCACCCCCGTGCTGCAATTCCTATGCGCAAGTGTCTTTACGCCTGCCCTCCGATGGCATAGATATTGAGTGATTTGCATGGCCATTTCTATGCCGAGAGGCTGCGCGCGTGGTTCCATGAATACTTACATTTGGTGCAATTGCGGGCATGCAAGGGACTGCTTGCGGACCAGCCCTCAAAACGCCCATTTTTTTGGCAAGATCTTCCCCATTTTTTGTGATCTGCCCCCTTCCCAAAACACTGCGCAAGCCACACCCACGCTCTGCGTAGTGTCTCACCTAAGGCGCTCGATGGCTCGCAGAGACGTGCCGAGACTGCACGAACTTCAAATAAATCCAGGAAAAGTCCTGCACATTCGATTACATGAATCGACAAATGGGAATTCACACGTAGATTGGCGCACATGTTCCCTATTTTCTGCGCAAATAATTCCATGAATCAGGCCACAGTGTTGACTGCTTGTGCCAGGCCAATAAGAGTCACAAAGCAAGTCCACCTCTAGAAAACTGCAAGCTCTCCACCAGCCCGTCAAGTTGGGTTAGGCTCTGTATTATTTGAAATGCAATATAGCTAATTCTATTATATAAAAATACAACTCTTAATCATCCATGTAGTGTTACTGGCCTGCCAACGTAATGCCAAACACATGCAAAACATGAATAGCTATAGGAAGCCACATTTAAAATGTAGTTTTAATATTAATTTGCACGTTTCAAATATGAATTCTGAAAATAGCATGACTATAGGCATAGCAACTATCAAATAATGTATTGCAAATACCTACATCACAGGTCCTAATCACAAATGTCTTTCCCTAATCACAAATGTCTTTCCCCATTTTTGATTGCTAATGTATTTTGCACGTGGTTATAAATCATGAACAATCTGGCTCTGAAAATTCACAACCGTGTCATCGTTCGTCACCAGACTCATCATCAACAAGGATTTTCTACATTAGACCAACAAATAGATAGCATTTAAAACGAATACAACAAGTACATTAAAGTTAGTGTAAAACAGCACTGTAAACACAATTATCCGGTGTTAGGGTTAACATACCAGTAAAAAAAGTGTAATGCCAGTAAACCACCAGTGCAATAACCATGGTTACCATGACACCGGCTTTCGTGGACCAAGAATCATTTATGGCCGGACCTTCCATTGCAAGTGAAGCAAGTGAGCATCAGCCACAAGGGCAGCAGACTCCATCACAGATCTGGGGAGAGGTGCACTGAGGCTACCCATGAATATCTAATGGTGTTTCTTCACACATCATGCACCACCTGGCGCTGACTCCAGGCTCTTTTTAAAACTCACACGTGACAAATAGTCTGTAATCTTTCTCATCCCCCCACAAAGTTTCTCGGGCTTTCTTGATGGCCTTACATCTGAGATTTGGTTTGAGCCATTGTGCTCTCAGTCTAAACTACCTGGAGGCTTTTGCTTTGCCTTCTCTGCTATGACAGCTGGATAGTTCTCCCCAGTCTTTTCTGCAGTCATACTCCTAACAAACTGTGATGAAATGGCTTCTGCCCTGTAGGAGTAAAAGGGTGACTAGTGGCTGAAGAGTCTACTCTGCTCTCAAACTCCTATAAACCAAAATGATCCCAATCATAAAGGTGAAACAGGGACAGTCAAGAGATATACCTCCTTTGCTTTTTTGTGGTAATTTGGACCAAGAGAATGTTATACGCTACAGAGTGGTGTAAAAGTGATTCAGTATGAAACAAAACACCAAGACCCCGATTCATGGAATGCGGCGCAGAAATGGAACAAGGTCCTCGCACCGAGAAGAACCCTGTGCGAGCCAAAGCATAGAAAAAATATTGCGCACCACGCGTATTCATGGATTTAAAGACCCATTACTACCTGTTGCGCAAGTAATAAAAAGCTGCGCAAGGAAAGCTCACAACACACCCCCAAACAAAGCAAAAAAACAAGCAAAAGGACTAACATGGAGCAAGACTCTGTGCCACCTTCGGCCCACCATCCAGTACCCCTGTGAGTAGTCGGGCCTCTCCTCGCAAGGCAAGGCTGCTCCCCAGCGAAAATGCGCATCTCACCTCGCAAGCCCAGACTGCAACCCAGCGAAATTGCACGCCTCACCTCGCAAGCCCAGGCCGCACCCCAGAGAAAATCCATTCCCTCCCTCACAAGGCCAAGCAGCCCCATCCAGACTGGACACCCCCTCCAGACTGGACAACCCCAGGCATTCCACTCAAGACTGGATACCCCCTCCAGACTGGACACCCCCTCATGCAGTCCCCTCCAGACTGGACACACACCCAGGCATCTGACTCCAGACTGGACACCCCCACAGGCAGCCCCCTCCAGATTGCATTCCCCCAAGGCATCCGCCTCCAGACAGGAACCTCCCCCAGGCATCCCACTTAAGACTGGACACCCCCGCCAGACTGGATACCCCCTCAGGCAGCCCCCTCCAGACTGGACACCCCCGAGGCATCCGACTCAAGACAGAACACCCCCTCCAGACTGAACACCCCCCAGGCATCTCACTCCAGACTGGACACCCCCTCCAGACTGGACACCCCCCAGACAGCCCTCTCCAGACTGAACACCCCCCCAGGCATCCCACTCAACACTGGACACCCCCTCCAGACTGGACATTCCCTTAGGCAGCCCCCTCCAGACTTGACAACCACCAGGCATCCCGCTCCAGACTGGACACTCCCCAGCACCTCCCTCCAGACTGGACAACCCACCAGGTATCCCGCTCAAGATTTGACACCCCCTCCAGACTGGACACCCCCTCTGGTAGCCCCCTCCAGACTGGGCGCCCGCCAGGCATCCCACTTCAGACTGCAACCCCCAGGCAGCCCCCTCCAGACTGCACATCCACCCGAGGCATCCCACTTCAGACTGGACACACCCCCAGGCAGCCATCTCTAGACTGGACACCCCCCCAAGCAGACCCCTCCAGACTGGACACCCCCCATAGGCAGCCCCAGACAGTCTTCCACAATGCCAGTGCAATGCATGTCTGCAACTTACCTGAACCTCTGTGCTCTGCCAGCTATATGAAGTGTAACACCAATTTATCAGCCGCAAACATGAACAACTGGAAGCACAGGAGATCCATACAGGAGATCCATACAGGACTGAAGCATCTGCTGAAAGACCCCTGAAGACTTCAACCAGCCAACCCCATACACATGTGACAAGTGAATGCAATGGCAATGGCAAGTGCAGGTTGGCCATGGTGTATTGCAAGGCATCAAAGGACACTAACTGAATGTGTCCCCATGACAGAAGTAAACATACTAATACAAATATAAAATATACAATGCCCATGTGCGTCACCGCCTGAGCATCAGTGACCTGGGTGTGTCAAATTATCCGACAAGGAACAATAACATGACAGAGCCATGCATGAGTGATGGGAGGGCAGTCAAAGAGTGCATGAGTCACAGAAACCGGAGAATCATGATGCCACTCCGACAGAGCAAAAATGGCTCACTACTGCATTCCAGTGTCCACGGTGGAGCAACACATGAGAGAAGGCAGTGTGTGACTGCACCTGCTGGTGGGCGTGACTGGATGACATGGGTTTAACACAGCAATGACAAACAAAAGTGCCATTATCGGGACCAAGGAACCTGTCCACCTCATCAATCTGGCCAGCAGGGGTAACACATAATCCTGGATGCACACATCACATGGTAATGGGGTGTTGGTCTGGTGGACACACCGGCTGACAACAGGGGATGGGTTTGGGTGGAAGCATCACGGCAGACACAAACTGCTGCAGTCGATGGCCCAGGGATGGGATTTTGAACAAGAACCTCCACAGTGACCTGCACAGCCTCATTCCCCTGGGCCAGGACTGCAGTACTCACACCCACGTCAATACCCCCACCTCACCCATGGGCTGTGCTTCAATGGCCACCTCCTCCACCCCCCCACCACCAACATGGATGACCCCAGGACGTATTTTGCCATGGATGGCCCCTGTGTGGCTTCACCTGGCCCCACCACTGCTGAGGAGTCCACTCCCACCTTAACCTTCTTTGACTTACCCCCAGCAGCCATGCCCGATGTCACTGGCACTGTCACAGTCACATCGCTGCCCAAAGATGAGCTGTCAGGGGTGCATGGCTGTGGCCTGCATCTCTGCCTGGTGGAGATATCCATGCATCCCAGTGCCACAGCACTGCTTCTGCCCTCTTCATCAGATGCAACTGTGGAAAAGGAGACACAGAACAGCAGCATCCGTGTACTGCACCAAAGCCAGTGTGGCATCATCAACATTCACAGGAACTTGACTTGTCAAGGGAACAAGCATAAACCTCCACACTCACAAACAAGGGCATGCAATCCACATCCACACAGACACCTGCCTGGCCATCACTCCACACAATCACTTCAAACTACATGCCACTGTCACAACCAATCGATTGTATGCATTACGCACATGCATCAATTGCACATACACATGAGCATCACACATGAGATGTGCAACACAACCTCAACTGGCACACTTGCCACCCTGGAACATTTCAGACACAGGTAAAATTTCATGTGCACGTGCATGGCTTGCAGGACAGCATTACAACACAAAATACAAGTAAGAGCACATTTAATTTCAAGACATGTCTCAATGAACACATGGAGAGGGATGGTGGGTGCATGCATGCAGACATCCATCTCAGAAGCATACCTGCTGCAAGCCTAAGGTGGTCACTGCTAACCTGCTTCCACATGCCCAACACACATGCACTGTACAGCAGTGCACCACATGGCTACTCAAAGTCGACTCCAGACGTTCCTGTAATTTGCAGACCTGGGTGTGCATGCAGCAAGGGTAAAACCTCTCCAGGACCTACATTTTGTTCCCCGACATCTGGCACATGCGCGCACTGTGCACCTCTGTGGTAGCACTGGCTTGGATGAATCGCCGTGCCTTGCCATGGGTCCTGGATTTATGATCCTCCCAGTGCTTGTGCATGGTCTTGAAGCAGCGGACTGCAACGCGCTCCTCGTTGATGGCATCCGTGATCCCGTCCCAGATCTGCTGATGTACTTCCTTGCCTCATTCCATCACAGGGTCAAAGAAGGCATCATAATGGTCCAGGACCTTCGCCACCAGGATTTTAACTTCCATGGCGCTGAAGTTGACAGCCCTCTGCCTCGCTGACAAGGGGTTGCTCCTCTGGCCCTCATTCCGAGTTAGGACTACACCATGGAGTATATAGCTCCATGGTTGGCAACCATGGAGCTATTTACTCCATGGAATAACGGCATGGTGAATGGAGTAATTTCCGGTCCATTCCAAGGTTGGATGGACCGGTAATTCCCCATTCACCATAGCCCTTCCCCATCCCCATTTCTGCCCCCATAGGGCTCAATGGGAATGGGGAAGGAGGTAATTACGGCACCGTAAATTACGGTGCCGTAATTTACTCCAAGGTCACTTTGCGGGTCCCGTAATTTACTCCTGCTAAAAGCAGGAGGTAAAGAGGGACCCGCAAAGGGAACTCGGAATACGGAGGTAAGGGATTACCGCCATCGGTGCCCTTACAGGTGCCGGTAATCCCTTACCTCCAACCTTGGAATGACCCCCACTGTGTGCATAAAAAAGGCAGAAAGTGTGGACATGTGAATTCTGAGAAAAGTCGCTCAGTGCGGAACTTTAGTGACACGTGCTGTGCGCAGGCGTTCAGCACACCATATTTGGGGATACATTAGTACATATAGAAGCAACTCCAAATGTGCATGCAAAGGGGAGGAGATGGACGAGTGGTGTACTGCGTATTTTGGGGTGCCACACAATCTGTTCACGTCAGGGACCGTAGAAACCTCTTATTTTAGTGGGGGATTTGCATCCGGGCATACACGCATCAACTTTTGATTATTGCAAGGCTAACGGTGAGTCGCATATGCATTTTCCTCAACTTCCTCAACTCTGGGTGCCCCTGTGTATCGCGTACCTCAACTCTGGGTGCCCCTGTGTATCGCGTACCTCTATTCTTACCTTTCGGGTAGCTTTACCTTTCGTGTATGCTTTGTTTGTGTTGCTGGGTGCCACTGCGTATCGCGTACCACTTTCTTCTTTATTCCGGAAGTTATCCTGGTCTATTATTTCTCTGGGGAGCCTGTGCCTTCTACACACTGTATTTCTCACACCTGGTGTACATTTGAGCCTTGCTGGACCACAGAACTACATCTTCCATCACGTAGACTGCCCCCTCACTCTAATTGCCCAGGACAATTGCTTGGTGTGCTTCCCATTATTCATTTACACATGGAAGGGAAAGGGGGCAGGCATGGCCGGGTCAGGGTTGTCCTGCGGAATCAGCTGTCCCAGCCCCAAGGGTTCAGGGACGTTCTGCAGTAGCAGCTGTCCCAGCCCCAAGGTTTCAAAGATGTCCTGCAGAAGCAGCTACCCAAGCCCAAAAGGATAAGGGATGTGTTGTGGAAGCAGCTGCCCCAGCCCAAAAGGGTTAGGGATGTGCTGTGGAAGGTGCTGCCCCAGCCCAAAAGGGTAAGGGATGGGATGCAGAAGCAGCTGCCCCAGCTCAAGAGAGTAAGGGATGTGCTGCAGAAGCAGCTGAACCAGCCCCAGGGGGTACTGCCATGCCCCAGGCCATTTGTGGTCCGGCATCTGGACCCCAGCGTGGTCCCAGCCACACAGGTGTGGCAACCAAACCTCATGGCAAGAAGGCAAAGCCTGCACTGCAGAAACAAGCTCAACCCCATGGCATGGCACAGTGAACTGGCATGTTGAAGAAGATAAACTTCCATGATGAAGAACTCAAGATACTCATGGACTAAGTGGCCATTTACCACCATGACATGTGCCAGCAACCGGGGTGAACACATACACCTGCTCATCATATGGTGCATTGGCAGCATGTCATGGATTAGATCAAAGCCTTAGGGTTTGAGAAGTGCCCTGCTGCATGTTAGGCATAATTATATACAGTACCCTTTGGGAACACTACACACAATTAAGACTACAGACGTAAGCACAATCTCACCTTTGGTACAAGCCTGTACTACACAGTTATGTGGTAGTAGTGGCTGAGCAGCCAGACTTATATCAAGAGGGATGTGAGCAGTACAAGATGTTAGACAAAAGACTTGCAATCACAGTAGTTCAAATAAACACTATTCAAGGTTTCTTGGTAAAAGAATATACATTCATTTACACAGTCAGTTAAACATTTCACCAGTAAGATACAGCTCAATATCACACTCTAATACACTACAGTACACAACCAATACGTTTCTGAACAAATTAGGCTCCCCTGAAGTGGGAGCAAAATGGCACTTCAGTAACTTTCAAAAGGGGTAGAAATACAAAGGTTATAATAATTAAAGCACAATTACTTTCATAGGCAGGGCAAATAGATTCAGTTCACTACAACTGGCAATTCAATTCAATAGGCCTGGGCCAAAGTCAATGGTTCAGAGTCTTGGATAGTATAGCACAGTTCCGGTAGTAAACAGTTAAGTCTTTGCCAATTTTCTTAGAAGTAGTTTTCCAGAAAAAGAGTTATATGTCGGATTAGGAGCGAACAAGACTCCAAAGTTGGGAAAGAGTCACAAACTTTCACCGTGGCAGAAAGCATTACCACACCGTGTTTGCACAGTACCTTAAGTATAAAGAAAAGCTGTAGCTGAGGCAGTTGTTCCTGGCAGTTCCTGCAGATCTCACTGTTCCTGAGCTTCAGTCGTGGGGAAAAGAAGGAGGATGTTGGGAGGTTCCTGCACTGCCCAGGGAAGAGGGCACAGGTTTGGCAAAATGTCGGTTTTAAGGTGTGAGTGCCTTAAAGTCCACAAACTGGTATTCGTCTCACTGGCTATCTGGTTTTCAACAGCACTCTGATGAAAATTCAACCAGTATGGAGACGGTGTCCAGGTGGCTTACGAGTTGGTTTTTCCCACCAGCTCAAGGGAAGAAGTCTTTGAAGGGATTCTCTGTCGAGGGAGTTTCAGGCTATTTGGACCTGAAGCAGGGCTTCACCAGGCAAACCAACGGTCCAGGAGTTGCAGCAGTCGTCTTCCTTCAGCTCGTTTTGGTTCTTTCGTTCTAGTGGTCGACTCTGCCTTCCAGTCCTGGAGACTCGCCTTTTAAACAGGTTTCTCCCATTCATTCAAGCCTAGCTGTCACTCACCCAGCAGGGTGGCTCTCCTTGCTGGACAGTCAGCCAGCCAATCCCACCAGAGTGCATTCAGGTCTTCTAGGAGACTAACCATAGGGAGTTTTGCGCACCTTCCTCACATCCTGTCCACCCCAAACACTCAGGCGCCAGCGGAGGGCTTCAACACTGAAGCCTGCCAAAGGGCATTGAACAAAGGGACCAAACCTGGTTTGGCATGCAGAGTTTAACATAAGAAGGACCTTTCCTAAAAGAAACAGCGAAAAATGATGACCGGAGTCTGTTTTTACAGAGGGGTCATGGGCGCCATATTGAAAAACATGGCTGACCCGATTTTTAGCTACCGGTGTTCACGGTCGGGAAAAATCACGGTAGTTCGTTGAAAAACCACTGCCACCAGCCATTTCAAGAGGAAAGGGTAACATTTGATGGTTACATGAGTGTTTAGACACAGGGGATGCTAGGCAACCCCTCCAGGTCTCTATAGGAAGATAGTGTGTGCTGGGTCTATGAATTTAAAAAGAGTAGCAAAATCAATTTAACTATACATGCTCTGGGAGACGGTAGTCAGTCGCAGAGAAGGTATTTAAACCTTGGGGAGTCTGAAAGACACCCCTGTGCCACTGCACTGAAGGTGCTGTGTGACACACAAGAAAAAGATGATGCCTATGTAGTTGTTTAAAATTCCATATCCAAAGAACACAGAAGAAAAACACACATCAAAATACATGAAAGAGTGGGAAAAAAGGCTCACACTCTTTACAGGTAAAAATTTAAATCCTAGAAATCCAGCAAAGTTGATGGGGTCTCAAAAGGTAAGGGAAATTAGCACATTCTTGAGAATTCTCCCTAACACTGCATGGGTAGTGAAGAGCTGGAATGACCTCACACGTCGCACCAAGTCCACGCTGGGTGCCAACATAGCCTCTGCTCTGGCAACTGGAGGGGGGTCACCAGAGGAGGAGTAGCTGACTGAGCCAATTCATCCTACTGGAGCAGGTGCAAGGCGTGGGGGGCCTGGAAAATTACGAGGGCACATCCGGTGAGTGTCCAAGATTGGATATCCTGAGTACGTGTAGTGAAGCATCACCAAGATTGTGGTGCACATCTCGGCTGCATTTGAATGTTTGCCCTGGGTGAACCATGTATGGTGTACTTTTGCCCTGGGTGAACCATGTCATGGTGTACTTACTCCTGTCCAGTGTACACAAGAGTGGATACAACCCATGTGTTGTATATCAGGTGAACATGGATGTGTGGCAGTACTCATCCCCCACTACTGTACCCCCACAACATCTGCAACATGACACCACAATGTGCACTCTTATTAACTGCATGCTTGATGTCAGTGACTCTGCTCTGCTAGACATGTGCCTGTGTCTGAAATAAGAGTTACACTTAATACCCTGTAGGGTATAGATTCTCTTTTCACACACGCACGTAGGTGCTTCTATGCTACATAGAACATACAAGATGACAACCAACATGCCTTACTGCGTGCGCTGAGTGAATGTGCATATGTCTATACTGTGCACATCCCCACTGCCCTGATGGCAATGACTCCTGAGGCAAATCATTGTGTGGCCTGATCCCTGTTACACTAGCACACTCAGCCCACATTCCATGGGTCCATGTCCCTCTCCCTCTTGTGGGTCACTGTACCTTGTTCCTATATACAACTCAATTGACTTACTCTCCCTACTTCACAGACATTGACTAGGTGGTACTCTTACAGCCATACATCAACTGAGGCTGTTTCCTTTTTCACACACGGCATGTTCCCATTGTGTACAGTCCCTGTACCAGGTCAAAACTGGTGTGGCATGTGAAGGATGCGTACTTGGATTTGGATTATGTGTGTCTGCCTGTTTCCATGTGATGTAATTGTACATCACAGAGCTAGACGGCCATGCCTGTTTCACTGGTATTAGTCAACAGTTAGCTGTGCCATGGGCCATAATGTGCTTCTTAAGTACCCTGTTTGTTGGCAATGTGCCCACTGGCAGCATGGCCCTGTGCAGGGAATGTTGTTGCCAGTCTGCATATGCCATGCTCAAATTGCTTGTGTGTGGATGCTGTATTACTTATGGTGACATGCCTGCACTTTGTTTGATGACAGCAATGTGATACACATTATTACTGTAGACAAGTTGCACATGACTACACACGTCTTTTTCTGTCCATGTGCAGGTGACGAGGCACGAGATGCAGAGGAAGAGGAGTCTCTGGCGCTTATGGCAGGCTCTGAGAATCCACTGATGCTACAGAACATCCTAGGCTGTTCTGCATTCACTTCTGACTCTTTGGACTCCAATAGCTCTGATGCTGAACCGGATGTGCAATACTCAATGCTGGTGGAGGTGAGTGCACAAATGGGTGGAGCAATTGAGGCCCGGGAGTCTGCAGTGGGTCAAGTGCCTTCCAAGGCCAGTCAGTGGTGTCACACCTGTCTGCGGCTGCAAGGCCACACTCCCATGTATTGGTTTCTGGTCCTGGGGCAGATGTCCAAGGGAGGGCTGCAGTCCTGAAGTCAGAGACAGTGGCATCACAGCATTGACCAAGCTCCCTTCAATCAGGCAGGCGTGGGTCCCGCATACATGGGGGACTTGTACAGGCTGGGCAGAGAGTGTGGAAGCAGCAGATGTTGCTTTTACGCTCACCTGGTCTTTGCGGAGGCATGAGGGCATGGTTGCAGCCCTCCTGGGGGTGAGGTTGCTCGGGTCCGACTTCGCCCTCTGTGCTTATGTGGTGACTGGTGGCAATAGGTGGTGCTGCTTAGGACTGCTCCTGCGTGGAGAATAGGGGGCGTGAGTATGCCAGCTTGTGCGCCTGATCCCATTCCAGACCCCTTCTCCCAAACCGTGATACCCGTGGGATGCGCTGTCCCTGGAAAGCTCACCTGTTGATAAGTTTTGGCGAGCACTCGGTCCGGCTGCTTCTGGCAGGGGCGCTTGTATGATCTGGACCGTGTTCCTTCACTGGTCCCTTGCACGTGGTAGTCTAGTCCTGCTGCGACTAAGCCACTATACTTCAGGTAAGTGTTCCTGTTTTCCTTTGTCTTTCCTCGTTTGTTTTTGTTGTATTGTAAAATGTGTTGTCTTGTATTGCTGTCCATTTCACTTTTGAAGTTTGCTCTTTTGCTTTCTTCCCTTCCAGGTGATGTTGCCGGCCCAGCAGAAGCTGCGGAGCTCGAGGCGACAGCAGGAGGGAATGAGGAACAAAGCTGCAGTGGTACAGTAGCTGGTAAGTTGTTACCTAGGGGGCGCACAGGGTTCAAATGTGGCACGGCCCTAGGGCGGATGTTCTAACCTTGTCTTTCTTCTTCTTCACAGGTTCTGAGTTTGTGGATGCGGAGTGCGGTGCTGCGGCATCGGGATCAAGATCACTGGATGTCAGGAGATGAGTCTGCAGATGAAGCACCGGTTTCCTGGAGGTATGCAGGAGAACGCATGGTTTCCAAAGGTAAGTAAACTGGTCCAAGTGGAGTTGAGCATCACATTGCATGCGAGTGCACAGTAACGCAAAGCTACAGCCTTAAGGATGGAGCAGCTTATATAGCTGAGCTTCTGAAGCCATGCCCAATAGGTTCAGCCTGCCTGCCACACCCTGCCATACCCAATGAGTCAGCACATGAATACCAGGCGTAGGGAGCCACACCCGATGAGTCAGCACATGAGGATGTTCTCTCGAATAAAGGCTTTCAGCTTCTGGAAAGTTCTTGTAAAATAAAAGCACTCCTGCACTGAAATAAAGTGAAAGCACTCCTGAACTGAAATAAAGTGTTCCTGCTCACATCTCTATACGAGCCTGGTGCCAAAGGCCAGCGTCCAGCCAGGGCCTCTGTGGTTATAGCTCCCAAAGGAACATAAGTGAGTCAAGTGACCCATTGCCCCCATCACTAGATGGTGTGGTTTTTGTGTTCTGGGGCCTGTGGCCATGACAGTTGTGTTCCGCACACCGACAGGGTGAGGCCTATGAGAGTTTGGCTGAGGGCATGGGTAGGGTGGCAGCTCCATGATTCCCCCCAGCAACACAGGTGGAGCAACAGCTGCAGGGCATGCATCCACATGTCGCTCCTACAGGCTGCACATGGAGGCCAACATCAGGGGCTAACGGGCAGATCTGCAGTGTCTGCAGGCATCCCTGCTTGCAGAGGGTCAGTCACAAAGGAAAGCGCTGAGACATGAGTTGTTGGCCCACAGACCTGCAATCTGTGAGGAAGAGGCAGCCAGCAGAAGACTGTTCCATCAGGTGATGTTATCATTGAGGCAGACAATCGCGGAGGAAATCTGTGCAACCTGCGAGATTGTGCATAGTGACCTCCATGCCCTCAGTCTGTTGGTGCTTTCATCGGTGTCATGCATGGTCGCTGCTACTGAGGACCAGGCCAGAGAACTGCGTGGTAAGCCTCCAGCACCAATTCCACCTTCTCATTCAGTGCAGGAAGTTGGTGCCAGCAGAGGCATGCCTGCCCTGTCCACCATAGCTGTGCGGTCCATTATTTATTTACGTTCACCCATGTGGACAATGACATGCACCCTGTCACTCCTGGGTTCCACCCCACCACCCGGTCCATGATGGACAATTTTGATTTTTTGTTAATTTCTTTGATGCTTTTGTTGACCCCGGGCCTGGATGTTGGCATTTTATTTTTGAGTTGCCCTTTCTAGGTTTTATTTTTATTAATTTACTTATTTCTTCCTTAAGTTCTGCTGTTAAACTCTTAAGTACATGACGTTTACAGTGGTGGACATGCAGGCATGCATAGTGAGGTCAACCTGCATGTTTGCATGGTGGTACACAGGATTGCATGTGCAGGTAACTATGGGTTTAGTGTTTCCTTCACACGTGTGCTGTGTGAATGGTACTTCACTATGTTTGTTGTAATGTCTTCTCCCATGTTGTTTCACTAATCCATGATCTGGCAGTGACTGCTGTCCCGGGGGAGACACCTTGCACCCTTTGATGTCCCTGCTCACTATGCCCTCCAACAGGCACTGTCTCTCCTGGCACTCATTTTTAGACACAGTTCCTGGTGAAGGTGATGCAGGATTCACACCATGCTGGTGCAGTCAGCGGGTAAGCACGAACACTGTTTTGCATGTTGAGCATGTATCATTGATCACAATGTTTGCTGCATGTGCAGCTTTACTTATATGTGCTTTGCATGTTACCATGCCAAGGCAGTTATGTAAGTTGTACTGATGTCACTGTGTTACCTCCCTTGGTGAATACATGTATGTCTGCTTCTACTGTGGTGTAATGCATGTAATTAGCCATCTCCAATCCAGGCAGTGTACTCCTTGGTGTGTTTTTAACTTGGCCGTCACTCTCTTTCCCTCTCTCTGTCGTTGTATGCTGCACTCATGGTCAGATCACAATCTATGTTCTGTCGCCCTCTTGTATTTTCAGGATCAATTCTTCTGTTGTCATGGATATGTATGTTCTTTCTGTTGTTACTGTGCATGTAATTGCATTTAGGGGATGCATCTCCTGATGGGTTGCATCGTATGCAAGGCAGGTGGGTACCCTGTGCAGGTAAGTGAAGGGAATTGGCAGACACTTGTGTGGTGTTTGGCTGGGAGTATTGTACTGTGTGTGATTACTTGGGATTGACTTGTCTTGTGGGGCACCAGTACTAATTCATGGGTACATGTTTCACAGGTTGTGGTTCTGGTGATAGGTCTGGGCATGGTGTTGTTTCTATGGATTGGTGGGGTCACTGGTTTCATATTCAAAATTGTAGGAGTTCCGAATGTGTGTGACTTTCATGGGTGTTTGGGAGTGGGTGGCAGAGCCGGCTGTATGTGGCCTGTGGCAGGTGTTGATGGTTGTGCTGGTGTTTGTCTCATTGCACTTTTACCATTTGTACTGAGTGACATTTCACATCCCTTACAATGATTGTGGGGTAATGGTTCAACAGCACATTTGGCCTCTCCTGCTTAGGGTTCCCCAATTATGGTGTGCAACCCCAGTAAAAAGCCACAACCATGGGAACATTGATGCACATTTTTGGGATGCTACATTGCATTCCAGCACATTACGTTAAGAAGTGTTGGTGTTTCAACTTATGCATGTCCCATGCATGCTGCACCATGGTGTTTGCAGCTTCAAGTTGACTGTATCTGTGTGCATGGTACTGCTGCATTCAATTGAATGCAGAATTGGAACAATTGTATGCTGTCAAAATGAAGTCTGAATTCACATTGCACTTTTAGTTTGCATCCTACGCTTATGTATTCCATGGCAGTTGCCTCAGTGGCCAGCGTTCCAGTCTGACATCGGCCTCTGTGAATTGCTGCATCAAGGATGATTCTGCCAGGAATGCGAGAGGTGAGTATCTGTGTATCTGTACATTTGCATTCTTGTGCTTGGCATCACAGCTAAACTCCTCAAAATCTGCATGGAACTTCCCAACCCGTCTGCAGTATCTTCTGATCCTATTCCTTCCAAGGCCCTTTGTAATGCATTCACCTCTCACTTATTTTCCAAAACCCTGCCCATAATGAACAGCCTTGTCAGACACTCTTCTAGCCCAACCCAAACCTCTCCTCTGCACCCCACTTCTACTCACCCTCCTCCTTCCTCCTTCTCCTCCTTTGCTCCCATCTCCCCTGAAGAAGTCACCAGAGTTGTCAACTACATGAAGGTCTCTTCCAAACAGGTTGCCCCATGCTCCTGCAGAACCATCAAGGACAACATCTCCTCTCTCGCCCCTGCTCTTGGTGATCACTGCAACCATTCCTTTGCAACTAGTTATTTTCCATCCTCCCTCAAGCACTCGCTTGTGCGCCCCCTCCTTAATAAACCATCTGCAGAACGTTCCTGCCCAGGCAACTACCACCCCATTTCCATCACCCCCTTCCTGGGGAAACTGCTAGAGAAGTTGGCCTTCCACCAACTCAACACCCATATCAAACTTGTTGGCGGTCTACATGACCACCAGTCTGGGTTCTGGGCTTCCAGAGGCACGAAAACTTCTCTCCTGAACACATGTGAAGAACTGCTTTCATCCCTCAATTCCAACTCCCCTGCTGTCCTCATCCACCTTGATCTCTCTTCTGCATTTGACATAGTGAACCATTCAATCCTCATGAAAAAGCTCCATTATACCCTTGGTATATCTGAGCGGCCACTGGACTGGCTTACCTAGTTCCTAACAGTCGGTTCCTCAAAAAACATTCTAGGCCCTTTCTCCTCCTCTACTTCCCCCTCCACCTGTGATGTCCCCCAAGGCTCCATTCTTTCGCCCTTGCTTTTCAACAACTACATTTTCCCTGCTGGCACGCCTCATTGCCTCCTTCTCCCCCAACTTCCAGTGCTATGCTGTTGATACACAACTCTTCTTCAAACATCCTACTGATGCCCTTGCACCTTCATTCATCCCTGACTGCCTCTCCACCATCCAGACATGGTGCACTGCTAATGACCTCTGCCGGAGTGCCAGCAAAACAGAGATTCTCTATATTGGATCGCCTGCACCCTACTTCTTCCCTTCACTCTGGCCTTCCCTCATGGGCTCTCCCCTGCACCGTCCTCTGAAGCCAGAAGTCTTGGAGTCATCTTCGACTCCTCCCTTTCCTCCATCCTTAATATTCAGGAAATTGTCAAGAAGTCCCACTTTCAGCTCTTTCTTCTCAAAGGGAGTCTACCCTTCTGCAACTTCCTCCAGAGACTGTATGTTACCCATGCTCTAGTTCTCTTCAGGCTAGACTACTGCAACAGCCTCCTCCTTAATCTTCCTTCATCCAACCTGTGACCCCTCCTGCTTACCCACAATAGGGCAGTAAGACGTATCCTTGGCCTCAAGCCCAGGGGCCGCATTTCTCCTGCCCTACAAAGCCGTCACTGGCTCCCGGTCTCAGCACAGATTAAATTCAAATACCTCGGTATCATACACAAGGCTAACTGGGGCCGGGTACCACTCTATCTTCAATCCTCAAAGCTTCCTGACCAAATTCTCCCCTTATAGACTTCTGCACTCCTCTGGCACCAACTCCCTGCATGTGAAGTGGTTTGCTAAACAGAGAGCTGCTGGTGGTCACTTTCCTCGGCGGGCCCTCTCTGTGTCTTGAGCAGGACCTCCTTAAGTTCAGATATAGCCTCAAGACCTTTCTCTTTTCCTCTTCCTTCTCCTCCTCTCTTCCCTGCTAATCATAAAGTACCATGACTGATGTGCCCTTATGTTTCCTTGGGGCCTTGAACCCCCACATTTCTCCTCCAAGCTTCTGTCTACATACATCACTTGCTCAGGCCCTCGCCACAGGAGTTTGCACTTAAGGGTTTATTTTATTTTCTTAGCACTTCACCCTGAGCTTTTCTCTATGAGCACCTCAGCACTTTTTCCATTACCCCCCACCCTCTGAACTTGCACATTCTCAACACTCACGAAGCATAGTAGGTTTGTCTCCCCTCCCTGTTATTTTCATTATGTGTTTGTACTATTAATTACATTATTTATCTCTGTTGGAATTCATTGTCTACCTTCCCCTGTCCCCACCCTGTTGCCCTGTGGGCACTTTGAAACAGTTTTGCTAATTATATAAGCGCCTAACAAGTGAACAATACATTAATAAAATACATGCGCTGCCATGACTGTGTTCAGTGCACTATCCCAATACTACCCAGGTGCTGGCATGCCTTGCCATGTCATTGGTAGTCTTGCAGGGTGCCCATGCTTTTTGGTGGTCTCATGTATCTGCATATGTGATGTCTTCTCATTTTCAGGCAGCATGTTGACTGATGTGTGCGTTGTGTATGTGCCATCGTCTTTTGAATGGGGATATGTGACATGCACATTTGCTGCATTTCATTGAGGGGGGCCAGGCAGTGTGGGTGTTGTTGTTGTTTGTCAATGTGTGTGTTTTGTGTTTCTGATTTGCATGCAGTGTGCAGGTGTTGCTGCATGTGTGGTGGGACACATGTTGGTGGTTGCCTTGTGAATTGTTGTTTGCATTTGTTGTCTGTCACTGAGGGAGGCCTGTCGGTCTTGAGTTTTTTGGTGCATGGATGTTTTAACTGCACCCCGTTTCATTTTGTTCATTGTCTACAGATCCTTCCATCATATGACTGTCGACTGCATGCCAAGGGGACAGGTAAGATATGCATTTATCTTGATCATTATGGAATGGCTACTTTATTTCTGCATGTTTGGATGTGACATTCTGTTGTGTTGCCCTCTTTGTCACAATTGTTAATTACCTCTTGTAAAAGGTTTATTTGAGATGCAGTGTATTGTGATCATGTTGCCTAAATTAATAACCTGTTGATCGATACTGCACTGCCTTTCTACACCTAACAATAGGAACACGTTTGTGCACATCATGCACATTCTAGGACATGGGTGCAGCTAGATGTCATTGTGTTTGTTGTATTTTGTGTCCAGGTTAGGTGTTGGGCTATGTATGGCTTGCAGCTCAAAGGAGAAAGGGCACAACAACCCATTTCGAAAATTACCAGTTTTACTGATCTATACCAGACCAGGTAAGTGGTTACAGGCCTCACTATACTTATAGTTCGGAAAGAATAGACTAAGTATTGTCAAGATGTACCCAAAATTAAAAAATATTTTAATAATGATTATAAACGAATAAAAATACTCATAAAAATGTTCAGACCCAACATAACATACATGGTGAATTTTCGAAATGTGTTGTTGTGCCCTTTCTCCTTTGTGTATAAATATGTGTGGTCGGCCTCTGACCGTGTGAGAGAGGAATTTCTGTTAGAGGTTACTAGCCTTTAATAAAACTACTACTAGCTTGCAGCTCAGACATGATGTTTCTGGATTTATTGCTGCTTAGACATTTGACAGGTATGTTAGTTAGTGTTATGGGATGTTTTTGGTGCCAAAGGGGTGATTTCATGAAATGGTTGTCATGGTGTAGTGTTGTCCTCCCTCTTCAATGGAAACACACACAAAAAATATTTTTAGTTCTAAGCAACGCACACAAATTTGCACTTCCAAAGGAACTTTCTCAGGGTGGTTTTGTAGGCACGGTGAATTAGCCCATTATCATCATTGAATGGTGCCTGGGATTTGACAGGATCGTGTGCACTCCATAGGGGAAGGATTTTATTTTAAATAAGATTGCACAAGCTGGGTACGTGCAGCCTCTCTGCGTGCCCTTTGCCCAGCCATACACAAGCAGTGTGCCTGTGGATGTAGTTGAGGTGCCACCACAATGTCCACCGGGATGCCATGCCGTGTTGCAACATTGTGCAGGACACATGCTGCTGCAGTGATCCTGCAGACTACTCGTTGTGCATATAGCAACACACCATCAGAGTGGTCAAGGGAGCGGAAATGTGACTTGAGCACTCCAAATGTTCTTTCCACTAAGCCCCTAGTTGCAATTCGGGCAGTGTTGTACCTTACCTCAGCAGGTGTGTTGGGGTTGCGTATGGGCATCATCATGTATGTGCTCAGAGGGTAGGCACAGCCCCCTGTACAGGTGAGAATGGTTGTCATTGTCATTTGTTAACAGTGTCTATTGGTCTGTGTGCAACATACATGCATGTACATGGCCATTCATACTCATCAATGAGCCATGTGTTGCCATGCTTCCCAGCTTCCAGGGCCCGGTGTGGTGAGGACATCATGAATGTGTAACTATCATGTGTGCTGCCCACATAGTTGGCATACACTTCAGTATGATGCCCTTGGCATCACACACAACCTGGACATTAATGGAGAGCCAATGTTTCCAGTTGCGGTAGATGTGCTCTGTTGCTCGAGGTGGACATAGAGCAACATGGGTGCAATCAATAGTACCTAGCACTTTTGTGAAGTTCACCACACCATACAAATCCTGGTCCATTGCTTGCCTTTCTGCCGGTGTTCTGGGCATATAGATATGCTTGTGGACAGAAGGACGTGCAGTTATGATTGCCAACACTTGGTGTAAGATGCGTGACTGCGTGGCCTGGGAGATACCACCTACTATGGTGGTGGTCCACTGGAATGACCAGTGGCCAAAAAATACAGAACATTGAGCACCTTTTGCAAGGGGCTCAGTGCATGGGAGCACATGGTGGGTGATGTGATATCATCTTCCCACTCCTTGACCAGGTCGAGGATGATATGTGTGGGTGCCTATACCTGCCATAGACCTGGTTGTCAGGCATCCCAAAAAGGCTGGTCCATTGTGGCTGTATCTGGCGTTTGTTGATCGTGCATGCTTTTTATGCTTGTTTTAATGTGCGCTTTGACGTTTATGCCTGTTATCGCGTGGCGTAGGTGTTTCTGAATTTGAGTGTGCTTTTTGCATGCCGGCTTTCCCTGTTCAATTCCATAAATACATTTGTTTTGCACACGTATGGGTGGTGCGATTGTTTGACGGTGCTACGTCCCTCATAACACCCACATTTTCGTTTGTTTTTCCTCATTCCACGTGTTCCACCCCCATTTTAGGTGGATGTGAAGACACGGCCGGCCCTTCACTTGGAGTCTCGCACAAGGCATTCATCAGGTCACAGTGACGTGGTGGACTGGTATGGATTCCTTGCAAGTCCCGGGTAAGCCCTGTGCATTGTGTTCCATGAATCGACGAACGGGGACTTGCGCGTGATTTTGCATGCAAGTGCAGTTATTTCCACACAGATTATTCCATGAATCGAGCCCCAAGTATAAAGCAGCACAAAATAAATGGAACGTCCAATCAAGGTTCTATAAACAATAGATATACTTTAGTGAAACACACCATCTGCAACGATAATGAAATAGGAAAAGACTGTACAAAACCCACCCCTGAGGAAGGAGTACAGAATGTGTACAGATAGAAATATGTGGCACTCTGAATCATGAATCAGGGGAGCAATGCAAGTAAAAACCAAATTGTTTGTAGACAAATATATTTTTGAATGCACAAGGAGATTAAAGGTGGCCTAACCTGGCTTTAGTTCCCAAAGTTGGACCAAAGGGGCAATTAGCGATCAATAATTCCTTGGGCCTTATTAGGAGTTTGCTCGTCCAGAAACAAGGATGCCGGTAAGCTCACTGGCACCCTTTGAAGGGGCTCCTAGGGGACCCTCGCGTATGGAAACAAGGCAAAATCACCACACACGAACTGATACGACAGACACAAGGTTGTATTCCCAAAAGCTAGGGTTTATTGCAAAGCAAATAGTCTCAGTTCGGCCAACTGGGTCCCACGCCCCGCAACGTGTGTTTCCAGACCCCGGGGGACACAAGAGAGTGAGAATCATACAACAGTTACAAATATACAAAGCAAGCATCTTACAATCAGTGGTGACACATTCAATACCACCCATAATGTATTTCCTTTGAATTGGGTTCGAGGATTGACAATTGTGACGAGTATGACACCTTCAGACATTTATTTAGCAACAGTTTGCAATTTCATGAGCCTGCAGACACAATTCTTTGTTATAAGAACACACTGCTTCTGTTCTCTGCAAACAAGCTAGGTGCAGGGGAGAGACACATTCCATGCCTCGCCATCTCCAAGTTTCTATTTGTGTACTGGGGGTCAACTCGCTCTCCAGTGCTCTATAGGTCTCAGGGAAGGGGGGCGTAAAGGAGAGCATAATTCAAGCCATTAAATGTTTGTTTCTAGGATTTCTACTGTATTAGCGAGACTAGCTGGCACCTGTGTAATGATTAAATGCCTTGCTGCTTCCTTCCAAGGACTTGTGAGGGAGGAGACCGGGCATTTATGTCTGGGTTGCTGCATCATGTTTCAACAAGTCTCTTGCAGCCTTGCTCTATGCATGAACAATAATGTACTAGTGGAGCAGAATAAGTTCTCAGCAAAGCAGTTTTAACAGAAGGCAAGAGGCAAAGGTTTGAAAACAAAATGGCGATTTCAATCACATCAAAATGGCCGCACTTTAGTCAAGATTATGGCTATGTATTTCTAATACTAAACACATGAGGCGGTTGGTCTTCGGCCAACAGAATACATTGCCTCCATCATTGAGGGGATTTTTCTGGACTGACAAACCCTCCTTTTGGCCATATGCCAAACGCCTCATCCATACATTGCATCCTCTTCCGACCAAGTATCTGATTCTGAATCTTGCATACTACTAGTATCCTCCTCGTTGTCATTGTCATCAATATTGATTGACATGAATTCTTTCACTGTCTTTAATTCATCATTTTCCTGTGTACCTGATTTAGTATTGCTCTTTCTTTCTACCATCTGTACACACTCCTCACTTATTTGAGTACACACTATAGGTATGCAGTGTGTACAGCAACAACATGTCATGAATATTCCTAACACTGCTACTAGGATCGCAAATAATGTCCATCCCCATGAGCGTAATACCTCCCAGAACCAGGAGTTATGTTCAATTCCCAACTTCCTTCAGGGGGATGTAGGTCAGAGCTTAAAACATGTAATTTTCTTATTGCTTCGAAAATCGTAGGGGAGGAGTCACTTACAAATACGCAACACGCTGATCCCACGATTTTACAAACTCCCCCATGATCAACCAAGATTACATCCAGAGCCATCCTATTTTGGAGTGTCATTAATCTAATTCCTTTTTCCTCTAATGTCATATTGTATAATATATCTGTTGTTCCATTTATTATTTTCTCTAATATTCTGGATTGTTGTCTTATATTATAGGAGTTTATTGCTTGGCCCCAAAATGGTATGAATGATTTTGCTATGTCCTCTGCGATCAAACCTCCTTCCTCATTTCGCCGTGGTCTTGACCTGGCCAATTTGGCTATATCTGCTGTTCTTGAAAGGAATACCCCAGAGAACAAAAGTCCCAAGTAACAAGTACCTCCCGAGTTTTGAGGTAACCAGGGATACGCTTTTTCTCCACATGTAAAATAAACAGGATCACCTACATAAACTGGCTCTACCTCCTTATCAAGGAATGCTATATTCATGCATCTAGTCAATGTCCTCACCGAATAGGAACCCTTTTTTCTCAGGCAAAAGGGGACAGAGAGTGGACTGTAATTTACTGTATAGGAGGGGGGCACTGTATATTTATTTCCTTCTGGGTTCATACGAAACGTGATTACAGATGATTTATAGGGCACAAATAATCTGTCTTGTGGCATCACTACTGGTGTGATCAGTCGTGCTTTGTGAAATATAGAACAACCTACAGGTTTCATAATAATCTCTTCAAATTCATTCATATTTGTTCTATCTAATTGACCAGTTTCACTTTTGTTCCATTTCCCATAATATAATGCACTTAAGGATGCGTAACATGCAGAACTCAATGGCAACGGCTGCACATACCAACCAATTCCCTTACCACCATGCTGCGGCAAATGGGCACATACCCAGCAATTATTTTTTCTCAATATTGAGTGAGTCATATTCATTATTAGCTGTAATGTGTTATTCCCATAACCTTTCTTCCA
The DNA here is from genome assembly GCF_040938575.1 of Ambystoma mexicanum. NCBI lineage: Eukaryota > Metazoa > Chordata > Amphibia > Caudata > Ambystomatidae > Ambystoma > Ambystoma mexicanum. Next base: position 850,096,135 of record NC_090935.1, read on the forward strand.
TTGGGGACAGAGTGTAAATAATCAAATGGACCGGGCTTTCAGTAGTGGAGATGTTTCCAACAGGCAAGAGTACTTCCAAGGGGTGTATTTCTTCTAAGTACCATAATACCAGTACTGTCATTATTGGGGCTAATGTACTCATTACACACATGACTATCGTTAAGATCAGCATACAATTTTTTCGGCAATGTCTTTTTTGTAACCTTCCAGTCTCTATAGTTAACTCATTATCAGCAGTGGTGCAGGAGGGGGCAAAAGCTGGTTCCGGCATTTTTCTCTCGCTTTTCTTCTTCTCCAACAATGTTTGTCATGAATGTCTCTTATCGTTGCACTCATTCGAATGTCAATGAGTTCGGTAAATGTCAACAGTTTGTTCTGCCAGTTCTTAGCAGCCTGGATTGCTATTCGTTGGGCAAGATTTCTGTGCATCTGCACATTGCTCAAAGAACTCCAGAGCAGTTATCAATTGCCTTCGTACCATGTGAGCCCCTCTTGTCTGTAAGGGGTGATCTGCACATGGATTTTTAGCACCGAGGAGCCTCGCTCTTGGGCTGTCCGATTTGCACAACCCTCACGCCGCTCTCCTCTAGGCCTCTGGTTCCTATTTCATCCGTGATAGGAAACAGAGGCAACAAAGATCAAAAAGAAATGTAGATTTGATCACTCCTTCTTTCGAGGCCGTAAATTATACCGCCTTGCTCCTGGTATCATGTTGTCGAACGAGAAATTATATCGTGCCTCCTATTATGATGAATATATGTGTATTGGCCTATGCCAAGTTGCTTATAAACCACTTGCGAAGAAATCTGCGTTACAAGGTCTTGACATTAGAGTTAATGTAAACCGCCATTTTAGGTTCTCTCCGTAAAGTCACCCTGTGAGCTAAAATGGTGGACAGTGTCATTCCGAATATACCATGGCCGTCTTGACCTCTGTGTACAAACTAATGTGTAACTTGCCTGCAGGCCACATGCTAGGGTCATGAACTGAGACCTTGTCCTTTGCTGACCTGTGTGTAGAGGATTACTTGCGCATAACGAAGCTAATCCGCAAGTATATGTTAAGAACAATGTATCCAAATACTGAACTGAGAAAACTTGTTTAAACTACATTGAATAGATGTTTGAGAAGGTTTAACAAAAAATCCTAAAATATACTGCTGCATTGAGGCTTGTTGGCGAATGTATTAATGGCAAACCCTAAGCGTACAGATGTGTGCACTCGGCACGAACCCTAGATCCGTAATGTATAAACCAATATCAATTTACATAACGGTTGAACATCATGTTTTCGAAGCTATATAAAGTGCGACTATTCTAATGTACAGTCCCACTCACTGAGCACACCGAACCACGCTGGAGTTTGCTGTGTTGTACTGAGGGCCGATAGCTATCTGTTGCTTTGTCCTTTGAAAGTGTTCAGTATAAAATAAAGATCTTTGAATGTTCCTTTGTAACCCATATTTGTTGTATTTCCTTTTGGGGTACTCAGCCTCGATATTTTCTCTTTGTTTTCACAGTGTGATCAATGAATAGTGCAGACACACTTCCAGACTCGAGCTCTGAGTCAGCTTGCGGCGCAATGACTGATGATGGTGGGTGCCAAAGTGATGATGCAGGTTTCATTTCAGGCTGCGGCGCAATGAAAGATGGTGGGCGCCAAAGTGGCACACATTTTGTGTCAGCCAGCAATGATGCAGGTTCTGCTGGACAATGTGGGGGCACTCTTTGCCCTTTCTCCTTTATAGCAATCTTTTCAGGCTTCGTATCAGGATTAGACAGATTTTGTGGCAAAGAACTGGCAACAGTTTCTTTCATTTCTGGGACCGCTGTCTCTTTCTGGTCGTCTCGATCAGGCAGCTTTTCAGACGGCGATGGGACCTTTTTAGTGTGTGTTGCATGTATCCACGCCTTCCTTCTGTCTACGCGGATTGCAGTTTGTGTTGCTAAAAGTATCTTGTAGGGTTCACGCCATCTGGGTGCAAGTGATGATTTTCTCTCAAAATTCTTGACCAGAACCCATTCTCCGGGTTCCAGTGAATGCCCCGGACAAGTGTATTTGAGGGGTAGATCCTCCTGCACCTGTTGATGAATCAAACGCAATTTTTGAATTAACAGATTACAGTAAATGCTGAGCACAGGATATTCAATCTCATTTAGCCGCTTTGGCTGTGGTGCACACCAAACATTCGCCGGCCTCCCCATCACTATCTCGTATGGGGAGAGCCCAGTTCTTGCCTGCACAGATGTGCGCATGCACAGTAACGCTAGCGGTAATTCCTCTACCCAGCTCAACTTGTTTCCTGCACAAATTCTACTTATTTTGGCCTTTAAAATGCTGTTATGACGTTCTATAAGACCGGCACTCACGGGGTGCTTAGAACAATGGAATCTCTGTCAATCTGGAGACCTGCACAAATCTGTAATATCACTGCGCCCACAAAATGTGGGCCATTACATGACCATATGACACGGGGCAGACCAAACGGGGAAAATACTCCTTTAACATTACTTTTGCAGTGCTCATCGCGGTGCAGTCTTTTAATGGATATGCTTCCACCCACTTACTGAATGCACATATAACCACTAAAAGGTACTACAAGTTTTGGCACCTCTCCATCTCTATGAAATCAAAATGGATTACCTCAAATGGCATAGAGGGAGGGCCGAAACTGCCTGTTGGAGTCACCGTTCCCTTCCCCACATTGTGTTGTAGGCACGTGATATAATTTTGGACCAGCCTCTCGGCGTTTTTCTTTATGTGTGCATCCTCCCATACTGTGGCTAGATGCTGAACTATCTTTCTTGCACAAATGTGAGTAGGGCTGTGGGCCATCGTGACCATTGCAGTTACATAGGAGTTGACCAGCATCCCATTTTTACTTTTCTTGTCCACCCAGCAACCTTCTAGATCTAATTCTGCAGAGCCCTCAGCCCACCCTTGTATCTCGTCAGCAGTGCCTTCTGCCTGCATCTCTTTGACAGTAGCAATTCCATTTTCTATCATGCAGGGCACTTCCTCAGACTGGACTGTCAACATTTTGGTATTCAAATCAGTGGCAGTTTGCTTCGCAATCCTGTCTGCAAATGAGTTTCCCTCTCCCACTTTACATGTTACTTTTTTTATGCGCCTCGCAGTTCACTATTGCTAGGCGCTTTGGACACGTAAGTGCAGACAGTAACCATACAATCAAAGGGCCATGTTGTATTCTGTCCCGATGTTATGTTAAGAAACCCCTCTCAGCCCAGAGTCGGCCAAAGTTATGAACCACGCCAAAGGCGTATTGGCTGTTAGTATATATGTTTACACTCAAATTTTCAGATATCTCAAAGGCTCTGGTTAAAGTTATTATCTCAGCAGCTTGTGCAGAGTTGTAGGGGATTCTTTTATTCTCCACAATACTCTTCAACGTAGTGATAGCATAGGCAGCAGTTGATGTGCCATCAGGTAATTTAAAACAGGAGCCGTCACAAAACAGTTCGCCATCTGGCTCTTTTTGTGGGGTATCTGTTAAATCAATTCTTCCTTTCGTTTCTTCAGTAACCATTAAACAATCATGGGGAGGTGATTCATTCTCACCTAGTTCTTCCGTGAGCAGTGGCATGAATTCTGCAGGATTCAAATCACTACACCTCATAATTTGGATGTGTGGCGCAAAGACGACAATTTCGTATCTAGTCAATCTAGCAGAGGTGAGGTGTTGCATCTGCAATCTATTTAATAGAACATCTATGGCTTGTGGCACCATCAAAATTAAGGTGTGCCCCAACACCATTCCTTCGGTTTGTTTCACTGATACAGCAGCCGCTGCAGCAGCTTGCAAACAACATGGTAGTGCTCATGCTACAGGGTCCAGCGTGGAAGAAAAATAACCGCATGGCCTATTTCTTCCACCTTGTTCCTGTGTCAAAACAGCCCTCACTTTCATGCACAAACAATCTGAAAATATTCTCATAATTTGGTGTGCCCAAAACTGGAGCAGAACACAATGCAGTTTTGAGCAGATCAAATGCTCTCTGACATTCTTCATTCCACTGCAAAGGCATCACAGCATCCTTTTTTGTCAATGCCACCATTGGCTTCACAATCAATGCTAAGTTCACAATCCACTGCCGGCAATAGGAGGCCATGCCTATTATAGCTCTGACTCCTTTCTGTGTTTTTGGAATAGGCATACCAGAAATACTCTCTATTCTTTCCGGGGTCAGTCTTCTCCCCTCTCTCGAAAGTAGGTAGCCCAAATAAGCCACCTCCTTTCGACAATATTGGAATTTCTTTAAGCTTGCTTTATGGCCATGCGCTGCTAAATGTGTCAATAATAAAACAGTACTTGTATTAACAGCGATTAATAGGTTGTCTATATACTGTAACAATACACAACATGTCAGTAATTCGAGCATATCTAGCTGTTCTTTCAATGCTCTGCTGTAAATCTGTAAATACTCAGACTCTCTGTGTAGCCCTGTGGAATGCGCGTGAATGTAAATGATCACCCTCCTAATGTGAAGGCAAACAGATATCTGCTTTTCTTGTGTACTGGAATGCTAAAGAAGGAATTCTTCAAGTCAATAACACTAAAGTACTCTGCCGAGGCGGGTATCGTAAAAATTGTGGTAACGTCTGGAACCAATGGGAATTGAGGATCTACTAATTTGTTTAATGCGCCCAGATCAATTATGAAACAATAGGGTATCTCATTACCTCCTTTCTTATACATCGGGAGAATGGGGCTGTTACATGTGCTGCCTGTAATCTCTTCAATCACCCCCAATTTTACCAAATCAGAAACAATACTTTTCAATCCTTTTCTCTCTCTACCGAAATCTTATACTATAGAATACGTGGCAATGTTACTCCCTCTTTTAGAGCAATTTTTACTGGCTCTATTTTCAAGCATCCCACATCATTGTCATTCATCGCCCATATGCAAGTTGGCACTTTACTCAATTCTCCTGGAAAAGGTTTGGACAGAAATGTAGACACTGGTACATTCTGTGGTGAAATTGTCAAGAACACTCCATCAGGAATGCAATGGATAACTGCACTCAGTTTTTTCAATAGATTTAAACCCAAAAGGTTTTCCCCACAATTTTCTGTTAAGAGAAATGTACAATATTCAGTGAATGGACCTAATGTCACTGCTACTGGTTGGGCCACTGGATTGATCACTGGGGTATATGCGAACCCTACTGAAATATTTCTTTGCCCTGACAGTGGTATTTCCGTTACCAGGTGATGGTCTATCAAGCACTTTTGCACTCCTGTATCTACGAGAAAGGTATGCTCTCTATTCCCGGCTTTCATTTCTACATAGGGTCCTTTTTGATTCACAGGAATAGACACTGGTTCCGACCCCTGTCTTGGGCTGTCCTACTGAGTAAATAACACATCATCCGATGTGTAATCACTACTATTAGTATAGTACGTATTTGATTGGGTGTCAAAAATGTTCCCGCCCCTCACTCTATTCCCATTTTGCGTCTTCTGTTGGCCCTGATTTTGACTAAAAGCAGTCTGATTTTGAGCTTGGTTCTGATTCTGAGTAACATGTCCTTGATTATTGTGGTGCTGCTGCATATTATTTCTATTCTGCTCATTTGTTCCTGTTTGTCCCCTATGCTATCTTCTCTGTCCATACCCATTTCTATTTTGTAAATGTGGACATTGCGCTTGCCAGTGACCTTCCTCTCTGCAGTATGCACACTGATTTAGTCCCAGAGGCCCTCCATGCATGTTCAAATTACTTCTGCCTTGTGCGTTCCCTCTCCCTCTATTGTGTCCTGCCACTTGCTGAAGTAGCACTCTTGTTTTCAAATTCGCCCTATCCTTCACCTCTTTCTCTTTCTCTTTGGGCCATATGCAATACTTCGCTCAACGTGTTTGCTTGCCATGCACTTTCTGATGTCATTATTAGGTTTTGTATTGGAGGGATTAACCCTCTCACATACTTATCGACAAATAGTCTTTTACATGCTTCTGTGCTTACATCCTGTCCACTAAAATCTGTAAATACTTCCTCAAATCTATTAAAATAATCTGTGGCTAACTCATCCTTGCCCTGAACGCATGCAGTTCATTTGTCCCATACAATTCTGCTTTCTGGAACAATTTATTTCGATTTTTGTATCATTCGTGCTGGTAAAGCTGCCATATTTGCCGATGGTTTTCCGCCCGCTTCTCTATTCTTATCCTCTGCTACTAGATCTGCCCATGTGGCACAATAGGCCATGTCATCATCCACTTTTCTTATTTGCTTCCATATGTCTGCTGGCACAACTACTGGGAATATTAAATCTATATCATTCATAGTGAACATGGATGATTTCAAATAGGACTCTATTTCCTTATAGAATCCCACTGGATTCTTTCTTATATCGGGAATCGTCTGTTTTATGTTATTCACTTCCTGTCTGGAGAAGAGGACATGCACATATTGTGCTGTATAATGTGCTTCCTTTACTCGAGCTGGTTGGTTGCCTACTGCAGGAATCTCTACTTTAGGCACAAAAGTAGGTGGGACTTCTCTCATGGGAAATACTGCACTCACTGTTCCTCCCCCTTCTCTCATAGGCAATACTATTCCTAAATCAAGTGATAAGGCTTTTCTCGTTTCCACGTTCTAGTGCTCTCTTGTATACTGCCATCATTTTGTGGGGTCTGGCTTTCTTATCATCTATATCTCTGTCTATCAAATATTCAACCATTGTCTGCAGTGCTTTTCTTTTCATTGGCAGGGGTATTCATCAAATATCTCACGTATTTCCATTGTGGGGATACTAGGAACTGTAATCCATCTTAACACTTCTCGTATACATACTTTTAGATTATCCCCCGTTTGTCTTGGAGACGGCAGAAATCGCCGCTGTACATATGGTATCGCTGCTTCCCTCCTGTCTCTCCTAATATCTTTATTACTCCTCCGTGGCGTGGCAAACATTTCAGCATATGCATCAAGTTCATTCTTAAATTCGTCTATCTACATGCTCCCTTATTTCTTCATCTCTCTCTCTACAACGTGCTAATGCATTCAAATCCAACAACTGTTGCAGCGGTAGCCTCCCAATTAACTGTGCCCATCTCCCCGGTAAATATTCCCCCATGAATTCCAACAATACCTGTCTTTCATTTCTCCTCCTGAAACCATACATCGAAGCTAGCGTTGTCGTTTCATCATTCCCGTTTATATACATCTCCGCCTGTTCTTGCAACTCTCGTTTTCTCTCCTTGCTGATCGCACTACGGGTCACACTAGCGCATTCATTTTGTCCGGTCCCCTCTCTCGTTTCAATGAGTTCAAGTTCAATTATTGGAGGGGCGGATGGGACAGAAACAATCTCTTGGAGAGAGGTGCGAATGGGACAACGGGAACGGAAAGTGACTGTCGCGGCGCTGGCTGGCTAATGGGAGGCACTGATTGTAGGATCTGTGGCTGTGCTGGGGTTTGATCAGTAGGGAGGGCTGAACAACTGGAGGGGGCTGAGCAATAGTCAATGGTGCGGTCTTTTTAGTCTCTCTCCTTGGACCTCGCCTTGTGTCAGTTAATATTTTGTTTATTAATTCATCTGATGAATGCAACTCTTGTTGTGGGTATATTTTATCTATACTGAACTGACCACGTCTATTTGATTTTCTCAAACTATCATCCCACTCCTCCTCCTGCTTTTCTTTCACTCTTTCTGCTTTCAACTTATGTCCACGTGTGCTCTTCTCTCTACTTTTGCAATGAAGCATAGCTTCCTTTCTCCAGTCCCGAAGGATATCAAATGCCACAGGACGTGTTTTCTTTTTTCAACAACACCTTCTCCAAGTAATCTATCCTCAAGATCTCGAAACTCCCGTGATTCGGCCATTGCAAATCTTCATCTTTTCTGTTTTGCCTATGCCAATTCTCACAAAACATTATCGCCCCTACACCATACTTCACATACATCTCATACGCCGGCGACCCCACGGGTGGCGCAACCTGGGCAGTTTCCAAAGATTGTCTACCGCAGCGTAAATATCCCGCTAAGGTGGACAATACCCCAGGCATGTTTTAACCTTACCCTCGGCTAATCAACCTTACACTGGGTGTTTGATTTTGCTAAATTAAGTCTCAACAAATATCAGGGTTACTTTGAATCGGGGCATGACTCACCTGATCAATCAAGTCGTCTCTCAAGATGCGATTCGTCTGTATACTGACCCAACCAATAATGTTGTGTCTACGTATCTTGGCTCACACTGCCTCATTTTGGGACCCTCGCCTCCTTGTTCTCTGGCCGGGCACGTCGATCAGGGATCAGTTGTGTGCAGATCTGCAAAGGAGTCTCTCATCACTTTCACAGGGGCGCCCCAAACACCTCTTGATACCGGCTCGAACGTCCGTCTTCGCCGTTCTCTCCTCCTTCCTTATTTTACAACGTACATGATGGAACAAGTGGGGGAGGGTCCCTATTCGGGCCCCATCTTGAAGGGGCCCCTAGGGGACCCTCGCATATGGAAACAAGGCACAATCACCACACACAAACTGATACGACAGACACAAGGTTGTATTCCCAAAAGCTAGGGTTTATTGCAAAGCAAATAGTCTCAGTTGGGCAACTGGGTCCCACGCCCCGCAACGTGTGTTTCCAGACCCCGGGGGACGCAAGAGAGTGAGAATCGTACAACAGTTACATATATACAAAGCAAGCATTTACAATCAGTGGTGACACATTCAATACCGCCCATAATGAATTTCATTTGAATTGGGTTCGATGATTGACAATTGTGACGAGTATGACACCTTCAGACATTTATTTAGCAACGGTTTGCAATTTCATGAGCCTGCAGACACAATTCTTTGTTATAAGAACACACTGCTTCTGTTCTCTGCAAGCAAGCTGAGTGCAGGGGAGAGACACATTCCAGGCCTCGCTATCTCCTGGTTTCTATTCGTGTACTGGGGGCAACTCACTCTCCAGGCTCTACAGGGCTCTACAGGGCTCAGGGAAGGGGGGCCATAAAGAAGAGCATAATTCAAGCCATTAAATGTTTGTTTCTAACATTTCTACTGTATTAGCAAAACTAGCTGGCACCTGTGTAACGATTAAATGCCTTGCTGCTTACTTCCAAGAACTTGTGAGGGAAGAGACTGGATATTTCTGTCTGGGTTGCTGCAGAAGGCAAGAGGCAAAGGTTAGAAAACAAAATGGCGATTTCAATCACATCAAAATGGCTGCACTTTAGTCAAGCTCATGGCTATGTATTTCTAATACTAAACACATGAGGCGGTTGGTCTTCGGCCAACAGAATACAATGCCTCCATCATTGAGCGGTGTCTACTTTTTCTGGAAGCTTATGGCTATGTATTTCTAAAACTAAACACATGAGGCGGTTGGTCTTCGGCCAACAGAATACATTGCCTCCATCATTGAGGGGTGTCTACTTTTTCTGGACTGACACCTTGTTTCTGGATCGGCAAACTCTGAGTCTGCCTGCAGTGGCCGTTGTGCCGACAAGTCTGACCCTGCCGGGTGCAACGGCCACGGTAGGCAGACCTGTCACGGAAGAACCAGCACTGTTATCAATGTGCCGGTTACTTCCGTGTCCCCACTCCCATAGAGTCCTAAGGGACTCTATGGGAATGGGGACTTACAATTAACGGCGCCTGATTTCCTGGGCCACCAGGCTCGTAATCAGACAGGTGCCAGTAAAATATTGCAAATCCAGCAGCAACCCGCCGGTAAACACCAGCAGGGTTACCGCCAGACTCGTAATGAAGCGCCCCTTCTTTGGTTCTTGACTGTTCAACAACGTTAAACCAGGCTTCTTGGTGCTGTTGATTCGGTTCGATGAGGGTTGAGTGCAGCGGTCACTTTGTTCTAAATGGGGAATGGTTTCCAGAAGGGGTCAAACAGTAGCTTGCAGCAGTTTTGAATGCAATGCTTGAAGAAGTGCAGCTCAAGATCACCACCATGATTGATTTGACAATTTGTTCAACCACAAAGATGTTGTTGACTGGATGCGCAGTTCTAACTCGATCAGTTTGATGAAGCATTAGAGGGGATGCAGATTATTTGGGCCACTAGTGTCGGTTTGAAGGCTGATTCGACTATGAAGGGGCTGGGGATTGGATGCACAGTCCGGCTCCAGTCGTTTCTTGCTTAGTTCGAGGGCCGAGGCTCAATGGTCCACCAGGGTTTGTTTGACTGGTGATGAAGATCAGCAGCAAAGATGCTGGCATGTCCAGAGGCGGTTTAGAGGCGGCAGATGTGATAAAGAGCTTGTAGTTCAAAATAAAGCAACAAGTTCAGAAATTTTTGAAGGTTGCAGTTCAAAGAAAATAAAACATCGTCTGGTTGACTGTCAATGAAGATCGGCAGTGAAGATTCTGGCAGTTCAAATAGGCGGATTAAAGGCAGCGGGCCCAATAATAAGCTTTAAGTTTGAGCTGGGGTAAACAATGTGATAGGTTAGTGCTGTGGTCGAAGTGTACGAAAAGAAGTAGTGGAACTATGTTCCCTGCTGGCCTGCACCCAATCCCCACAAACCCCATTGACACAACCCCTCACACACACAATACACCCCCCAAACACGTGCACCTCTGCTGTTTAATGGAACTTTCAGTGCAAAGTGAAGGTTTCAACTTCTTCCTACACTTTTATTTTAAAACAAAACCATCCCCGGAACGGTTTCTTTTTCAAATCAATGTATAGGAGCTGTAAAAGGTAATTTAAAAAAGTAGAGGAGCACCGCTCCTGCTCACTTCGACCACTGGGTTAGTGCATTGGAGCAGTGCACAGGTTTGAACACTTCTGTACAGCAGTTTGAGGTAGCACAGTGCTAAAAGTAGCTCCGGAGGGTCCAGTCAGTTCAAAGGCATTGAACAGGCTCCAATCACGGTTTAACATAGTTTGACTGGAGAAAGAAAAGCCTTCATAGCTGTCTTGGTCCTCTAATTGATGTGAATGCCAATTCAGGGGCTCAAGGATACATTGCATTCCTTTTTCTCCTGTTCTGACACACAGGAGTGGCTGGCCCACAACTCCAGGTGTCGCCCAACACTGTGATGTTCTGTATACTGTTGTGGCTTGTGGAGGCAGGTCTTGTCCCAACAGCAGTTCACCACAATGGTTCCTTGGGATGATTAGGGGACAGAGCTCAGATCTGCCTTGGACACCCAGTCTTCAGCTCACTGGTGAAGGACTTTGGAGAGATCAACTCTCCCAACAGAGGTCCAAATAATTATTTCTTAAGTTTTTGTCCAAAAGGGAATCAAAGAAGCAGTGAAAGTCTCCTTCTTTTAAAGGCAAACACTGACATGTGATTGGACTAAAGCTATCCTGTTTTAGACATCCAATCCTGTTCTTAGAGCAATTTGACTTTGCCTTCCAACATCACGACCCAAAGTGCTTTGTGCTACAGGAAGTGGAGAGGAAAGGAAGGAATGACAGAGGCAGAGAGAAACAAAATGGTGGAACCTTCCACCAGCTGTAAAGAGCTCCCTCTGTTTACATGAAACCTGCCCCTTCTCAATAGACTCAAAGGCTGTTAAATATGCAGCACCCTGGTGTAAGGCTACACCTGTTGTGAATGGGTGTGCAGTGGCTGTCTCACTGGAGAAGGTGTTACCTGCACTCATGAAGGAACAAAGAGAGGCAACCTCAAGGCTGCAATCATGCAGACAGTGGCTGGGCCAGCCTGTCTGGTGAGAATTCACATAATCCTTTCACAGCTGAGCAAAGCTCATTGGGCTGACACATGTGTCATATGAAATTGCTGTTGCTGTAATAATTATGAGCCTTGTCTGGAATTAATACACATAACCCTTCCAGGGCTGAACTAGGCCCACAGGTATGATACCAATTTCATCTAGCTAGGATAACTATGCGAAATAGAATCCAGCATACCATAACTCAGGTATGGTTTATATTTAAAGATATATCTGCCACCAGGACAGAAAACTCAAAATTATACGATTTTGGTACAGAGGTGCATGTTTTAAATGCATCCCCTGTATTATGGTGATCTGGCTGTCGCTGGAGCTTTCAAATGGGCACTTGTGTCCTCTGAACCTGCTGTGTGTCACTGGTTGAGCAAGCCATGCAGATTAGGATACTGATGCAGAGGTACACACTATGCTTCTGGCTTTGTGCTATGAAAGGGCAATCTGATCAGTTGAGTTCCCTATCATGTATGGAATTGCCTGCCTCATTTAATTAATGTCATACAAGTTAAACAAAACAGGGCTTCAACATCCTTACCAAATGGCAATACATGACACAAATCTGCAAGATTAGTTGGTGCAGCCTAAATCAGATAAAACAACTGTCTTGCCCAATCTTCTATTATTATCTGTGAAAGCTATGTCCCCATCCCAAGGGCACACTTGCAGTATATGAAGGCCGGGATGATCACATTTAACGTCATTGTCCTCACATAGGATTATTGCATTCCAACATGCTGCCATTAGTGGATCCACAGATCTACATACAGATCCAAAGCATGGTACTCTATCAGATCTTGGGCTCCTCCTATGCATAACATTCTCCCAAGTCTCTCTGCCAAACACATAGAAAGCAGTTTATCACACGGGAACTAGGAATTTCCAACCTACACCCATCAAGACTACATGTTTTGTATCTGCCTCTGACACTGTTCCACTAATGTTAAGGATTTCAATCAGGTGATACACGCTGCTCTCGGCCTAGTGTACAGCAAAATGGAAAAACTTATTTGATATATGGATTCAATTATTTGAAAGATGTACCACTCGTATCACACGCCTTATTTAAGAATACCCTGGGTCACGCTGGACCAGGAATCAGGCTGGTTTGTAAAAGGTATTATTTATTTATTTATTTATGTAAGATCATAATCACAATTTATATTTTAATAGATACAACAATCACCAATGGGGTGACAGAACACTGAATCATATCTTTGAAGCACCAGGAATAAGCAATGAGCAAACCAAATGCAGCCCAGACAATAATACTTTTGTGTTGGTTTCAGATCAGATAGCACTATGGTTAGAGGTTCCCCATGCAACACCCCTCAACCCCCAATAGGCAATTCAAAGAGAAAGAAGGAGAGAGCAGGTATTCAGGAATAATACAGATCAAACAGTGACCCACTTTCCCCTTCCCCCCTTGCACAGAAAGAGAAAAACAAAGTGGGATTTTCAACTGTCAGCATGACTTTTAAAGTGGCTGAGCAAGAACTCTAAATGTGAGTGCTTAAATTATTATAAATTCCTACGAGAGCCGCTTTTAACATTTGCACACAATCACCAGCAATGATTTAGTCCAAAGAAAACATTTGAAATCTTAAAGTCCAGGTCGGAAGCAAATGGAAGCTATTCCACACGTGTAAGAATTTCTCAAAATGGGAATTTGCGGCAAACTTTTCCTTGCGTGATTTTGGCTATAACGGGAGAATCGTACTGTTGAAAGGTGCTTCTGGATTCTATGGATAGCTATGGATGTTAGGAACAAGTAGGAGTTGAAATTGTGTTTCTATCACAAAAACTGAGGGAGATATGGAGGTTTTAGTAGAGGTTGTTTTTGCAAGATATAGGTGCGATCTGGACAGAGGCTTTAGTTTAAAATCAGAAAATTATTGACTATAAACTAGAGCATCCAAGCTAAGCCACCAGGACCGCACAGGTAAGAGTCAGAAGTGATTTGTGACTCAGTCCTGGTTCCTCGCTGTCCACGTTGCAGCGCTAGGCTGGTCACTCAAATGAAATTAATAGATCAAAGTTGACAAAGATGACTAGGAAAAAGGTTGCTTTTACAGATAGACAGAATAAGATTTCACTACGGATTCAGACAATGTTACCGGTTATGGAAGTAAGGATAGTTCAGAGGTTAGGAGGGGACAAGATAATACACGAGAATCAACAGTGTCTAGCTTCCTGTTAATACTCACAAGACAAAATGGATTTAAGATTTTGGACTGTCAGGATTCTGGACCGTCAGGATTCTGGACCATTGTATCGGATCTATCAGGGCCAGAAAGCTGAGCACATCGGACTGGACAAGGTCAGCAATGCTCTCTGGTCACAGCATGGCACAGGACTGGACGGAATCTGCCCTTCTTGGTTCTGAGGATATTTCAATTCAGCAGGCAAGCATTAACAGCATGCCCAGCTGTGTTATGATATTTCCCCTAGGCTTTTGGGGTTCTGTTCTAGAGTTTAAGGCCTAGCTGAGAATGGTTCAGCTATGCATGGGCCTTTGCTTTGCCAAGTTTCTGGAGTCTGGAAAAGGAAGATGTAGATTTCAGCAGCAGGGCGCTCCGCCAGCATCAGGAAAGAGAGTGGATCTGTCTCTCTTTATGTGCTGTCAGCTGTCTCTATTTATGCTCTAAAATGAAATCATAAAGGGGGTGTGTGGGCTGGCTTACCTAAGCTTGCCCCTTTGAGCTGGGATAGGGTCAACACTTCATCTCCGCCTTGCATTTGGGGTGATTGGATCAAGGCCGGCTGATGTCACATTTTATGATTTGCTTTACAGTCCTCAGAGACCTCCCTTTAGCCTCTGGTCTCAAAATCGGTTTTTACACTAACACACACATTTCTACATTAGTCACCTTTATATAAATCACACACAAAGATGCCATATTTTGTGTAGCATCTGTTCATCAATATCTCGCAGCTGTAGGATCTTGTTTTAACTTTCTACAGCATTTTGTCTTTTTTGCTATGCACACAGTTTCCAAATTGTATGCAACTTTCCACAAATGGGCGTGTTTAACATAGGGATAGGCATGTACATTTTCACAATTCTAACAGTAATACATTTTGCATAAAATCAGATATCTTGCCATTCCTGTCCAGATCATGTCACACAGTTCTGCCACCTCTTCACACGTGCAGCCAGAAATTAAATTAACAATTCTGTCATTTTTATATTGTTCACCATTTTGAATAGCAAGTTGTAAGTCTTTTAAAATGTGTTCTTTGTTCATGTTTAGCAACAGATGGTTGCTTGGCTCCGCCTCTTTTTGTCTCCCTGCAGTCCAAGGCATCCCCCTCCCGGCTTGTTCCTTCCAAGAGAGTTTACAACTGCCTTCACACCTCCAGTTTCCTGGGCTGCAACTTTGTCATTGTTCCTTTGCCTTCTGTAGACAAGATTCTGCTCTAACCTGAAATTAACCCCTCCCTGTGAGTTTCTGCTGAGAAGAAGGCCCCCATTCCAGGAAAGGAAAAAAAAATGCTTTTCCAGTTCTTGCAGCCCCAGTCAGGCTAATTAATTTTTTAATCCAGCAAAACCAACTTTGTTGCATCAAACATAATACATTATTTTCTTAGCCTTCAATCTGTGGGATCGAAAACACAACTAAGAGCTGTATTATTTTTGGCAACAATCCTTTTTCTGTTTGCTAATCCAGCAGGCTGTTGAGTTGTAGCTCACTTTTAAAGTTTCATCAGTCTCCTCTGACAGCTGTCATTCAGGCGGCCCAGGGTACTGCACCCAGATTTTGGCATAGAGGCTGTCAGTTTTCAGACTGTGTATGTTTCACAATGCTTCATTTGACACATGAAGTTTAGCACCAGGCAAGATTGGAATGTTGAAAGTGTTGTGTTACAGGCATTTGGCATTTTGGCGTTTTTGGCAACAAAGCAAATGTCATTTGTAGGCACATTTTTGGGTTTCATTTGCAAAGTGCTGCCTCTCTCTCTGCACTCTGTTTTCTGGTTATGGAACACACTGGCACATTTCTGCAGGGTGTGCTCCATTCCACTGCACATGCACCATGGGTGGCAGGTTGTGCATCCCTCTTTTTGTGTGCTGAAGCACACGTTTTTGGTAGGCTGTTGTAGGTTTTTGGCGCGCATAAGAGTTTTGCCGCCATTGTTGCTGTTTCTTTCCCCATAACTGGCAGGGTGATGCCGCATAGCACAGCAGAGCGGGTTAATTCATCCCACACTAATGAGCCCGCATTTTTCTTAATGCACCATGTGCTGTAAGGCCATCAAAAGTGGAAGAAGGGTTGTATGCAATACCACTTACATTACGAGGGTGGCTGGGTTAGCCCAAACCCTTTTGACTCCTATCCTGCTTAATGTCATATTTACATAGTCGAGGCTTGGAGCTGGAGATCCACCCTCCAGCGACATAACATGCCCTAGAGCTGCTTTGATTTCCTGGGCAACCAAGGACCTTCACTTGGTGAACTGAGGTGAAGGTAGTTACATTTCCTGACTGTTTATAACTGGGATCTCACACCGCTGCATGCACTTTATACCTGATAATACATACTTCGGGCATTGGTGGGTTGTTTATCAAGTCCCTAGACTTACAAAGGGCATTTAGGCATAGGAGGAAGTGGTGCACAGCAGTTGGAGTTTCGGCAAGCACCACGTGTGTTCTATGAAAAGGGTGGCTTAGATGTGCTTGTCACCATCATGCTGATGTTGCCTCCAAGTTCCTACATGCCCCCAAGGTGACCACATATCAGTAGATTGAACAATATTTGGGCTAGCTTCCATCACTATCTCCTACTCCTCCTTATCGCAATCACATGGGACACCTAAAACCCTAACAACGTAAAAACAGTTTTATACTGTATTGCATTTTGGGTAAGCCACTTCTAGGCACAATGGAGGGGGGGGGATGATGTGTGAGTCAAAAGGAGAAAACATTGTCAGTTGAAACAATATTCATTCTCCATTATCCTAGAACACATAAGGACTTAATATTACTTTCACAAGTGCATGGAAGGTAACATGTGACTATTGCCCTGTGAATGATACAGAGAATCGAAAAGAGAGATTCTGTGTTTGTGGGATGTTTTTACCCATGCATACAGGCCCTACCATAAAACTGTGCAGTACTGGCATGGAAAACATCATGATGGCCAGAACTCCCCAGAGAGTGCACAGGGAAAACATGAAGAATAGGCTGCCACCCATGTTTGCCTATGTTGTGAGCACAGGAGGGCACTGCCTAAAACCACCATTGGGCTACACACACAGTAGCCTGAAACCATTGGGAATGGCAATGCTGATTGCCAAAAAAGCAACTCAGAACTGTGTGGAATTCATTTTCTTAATCCTAAAAATGATTGCATTACCAGTACTCACCACTATCAGAAAGCCGGCGTTTTAAAACCACCAGACTTTTGTGTAAAACTGCACAAATGAAACAAAACCAGACCAAGGAAAGACTTGCTAAGAGGTGGAAGAATGTAAAACCATATTCTGAAATGACTTGAAGGAAGTAATTATTTAATGTATAGGTACAAATTGTCAGTTTGATTTGAATGTAGAAAACTGGGAACAAAAAGTGACATTTAGCTGAAACCTGGCTTAGTGAAACTGGATTCTGCCTGACAACTACCCCCGACAGGAGAAACCTGTTCAGCCACTATTCCCAGGCCTAGCTGCATCCTGCTGCCCCTTGCCAAAAGGAGTTGTCACCTCTCTGATTAGATTAGGGGTGGAGCACCTGGGAACTGGAAGGAACAGAACAATGCAACTCCCTTGACTCAGGCAAATGTTATATAGGGGCGTCGTAAAGTGGCTTCCTCTTAGGGGAAACTGGGAGCAGCAGTGCCTCTGCTGGCAGCTGAGCTTGGGGGAAGTGGATAAACCAGTTATTCCACCCTGTGATGTGGGAAGCCACACCCCTTTTTGACCAGGGCATAATTTTAAAAAGATAGATAACTCATAGTGCGGACTTGTCAGAATTATATAAGTAATATCGTTATTTTTGTGATTTTTCTGTGAACATTTTGAGAGGCGTTAGGACCCTGTGGTGTATTCTGGGGGTTGCTAGCGGAAAATAGGGTCTCACTCCAAATGTCTGCATGTTACAAATCTGACACTTCATCAATTAATGTCCATACTCCTTGCGCACATGTGTGTAATTTTGGGTAAATGTCCGATATTGCAAAACCAGTTAAAAAGCGCAAAATGTTATCATTTTTGAATGCAAGCCCCCAGGAAGATCAGAGGCGGACAAGCATGGACCATAAGGAATATATAATGTGCACATGTAATTTCAACAAATTGTATATCTGGGAAAGATGTATTTGAATCAAATATAGATTTGTGGGCAAACTGACCAGGGGAGGATCCTCTGACCCATAAACAGACCTCATCATGATGACAATCCATTTCCTTCCCCCAATCATGGGAGAGGGGAGAATTGGGCCAATGACAAGTAGAGAGGGGCAGTCTTAGCTAGGCCCAGGCACACACCCATTTCCAAAACACATAAAAAGAGACTGCTGGGACAGGTAGAGAGATTCAATTCCATTTGCTGCGGAGCATGCTGACCGACGACTTCACATCCAGAGATCAAGACTTCACATCCATCAATCTCCAAAGACCAGAACTTTACTTCAGAACTTAAAGCAAGGGCCTAAACCCACAAACTGAGAACTCTTCTCAGCAGGCCTCAGCATCCTTAAAATCATTTGCAAACTATTCCACAGCCGGGCGAGCTGTTTGAATTCTTTTGCCAAGAACAATTGCCAAAGACCGGACCAGAGATCCAGAGTGACCCAGACCGCTGTGAGCAGAACCAGAGAGCTGACCCAGATCACTGTGAAGTGCCGAGACCAGAACCGGAGTCCAGTCCAAAACCTGACCAGATCCGTGGCGAGGCCTATTTCAAATTTATATTGTGAGTACCTAGCAGAACTGTGCAGAACCAATCTCTTAGTTAAAATAATCTAATCCAAACTATTTTAACCTAAGTAGAACAGCCTCCTAGAAATCGTGTCATCTGTCATTTGTAAAGCTGCACAACTGTCACCTGTCAATTCTGCAGCTGCAAGCTGTCACCTGTCATTTTGAGTTTTACTTTAAATCCGAAAATCTACCTTTATTAAATCGTCCGTATCTCTGGAACCGATTGTGCTAGGAACGTGGTTTAACTTTCCTCTGAAAGCTTAGAATCTAAGCCTAGAACCGATTTCCTACTCCTTATACTTTTACCGCAATCGCGAGACACGCACTCGCGAAATTTACCGCGATTTGCGATTTTGGCTCAATTTCTCCACTTGTCAAAATAGCAGCTCCATTCTTTCTTTTGTTAAAATCCGTTTGCAACCTGGTAATAACTCATAGAGCATTGCTAAAGTGAGCCTGAACTAATACCAACACGCATCTCCCACTCACCCTGAATCTCTAGAGGGAATTAAAATCAGTTGGCACATTTTCCCATCCATTGTCATCACATTTAAAAAGCATTTTGGGCCTATGTTTCAAACTCCTACCTGTTTCCTTTAAGCTTGCTGGGGGGGAACTGAATTTCGTATTGTATTTGATTGCATTCCTGAGAACTGTGTGCTCCTCTTTCCATCTCCTTCCATTTCTTACATTGCATAGGGGAGGGGGGTGAATTGCCAGAGAAAAAGTGATTATCTTATCTTTTGCTAAAATCATATCAAGTATTTCTGTACTGCATTTTATTCCTCATTGCTTTTCCCTTGAAATCATAAAAGTATTTTTGCTACTTTATCCATCCTATACTAACTCCTCATTGATTATAAAGAAGTGTGCTAGTGTCAGATTACCCATTGTTAATTAACATTATATTTATAAGGGCGATATTGATTATTAATTTATTATAAAAGCGTGGTATCTATATTTTGTTTTATTTCTCAAATAAACCTTTTAAACTTGCAAAACAGAACTACTTCTTGGCTCAGTGGAGTCAGAGGGACTCTAAGAGAGGGGTGTTATATAGGGGTAGTCATCCAGAACTCATGAACTGGACATAAAGATATATCAATAAGGGTTTCCATTCAGTATCCCAGACTAGGCATTGACTTAGCTGTAGTTTGAATTGAATCCTCTTACATGTTCCTCTGGGAGCCAATGTAGGGATTCTAGGGCCATTTCTAATGCCCATGATTAGTCTATCTACTTGTTTCTGGTCGAGATGATGTTGCGGGATGATATTTTCTGGATGGCCTCTGAGTATTTTACTTGATGTTCTGTCCCTGTGGAAGAACGCAGCCACACCAGAGTAACTCCTCCCATTCCCAGCACCAGTCTGGCAGTGGTCAATAATTATGGAGTGGTTAATGGTGTCCTAGGCTATGGAGGTGTTGACCAGGATGAGGGCGGCAGATCGATTATCATCTAGAGATTGGAGGAGATACTGTCTAGCATCGATCAAAATCAGAATGGCTTCAGTAAACCTTGATGGTCAAGTCTAAATGCTTACTGGCAATCTTGGAGAAGAGGGATGACCTCTCTGAATTTTTGGATTTTAATTAGGTCAGACCTTTCTAGGATGTTGGCTTTGAGGGGAAGATTAGCAGTAGTTGGCAAGATAAGTGAGATCTACCTTGGCCCTTTTAAGAGGGGTTGTCCAACGCGTGCTTTTTTAAGGGGGCCATCTAACAAATTCTGTGCTTGGCTGCAATTTTTGCTCTTTGCAATAGACGAGACATGCATATCCAGCACAGCTTTGCTGCCTCCATTTGAGTGGGTGAGTTGTGAGCATGAGGTCCGAATGCAGATTGGCTGCTTTTCTCATGCGCCCTGCTTTGACTTCTTTAGTTGTATTTGGCTAGCTTGTGGTTTTTATGTATGAATGTATGTGCTCGGTTTTTTATGCGCTAGTTCAGTAGTGTGATACGGTAATTTATCCTACACGCTTATTTTTCCAATTGTTCCTATTTTACTGTTGCTGTCGACACTATTTTATGTGTCGGATGATAGTCTGTTCACAGACTCGAAGTTATCATTACTCAGTGAACCACTTTCATCAGTCGCAAAACAGTGATGCGTTTCCTAGATTGTGGAAAAACGGGGGGTGGGAGTAATGGCTACATAAACGCACTTGCATGGAGTAGGTTACAATCACCATTGGCAATTATAAATTATGAGTAAGGACTATACACGTTGCATATGCAAAATCAGCCTCTTTCTGTAATGCTGTTTTTTTTTTTTAATGAAAAACTCCTTTGTACGGCTTTCTAATGTTTATCAATATAACGTTAATGTAACAGAATGCACATCACTGTTAGATTCCGTCCCTTCCACCGTCCCTCCATCCCTCCCTTCCCCCATCCCTACCCCCCTCTCTTCCTTACCCTTCCTTCCTTCCTTCCTCCCTCCCCCTTCCTTCCTTCCTTCCTTCCTTCCTCCCTCCCTCCCTCCCTCCCTCCCTCCCTCCCTCCCTCCCTCCCTCCCTCCCTCCCTCCCTCCCTCCCTCCCTCCCTCCCTCCCTCCCTCCCTCCCTCCCTCCCTTCCTTCCTTCCTTCCTTCCTTCCTTCCTTCCTTCCTTCCTTCCTTCCTTCCTTCCTTCCTTCCTTCCTTCCTTCCTTCCTTCCTTCCTTCCTTCCTTCCTTCCTTCCTTCCTTCCTTCCTTCCTTCCTTCCTTCCTTCCTTCCTTCCTTCCTTCCTTCCTTCCTTCCTTCCTTCCTTCCTTCCTTCCTTCCTTCCTTCCTTCCTTCCTTCCTTCCTTCCTTCCTTCCTTCCTTCCTTCCTTCCTTCCTTCCTTCCTCTCTCTTATTTTTATGTGTGGCCTCCCTTTTATATTAATGCATGAAGAGGTCAGGGCGTTGCTGTGCAAATCCATGGCATCTGTTGAATGACAGATTTAGAACCTCTTTGTAGATTAGGCATTATGGTATATCGCAATAATTCCTGATTTACCGCCATGCATAATTATGGTTTTCAAAAACTCCTGCTTTAAAATTGAGATATTACTTCCACTAACAATGGTGGTAACAGAACAGGGGAATTACTCAGCGCAGTAATTCAAGCAAACCGTTTATGGAGCTCAGTGGAACTCCATAATGTGGTACAACAATACCAGTAATTGGTCGATGTTACTGCATGAAATTCAATTTGGCGGTATACCGCCAAACGTATAACGAGGCCCTTGATGTGACATTTCCATAGCGTATGGGACCTCCTATGGTATGAAACAATCGTAATGTGCATTCCCCGTAGTATTCCCAATGGGTGTGCCTTTGTTGGGGTCTAGTAAGCGCTAGGACGCTGATGCTGACGCATATTTCCGATACGGAATGCGTTCATGATGACATGTAATTTGTCATTGTGCTGTTACACGGCATACCCGTTTAATATGGGGTCACAGAGCTAATACAAGTACGTTGCTAGCATTCTTTAATAAACAACGAGACTAACATAGGTTTAGCAAGCAGTGCCCAGGAAAACAGACTGTAGTCGAAGTGTCCAATAGCCTGACCAGCATCTGGACACCGTCTAGTAGTTCCTTTGCAGTGGACAGAGGCTCCTTTAAATGAAATAAGGCCGGCACCGCACAGGTCTTAAAATTGTGAAAGTCAAAGCGAGAGCAACATTTAAGTGATCTCCTGAGCTGAACATGTCTTGGCATAAATCAAAGCTCCCAGTGAAGGGAGTTTAATAGCAAAGGACCCGCAACTGAGAAGGTCACAGCTCCCCCAGCTCTCACAGAAGAAGAAAAAAGCAAGACTACATGCAACTGCCATCGACTTAAGCAACTCACGTTTGTGCTGCTTGTACACGAACGCACAATGTAGCAACGTCTTTTTGAAAGAAAGGCCTGCACTTTCACGGTCACGTTATAATGAAAATAAAAATAAAAACACTCCTTACGTGCATATGTTTTCATCCTGAATTTCAGTAACAGGCATGAGCAACACTTTCGTTTGAACACGTTTGTTCTCAAAAAGAGACGTTCGTTCTGTCCACGTTGGCTGTATTTCATGCACAGGTAGAATCAATCATGCCAAATGGACGGCAGAGCAGCACAATAGAATAGGTTATGGGTGCCTCATTGTGAGTTTGAGGGTATTTCTTTGAAACATAACGTCAAACTCCTGAACAAGCATTGCCAAAGCCAATCATTTTGGTGTTTACTGCTGTTCTTGGCATTTTGCATTTATAGACACCAGGGTGTGGGCCAGGGTGCTAGGAGGAGAGTGCACAATTTCAAGGGAGGATGCGAGAAGGCATGCAGACATGTAAGAGAATGAGATAGAGTGAATAGAGAAAGGGAGGAAGCCATTGAGAGGGGGGCCATCAATGATGGGCAGTAGGAAATGTCAATGGGAAAAGGTGGTTGTGGGAGGGAAAGAGAAAAAGCGAGGTGCAAGAGAGGATATCTTCAAGTGCATGTGCACAACCACAATGGGGGTTAAGGGTGCCCTGAACCCCTACCATTAATGACTATTACCTTTGGACCCCACACAATAGTCCAGCCAACCCTCACTAGCGTTTGCATGAGAGCAAACCACTAAAGCTTAACCAGAATGACCAAACCAACTAGCTGAATGCAAAGACTGTCTAAAAAGTATACCTGTCCCATGGTTTGCAGACATTTTACTGTTATGGCGAGTGTTGTGACAAATGAAATGTCCACCAAACCCAGCATCATTGTGTGCTCAGAAGGATTTCACTGTAAATCAATATAACAGACACATCTAATGAACATAAAAACCTGTTGTCATTCCCATGCTCCCAAAATTGTCTTTCATTTTATGCAAAGCAGCAAGACGCTATTTGTCCATCTCGTCTTTCTCATGTGATTTATTCAAAGAATAAGGATGATGTACTTGCTGTGTCGCATTTTAAAAGCTATGGCGTGGTAAAATAAGTCTAAAAATAAAAACTAAAAGGTGACACCAATCTTTACATTTGCTTTACCCCTCTGTAGCATTTAAAGAATCGTTTGCAGACAGAGTGGGAGAAAGGAGGGGCAAATACATTTACAACTGCTCATGCATACTCGCCTGCAAAACCAACTATTTTTACACCTGCTTGAGATGTTCAGGCAGACATAAAACTAATGGATTTCTGTGGCATCTGCCTGTGTTTAACACCAGCTAAAAGCAGGTGGATCCCATAGAAATACATTATAAATTAAATCTTCAAAGTTTAATTTGCAGGTGGCTTTTACTTTTTTACAAAGGGGAGAGTACATCAAAATAGTAAAGGTGGGTTAACCGGCATTTGCTCTTTCCTTTTGCACTCCATTTTATAATTATGGAAAAATGCATGCAGGTGACCAAACAGCACATAAGTGCTAACTTTGGTGATCCCTTACGTGCAATTACCAATACTAATGAAATGGGGCTAACCTAATGAATTGTTTATGTACTGAGTGTGAGAGGTTTTTTTGATTTATAGGTAGCGGTTTAAGTACAAATTGGACCAGGGATATTTATAGACAATATGCAGATGCGGCATATATTTGGCCCAAAAAGAACAAAACTACATGTATCCACATTGGGTCTAAATATTTCAGGACATTGAACACATGCTGAGATGAATGCCAAACTGAAAAGGAAGTATTTCATTTGCATCTGCAGCATATCATAATGCTCTTTCAAATAAAGAGAAATCCAATTGATGATTGGGCCTTGCATGCGATTGATAAAGCTAAGAACAATTAAAGGCTTATTCTACATGGAAAGCATGGCATTTGCAAACACTGAAATTGTGATCATGGCAGTGGGTGCATTTTTCAGCAGAAATAATAAACACATGGGGCCTCATTCCGAGTATGGCGGTAAGGGATAGCGGCCACCGCTAACGAGAGCGGTGGCGGTAATCCCTTACCGCCATACTCCGAGTTCCCTTTGCGCCATGGAGGTTTTAACACCTGCTTTTAGCAGGTGTTAAAAACCATGGCGCTAAGGGACCTTGATGTTAATTACGCCACCGTAATTTACGGTGGCGTAATTAACGCCTTCCCCACTCCCATTATGCCCTATGGGGCAAGAATGGGAATGGGGAAGGGTAAATGGGGATTGGGGAATTACCGCCCCGCCAACCTTGGAATGGGGCGGTAATTCCGCCATCCACCAAGGCGCTGCCGGTCCGGGTACGGCGTCAACCAAGGCGTTAATAGCGCCATTGGTTAGCGCCGTACTCGGAATGAGGCCCATGGACTTAAAATTCCCCTTGCCAAAATTAACATATCAAGATGAGAAAGTGAACAAGTGGCGGCAAGACGCAAATATATAAAAAATAAACAGAAGGCATCATGTGCCCTAGGACATGCAACCTTCACAAATATAAGAGTCTGTTTCTAGACGCATGCCTTTAAGTTTCTATTTCCTGAGAAGGGCTCAATTTCTATTCAGAACTCTCAAGCAACAACCAGGAAGGAATTGTACCCGGGCCTGCTCTCTGAGATAAGCAACTAGATGACCATTAGCCCTCAGAGAAGAAAGGCTGATGGGGTAATTGCAAGCCAAAATCAACAACGGAGCAGCAGAGACTAGACCAGATGATCCGAGGAGAAATTAAACTTATCTTTGAAATGAAAGTCAGTGAGCCTCATCACGACTTGGGCGTTAACGGTAACGCTATTAGCGCAGGCGGTATTAGCCCTACCGCTGAACTCCCCGGCACTAATAGTGCCGGATCACGAGTTCGGCGGTAATGTAAGTCCCCATTCCCCACTGAGCCCATTCGGGAATGCCCCATTCCCCAGTGGGCTCAATGGGGAATCTTCGCGCTAATACCGCCGGTGGATTTCCCGCCGGCGGTAATAGTGAGAATTTTCGGCGGATTTCCCCCCAGCTCAGAGCTGGGGCGAAATCCGCCGGAGCCCTGAATCGACGGACCCTGAAATCCAGCGGTAATAGCGCTACCGCCGGATTTAAGGGTTACTGCCGAAGTCGTGATGAGGCCCAGCATCTGCATATATGTTTGAAGATTCCTATTAGTTTAAATTGTGGGATGTTTTTACCCATGCATCCAAGCCCTACCATAAAACTGTGCAGTACTGGCATGGAAAACATCATGATGGCCAGAACTCCCCAGAGAGTGCACAGGGAAAACATGAAGAATAGGCTGCCACCCATTTTTGCCTATGTTGTGAGCACAGGAGGGCACTGCCTAAAACCACCATTGGGCTACACACACAGTAGCCTGAAACCATTGGGAATGGCAATGCTGATTGCCAAAAAGCAACTCAGAACTGTGGGGAATTCATATTCTTAATCCCAAAAATGGTTGCATTACCAGTACTCACCACTATCAGAAAGCCGGCGTTTTAAAACCACCAGACTTTTGTGTAAAACTGAACAAATGAAACAAAACCAGACCAAGGAAAGACTTGCAAAGAGGTGGATACAATGTAAAACTATATTCTGAAATGACATGAAGGAAGAAATTATTTAATGTACATGCAAAAATTGTAAGTTTTGATTTAAACTGGGAACGAAAGTGACATTTAGCTGAAACCTGGCTTAATGAAACTGGATTCTGCCTGACAACTACCCCCGACAGGAGTTGAAACTGGATCAACAGCCACTCTTCCCAGGCCTAGCTGCATCCTGCTGCCCCTTTCCAAAAGGAGTTCACCTCTCTGATTAGATTAGGGGTGGAGCACCTGGGAACTGGAAAGGACAGAACAATGCAACTTCCTTGACTCAGGCAAATGTTATATTGGGGGCGTCGTAAAATAGCTTCCTCTTGGGAGAAACTGGGGGGCAGCTGTGCCTCTGTGAACAAGCTGGCTTGGGGGAAGTGGATAAACCAGTTATTCCACCCTGTGATGTGGGAAGCCACACCCCTTTTTGACCAGGGCATAATTTTAAAAAGATAGATAACTCATAGTGCGGACTTGTCAGAATTATATAAGTAATATCATTATTTTTGTGATTTTTCTGAGAACATTTTAAGAAGTGTTAGGACCCTGTGGTATGTTCCTGGGGATAGTAGCGGAAAAAAGGTTGTTACTCCAAATGTATGCATGTTAAAAATCTGACACTTTATCATCTGTAACCCATATCCCTGGTGCACATTTGTGTAAAATCTGGAAAGGTTTAGAGGTCGTTATCTGGATTAAAAGGGGAGAATTCTGTCATCAGTGGACACGACATCGTACAAAGACAGGGATTGGATGGTTTGGTGCTACAGAAAATATGTTAACTGGACCTATGATATTAGAAAAATGGTACATAGATAAATATGTATTTGGGTCAGAAATAGATTTGTGTGCAAACTGACCAGGGGAGGATCCTCTGACCCATAAACAGACCTCATCATGATGACAATCCATTTCCTTCCCCCAATCATGGGAGAGGGGAGAATTGGGCCAATGACAAGTAGAGAGGGGCAGGCTTAGCTATGCCCAAGCACACACCCATTTTCAAAACACATAAAAAGAGACTGCTGGACAGGTAGACACATTCAATTCCATTTGCTGCGGAGCATGCTGACCGACGACTTCACATCCAGAGATCCAGACTTCAAATCCATCAATCTCCAGAACCTGTAGCAGAAATCAACTCCAGAATTTGTAGCAGAGAGGCCTGAATCCACCAGCTGAATCCTCTTCAGCAGGCCTCAAAACTAACCAAACTATTCAACAGCCGGGCGAGCTGTTTGAAGTTTTGCGGAGAATTTTTGCAAGAACCTGTAGCAGTACCCAGAAAGCAGTGTTACATCCAGAATCCAGAGAGGCTAGACCAACAGAGCAGAGCTGACCCAGATCGCTGTGAGCAGAACCGGTGCCTGATTGACCCGCCGAGCAGACAGAACCGCAGCCGGACGTGTTGACCAGATCCGTGACAAGGCCTAGTTCAAATTTATATTGTGAGTACCTAGCAGAACTGTGCAGAACCAATCTCTTAGTTAAAATAATCTAATCCAAACTATTTTAACCTAAGTAGAACAGCCTCCTAGAAATCGTGTCATCTGTCATTTGTAAAACTGCACAACTGTCACCTGTCAATTCTGAAGCTGCAAGCTGTCACCTGTCATTTTGAGTTTACTTTAAATCCGAAAAACTACCTTTATTCTATACTTTTTTCCGCAATCACGATTTACGCACTCGCTAAATTTACCGCGATTTGCGATTTTGGCTCAATTTCTCCACTTGTCAAAATAGCAGCTCCATTCTTTCTTTTGTTAAAATCCGTTGCAACTTGGTAATAACTCATAGAGCATTGCTAAAGTGAGCCTGAACTAATACCAACATGCATCTCCCACTCACCCTGAATCTCTAGAGGGAATTAAAAGCAATTTTAGCACCTTTTCACTTCCTTGCAAACCACATTAAAGTAATTCGCCTGTGTTTAAAACTCATCCCTGTTTTCTCTAAGCTTGCTGGGGGAACTGAATTTCGTATTGTATTTGATTGCATTCCTGAGAACTGTGTGCTCCTCTTTCCATCTCCTTCCATTTCTTACATTGCATAGGGGAGGGGGGTGAATTGCCAGAGAAAAAGTGATTATCTTATCTTTTGCTAAAATCATATCAAGTATTTCTGTACTGCATTTTATTCCTCATTGCTTTTCCCTTGAAATCATAAAAGTATTTTGCTACTTTATCCATCCTATACTAACTCCTCATTGATTGTAAAGAAGTGTGCTAGTGCCAGATTACCCATTGTTGATCAACATCATATGTCAGATATTAATTTATTATAAAGTGTGATATATATATATATATATATATATATATATATATATATATATATATATATATATATATATATATATATATATATATATATATATATTGTTTAAATTCCCAAATAAACCTTTTAATTTGCAAAACAAACCTACTTCTTGGCTCAGTGGGGTCAGGGGGATTCTAAGAGGGGGTGTTATACAAGGGTGGTCATCCAGAGTACTGAACTAGACATAAACATACATTAATAAGGGTT
Source organism: Ambystoma mexicanum (assembly GCF_040938575.1). Lineage (NCBI taxonomy): Eukaryota > Metazoa > Chordata > Amphibia > Caudata > Ambystomatidae > Ambystoma > Ambystoma mexicanum. The sequence goes on from NC_090935.1 coordinate 850,124,709, forward strand.
TTCCTCAGCATCCCAGACTAGGCATTGACTTGGCTGTAGTGTTGATTGAATATCGCTTACAAAAGGAATGATCATAGTTTGTTCATTTTCTATATGAATCGTAAGTTGCAACGTAATGGTTCAAGTATCACTAAAAAGCTGCTGACCAGGCCTACTCAACGCAAAGTTCTTGCAGGACAAGGCTGCGGTGCTGTGCGAAACAAGTGCACAGGAGATGCTGCCCGTCGATATGTAATATGGTGTGCTTACGTCCACACATCAAAACCTTTAAGAAACGAGGATCGGACCCTCTGCGGCAAAGCCCTCACAGGACAAGGCTGCAGTGTTGTGTGATGCAAATGTGCAGGAGATGCTGCACGTCGATATTTAATATGTTGTGCCTACATCCATGCATCCAAACCTTCAAGAACTGAGGATCAGACCCTGTGTGGAAAGCCCTCGCAGTCTAAGGCCAGAGTGTTGTGTGACGCACGTGTTTGGTGGTGAAGGGGTAGTGGCACAGAGTGCGTTATGCGTTATGCATAATTGACTGTTTGCATCCGAAAGGTGGAAAGGTGCAGGGAGGGGGAGCAGCCTTTACTGCTCTCTGCTAATTTTGCCAGCCTTTGCATGTACTGCCACCTAACAATTTGACATAACATACTCTGTCCCTGCACATTTCTAGGCTCTCCCCTTCCAGCAGTTAGCTGTACTTTGTGTTCTCTGTCTTTTCTCTAGGTCCTCATTTGCAGTTACTATTGTACTGTGAATTGCGGTGGTTACTGTTTTACTGTGATCACTGTCCTTTAAGCTCTCTTCCACTCTCTAGCCGCCCCTAACCGTGGTTACTGCTGTACTGTGATCTGTGTCCCTTAGGGTCTCTGCCCCTCTCTAGCCCCCACCAACTGTGGTCATTGTTACTGTGATCTGTGTCCTCTAGGCTTGTTCCCATTCTCTATGCCCCCCAACTGCGGTTACTGGTATACTGTGATCTATGTCCTTTTGTCTCTCTCCCACTCTCTAGGTTCCCCCTACCTGTGGTCACTGTTGTATTGTGATCTGTGTCCTCTAGGTGCTTTTCCACTCTTTAGGAACACCTCCCACTGGGGGTTCCCTTTGTACTGTTGAGTGTACCTGTCTGCCACGTCTGTGTGCTCCCTACTGTGCTAACCCCTCCTCTACTCTGTGCATCCTACATCCTCTTTCTTTCATTCCCTCCTCCTTGCACCCTCTATGGTGCTTTCCATCTCCCCCATTTTCTCTAACGGCTACTCTATCTCCTGTCCTATCCCTCTCATTAAGTGAGGAAGGAAGACATTCAAGAGAGACATCCTGGACTCCAACCCAGGCCTCCCTATCGCTAATCGCTGATATCTACATCAGTGCTTCCTCCAGACAGACTCTTACTGATATCCTCTTTGTTGTTCCCTCTCCATACCTCTGGATCCCTCATATTGTCTCTGTTCCCTCTCCTTTTTAATTCTCTCCCATTAATGGTGGCACATGGTGGGAGATCCTCTTGGCCTCTTTCCACTCCTCCAAGACCATCATACATTTCTATCTGAATGGCACCGTCCTGGTCTAGGGTCCTCTGTCCAATATCCTCCTTTTTCGATAGGCATCTCCTGCATCTTATCAACTTCCTTCCTTCTCCTTCTCCTTCTACTCCTACCAGCTCCTCTCTGGCTCCTCCACCAACTGCTACTTCTGCCACCTCTCCGGCACCCTCCCCATCCTCTCTGGCTGCTTTGCCAGCTCCTACTACCTACACTGCCCATTCTCGGGCCCCAATCCCCCCACAGAAGTCTTTCAGAGGTGGCAACTTACTCTATGTTGCTACTCTCAACTCTCGCTCTGCTGTCAAACACTCCTCTGACATCTGCCACCACCTTGACGTGACCTGGATGTCCTTGTTCTCACTGAGACAGAGTTCACAGCCAGCTCTGTCATGAGTTTTGACACTCTCCTCGCTGATGGCTACAAGATCCTCTCCGAACCCAGAACCAACTGTCTCGGAGGTGGAGTAGCTCTGATGGTTCTCGAGTGGGGTCCTGTCATTCCTATACAGGCCTACGACTCATTTGAATGCCTGATATGCTGGCTCTCTATCTCTCCTGGCCTCTCTCTGACTGTGGCCACCATCTACAGGTAACCTGGCCAGGTCACCCTTTTCCTATAGAGTGGGCTGACCTCCCCTCTTCTCTCCTTGCCTCTACCTCTCCACTTCTCCTCCTTGGAGACCTCAACATCCATCTAGATTCTTCTAATCCCTCCTCTGGACTCTTCGGCAACCTCTGCGACACACTCTCTCTTTCTATTCTACCCTCTAGTCCGACACACTGTGCTGGACACGCCTTTGTTGTTCTCATCTCCTCAGACATCCCCCGCTCGAACCATCTCACCACTCCTCTCTCTTGTACAGGGCACTACCTGCTCTCCTCTCATTTTAAGCTCTCTATCCCTCAGGTGAAGCCAACCCCAGCACTGCCACCTACCTTCTCGGTCATTCGGCCCATGAAGTGTGTGTCAGTGGAGGCCTTTCCCGCTACTTTCCTGCTCCTCTTACACCTGTGGCTGACCCACACCCTGATACAGCCCTCTCTAACCTGCATCTTCCTATCTCCAACACTCTGGCTGTCCTTACCCCTGTCATGAGAATCCGTCTGAAGCCTACCTCCAAGTACAACTCTTGGTATGACTCCGATCTTGACACCCTGAAACACAAGTGTAGGGTGGCTGGGGTGGCTGAGAGGAAGTGGAGGGCTTCAGACGCATCCTCTGACAAACTGTCCTGCCGCCTGCTCCAAAGGCAATACAGACTCTCTTTCATGACCAAGAAGAGATCCCACATCCAAGCCGGCATCTCTGCAGCCTCTACAAACATGGCCAAACTCTTTCAAATCTGCAAGGAGCTGGGCAATCCTTCTGCAGTCTCCACCTCTCTGGTTCCCTACCAGGCCATCTGTATGGCTCTGTCTTCTCACCACTTCACCACTAAAAGTCAAGACATCCTATCCTCTCCCTCCTCTTCCACTCCCTCTACCTCTCTTGGCCTCCCTCTGCCCACCTCTGCCTCTCCTCCTCCTTTCTCCTCTTTCTCTCTGACCACCCCAGACAAGGTTTCTCGACAAGAAAGAGCTATGAAAGTCCTGTTAAAGAAGGTGCTCCCCTACTCTTCCAGAACCATTAAAGACCACATTGACACCCTTGCTCCAGCCTTGGCTGATTTCTGCAATCACTCTTTTGCCACTGGAACTTTCCCCTCTCCCCTCAAGCACTCCCTTGTGCCCCCTTCCTGGAAAAGCCTTCTGCCGATCCTTTCTGTCAAGCAAACTACCACCCAATCTCTATCACTCCTTTCCTGGGCAAACTATGGAAAAGCTGGTCATCTCCCAACTTACTCTCCTCACTGAATCTGTTGGTTGTCTCCATGACCATCAGTCTGGCTTCAGAGCAGCCAGTGGCACAGAAACTGCTCTCCTGAACACCTGTGAAGATCTGCTCACTAAACTGGATTCTAGCCTTCCTTCTCTCCTCATCCTCCTTGACCTTCCTCTGATTTTGACACGGTCAATCGTCCCCATGAGAACCTGGGCATCTTGGTTCAGGCCCTGGCTTGGTTGACCTCCTTCCTCCTGGATGGACCCTGCCAGGACCAACTTGGGTCCTTTCTCTCCACCACCTCTCTCTCCACATGTGTTGTTCTCCAGGGCTCTAACCTCTCACCTTGGCTCTGCAATGTGTACTTGGCCCCTTTAGCCCACCTTATCTCTACCTTCTCCTCTAACTTTCAATGTTATGCAGATGACACTCAGCTCTCCTTCAGGCTACCCTCAACCTCCTCTCCTCTCTCGCTAATTCCTGACAGCCTATCCGGGATTCAGGAGTGGTGCGCCTCCACCAATCTCTACCTTAATACCAGTAAGAGTGAGATCCTTCTCATTGGGACACCTGCTTTCCCTCACTCACTCTGAACGCACTCCTTGGGCGCTCTTCCTTCGCCTTCCTTTGAGGCGAAAAACATTGGTGTCATCTTTGACTCCTCTCCTTATCTCCTCACATCACAGACCTTGTCAAGAAGGCACACTACCAGCTGTATCTCCTCAGAGGTATTCTTCCTTTCCTAAATTTCCCCCAGAAGCTCACTGTTTCCAGAACCCTGGTGGTTATCTCTAGGCTGGACTACTGCAACAGCCTCTTTCTCAATCTGCCTTCTTCTACTCTCCACCCTCTGTAACTTATCCAGAACAGGACTGTGAGACTTGTCCTTGGTCTCAAGCCCAGGGGACATATCGCTCCAGCCTTGATATCTCTCCACTGGCTCCTGGTGGCTGTAAGGATCAGGTCCAAGACCCTCTGCATTGTCCACAAGGCTTTCTGGGGCTGGGGCCTGCACTACATCCAACTCTCTCTTCCTAAACACCTTCCTTCTTGAGCCTTTTGTTCAACCACCTCCAACTCTATGAGGATGGTCCAAAGTGGCAGAAGACAGGAATCCCACTTCTTTGGATTCTCTGGTGATACAAGTGCCAATCTCAGGGACAGGTTGAGCACATTCTCTCTTCACTCCCAGTCCAGGTATCCTTTCTGGCACCTTCAGAAGTTCTTCACTTACAGTGAGGAGCCTTGGTATTGTAGTGGCTGGCAAAGGATTGGGCCAACAACAGTCCCCTCCAATGTTCACTGGGGGAAAGCTAGGGAACAGAACGTGCTTCTGCCTTGCAATCACTCTATATTCACATCACAATTGGAAGACTTTGGAATGGACTTCATGTCCAATAGAAGTTGAAAGAATTCTTCTTGTCTTGATGTAAGTCAAAAATGAATTAAGGACGGAGTGGGAGATCCCTTCCTTTTAAAGGTAAAAGCCACAGGGGATTTGACAAAAGGCTGCCTGCAGGAAGGTGTACAATCCATGACAGGAAAGAGAGACGGTTCCCTAGAAAAGAAAGATGGCTAAACATTTCCTTGGTTCCTTAAATGTCCTTGGTTCCTTTCTGCTCTTTCTAACTGCTCTAACCATGGCCCTTCCCAAGCCTGTAGTTTCAAATGCCCTCCGATATGCAACACACTGGTGTTGGCTGGCCTTTGATATGGGTGTGCCTCTTTAAAACATGGCTCCAATGACCTCTGTTGCTGGTTGTTTCCTGGGCAGGAGGAGAGTTTTTTACCCACCCAAAATTCCAAACGACAGCCTTCCTGCCTGTTGTCTTGCTTGGCTATTAATCGACACAGCCTTTGCATAGCTGAACTGAGTTCACAGCGTTGACATGAGCATGATAACAATCTTACATGGCTTTAATAATTGTGTGCACTATCATTCACCATACCAAAACTATTTATGGCTTATTTTTAGAGATGACCCCACCAAAAGACAGATAGGGTCACAGTTATTTTGTTTTGGGGTCAGAGGTGCAGGAGTTAAATGCAACCTCTGTCTGCAGCTGTCAAATAAAGACCCGTGAATCCACCCTGCCACTGAAGGGCAGGTACTGCAGATAGGGAAATTGATGCAGCAGGGTACAATTGTGTCCTATGCTTCTGCCTGGAGATTTATGAAAGGGAGTTATGATGGGCAAACTGCCCTTTCTGAGATGGATCACAGCATCATTTTATTATATAATACTAATCATAAAAGTTAGGGCTTATGCACCCCTACTAATTCGCAATCCTTCACGTGAACAGTTGAACACTGTGCACAACAGAGAAATGTATTGTACTCAAGAGTGATTTGTACACATTTCTCTATTGTATCACCCAAAACAAGCATCCAATTAACTATTGTGGACTCACATTTCCTCTAACACACAAATGATACAACTATGCAAAATACTGATTATCTTTGTATGTATCTATGACATTTATAAAGTGTAAACGTAGCTGGGAATCAACAGAGCACTATAAAAAGGAGACGCACCCAGTGGGGGTTGCCACCAGTTGTCACCTTGACATTCTGAAAGGTCAACATGCACTGGTTTCCCGTTCCAAGGCAAATAAGAATTCAGCCAGGAATCATTGACATATCGATGGTGGACACAAGTTTAGAGAACCTGCCTGCGGCGAAGCGAGCAGGAAATGTTTCTGAGTTCGAGCCTTATCTGGATGCATTACATTGAGATTTTCTTCACCCATTTAACAAAGGCAAGCAGGGTCGGACTAGGGCGTACAATTGTCTCGGGCAGCAATGAAAAAGTGGCCTACCGTTGCAAAAGGCAATTTATTCCTTTTGTGGGGGAGTTTTTTGCTAAAATGTGATGCAAATTGTGCATTTTAAAGAATATTTATTCAGCAACAATGGTCAAACTAATAGCCTCATAGTAGAGTAACTCATCAAACTGGCCCACAATGACCAAAAAAGTGGACCACGTTGACAAAAAAACAGGCCCATACTATTGTTTTGTGTTTTAGGTTTGGGCATTGCCCTGTTGCCCTATAGGCCAGTCCGAGGCTGAAGGGAAGACATGACTTCATACTGCCTGAACTAGTAAACTGAGAAGACTTTAAAAAAGCACAACCATTCTTTCCCCAGATACTGATATAAATCGATAGATCGGCTATCGGAAGCGACCGCAGTACAATCACTCGTACTCGTATTCTAGCGGTGCCGGCTTGATAGTCACGTGTCACGCTGTGCGCGAGGTCCTTTACTCTAATTCCTTCGCCATGGAGGCGAGATGCGAGAGGCGGTGAAGGCAACACCGGCGACGTGCGGAGTGCGGCGTGCGGTTAGCGGGAGCTGCGAGCTGTGACCCGCCGGACCGCGGGATCCGCTGCCGGACTGTGACCCTGGCGTTGGGCGTTGGGCGCCGAGGGACAGCTGGAGTTGGCCACGGGGACCTGTGCCGCAGTCTCCCTGCCCCTACTGCCTGTTGCGCCGGCGCCGTCTCCTGCGCAGTCTGCGCACTAAGGTGAGCTGACGAGCCCAGTGAACTGGGGGCGGATGAGTGAACCCGCCGGCGCACACACTGAACAGGTGGCGCTTCGGCGGATTGCACGATTACGTGTGCCATACTATTGTGATTTCCTGGCCTGCCTGCGAATGGGACCTGGTAGCCCCCAGGTTAGTTAACTGGGGGAGAGCATACCCTAAGTACCATACTGAGGGAAACTGTGAAACCCACACGGAGACTGCGGGCCTGGGCCTTTGATCCGGCATGGGTAGCCCCCTGACCAATTAACTAGGGGGAGTACAAAATAAGAGCAGGAAGACATCATTGCCTGTGGGTGTGGAGCTAGGGGAATTTACCTAGCCACACAACTACTTGTACCATATACCCCATAAATTGGGAGTAACAGATATCTGTGGGGTTTAGAAAACATTGTGATTAATACCACAGACATGCAGCGGGGACGAAGAGCCCTCCACTCGATATATAACTTGAGGAAACCCAAGTGCCTACCGACTAAGGAGGCTAAAGAGTGTTTAAAGAAAGTGGGCAAAGCCAAAAAGAATGCTAAACACACTCAACCAGTGACTCAAGGAGCTATAACTGAATTTTTCCCGGTGAATCTGCCCCCTGCCATTAACTCAACAGCAATTGAGGAAACAATTGCACCTAAAGATAAGGACGACCATCCCCCAGATACTACTAACTTTGAAGACATTGACAATAATTCCTTGTTGGAGCTCTGCCTGTCTATACAGAGAGGGATGCGGGTACCAACCTCACCGAGACCAACAAGCGCCATAACGATCCCTAAAGATAATTGTATGAACAGCACCACAGGGGTGTATCAGGTGGGTGGAAGGAGTGAACGTCTGTCTGTTTCACCTAATTTAGTAATGACATCGATGGAGGATGACCCTGATAATGGGACGGACGATAACATCGAGGTCCACTCTAGTGCAAACAAGATAATCGAACTGCAATCGTCGGTAGCGGCACTACAATTTGCCCTTAAGATACTGCTGCAGATGTCGGGGCGCATTCTGGCCAACACGAATGCCATTACAATGTACTTGGATACTAAAGATCTTCCCCGAGAAGATGCAGATAGTAATCTATCAACAGCGCTATGCGCAGGTGATGAGATCAACGAACAAGAAGAGGAGAGGGAGGAGATAGATGACCTGGAGGCTCCTAATAACATCAGCATACTGGAGATATCCTTGGAGGAGGCGGATGAACAGGAGCAGGAACCTAGCCCTAGGTCTCCTCTCACACGAAAACAACGTAGACGTGCAAAAATGGCACAGAAGAATAAGCTGGCGGCCTTAGATGCTCAACATCCCACGCCAGGGATTAAACCAGTACTGGAGACACGATCGAAAAAGGCCAGGAAAAGAATGATGAGAGCAGCCCAACGGGCAGCTAAGGCCAAGGGCCCCTTGTCAGATTGGCTGATACTTGAAAAGAAGGCTGACAAAGTGGATGATAATGAAGCATCTGTGATGTGTGAGGAATCAGATCTGGAGTCCAGTATACAACCACAGGTGGAATGCGTACACGAGACATCAGTATTGGCAAACCCCGAGGAGATAGTATCAATGGACCAGAAAAAAATAGAGAATGATGTAACCACTAATCGCATAATCTTCATTAAGAATCTATATCCTAGTGGTAAAAATCCCTGTTTAGCACGCTCGGAACTGTTGAAAAGATTATATCATATACCGCAATTGCGTGTTTTGAAAACAGAGGATTTTATGTTCATCGAACCACTGGGATGTCCTAATCCGAATGTATCAGCCATACATTGTATGTTTCCGACCACAGCCCAATTGATTAAGAAATATAAAACAGAGCTAATAGCAGTGGACATTGAAATTGATGTGGACCCTTTTGAGAAGCAATTAGCCCATGAAGTAGAAGAAGTTAATCCAACATCCGAGGTGGAGATGGCATCTAAACCTACGGAGGATGAGATGGCAACTAAATTTATGGGAGATGGAAACCCTGCTCTCATCGAAATACAACAAGCTCTAAAAACATTGCTAGAAGCCATCCCGCGACTGATAAAGAAGCATTGATGCCTAACAATACTTTCCTGGAATTGCAGAGGTTTTTCTCATCTTCTAAGACCAAAGGGGTCTGCAGAATTATTGGCACAATACAGTTGCATCTGCCTTCAGGAGACATGGTTACTCGATCCGTTGTTACTTGACGGCTATACCATATATCAAGCAGATGCCAAGCGTGGTAGCAGTGGACGTCCTTTTGGGGGTTTATTAATTGGGATTGTGAACTCGATTTTGTCACATAAGATTAAGTGCAAAGCTGAGGAGCAGCTACTGGCGGTGGAAGTCGAACTCCATGACGACAGAGGCCCGGGACGGTACTTGTTAATTAATCTCTATAACCCCCCAGGAGCACGGGCTCAGGATCTGTTACAGGAAGCGATACAAGATCTGTTATCATCTTGGTGGCTAAAAACAGGAAATGTTGCTGTAATGATCATGGGGGACTTTAACTGCCATATGATTGATGAAACACGCTTACCCCCTAATCCGGACCTTAACAGTAGGTGCGTTATGACCCATGAGAAAAGAGACGCTGAGGGACAGGGCTGGCTACAATTGCTTGGAGCTTGGGACATGGCCATGATAAATGGCCGAACTTTGGGAGACCGGCCGGGGAAACCCACTTGGACAAATGGAAAGTCGGTCAGCACATTGGATTATATATTTATGTGCCCGGAGCTGCAGACAAGAGTAGTGGATATGACTGTCGGGCGCAATGAATGGAGCGACCATGCATCACTGCAGTGTACTTTAAATATCCCATTATACCCGCAGAGGTCTTCGAACATGGGCACTATCCAAACTAATGTGACAGGATCCAGAATTGTATGGTCAGAAAGAAATGTCACCATGGCCAAAGAATCACTCGAAACTATTGCAACCTTGGGTATCCACGATTTTGAATGTATGTCGATCAATGAGATTGAGGATTGGATATCCAGATTCTCATGTAAACACGCAGTGGCAAATAAGAGATCAATGCTAAAAATAGGGGGAGTAATACCTCCATTTAACAGGGAAATTAGGGATGCCAAGAGAGGACTAAGAGCAGCTACTCGCAGACTGAAATTGATGAATCTACCTAGATCTATGTATCGTGAGAAAATAAGGAAAATCAAAAATCGATATAGAGCAGAGATTAAAAATATCAAGACCAGTGAGAAAAATAATAGGTACCAAAAACTAGTGCAAACTATCTGCACTAGAAATTCCTGTGGTATCTGGGCACTCCTAAATGAGAATAGGGAGAAGACTAAAGGTCCCTTAATTAATCCAATAAGTAGGGAGGTGTGGGAAAAATTCCTATTGGAAAGGAATAGTGGAGGGTCAGAAACCCCAAAGAACCTTGGGGTAATAGTACCCCCACGTCTGCCTTTTTCTGTCACTCCTGAGGCAATATTGGAGAAGATAGCTGCCCTCAAGGCATCTAGAGCACCTGGCCCTAACGGCCTGGCTAACATAGTGATCAAGAGCCATCCTCTATTTTGGGCAGATCTGCTATCCCTGCTCTTTAAGAAAATCCTAGAGCAGGGGACAATACCTTGCTCCTGGCAAACTGCCATTTTGATACCTGTATTCAAAAAAGGTAACCGCATGGAGCCTAATAACTACAGATTACTATCTATGTTAGATGTCTCGGGCAAGCTTTTTTCCTCATTAGTTCTCAGTGAGTTACAGAGATGGGCGGATAAGTGTAACATTCTTAGTAGATTCCAATGCGGGTTCAGGCGAGATTTCTCCACTTCCCACAATCTTCTGGTTATGGACATACTTCGCTCACGGGCGCTTAGTAAGGGACATCCTCCGCTGTATGCTCTATATATCGATTTCCAGGCAGCTTTCGATACCATCCCCCGAATGAGGCTATGGGCGAAACTAGAGAAATTGGGATGCCCGCCCGGCTTGCTCTACTACCTAAAATTACTACATCACAATACTTCGGCCTGCCTTAGACTTGATCAGGAAGGCAATCTAACACGTAAGGTAAACCAAGATAGTGGGGTAAAGCAGGGATGTGTTACCGCACCCCTAGTTTATAACCTCTATGTATACGACATCCCTGTAGCCCTGAGCGAGGTTAACAACTGTCCCCCCAAAGTTGGTAAGATACCTTGCATAGTGTTAGCTTATGCAGATGACCTGGTGATCTTCGACACTACCATAGGCGGTTTGAGATGCTCTGCTTCCGCCCTGTGGGACTATGCTAAATTAAATGGCCTGAAGATTAATTTAGATAAAACAAAGGTCCTAAGATTCACTAGGAAAAAAACAACACGGGTAAATCTGATAGTACATGGAAGCATCATACCCTATGCTCCTTCGTATCGTTACCTGGGCATTGACATTGAGCCCCTCGGTGACTACTCACTTTGTAGACAAGGGCGGAGTATAAGAGCTTTGCAAGTTACCTCGCTTATCGCCTCGTTTACAAAAAAACAGGGCGGCTTTACTCTCTGGGGAACGCGGCAGCTCTATATTCAAGTAATGGCACCCATGATTATATATGGCCTTGATGCTCTGCATACGATGGATCTTGGATGGTTACAAATACTGGAGGGCAAGTTCTGGAGGCGGATTCTGGGTTTATCCCCAGGGGTGCCGATGGCCCTGATTAGATTAGAATTGGGCCTATTGTCCCTCAAAGCCATGGTATTGAAGAAAAGAGCTGGCTTCCATCTCAAGATGACAAATGGCCCTGCTAATCCCCTACTCTTTGTAATCCACCAGGAGGTGACCAAAAAATATTCTACGTCACCCTTACATAAAGACATGTCTATATTTCTCACTGATATTGGATGGACCCAAAGAGGGAATATGGTCTCCAGGGAAACCCTTCATGCACTTGGTAAAAAAGTGGATCTATGGGATTGGCTTGAGAACTTTGCTCATTTAAGTACTCTTAGGTCCTACCAATTTATTAAATATCGCCTGTTTAGTTACATGAGGCCTCAAGCTTACTTATCCCTGTCTCCCTCCAGTAGACTCAGACGTTTTATCATCCTATTTAGATGTGAGCAACTACCGACCCTGTATAAGCGAGGCGCTTGGGAAAAAATTCCGGTTGATAAACGTATATGTCGCCTCTGTAAAATCACAGAATGTTTGGAGACAGCTAGACATGTACTCACTGGATGCTTGGCACTGAGAGCCACGATTGTACGTCATCTGGGGGACTTTGTGCATGATCATGCGACCATACTTGAAATGCCCTTTTGGCTGTACTGTATCAATACCAGTAATATGCACCTATTCGTCGCATTATATAACATCTGGCAACAAGTTGAATTGGAACTAAAATGTGAACTGGAATTATCACAGGATGGATGAAGCCTAAGGGAGTGCATAGAGAATCCCCGTGGCAACAGTAATTAAGTGGGCAAATAGAACTATATAAAGGTTGCATGTATTGCAAGTATGATTTTATTAGTATATATGTGTATACGGTTCGAATTGAATATAATGTAATGTTTGTATTATATGTAATTGTAATATGTAAATTATATGTGTAAAGTTTGAATTTATTTCATACTGTATCACATTAAAGAATTTGATTTGATTTGATATAAATCACTTTCTCCCCTTTCCCTTCCCTCTTTTCTTCAGTTTTGTCCGGTCTTCCTTAATGTCAATATTAAATTATACAAATATGTGGGCATTTTTGTTTTTACTGGGTCCTTCAATTTGATCAGAGATTCTCCCCCTGAATGTGTAGCATCTGCCCCTTTCCCACGCTCTGTCACCTCCCGACTCCCTAAATCACCTACAAAGCCCAGGAAAATTGGTGGGATTCGCAAACTATGACTGCTCAAGACTGAACAACTGCTGGGCTACTTCCTGGGCCAGTTTGGCTACCATAACTGCGATTCCAGCTATGAAGGTAGCTGCACTATTGCCCATCATCTGTTCACCACTGTACAATCCAGTGACGTTGTTCATAAGTCATCCCCTAGGCTGGTCACCTGTATACATAGTACATCATTAGAGTCTTTCCCAGTGAATAACATGGCCACATTGGAAGTCAATGGGGGGAAACTCTGCACAGCCACCTGTTGTGTTGACTCTTTGATTGTTTCATATTTCCTACACTACAGAATGTTACTTTTTCTTTATCCTCCTGGTTAGCATTGAATTTGGTTTTGTTATACCGAAGACCTATGCACCCAAAGCATCTACAAAGCCACGCCCCAAGTGCAGAATCGCCCACTTTTCCAAACCCTACATTGTTTTTGTATAGAACACTTTTGCCACTCATTAAAAAAGAATGAGTGGACTACATCAAACCAAGAAGCGACCAAAAATCCTAAAAATGTATCTACACATACCTCTAGGCGAACATGGAAATCAAAATATGTTTTTCAAGGATCACAAACCGGATTCTGACTTAAAAGGGGAAAGAATCTGTACTCTCCTCTCTGTGTGAAAACCAACAAACTTGACTGATGCTAATATACCTTTTGCTCTTATCTTACTGGATACGTCCATTGCATTTTATGCTATGAGCCAGAAAATTCTGAAAACTTGACATCAGATTAAAAGGAAACACATTATGCTGGATCACATGGCTCCTCACCAAGAGGACAAACAGCATACACAGATCCACGCGCAGGTCACATCTCTGCATCTTAACCTGTGGAGTTCCCCAAAGATCTAGCCTTTCAATCCTTCATGTTCATATGTAGATGAGCATCCCTTGGAACACATTAATATGGTAGGCAGCAACACAACCTTGAACCCCTCACCAATCCCATGGACTGTAGAAATGGGAAACTGCCCATAGCTGACTTACATGGTCAATAACAACAGTCTATTGATAGACAGCATTCTGTGATAATGTTTACTGCCTGTCCCTGGGGTAGTCGATGTGGTGGCCACTGGAGGCGGGTGCTGCCACCCACAATGTTATGCTGGGACCAGAGGAGGCACATGGAAGATCCTCAACCACCCTACCTTGTCCAAGGACTGGGGCAAGTGATTATCACTGGCATCTAATGCCCGAACAATGTGTTGTTTAAGGTTTCCCCAGGTATGGCAAATGGTTCTAGACTCCAGTGACTATGTAGTTTAGTCATCCACCTTTTGGCCACTGATAGGAAAGGATAAAGAACTGATGAAGGTATCACTAGCATTGTTGGGGCCAGTGGCAGCAAGCACGTGGCTATAGGGACTGCATGGAGTGTGAGGGAGAATGTATAGAAAAGATTGCCCCTGAGAAAAACAATCAGAACACATTCACAAGCCAGTAGAAAACAGATATGGGGCCCTTTCTGTGTACTCTCACCAGCATGCCACCTGGCTGAGAACAACACCTGAGCCAAGGTACTTAAGAGATTGGACTCAGAGGTGTCTGTCTTCCATTAAAGATCACTGGGACAGTAACAATCCTTCCTCCTGATAGACAACAGCTTACCAACATTACCACAGCAGATACATTACAGACTGCATTTGAAAAGCTTGAGACTGTTCTTGAAACTGCTGTGCATGGTGTCCCCGCTAACCCAATCTCGACTCCCAACACTTTTAACTGATGGATATTTCTATTACTTGACACCTTATTCTTCTCAGATATTCAACCCATTCACACTGCAGTAATAAACCTTCCAAATACGATATCAATGGAGCAAAGCTACTGCTCAGATTTCCAGTTATGTCATCCCCTTACTCCAGCAGCTAACCCTGTCTCACAGTGTTGACCTCTAATGATTTCTCTTTGGTTTTCCTCCCTGTATGAAAACCGCACCCACATGTCACTACCACAAACTATTTAGTATCATACTAGTACAGAGGACTTGGATACTTCTGGTCTGCATGGATCAATACCTCAGTGTTTATATACACCCCGCCCCCCAACAATAGCAGCTAACCCCCCCCCACTCTTTCCTTGCAGGCCAGGTGCAACGAGGCAGGCAAAATAGCTGACATGTGCTGCGCAAGTCCTCTTAATATTACATGGCATATTGGAGAGGAATTGTTGATTAGACGCGTCTTTATGAATCACAAAACACATGTGATTGGCTCAGATTCCATTATGAGACTGATAGCCATGGCTCCTGTACATTGGATGCCATTTGCTTGACAGTAACCTCGTCTTTATGCCAGCAGTTCTCCAGTGCCTTTACTGCCCTGGAAGATTTCCATCCCCTTTCAGTTCCCCTGCCCCCTTACACCAAATGGCATTTCCAATGGTTTGCCAGTTGCTCTGCAACAGCGGTTGAAAGTTAGTTGCCTCTATGAAAATCACTGCTCACTAGCTCTGAAGGTTGAAGTACACTAGAGTAGAATGGAAGAGTCATTTACAACAATAATGTATATTTATTCTGCAGTGACGATATGGTGTGGTTGCTATTGGAATGTGTCGTCTTTGGGCTTGAATGTGGCTGGCAAATACTGATTTTACCACAAATGTACAAGCTCGGTCCAAGCTTTCATTTCCCAGCCAATGGGAATAGTAGACGTATGGTTCTAAAATATATCACATTGGGTGTCAATTTGTTCTACAAACAGTAGCACACATTTCAATCAAACTGTGTGTTTGTTTAGATGGAAAATTATACATTGTACAACTGACCATCGAAGAATTATTATGTTTTAATTGCAGACAATCACAGGCCATTTTTTCCAAGATAATATAAATGTTAAAGTGCCGTTTCGTATCTGCTCCTATGGCTGCTCCCTTATTCAAGTCACGTTTTCAAATCTCTACACTACCAATGCCATGCTCATGAAGAATGTCCAAATGTATCTGAGCTAGAGCCTAAGTCCTTATGACCTATGCACCTTCTTGAGGATGTCATTGTGTGTCTTTTCTGCAGGACAGCAGTAGGTAAGCACCAGGCTGGGGGTAGCCAACAACTTGCTCATGGGCTGCGTGGTTTTCATCTAGCAGTAGAGTGTGAAGAGAGTGCAAAGGTTTAGGTAGTGTGCTTCTAGGAGTATATATAAGCAATGGGAAAAAAATACATATGCTTAAGGCTGCTTTTTTTGTGACAGTCGGTCTCACATCACAGCAAAGGGTGCATTGCTTGTCAGATACTATTACAATTGTGATGACAAGCACAGTGATACAAATAAAGTTTGAAAATGCAGCCCACTAAATTATTCAAGAACAGTGAACACAATCTAGTTGGTAGATGATGGCAATGTACTGCAGTGATAACAAGCAAGATCATGCTTTGAACTTGGGCTATACTCTTTGGAACAATACCATTCATTAAGGAAGGAGACAAACACTTATACTTTTCACTCTGAACGTTTAGGCCACTGACACAACATGCTGTCACAAATATGACAATTATTTAAAATACATGTTGAACAAGCTGATTTCATGTGCAAAAAACACGCAAATTAGGTATGCCCAGGGGGGTAATAGAAAACAACAATACAGAGACTCATGTGTTTCCTTTTAAAATGTTTCCATTGCTCCATTGTGTACGTTCAGGTTGTCACAGTGTATGTGTAATCATGCTGGGCATAGATCATCTGAGCCTGAAGGCAGCATCACAAAGGCTCACCATTTTACAAACATTGACATTCTCAATGTACACCCTCAGGGCGTGCATAATACCACATGCCGATTAACAGTTCCCAGCATAAACAGTGTTTAATCAGTCGATGCATCACTGTCATCTCCCACACAAATGAAGAACTCCTAGGGTGGCACTTCCAAACCTTTGTTTTCCGCTGATGGCAACTACCTGTCCTGGACTTCTAGTTATTACACAAACAGCTGTGAATGCAATAATTGAAATTGATCACAGAAGTGTTAATCAGGGAAAGTACCCAGGGTTTCAAGAGAAAATCTTGTGTGATGAAAAGGAGTACTAGTATACATATCACTAACGCCAAACATGTCTCCTTATATTGGAATTCCCCTTTAACAGATGGCGCACCAAAGATCCTTCAGTTCAATATAACTTCCAAAATATCAATTGAATGATTGTTTTAACTGTAAAACACATACATGTTGTATATATCGCCTTATGTCAATGAGGCAGGAGATCTCAGCAGCTACCATGGCTCCTCAGGAAGTCATAATTATTTACTGTTTAATGTATTATAATACTGGAGAATGGTGCGCTTCGTCATGTTCTATTGTCCTTAGCAGGTTAGGTGGACTCTGTTGTTTATAATTATTTGTCAAAAGCCAGTTTTGTGGGGGCAATGACATGGAAGATGCACCTGGTGAAGACAACCTAATAATAAGCACCTTTGCGGTGACCTCCACTAGTCAAGTTAGTCAGGTAGCTTGGAGCTAGCGGTGCTAGAACTTCCCAAAATGTGCTCTATGGTAGAATTTCAAACTTTGTGGGCCAGGTTTGACCCACATAGTGGTATTCTTGTGGGATTTACTGAGGTACAAATTGCAAGGCCTTAAACTCAAGAGCAGAGTTCAACAAGCCAATTGGAGGCCCTGTACAATTCTAAAATTGTGTTTGAAAGGCCACGCTTGCTTCCCTTATGGGCTTTGTTAGACTTGAGATAGAAGTAGACAGTGTAGTCTGAAGAGATTTGGAGTGCTTTTGACAAGTGCTTTTAGAGATGTTTGTTAGTTGCATGTGGTATTTTGGTGTTTTTCTCGTTGTGCATTTTATAATCGTATGTCTGTTTTTATTTGCTTATTTGTTTATTAAGTTCCTAATATTACCTTTTCATCATTACTCTCTTTGAATTTATTTTTGAAAACTAAAAGTTTCCTCTTATACTTAACCATGTTCCCATGTGTCACCCTAACAATTACAGACAAGTTTCTTAACAACTTTCCTTTCCTGTGTTTGTATAGAAACCTTTGTGTGTTAACCCAAGATGTCTTCCATTGCTGTGCTTAATCACTAGTCACTGTCACTACCATTTACAGACCTTTTCCCATTATGTGAGTCTTGCAAGAATTCCTTAATTTGTCTTTGTCAATTTGTTGTGTTTTGCACATTAACAGACACTTTAGGCAACAAGTCCTTTAATTTGGGGTAATTGGTGGCACAGGAAAGATGAGGAGCTGGACTGCTTCTCAATCTTCATGTCAGAGTTTGGAGTTGATCAGGAGCCCAAGGAGCACACCGGTTAGAGGATGAGTTGGAGCATGAGAAGGGGAAGACAGAGCCTGAGGAGAGGAACACAGTTCTTGAGGAAGGGGAAATAATTGTTGAGAAGGGAAGATGCTGGTTGATGAGGGGAGATGTTTGTTGAGGAGGCCAAGGTCCTAGTTGAGGTGGGCAAACAGTGATCAAGGGGAGATATTATTTGAGGAGGCAGTGCTGAGAGACAGAATTTGAAGAGAATATCACTCTTTTTCAGAACAGGGTTTGGTGTCTGTAGAGTCAGATTTTCAATGTGTTCCTTGCCTTCTGAGCAGGCTGTGAGTAGCAGCTACTCCAGTTACGGAAGGCAGAGCTAGCCACAAAGTTATGAGGGATGAAGGGAAGAAGAGAGAAGATGAAGATGTAGAAGAGCTGTGGGAGACCAAAGAGTATCGGGCACAGCTAGAGATGATCCACCATCAGATTGCACATGAAGTGGAGACTTGGGACGTTGCACCATTATCTGTCTGTACAGGTGGGCTTAGGCTTTCTACAAGATGGTAAAGTAAGGTCAGAAGACATCCCCACCCATGACAATAGTGCCTGACATTCTGGCACCCCCTCAGATGCCATCCCCCTTTGGGTCATGAAAGAGATTGCCCCCACTCTATCATCTGAGATTACGAAAGCCATTAAGGACTCCCTCCAGACAGGTTCCATCCCATGTGAATTGAAGTCAGCCAGGTTAATCCCCCTCCTAAAGAAACCTACTGTAGATCCTGCTATTCCATCTAATGTTTGCCCTATCTCGCTTCTTCCTTTCTTGGCTAAACTCCTAGAGTCCCCTCTGCTATCTACCTTTCTTGAATCTACTAATCTTCTAGATCCTGTTCAATCTGGGTTTCATCCTGGTCGAGGCACGGAGAGTGTTCTGGTCACCGTCTTGGACGACATGACCAGGCTGGTGGATGCTGGTGGAGTGGGAGCCCTGATTCTGCTGGATCTTTCAGCAGCTTTTGACACGGTCGACCACTCCATCCTGCTATCCCGTCTTGCCCAATTTGGTGTCTCAGGGCAGGTGCTAGCCTGGTTTCAGTCGTTCCTTGTGGATCGGACACAGACTCACTCTATGCCTCCCTTTTTGTCCCCCCCCTGTCACCTCAGTTGTGGAGTGCCCCAAGGCTCCTCCTTATCGCCGATTCTGTTTAATATTTACATCTGGGTCCTTGTGTGTCTCATCCGCTCCTTAGGCATCAGATGCTACTTGTACGCCAACGACACTCAAATATTGATTCGTTTAGATCTCGATCAATCTGACCGTTTGTCATGCCTGCAGGGGTCTCTGACAGCCGTTGGAGATTGGATGAACCCCAATTGGCTCAAGCTGAATAGCGATAAGACTGAGATGATGGTGGTAGGTTACCTCCCCTCCGACCCCACTCTCTGGGTGTCCTCCTTCTGGCCTCCCTCTTTGGGACCCCTGCCGCCTCCGGTAAAAAACAGTTATAAACCTGGGTGTCATGCTGTCGGCCTCATTGTCCAGGGACCAACACGTTTCTGCTGTATCTCAGGCTAGCCATCTCCAATTGAAAATGCTGAGGAAGGTACTACCTCTGATCCCGGCTCCACTGCGCCCCCCAGTGGTAGCAGCTTTAGTACTATCACGGATAGACTATTGTAATTCTCTATATTTAGCCAAACCCAAGAGCATGATTAAACGACTACAACGGCTCCAAAATCTGGCCGCCCGGGTAGCTACTGACACTCCTTATGGTGCTCATATTTCCCCATTGTTGCGGTCACTTCATTGGCTCCCAGTGGCTCAACGGGTGGAGTCTAAGGCCCTGTGTATTGTTCACCAGACCCTTCACAGTCAAGGAGCTGAATATCTCTGAGCTAAATTTTCCCGTTACTATCCCGTCCGGAATCTTCGCTCGGCTACTATGGAACAGCTTATAGTGCCTAAATACAATTGTGAACGGGTGGGTGGACGGGCGTTCTCCCTCACTGCAGCTGTTTTGTGGAATGAGCTTCTGCTTGTTATCAAAACAACTCCCAATTGTTTGGAGTTTAGAAAGAAGGTTAAAACACATTTGTTCTGATTTTGCTATGTTTCTGTTCTCGCTCTCCTCCAGCGCCATGATGCCCTTGGGCGACCGTGCACTTTACAAGATATGGTAACATAACATAACATAACATGTCAGGGGAGAATGAGAGAGAGGATTCAAAGATGACAGCAAGGTTTTTAGCCTCCCAAGATGGTGAGGGGAGGAACCCGAGGAGGGTGGCCAGAGAGTGCGAGGGGAGCATGGAGCAGGTGTCCCAATGAAAAAGATCTCAGTCTTAC
Organism: Ambystoma mexicanum; assembly: GCF_040938575.1. Classification (NCBI taxonomy): domain Eukaryota; kingdom Metazoa; phylum Chordata; class Amphibia; order Caudata; family Ambystomatidae; genus Ambystoma; species Ambystoma mexicanum. Next base: position 850,145,008 of record NC_090935.1, read on the forward strand.
TGGCATTAAGACAGAGATCATTAGCCATACACCATGCCTGAATAGCAGTCAGACAGTCAGGGATGAGAGACAAAGATGAGAAAGTAGTGCAGCGAATCTTGAAAGAGAGCTATGTGTCATGAGTATAACACTGGAAATGAGGAGAGAAGGAGGAAATCAAGAGGGCCAGAGACGCAAGCCAGATGTTGAACAGCCACAGCAATAGGATTGAGCCCAGAGGGACGCCATAGGTAGAGAGTGAGATGGAGGAGAGCGAAAAAGGGCCCAGTTGCACCTGGGAAGTATGATTAGATAGGAAGATGGTTAACCAATCCAGAGCAGCTTTATGAGGGTGGCATGATTGACCATGTCAAACACAGAGGACAAATCAAGAGCTCATCTCCTCCTGAACCTCTTATCTTGAACCTCTGGAAAATCTGTAAAATTTTACAGGTTCAAACCCTGAAGAGATTCTATGGATTAAACTTTTTCTTCAACTATACCACTGATACTTACTTCGAATTTAGGCACAAATCTCTAACTAATGATATTCTGTGTAGATTAGTCACCTGGAGCCATTGCAAAATGCCTCTTCACACCTCCCCACTCACGTGCCTTCTCTCTACATTGTCCCTGTGTAACAGTTTATTGAGAGGCCACCCTCAACACAGGGAGTTCCTTCCCTCCCCATGCTAATTGCCACACAATAAATGCTTAATGTAATTTATTTCATGCAGCCCTATCTCAATTCATCTAATACCCCTTGCACCCCTCCCCCTGAGCTACCAATGGGCCAAGAACCAGGCTGGTGTACAGGAAATATATTTATGTTTATTTGAATTAGATGACACTAAAATGTCAAACACCACTTTATCTGTGGCCCAACACAATAACAATCTCTGAAAAATATAAATCACACAAGTGGGTTGAAAAGAACACAAATCAGAATTCTACAAATTTCACTACAAGAAATAATTAAACTTATCAATAAACAAAAACAATTACATATGCTATGCTGTGCAATTTTGATGTTCCTGCATGCTTAAAAGGGCTATAAATTTGGTTTACCGATTGATACAATGCATATGGCATTTATGATTTCACCCACACCTTTTTTTTATTTAAAATAACAGAGGGGGATTTAACAGTTGATTTTTCCACCCCTCCTTCTTTGGTCTGTGTTGGGGAAGTCTGACAGAAAAATATGGGATGATTTCAGAATTTGTGATTTCTACCCCCCCCCCACCCCTCCGCTTAAAGGCCTGTGTGGGGGAAGCTGGATGGTACAGATTGGAATGATGTCAGAATTTCGGATTTCAGACCCCTCTTGACTGAAAGGTCTGTGTTGGGGAAGCTGGATGGTAAACATTGGGATGATTTCAGTTTTTTGTGTTTCAGACCCACTGCACTTAAAGGGCTGGGTTGGGGAAGCTACATGGTAAAACTTGGGCTGATTTGAGAATTTTGGATTTCAGACCCCCCTCCATTCAAAGGCCTGTGTTGAGGAAACTACACCCATAGGATTACCCAGATTACAGTCTATAGTTTTCAGCAAACACTGGGAAATTAGATTTCTCAATTTTGAATTTTTACAAAAATCACTTTGTGGTGTCCTGCCAAGGGGAATTAATGACATTAATATGTTTAGTTAAATAGGTTAAGGATCTACACAGTTTTGCCCCTCCTCCCTCATCCCACTATAAATGGAAAGGATTTAAGGTCAGCAGATTCCCCCACCTTTTGGTTACAAAGGGTTACATTCTACTTACATAGAAAACCTCTGTTTAAAGTCAGGAAAGCCATCTATATGTCAGGACCCTCTAGAAGGACATGGCAGAGGTCTGGTCACTCCACTCTCAAGGTTGGCCCCCAGCTCTCTGCGATAGGACTCATGCAGCTTTTAGGCCTTCCTAGAAACAGCAGTTCCACCAAGAGGCAATCTCCTTTAGTGATTGCTTGCTGCTGTCAGATGGTAAATTTAAGCAGCTCGCTCCCTTCCTCATAGTGCATCCACTTTATATGATATAATATGATAGGTTATTTATAATGTGCTTAATACCCAGAGGTTTCTAAGTGTAGACCGAGGATCGAACCTATGTTGCTCTCTGTCATCCTGCTTCCAAGGCAAGCATGTTGCTCCTAAGCTATCCTCCCAAGACTATAGCAGTGATGACACAATCAAGGTTACAATCTTGGGGAGTACCCTGAAAGAGTTCTTGCAATAGGATTGGATAGTTACCCTTCACTCTCCTCCTTAAATCCAGCCTCTCTCTAAGGATTGGTTTAAGAGTCTGGAGCAGACATCTGGCAGATTCCAGATTCCAATCGCAGGGAATTAAATAAAACGACAGCCAGGTCTGCACCATTTCGCATAGCCATTTGGCAATTTTCCACCATTTTTACAACAAGCATAATCATTTGGAACATGCAATTTATTCTGCACATACCTAATTTTTCCCTCCACCAGTTAACCAACTCTTAAAATCGGGACATTTTCAGATCAGCTAGAAACCCATTTTAGATGGCCATTACAGTTCCCTGGGTCGCTAGTGGATGAATTGTGTATCAACAGAGTCACCTGAAAATGATCTAAAAAATGAAACATACATGTAATCAGTGGGAATTGTGGTTTCTTGGAAAATGAATCTATTTGAGAGTCAATTTAAAGAAAGGGAATATTCATATGTGAAAATATGAGCCGCCCTTTCTCCAGGCCATTTGCCACTCTGGGCCAGCCTTTGACCAAAGTTTTTTATTAGTCTCTTTGAAGTTGGTTGTTTGCAGTTGTTACAGCTCATAAATACCTGGGTTGCGATGGCTAGTGCCATTTGTCCTGCCCTGAGCTGGGCTGAAAGACACAGCAACTCTGACGGAAACTTGGTTTTCGACACCCTTAGCCGTACACACTTTATTGAATTTTTGAATAGCTGGGGGGATGTAAAGTCCAGGCTTACAGTGGGGGAGTTTTTTGTGAAGTTTATCCCCCAAAAAGCCGAAAGGGTCTGCATTGGGCCTAAATGAAATCTTCATGTGACCCATGGAACAAGGTTTTTCTGTTCCTTTGTTGCCGGTATTTTGCATGTGAAGCATAATATACATTACATCTTGTTTACTGGGGAACAATCTCCTGAGGAGGTTATCACCTCTGATCCAATGTGTAAACAAGGGCCTCTGGACCTGGACAAACCGGCCTATGAATTTAAAAATGAGTACCAATTGTTTAAGCATGAATGGTACCTGTCATTTTAATTGATCAACATTCTGAGAATATAGAATTCCATTTCAAGAATAACCAAGCCACAAACATCACTGTCATCGCTGTGGGAGAACAAACTGGTGATGTAAACCCTTCTCTGTTCTTGAAAACCAACCTTCCTCCTAGTTTTCAGTGTCAATTCACCCTGGAAGGGAATACCCTAAAAGGTTACACCAGTCCAAAACCAAGAGAAACATTGAGTTTGTGAAACCAGGCAAGAAATAACCTGCTCAATGTCTGATGGACATTCAGAAAAATGTCAAAAAGTTCTTTATTTTTTTTGTTATTTTTTTATTAACTTTGTTTATAATTGCTTTAGCAAATTTTTACAAAACTGTTGCTGCTCGTCCCAGAAGAGCCACATAACAGGGAGAAAACCAGATGAAGGAGAAGACTGAACTAAGGCAGGCAGACAGGGCAGACTTTAGGTCGACCGAGCATGCACCCAGTTTATCGTTCCGGAGAGCGTTCCGCTTCGGGTATCTTTAAAGGATAACCTCTCTCATCGGGATCTTGGTGAGTGGTTACTGTTAAGGAGCGAAGGGTGATCATATGGAACGCCGTCTCTAAGATTTCTACAGTGGCTATAGTCCATCTCGTTTTCTCCCCTGACATTAGCCTGTTCCACCATGTTGAATCTTCCTCTTCTAGATATCCTAAATAATCTGTACGAAGGTTGGACAGGTATGTGGCTCTTACGATTCTTAGCTCCGGGCAGTTGAGGAGAAGGTGTTTTATTGTTTCTGTGTTGGAGGGTTCAGTGCAGAGCCGACAGGTGTTGATGTTTGATTGCATCCTGATCGCCATGATTTCGCGCGTCGGGAGGAGATTGAAACGCACTCTCATATATAGTTCTCTTAGCTGTTGATTAGGGAATTTGGTACAATATGGGATGGGTTCCTTCAGTTTGTTGAAGTTGGGTGGCAGGTCTTTAGTCAGCTTGTTAGTTTGTGCTTTGGCCAACTTCTCTATCCAGTCTTGCACCTCAAGTTTCACTTCCACTCTTTCAGGGTTCATTTTTAGATCGTCTTCTGTGCAAGCAATGACAGCAAGCTTTTCCCTGAGCTTGTCCGTCCATTTGTTCAGGATAGTTAGTTGCCGGTTTGTTATTTCCTCGGCTATGATCTTATATACAGACGGACTGTCTGGCATTAAGGTATTTCTGAGCAGTTGCATTGCGTTTTGGGTCACAGTCGCTTCAAGTGAGAGCAGCCCCAATTCTCTTCTGATAATGTCCATCGAGGTTTCGTTCGGCAGTCCAAGGACCGTCTTCCAAATCAGGCTCTCTAATTTCTGTCCAGATGTCATTTGGCATGCTTAGAGTTGCCCCCATGCCGTATGTTAGGGTTGGCACCACTTTCCCTTTATAGAAAGATATCGCTGGAATTAAGGAGAATTTGCCGTATTTTCTGTCGATGATTTTCATCTGAGTGGTGAGATTTTTTGCTTTTCCCCATAGCACGCTAAAGAAAAAGTTCTTTATTGCCATTTGGTTGAATGAGGAGTAGGAGCCGGTGCTTGCCAGAGCATGACTGAATAATGTAAAGAGCTTCATCTGCAACGGATTATTCAGGAAACTCCCAAAAGATCAGACGATTCCCACATTTAAATTGAATGACAAATGGGAAGTAGTTCCGGAAACACCATACTACAAACATCTTCTGCCTATCAGGGGGACCTTTTTCTCATGTTCTGCTTTAAATGCAAACACACATGCAAAGCCGTTTTGGTGTCATTTTTTACAAATTCAGTTTTCCATGTGAAAGGGACCTTTGAATGTCTTCTACCTTTGTGAATTCAAAAGGCTGCTTTCCTTTTGTAATGACAGGTAAGCCTTTTTACATGGCCCTTCAGTTCCGTTGGTTTGAGACCTTTGATTAAACCCCACATGCAAAATCACCAGAGGCTGTGCTCAATCAGTCAATATTTCTCCTTTTGCTCTCACCCGGGCTCTTCCAATGACAAATGTTACAAGTACATGGAAAGGGGATGCCTGCCTTTTTTGACAGTTCTCATGGTGCTTCCATTTACAATTTCAATGCAGGTAGTTTTTTGATAGATTCTATTTCAATACATCAGCTATGTGTGTTCCACTAGTGACATATTCGAAGCACATGCTCAGTTTGCATTTAGGCTTGTTTAGCACTTGTCAGCATGTGTGTAGCAGCCTTTAATGGCAAGACACAAAACTTCTATATACTCTGTATACCAACCTGTACCTGTTTCCATATTTGAATTATCATTCCTTTTTAAATATATTTGCGAAAGATTGTCGGATTGGACAGTACAAATGAGAAGCTTATGCAAAAAGTTGTTTTAATACTGTTCACCTATCACACTCAGTAGTATTGTTTGTAATAGATAAATGGTGCCCTTCATTGTGATTCGTTTTTGTGTTCTATTTTATTTGCTCACATTGTGTAAGTTTGCCTTTTTTTCCTCATCTATGAATGGCCACAACAAGCAACATATCCAATATCCTTTTCATAGGTGGCACCTCATGAAATATGTAATATATGTTTGCATTGAAGGATGAATTGTCCCACAGATGTGGAACATCCTTATTATGGTGTGTACAATACCATAATGTGACCGTGTAACTCTGGCTAGATTTTGAATAGTGATACATTCCTTGATGTATTGTGGTGCCTGTCCATAAATACACTAATGGATGATGGTGGGTGTTTTATAGCAGATTCCGGCTTTCACTGGCAGCCAGTGTAGATCTCTTCTATGGGCTGAAATAACACTTTAGAAAACACTTGCCGGATAATTCAGAAGAATTTGAAGTCTTCACACACATCCCTTATTAGCACCAGCCAATAAGGTGCTACAATAGTCAGTCCTTGGCATATTAATAGCATGAACCAGCGTGAAACGTATGGTTTGACAAGTCCCAACAAGCGAAGATAGTATTGGGTTCTACTTACAACACCATTTACGTCAGCATCCATTCTCAGAGGATTCTATAGCTACCACAAGGGTTTTGACCCTGGCAACTACTTTGATAAGATGATTTTCAATGTTTAAGCCAATGTATTGTATAAGTAGCTTTGCCTGAGCTTGAGATGGGCCAAAAATCAATAACTCTGTTTTATTTCTGTTTAGGCACAATCCATTGGGTGCCATCCAGCTTTGTATAGGGCCATACATTATGGAGACTCTCTCTGCATCCTGTTCATACTCCCCACTCAGAGTCTCATCAGCATAATTGGTGAATCAGACTCCCAGTTTGTCCAAAAGGTCACACAGTGGTCTACAATAAATGTTGAATAATGATGGAGATATACAAGCACCCTGGGGGACTGCACACTCAAGCAGTTCTAATCCAGATAAGGCATCTCCCCAGACAATTCTTGACCTCTTGTTGCTAAAAAATGAGCTGATCCAGCCCGCCGCCTCTTGCGAGCAATTACATAGGCTTTTTACCCTTTGGATTAGTTTACCACCAAATCAAAGGCTGCTGACAAGTCAAGCAATATCAGCAGCTCCAGTTTGTTTTTGTACATAATTCTAAGCATTTCAGTCTGAAGATCTAGTAAAGCATGTTCAGTTCAATGGAAAGATCTGAAGCCCAATTTTTTGGGATGTAAGCGTGAGATGAAATGAAATCAAAAAGTGATCAGACTAAATGCATGGTGTGAATTTTAAGAATCTGTTTGAGCTCGGTGGCTTCAGGATTCAGTGAATTCCCAAACCTTCTATTAAGGCCGCCTAGCACCAATGTGAAACTATTGGGGTTGTTAAAGGAGGGCAACAAAGCCAAAAACACCTCATAAAAGCCTGGTGTCTCTTGTGGCGGCTGACATAATAACAGAATGTTCAGCCAGTTGTTCGGTGTGGGGTTGGTGTTTAATAACATTATTTCACAGCCACTACATGTAATGGGTGACTTAAAAAGGTTTAGTTCTTTCCTGACCAATTTTGCGACATCATCTCCCTTTCCATGTTTTTGATTTCGTCCAAAAAATGGAAAGCCTTCCAGTGTAGCTAAATCTATATTAGGATTGCTCGAATCTCTCATCCATGTTTCAGTGAGAGACATAATATCCACCTTTTGATCCAACATATGGTCCCAAATCTCTTTGGCGTTTTTGTCCAATGTCCCAAACGATAGTTTGGAGGGTTGCCCAGAGCAATTGCCAGAGGTTTAAGATGAATTCTAAACCTTCCAAACATCCCCTCTTTGTTTTGCTAATTAATTGACTTCATATTGTATCAATTGTGGTTAGAATTATATCAATGATGTTTTTAAGATAGATTATGGTCTGCTAACTAGTTAGACTGAACCTTGTACTAAGCCTCTACATTTCTAATGGTATAGTCTCATTGTGGTGGACATTTTGATATAGGAATTGGTTCCAGGAAATTATATTAATTAAAAGGAACAGTTACTTATTTTCTTTTAGCATTGTATTAATTGTGCATATTGTGTTAAAACTGAAATGTGCTACAACTATGACACACAAATCATCTACCAAATCAACACCGGAAGAGTGACAGACCAAACTCTGACCAACTGCATCTCACAATTCAACAGATGGATGAGCAGCAAAAACCCTAAACTCAACCAGGACAAAACTGAAATTATGATTACGCCCATCAACCACTCCTTTCAACAGCACATACCATGGCCTACCAACATTGGAAAAGACCGAAAGCATCCAAAGTAGGTAAGAATCTCAGAATATTGATTGACAATGACCTAACTCCAAAACTCCAAGTCAACACAGTAGTGAAGAAATGCTACTTCCATCTATGCACATTCAAAAAGATACTACCCAATCTCACCTTCCCACACAGACCACTTGCCATCAACTCTCTCGTAATATCAAGAATAGACATCATCAAAGAATCTAAGTGATCCTGCTGTGGCTGAATTTACCGCTGCCGGAATGTTCGCATGAGAAAGGTGCAAACTACCAAAAGTTTGCACCTTTCTCATGCGAACACACATACATACACCCACACACACAACACACCCACAACCCACCGATAACACCCCCCCCACCCAGAACCTCAGCACACCCCACCCACACCCCCAACATAAACATACCCTACTTACCTTCTTCTTCATGCTGGTTTGCTGTGGCGCCAGTTCCCTTTCACTTCCGTGATAGGGAACCAGCACTGCAGGGTGCTTTTATTTATTTTTTATTTTTTAACAGGGGCTGCAGGCGTGTCCCCCGCAACCTCCGCTCACAATACTGTAAAGTATAGTGAGTGGGGTGTTGCGGGGGAAACCCCCGCAGCCCCCCTTTTTTTTTCTTTTTTTTCCGGGTGTGCTGCGGGTGTGTCCCATACAGTATAGTGAGCGGGGTGTTGCGGGGGACACCCCCGCAGTCTTTTCTTTTTATACTTACATATAATGCTACCACCAAAGGTTTGAACTTTTGGTGATTCAAACCTTTGGTGGTAGCATTATAGGTAAGTATAGTCCATGTGACCGCATCCTCACCAAAATGCATCTTTCTCAGAATGCTGGACTACCTCAGCAGAAAACTGCAACAGATTCAGGACGAAGCAGCAAGACTACTCCCCAGATCTGGTAACAGAGAACATATCATACCAGTGCTAAGATCCCTGCATTGGTTACCAGTCAATAAAAGGCTGCATCTTCCACAGAGCAATTCATGGCTAACGGGCAGAAATCCTGCGAGAACAAATCTCCCTCTATAGATCAAAAAGAACCCTGAGATCCAGCAATGTTGCACTTCTTTACCGCAAAAAGAAATTGGAAATTAATACGGTGGATCAGCCGTCTAATGCATCTCAACAAAACTCACAAACTCTCTCCCCAAGGAAATACACACAATAGAGGAACATCTGACCTTCAGCATATCACTTAAAACCTGGATCTTTGACTTGCCAGCTTATAGCCAAACCACGGTCTAAGAGAAGCACACAACCTCAATAAAATGAGGGATACCACAAATTATGGGGTCCCATTTTGGGACTCCAATGCCAAATCAACCAAGCTGGGCATGTCCACCGAAAGAAAACATAATATTGCTAACCACTGTGCAAAGGGGTTTAGTCTAAACACCAAACAATTTACACAACATCAGCATATGTTTCTCCCCTCCTAACCATTACCCCTACTAAAACTCTCCATATTCCTGCAAACACACCAAACACTTACCAAATACAACACCCACACATGACTACCACAACACCAACTCTAAAACAATACAGCAAAATGCACACCACACATAATTGCAACACGCTCAACTCCAACCCATATAACAGGCACGCAAACGAGCCTGTACAGACTCACATACCCGAATGCCCACTAACCTATATGACCTAAAAGCAAGCCTGACACAGTAACCTTTTTCCTGAACTGAAACTACCAACAGAACAACCAAAACACTTTTGCCCGCTTCCTCTCCTCCCACCCATCTCCCTCTTTCTTTTCAGCTCTGCCAAAGCGCCTGGATATCATGACAATGGCAGCGATGTGAAGTATACATCACAATGACATAACATAACTACATTAATAAAATGTATTTAGAGTATTTAGAGTATTTACAATAGAACAATTTTCATACTAGCCCCAGGCAGTGATTTAGTGTGGTTGTAACACAGTCTCCATATTGGTATCATGGGGTACACCTTTACCGGGTCAAACCACAGCATTTTTGCCGCAATTTTTGTACATGTGACATTTTTGCCGCGATTTTATCACTGCATACCCTACTGAGGGGTTCCTGTGATCTGCAATTGGCTGCGACAATAGTGCTCGATGTTGATGGATTGGTGCACTAACACCTGTATCAGACAGTATTGCCCGATGAACATATCAGTGTTTTTCAAGAGAATCATGACGGAAAGGGGAAGCGGTAAAGGGAAGGGTGAGTTAAGAGCGAGCACAGTGTATTGTATTTTATATTCCCATGTTCTGTTTGTAGTGTATTCAATAGAAAAAGAGTATTCTAAGTGATGATTTCCTGAGGGTCTGTGGAAATAACAAAAATGTTATGGAAAATGTACAAAAGTACACTTGCCATTACAATTAGAGAATTATATTGCACAGAACGAAAAACATTCACAGTTGATTAATTACCAATACAAACATAACCTTCTTGTTGCATTCGATCCACATTGTATTGCAAAACTGTTCCCAAAGGGAATTACTTCCAATATTCAGTGCCAATATGCTAGACTTTACATAACCAATAATATTTTTTTCTGTTAAAAATTATTTTACATTTACATATGCTGTATAAAAATAACATTATTACATAAATGAACAACTAATGATGAGGTCCTGAGCAAAGGGAAGAAGACAAAGGGAGACATGTTATTTATCATAGTGTCTCAGTACATTTATTTTGAAAGCACTTAGTTTGCGTTTCTTAGAAAAGGCAACACATAATTCAGAGACATTATTCTGGCATATTTCTTCCACCTTACATTCACTGTTTTATTTATATACTAGTGGAAAAGCCTGTCTTCACAGGCTAATGTGCGGAAAGGAAGAACATTTCTGAGCTTAAAAATATACATATTTTTGTTAATTGAGATATATGATTTGTATATATATTAAGATATATGGTTTCATCAGATTCACAGTCAAAATCACAAGGAAAACTAGAATAAAACTAGCGCACATCAATCTAAACATAATAAATCTTTCCACATATAATAGGAGGAAAAGAGGGGAAAATGTCCTTAAAATATTATGGGCCTCATCACGACCTCGGCAGTAGCGCTGGCGGTATTAGCGCGGGGGCTATTAGCACGACCACCATAGCCCCCAGCGCTAATAGCACGGGATCACGAGTTGGGCGGATTTGGAAGTCCCCATTCCCCATTGAGCCCATTTGGGAATGCCCCATTCCCCATTGGGCTCAATGGGGAAATTTCGCTCTCATACCGTCGACGGATTTCCCGCCGGCGGTATGAGCGTGAATTCTCGGCGGATTTCACACCAGCTAAGAGCTGGGTTGAAATCCGCCGAGGCCCTGATTCGGCAGACCCTTAAATCCAGTGGTAATAGCGCTACCGCAGAGGTTGTGATGAGGCCCTATGTGATGACATTCAACAAAAGCATCCGGGTTCAGTTATCAGAGACCCTAGCAAACTCCTCTTTCAAGAAGTGTATGAGACCAAAAATAGTTGATTGATTCTCACCCTCCAAAATCCATGCCCATAGATCTTCAGCATCCAGACATTGAGCCTCATTATGAGTCTGGTGGTGAAAATCTGGTGTTACTTTGATGGTGTTCCTACCGTGTATGCCACCGTGTGGTGTCGGAAACGAGGTAGGATTATGGCTTGCCGGCTGCGCACATCGCTAATGCGTGGTACTGGTGGCACCGTCTTCACGTTAACACCATGTAGATGGATGTACCGCCACCAATGTTGGTGGTGCATCCACCTCTGCCGCGTACATGCCGGACACAGCAGCACCACGTATGCGGAGCCAGAAACACCAGAACCAGAAATAGCGTGATCGCCGGAACCAAAAAAGAGGCCAGCGGCCATTACATAAATCACTATCCACTGCAATCTCCCTGCACCAGAAGCCATCCAGCATCAGTGAGTGGCCCAAAACACACAGGATAAGCCACACAGGAGCTGGGTGGGCCTCTTTTTATGGAGGCTGTGTGGATGAGGAGCAAAATAATGTTATACATATACAGGTTCCACAGAACAGCTACCCACCTTCACACGCTACATGCGTGAATGTCCACACTAAGCAAAAATAGAGAACTGTCTTGGTTTATTCAGACAGACGTACAAAATCTCATAAAACATTACATATTTTAATCATTATATACAAACATTCTTTCATCAACATACTAAAACACATGTAAAACATAAACATTATTTGATGCTCACCAAAGATCTTGATCACAAAGCACAATACTACCTAAAAAATGTCTCATGTTATAGAGATAGAAGTGAGGTTAGTTTAAAAAAGGTGAAGGGAATAGTTCGAACAATGTATTGGCCATCTTAATTTTTCATTTTTTCTGATCTTGTATGTCATCTGTACCAAGATAGTTCTCTAGTTTTGCCACGTGTGGCCATTCACACCTGTAGTGTGTGAAGGTGGGTAGCTGTTCTGTGGAACCAACACACACAGGGACATGTCTTCAAGGATACCCCAAAACCGCATGCGGAAGCCATGCTTCAGTGAGGGAGAGCTCACCATGCTAGTGGAGCATATAGTGGACAATGCAGGGGAGCTTTTCTCTGTCGACCAGCGCTGCAGCACGCAGCTCAGACGCAAGGCCATATGGGCAGAGGCAGCCCAGAAGGTGACAGCTGTGGGTGTCACAGCCCGTAGCGTAAAGGACTGCCACAAGAGTTGGGATGACCTCTGCCTAAGGGTGCAGAACCTTCGGGCTGCCCACAGGTGCAAAAACACAGCAACAGGTGGCGGACCACCCTCACCCCTGAAGCTGCTCCCATGGGAGGAGAAGTGCAGCAGTGTGTTGACTCTAGAGGGCATCAAGGGACTCGGGACAGTGGAGGCAGGAGCTGGGACACCTGTAGAGGCTGGTGAGTACATAAAGTGCTCAAATATAAAGCTTAATCATGCTAATCCTGACCCCCTCCACCATCAATACTCATAAATGCCCATGGCACTGCCCACATCACCCTGACCATACCCAGTACTCTAATGCCCCCATCAGAGAATACAGTGCAAAGGCAGTCAGATGCCCTGCCCCCAGGTATGACTCATACACAACCACATGACAATGCACCACACATTAATGCATGTGAACTGACACTTTTGTGTAAGTAGACCACCACACATGTGATCGGTCCAGCAAACACATGAGGATGGGCTATTAGAGTGGCTGCCAGGGCTACAGCAGATCTGTGGTGGGTGCTGTTCTCCTGCCATGCAGAGTTGCAATGTAAACAGTGCCACTGTCAACAACGTTGACATTGCACATGCCTACCCACCCAAATGGGACTGTATGGGACTGAACACAAATGTGAATCAAGAACATCCTGCCACCTGACTTCCTGTTCCCTGTACTAGGTTCATGTGAGTTGAAATGTTAAGTCAGCATATCTACATTGGTAATGGCTCCAGTAGTAAGGTGTCGGTAGCACTGGCATGGTCAATACAGGACCAATAATGAATGTCACCTGCACACTGCAGCACACACACCCATGCTGGGACACCCATATACAGCTGCATGTACCACATGGCTATGGCATAGGCCACGCACCCAGAGCCCCACCCCCATAATCCACAAATGCGCACACAGAAGAACAACTCTCCAGCAGGCCCAAAATACCTATACCACAAAAGATAACCTACGAATGCAACAATGTGCATCCAGGTCACGAGTATTGCATGTGTGTCTGCCATGCTGCCACTGCCAGCACATCACAATACTGGTATGCTCTCACCTGCACAGAGACATGGGCACACACTGATTTTGGAGTGCATGTTACTCATAGGAACCTGGCAGACCTACCATGAACATACCACACACATCCTGGCCAGGCAACCAGGTCACACATCGACTTCAGGTACCCCCCCAAACATTGATATGCATCCCAAATATCTGCACACGGGCAGACACGCATGGCACTACCCACAGTCCAATGTGGGTGTACATGTAGGCATACCCAGCACAGCTGTGTCACATGTGCCATCTGCACAGTGCCTGCAGCGCACTGAAGGCAACCCATGGATGAGATAGACATAACATGACCAATGCCTGCACCCACAATGTGATCTAGCTCGGTGACCATGTTGCATGTAATTGTACAATACTCATCCTGTCTGTCCTCTAACAGCATGCCTTTCATTCTCCCACAGGAACATCATCTGACACTGTTGGCGGACAAGCAGGAACATTGAGGGAGACTGGACATGCACGGCAGACAGCACCCCGTCCCTCAACAAGCTCTGATGCAGGCACCGAGGCCATCAGGAAAGTCAAAACAGCCATGGTACACCATGCTGAGGCGGCTGACACCCCTGCTGTCCCTGTGACACCGAAAGCCTCTCTGGCCATCACCCCTGCTGCCCCTGTGGCACAGCAAGCCCCTGTGGCCATAAGCACTGTTGCATGTGCATTCCCACAGCACTGCCCCACCAGGCCGAGTCCCATGGCACGGTCAGCAGCAGTTGATGAGGCAAGCAGAAACAGCAGCGAGGACAACCAGAACACCCCAGATTACTGGGCACATTCAGCCCCATGAGCCCCAGGCGTCCCATGCGCTCACCCACACCATCAAACCAGGAAATTACTATGCGTCTCCACAGATGGAGGATAGCAAGGACATGCTGCCCACACTGGTGCAGTAGCACCTAGAGTAAGTCACGGCTACAGAGGGAAAGCAACTAAGTTATTGGACGCTGGGTTGCACGTGCCATTGGACGTTCCACCTCTGCAAATATCCTGATGTCATGGAGGGTCAGTGAGGGCAATAGTATCCAATCTAACATTGCCAAAACAATGGTGCTGGCCCTAGGGGCCATCATGACACGTCTACCGCCTCATAACACCCCAATGCCCTCTACTAGTACCATGCCTACTAGCTCCCAGGCAGGCAGCCCCAGGAGAAGGTCAATGCGCCTGTATGGGTCGTCTCAGAGAGGGACAAACATGCTGCCAAGCATGGCAGGAAGTAGTGCTGATTAAATGACACTTCTTCCACAACTTGCTATTTTTGGGCTGGAAGGTGAAAGAGTACGTTTGGGAGGGGGAGGTTGTTTCCATAGTTGGGCTAGGTAGTTGGGGTCTGGGATGTGGGAGGGTACGTTTGGGTGGGTATCGTTGTTGCACCTGTTATCTTTTATCTTTATCTCAATACACTGGATTGTTCATCTGAATAACAATTGGACAATCTTCTTATGTGTGTGTATTAATTATTTAATGTAAGTTTTACAAATTACATGTGTGAAAATGTGCTCATTGTGCTTTTGAGGAATGTTCAGAAATAATTGTGAATAAGTGCTGCCTGTGCATGTTCACCATCCATTGCATGCCACCATGGTCGCACTCCCATCCCATCATCGTCATCATCCCCATCCTCCTCATCTGCTGGGTCCATATCCGGGGGCAGTGCAATGTTCCGTCGAATACACATATTGTGCAGCATGGCACATGCCAGGACAATTTTGCCAACCTTTATGGGGCTATACATTAATGCACCACCGCATCTGCTGAGGCAGTGGAACCTTGCCTTGAGCAGTCCAAAAGTCTGTCTATGATGCCCCGTGTTTGGATGTGTGCCCGGTTGTAGGCCTCCTCATGCCTGTTCAATGGTCATCTAACGGCTGTCATCAGCCATGGCATTAGGGGGTATCCCGCATCACTTGCATGGGAGTGACAGAGAAGTGATTGGATGTTAATGGTGGAAATGTCTTGTCGGTGACGATAGCATGTGCACATTCTCAATATTTTGTTATCACACAACATAGTAGATGCCACAGATGACACAATGCATTTTGCAATATTTGATTGACACAACCTTTCTATATTGAAAACTTTGCTCACTCATTCCTACTGAGACTGTTTTGCCTCCTCAATGTCTGCAGTCATGATATGGCATTCAATACTACTACATGTCTTATTCCTTTGAATATACACAATGGTGTGTTTCTGCCTATTAGGAGCCTCATGTCTTGTATGGTGCTGACAATTAGAGTCATGCACCCGCAGCGCACAAGAGTGAAGACATTGCTGTGTGCACCCGGAAAACTTGGCATTGTGCACATGGGAGCAGCTGCTACTTTCTCACTGGTGTCAATACACCCATTTACATGTCACCATTGCATAGTGTGCCACTCCATGGTTAGGGCCTATTTCCATTAGCCAGTACATGGATTCCCGTGAAATGGCAAACTGTCATGGGCCTAATGCAGCGGTAAACTGGGTGCACTCTGGTGAGTACCTATTTCCCCTTCTGCTACACTGGGGACATGCATTGGTCATTCTACTCACCCAGCAGCCAGGTGCACTGTGGTCAGTGGCTATTTACCTCCCCACTACACATGGGTCATGCATTGGTCATTTTACTCACCCAACAGCCAGGTGTACTCCGATGAGTTCCTATGTACCCCCCACCACTACACAGGGGTCATGCATTGGCCATTCTATTCACCCAGCAGCCAGGTGCACTGTGGTCAGTGGCTATTTACCTCCCCACTACACAGGGGTCATGCATTGGTCATTCAGCTCACCCAAGAGCCAGGTTCACTCTGGTCAGTGCTTATTTACCCCCACTACACATGGGTCATGCATTGGTCATTCTACTCACCCAACAGCCAGGTGCACTCTGGTCAGTGCCTATTTACCCCCCCCCCCCACTACACAGGGGTCATCCATTGGTTATTCTACTCACTCAACAGCCAGGTGTACTCTGGTCAGTGCCTATTTACCCCCCCCACCAGACAGGGGTCATACACTGGTCATTCCACTCACCCAACAGCCAGGTGCTCTCTCCAATGTGACGTGCCATGTACCTTGGCAACGTGGAGTTCCGCAAGGCCATTGAGTGTTGTGTTGATCCCGGAAAATGTGCAAAGCAATGGGTGATGAGGTGTTGAGCATCACAGACAATCTGCACGTTGAGGGAGTGGAATTGTTTGTGATTTCTATACACTGCCTCAATGGCATGTCTGGCAACCAACTCCACATGGGTGCAGTCCAACACACCAATGCAATGGTGTGGTAGCACCGTGGGGGTCACTTTGTGGTGATAGTGCTTCCACATTTGTGAGTCTGAATGTGTCGGTATGGAAAATGGTGCTGGTACGGTGCTACCGGTACCGTTGATTCTGGACCAGCAAAGTTGTAATGAGGCCCATTGTCTTTCAGGATAAGACTTCCTATGTAAATATATTATTTGGTGTATTTTAATGTAATTAATGTTCATAGAAAAAACATGTTTTGTGAAGGATCTTGCTCCTTTTACATGGACGAGTTTTAACCTCAAACAAAAACTCACAGAATCTGTTGAAAGTTCAGCATAGTACATGTAGCCAATTGTTGTATCTGCTCCTCATTGTCTTGGATTCCACTTATGAGTTTTGGACTCACATATGTTCAGGGATGTCAGAGTAATACAATTTGCGTGCAGCATGACTTGAAGTAGAGATGAGATCAAATAAAGTACATTGAAGTCAAATAAGGATGTAAAATGTACATGAAGAACATTATTGATATAGTAATACATACCAAGAAATATTACAATGAATACTTACATAATACATAAGTACAATAAAAAAGAAGAGTAATTAATCGTGTTGGAGAAATAGTACTTAATCAAATTAATTTCTGTTTATATATTTTTTTTAAATGTGAGTATTTTCATATTGTATGCAACTTGAAGTATGCTGCTAAAGTGGTATCCCTGTCTTGGGTCTTTACCGCAGCTAATTCTATGTTATCATTGTTGAAATACAAATTTTTCAATTGGAAGATGAACTTGAATTCTTAATGGTGAATGCGTGAGGCAGCAGCTCCCTCTAGCTGTGTTAATAGGCGAAGCGGGCAGGACTGCTTCAGACAAACATAAATCTGGCCTTTTATTAATTATATAGTATTATACATTCAATCACACACATCGGCAAACACATATTATTCGCATCATGATTCCTGTTTTTCTTTCAACCAGTTTTGACTGTGCTGTCCCCAATCGCTCTTAGTGACTCTGGGCCTGATTTACAAGGCATTTTTTAATGGGATTTTCCCTATTGAAAAGCATTTTTGTAAATATGGCCCTCTGTCTTCTTCAGGGTACCTGTTTCTCTTAAAGATGGATAATTCCATATGCAAATTGGAGTGACATTAGGTACCTGCAACTAAAACCGAGAGATTCAATCAGTAAAACTGCAATGGTGTCAAGTGTCTCCCTATCACTCAATGTAACGCTCACCTGGCTCCCACGGAGGTGCGGGCGTGGCTGGGACTGCTGTGACCTCTTCTGCAGAGATGCGTAAAACCCGGAAGATGGACTGGACTGGATTCCCCAACCTGGCTTTTCTGGCTCGGAGGAATATCCCAGTGTGTGAAAAGGAAGGGTTAATAGTCTGTGGGTGATGTTCCGACCTCCCACTTCCCTTCTCTCCCTCCGTGAAACCCTTTTGGGATTCCCTGCGAAGACTCACCAAGGGACCAAAATGACGAGCTCTCCATCCTGCTTCTGATGCAGGGGCGCGTTGTGATTCCAGTTACTTCACTGGATTGATGAGTTTAAACTAGTTTGTCCATTCCCGTCGTACCGCAAATGTTTATGGCAAGTTTGGGTTTATATTCACTCATCTGTTCTTTCCTTCGCAGGTGCTGGAGAAGATTCCGGGCTGCAGGCGATTTGGATGAAGCCAAATTCTGGTAAGAATTCCGATGAGAGATTCCTTTGCAGTTTTAAGTATCTCCTTTAATGTCCAATGTCTTTTTCCCCATAGGGGCTGGGGTACTGCAATGCCGGAGGTAAGGCGCCGACCGGAAAAGAGCTGCTGTGTCTCTCTTGCAAATGGCTAAGTCTTGAGTGAGCGTATTGCTAATGTTCTCACATGCTCTCACTAATACAATGTCTGTTTCTTTTCCCCTTAGGGGCAGGGGTGCTGAGATGCCGAAGGTATGGCACAAACCCGACGGCGGAGAGGGAATTGAACCACAGGTAAATTCTACTTAGATTCGTGTTTCCCTTCTCACCTCTCTTTCTCCTTCCTTCCAATAGGTGCTGGATGGCGGTGGAAGCTCCGGATGGACGTCGCAGGACTCGAAAACGCCACATGCAGGTGAGTGAAATGCAGCGTGCTGCGCGCGTCGCGATGCGCGTTTAAAATGTTTGCCTTCTTTACAGGATCGTCGGCGTGCAGAATCCGGAGTGCAGATGTATCAGGTAAGGTTCTTGTTTTCACCTGTTCTCTTCCCTTTTCTTCTTTAGGTGTTTCCAGGATGCTGGCAGGCGTGATGGAGGACCAAGGCAGGAGCAGGCACGGTGAGCGTCCAGCTGCTAAGTACAGAACAACGCGAAGCGTGGTCTGCTGCTTGGGTGTGGCTTAAATAGCCTTTCAAGTAGTTCCAGGTATGTATTCTTCCCCCAGAAATATGTATTCCTCCACCGGTCACACCCTAGAGATCAAGTAGTTCCTAGAAAAATAGTTCCTTCCAGTCTTGGAAGTTGCAGCATGGTCTGCACAGGTAAGTTTACACCAAGCACTACTCCCAACCTACTTCTGTATGAGCCTGGCGCCGATGGCGCCAGGACTGATGTCCCCTATGAGCCTGACGCCATCTGGGGCTGCTGGGACTTCCCTTGAATGCATGGTGTCTGTCTCTGAGGGTGCCGGGCCTGGTTTGGCTCCTTGAAGGCAGGCATCATGACAGTACCTCCCCCCAAGGCCCCTCCCAAGGGTGTCCAACCTGGAGGCCTCGGTGTATTTGGGAACTTCCGGTGAAAATTTCGTATTAGTCGAGGTGCATGTACATTCTCACTTGGTTCCCAAGATCTTTCCTAAGGTCCATATCCTTTCCAATCAATCAGATAAAAGAGTTTTGACTTGGACATCTTAGAATCCAATATGTCCTTAACTTCGAATTCTAATTCCCCATCTATTGGAATTGGTTCTGGTGGTTTGCATAACCTGGTTCCGGGTGGTACTGGTTTCAACAGGGATACGTGAAAAACGGGATGGATTCGCATATTAGGTGGCAGATCGAGTTTGCCGGCTACCGGGTTAATGATAGCTTTGATTGAATAAGGCCATATATATCTTGGGTTAAAAGTTCATGGACCTTTAAGCGGTAAATGTCTAGTTGCAAGCCACACTTGGTCTCCTACTTTGTAAGGAGGTACTTTACTTCGATGTAAATCAGCATTTTCCTTGTACCTTTCTTTGGCTTGTTGTAAACGAGTCTTTGCTTCCTTGAAGGCTTGGGTTATTGTGGCATGTAAATGAGCCACGGCGGGCATTTCAAGGCTTTGAGGGGATTCAAGGTCCGAAGTCCTGGGTTGATGGCCGAATAGGGTATAGAAAGGAGTCTGACCCGTTCCAAAATGCACAGAATTGTTGTACGCGTACTCGGCAATCCATAGAATGTCCTTCCAATTACTCTCAGATTGAGGTAACATACACCGCAGATACTGTTCCAGGGTCTGGTTTGTTCTTTCGGTTTGACCATCGGTTTGAGGATGGTGCCTGGTGGATAATCGCACATCAACTTGGGCCATTTGGCAACACCTTTTCCAGAAATGAGAAATAAATTGACTTCCCCGATCAGAAACCAATATGGTTGGGAAGCCATGTAAACGAACAACATTTTCAAGAAATTCCTTTGCTAAGGTGGGGGCTGAAGGCAACCCCTTCAATGGGATAAAATGAGCCATCTTGGAGAAGAGGTCTACAATCACCAGGATAGTATTATACCCATGACTAGGAGGCAGGTCAGTTATAAAGTCCATCGATAAGGTGTGCCACGGTGCCGGAGGGATGTCCAGGGGCCGTAAAGGACCGGCTGGTTTTTGCTTCTGACTTTTATTTTGGGCGCACACTCCGCAGGTCATCACAAAGGATTTAATATCCTTTCGCCAGGATGGCCACCAGAAATGCCGTTTGATCTTTTCCTCTGTTTTAGCGATGCCCGGGTGTCCTTCCATTAGTGTATCATGAAAATGTGCTATAACGAGTTCTTGCAATTCCTTGTGAGGCAGAAATAACCGCCCTTGGAAATAGGGTAAATCATTATTAATGGAATAGTTTGAGCCTTTCTGGCTCCATTCTTGTAAAGCTGTAGCGTCGAAAAGCAATTTAACTCTACCTTGAACATCCTCGATAGTTTGAGAAGAGATTACACCCAAAATCCTCTGTTCGGGAATAATCGGAACTGGCTCTAGACTTGAGGCAATGTCACCCATTCCAATTTGAGATAGAGCGTCTGCCTTGCCATTCTTGCAACCCGGGCGATATGTGATTATAAAGTCAAATTCTGCAAAGAACAGAGCCCAACCGAGTTGACGAGAAGATTGAGCTTTGGCCGTTTTCAAGTATTGTAAGTTCCTGTGATCTGTAATCACTGTAACGGTGTGTCTTGCGCCGAGCAGGTAGTGACGCCAAGCTTTGAAGGCTGACTTAATAGCCAACAGTTCCTTGTCTGTGATTCCGTAGTTCACTTCAGGAGCCGAGAATTTCCTGGACCAAAAGGCTACGGGATGTAGTTGATTTGAAACTTGATCCCTTTGAGAAAGGACAGCCCCCATGGCTAAACTAGAAGCGTCGGTTTCCACAACGTAAGGGCGGTCCGGACAAGAATGTTTTAACACAGGTGCGGAGGTGAATTTAGTTTTTAGTTTCTGAAAGGCTTGTTCTGCCTCCTTAGACCACTCGAAGCGTCTGTTTTTTCGTAGGAGCGCCGTGATGGGTTGAACCACTCGAGAAAATTCTGGGATAAACCTTCTGTAAAAATTGGCAAAACCTAGCATACTTTGAACTCCTTTCACAGAACTAGGAGACGGCCATTTGAGGATCGCATCCACTTTCCGTGAGTCCATTCGGACTCCTTTAGGTGATAGGACGAATCTGAGAAACTCAACTTCCGTAACATGAAAAAGGCATTTTTCAAGTTTTGCAAACAGTTTGTGCTGGCGCAGTTTTTCCAAGACAGTTCTAACATGTTTTCGTTGATCGGATTCCGAGGAGTAGTACACCAGGATGTCATCAATATATACAATGACACAAACATCGATGAGTTCTCGAAAAACGTCATTCATAAAATATTGAAAGGCAGCAGGTGCGTTGCACAACCCGAAAGGCATTACCTGGTACTCAAAGAGTCCATATTTGGTGCGGAAGGCAGTTTTCCATTCGTCGCCTTCTCTGACGCGCACCAGGTGGTAAGCTCCCCTTAAATCTAACTTAGTATAGATACAAGCATCTTTTACCTGGTCAAGGAGCTCAGGGATCAAGGGCAGAGGATAACGATTCTTGACCGTTATCTGATTTAAGGCGCGGTAGTCAATGCAAGTTTTATGGTCGCCTTCTTTTTTCGGTACGAATAATAGAGCTGAGGAAGCAG
Organism: Ambystoma mexicanum; assembly: GCF_040938575.1. Taxonomy (NCBI): domain Eukaryota; kingdom Metazoa; phylum Chordata; class Amphibia; order Caudata; family Ambystomatidae; genus Ambystoma; species Ambystoma mexicanum. The sequence continues at coordinate 850,167,250 of NC_090935.1, forward strand.
GTGACTTTGACGGGCGAATAAAACCATTGGCAAGGTACTGATCCAAATACTGTCGCAAATGAAGGTTCTCCGGTTCAGTAAGGGCATATATTCTACTACAAGGCGGTTGAGCATTGGGTACCAGGTCGATCTGACAATCATATGGCCGGTGAGGAGGTAAGGTGTTGGCCTGTTCCTTTTGGAAGACGTCTTGAAAGTCTTGATACTCAAAAGGTAATGGTACTGTTGTGGAGGTTACTGAGGCTAGACCCATCTGTGGATTTCCTGGATAAAACTTTTGTGCACAATCAGGGAAGGTTATGCTCTTTGCTCACCAGTCAATTCGAGGATTATGTGTTTCTAACCAAGGGATCCCTAAGATTACCTGAAATTGTGGAGCCTTGATTAGGTCAAACACTATGGTTTCCCGATGGCCATCTTGGCCAACCAGTGTCATTTCCATGGTAGAGTGTGTTACCGGCCCGGAGGTAATTTCAGTTCCATCAACCGTGGTAATGACATCCTTTGTGGTTTTTGGACAGAGAGGGAGACCAATCCTGGAAGCCAATTCAAGGTCAACATAATTTCCAGTAGCCCCACTGTCGAGGTAGGCTTTTATTCCGTCCAACCGTTGAGGCTGTTTTGGATATATGAGGACCATAGGCATGATGAAATGCGAGGTCAAAGAGTCTGTCTTCACGCTCGGCAAGCGGACCTCTACGCTTGTCGGGCTTGGTCGTTTCCCGAATCAGGTTCTGGAAGATTACTGTCTGTGGCTCCAACCACCTTCTTAGGTGGTTTTACCGGGCAATCCCGCAGGAAGTGTCCAGAAGCTCCACAGTAAAGACATAATTGTTTTTGTCTTCTTCTTTCTCGTTCTTTCTGAGTTAGTGGTCCTTTAACTCCCCCAATTTGCATTGGCTCTGAAGTGTCGGTACCCTTGGGGCTTGTGTGGGTTTTGATCAGAACTCGGGTTTCAAATCTGGACCGATCCGCTTTTCTATTCTGCAGTCTATGATCAAGTTGGACCACTAAGTCAATGTATTCTGTGCAGAGTTGAGGCGGGTTCACTATTTGAGCAAGAACGTCTTTTAGTTCTCCACGCAGACCTCGGTGGAATAATGTAATTCTTTTATTCTCAGGCCACCCAGTCTCTACGACCAATCTGTTAAATGTGGCTATATAAGATAGGAGATCTTGGTTTCCTTGCCGCAAAGACAGAAGTTCGTTATCCAAGGCCTCACCCTGAGCGTGTCGAGCGAATAATCTTTCCATGCTTGCCTGGAAGCCTTGAAAGTCCTGAAGGATTAGGTCGTCTTGATTTACCAACGGAATCGACCAATCGGCAGCACTGCCGCTGAGATAAGATAGCACAAAAGCCACCTTGGTTTGGTCATTAGGGAAGGCCCCAGGTCTGCATATGAAATGTAAACGACATTGATTCATGAAAACGGCGTATTTCTTGGGATCCCCAGTAAAACGCTCAGGGGGGGCCAGAGGCATATTTCCTGGCAGGTTAATTTGCACCGGGTTAGTTGAAACCATCGGAGTGGAATTCATCCCGGAGCTGGGTAAAGGCGTTTGTCCTGCCTGACTCTGCAAAAGCTGTTTAGCCAAATCATCAGTTCGTTCTTTGGATAAGATTAGTTCCCTTCTAAGGGCGTTAGTTTCCTGGCGGGCGGCATGCACTTCTGCCCGTAATTCCCCCAATAATTGGGCCAGTTGGTCTGTCTCGGAAGTCTCCATGGTGCCTGGGTGGGAAATTATGGGTAGGCTTCGCGTTCTGTAACGCTCACCTGGCTCCCACGGAGGCGCGGGCGTGGCTGGGACTGCTGTGACCTCTTCTGCAGAGATGCCTAAGACCCGGAAGATGGACTGGACTGGATTCCCCAACCTGGCTTTTCTGGCCCGGAGGAATATCCCACTGTGTGTGAAAAGGAAGGATTAATAGTCTGCGGGTGATGTTCCGACCTCCCACTTCCCTTCTCTCCCTCCGTGAAACCCTTTTGGGATTCCCTGCGAAGACTCACCAAGGGACCAAAATGACGAGCTCTCCATCCTGCTTCTGATGCAGGGGCGTGTTGTGATTCCAGTTACTTCACTGGATTGATGAGTTTAAACTAGTTTGTCCATTCCCGTCGTACCGCAAATGTTTATGGCAAGTTTGGGTTTATATTCACTCATCTGTTCTTTCCTTCGCAGGTGCTGGAGAAGATTCCGGGCTGCAGGCGATTTGGATGAAGCCAAATTCTGGTAAGAATTCCGATGAGAGATTCCTTTGCAGTTTTAAGTATCTCCTTTAATGTCCAATGTCTTTTTCCCCATAGGGGCCGGGGTACGGCAATGCCGGAGGTAAGGCGCCGACCCGAAAAGAGCTGCTGTGTCTCTCTTGCAAATGGGTAAGTCTTGAGTGAGCGTATTGCTAATGTTCTCACATGCTCTCACTAATACAATGTCTGTTTCTTTTCCCCTTAGGGGCCGGGGTGCTGAGATGCCGAAGGTATGGCACAAACCCGAAGGCGGAGAGGGAATTGAACCACAGGTAAGTTCTACTTAGATTTGTGTTTCCCTTCTCACCTCTCTTTCTCCTTCCTTCCAATAGGTGCTGGATGGCGGTGGAAGCTCCGGATGGACGTCGCAGGACTCGAAAACGCCACTTGCAGGTGAGTGAAATGCAGCGTGCTGCGCGCGACGCGATGCGCGTTTAAAATGTTTGCCTTCTTTGCAGGATCGTCGGCGTGCAGAATCCGGAGTGCAGATGTATCAGGTAAGGTTCTTGTTTTCACCTGTTCTCTTCCCTTTTCTTCTTTAGGTGTTTCCAGGATGCTGGCAGGCGTGATGGAGGACCAAGGCAGGAGCAGGCACGGTGAGCGTCCAGCTGCTAAGTGCAGAACAACGCGAAGCGTGGTCTGCTGCTTGGGTGTGGCTTAAATAGCCTTTCAAGTAGTTCCAGGTATGTATTCTTCCCCCAGAAATATGTATTCCTCCACCGGTCACACCTAAGAGATCAAGTAGTCCCTAGAAAAATAGTTCCTTCCAGTCTTGGAAGTTGCAGCATGGTCTGCACAGGTAAGTTTACACCAAGCACTACTCCCAACCTACTTCTGTATGAGCCTGGCGCCGATGGCGCCAGGACTGATGTCCCCTATGAGCCTGATGCCAACGGCGCCAGGACTGAGTCCAAAGGGCCCCCATCTGGGGCTGCTGGGACTTCCCTTGAATGCATGGTGTCTGTCTCTGAGGGTGCGGGGCCTGGTTTGGCTCCTTGGAGGCAGGCATCATGACACTCAATCTCTTTGAATAAAATAAAATAAAGAGGATTAATGGGCAAGTACAATTATTCCAGAGAGGAGTGAACACGTTCACATCTGATGTAGCCAAGAACACTAAATTGGACTATGAATGTTCTTTATGAACTACGATCAATGGGTATTTTTTGCACAATGAGGGACATTGTAAGACCTGTGGTTTTGAAACTGAAAGAATTTGAGTCTTTGTATAGGCCCAGCCTTCAAAAGGATTCAAGTGAACTGAATGTATTGTTTGTGTTAAATAGGCCCAGCCTTTGAAAGGACCCAAGAGGGTCAAAACACTTGTTGACCCACATTTGTGTTAATGGTTGCTTTGGCATGGGGCAACTAATAAGACCTACATGTTTATAATTAAACATATTACCCAACAAGGGCATCTAATTTTCATTGTTGACTGATCCATTCACATTTCGGAATTAGTGACAACGTAAACTCCCTACTCAACTTTTTCTGTTCATATTGCTTGTGCAGGTCGGGATTATCCTGCAGCTGTAAGAAGGTTCTGCAGTCACACGTTTTCTATGTAATGTTATCCAGATCTATTTATTCCAAAGCGCCCTTTACCTGGTATATCCCACTTGCTTCTCAGCCCCTTCACAAATGTGTTTCACTATTCTCCCACCTACCCTATCCCCTGCCAGGGTCTCAATTCTACTCATAATGTTACACTACGTCTACCCTTGCCTTCCATTTACTTTTCCGAGCACTGGAAAGGGTTTGATCCTGGAGGACAAGAAAACCAGGGACAGTCACACAAAAGACAAGACGATGTGCGTCCCCTAAATTCAGCCCATTAACTCTTTGGAGTTTAATCTCGTGTATGTCAAGTGTTGTACTACCTTGATACACATATCTCGTGTCCGCTCAAATACACGTCATCTGCAATGCAAATTCTGAAATTAATGTGTTTGCTATAATCTTGGTTGGATGCCAAATCAGAGAAACTAATTTTCTGTGGCATGTGCTAGCCTGATGAAGCATGCTATACACAATTCGTGCCATTGTGTAATGTTTCTGTTGTGGGTCTGTAATAGTTCTTGCTATTTGGGGGAAGTATTATTGACTGAGATGTTTTGGTTTAGGCTTTTGTGGGGAACTCGGTGAAATAGATTTTGACGCTGGATAGTTTTTTATGTGTTTTCTTGGGACAAATAGAATGACTATTTTTAAGTTTTACAATTATTCACTGTTCAAGGATGTATTAACCACACTGCACTACTAATGACATGTTATTTTACTGTTTTAAGACATTTGTATTTTCTTCCGTTTTTTCATTTGTGGAAAGCTTACTTTGTCGGCTGAACACAGAAAATACAAATAAAAAAAGTTCTTGCTATCTCTCCAGCTATGCTGCTCTATATTTACATAGGAGAGATGTGACATCAACCAGCGTTCCACTGGCAAGTCAACAATCTGGAAACACGCTCGCCATTGTGTTGCGTTTCCGTCACCCACTGAGCATTCTGCGCACCTTGGCAGCTATGCACGAGTAGGTTGTTTTAGTAAAAGAGAAAGCACGTTAAGATGCAAGTCACAGGAGGCAGTTTTAACCGGAGCCTGGGTGCTGTGCGCTAATGGCCATCACATGTTTGAAACCAAGCCATAGATCATATTGATGAAGGAAATTGGCCGGGATTTGGCAAGCACATTATGTGATTGCCACGTAGGAGTCGATATCAAAGCATTGGGTGTCCTCAGACCCCCACTCAGTCCCCCATTGACAGGTTGACCCCCCTCCCAAGGAGGCATCTGCTGATGAGAGAACAGTACAAGCAGTGTGCACTATATCTCTGTAAGAGGCCTGGATGGGTCGATTTGACGCAAGCTTTCCTACGGTTAGTTGTACTAATTTTAGAAATGTTCGTACGTGTTGTGTTTTTATTATACTTTATGTTCCGCTTAAGTTGGTATTAGTTCCAGATATGCGAGGCCATTTTGGCTCACACGTCTGAAACGGGCCACATGAAAGCTGGCAATTCCGTCCAGGCGTCATATTCTGCCGGCACAGTGGTTTCAGCAGTCCTCTAATGTATGTGCTGCGCCGGGAATGGCGGTTTCAACAGGTTTACCTTGGCCGGCCATACACATGCTATATTTAAGAAAGTGAATTTCATGAACATCGAGGTGGAATTTTGGGCTCATATGGCCACAGAAATACAAATTCTTGTTGCCAATATAAACTAAGGAGTCTATCGAGAAAAGCGAGTCATGGTGTTCGAAAGAACGGTGCCTTTAGTTCTAAAATATTAACATTTCAACGTCCCAGGGAGTTGCAGGGAGACCTGGCAGTGGACTCCATCTGCCCCCTGGACTATGAAACTTTTGTCTAGTGAAAGGCTAAGTTGGGGCGAGAAAAGGGCTTGGAAATCCCCAAGAAACAAATGCAGAAATGTTTCGTTTCTGGGGGTTCTCTGCTAAAACTAATCTGCATGATCATTCTTATATATTTTGTTTCAGTGGCATATTTTATTCAGTGCACTGATATTATCACAATCGAAATTTAGCAGACTACATTGGACAGGCATGGTACACGCTGTGCTTTACAAGGCCCAGTTAATTTAGCTCAGGTTGCACGTAGTGTGTTATTCAGGCCCATTGGGCATCGGTGAGTTATACAAAAGCATCCAAACTAGGAAGTAAGTTGGAGGGGCACCAAGAAGACAGTGTATGTCAGATAAAGGTGTATCCAATGGAAGTGAAGCAAGTGATACTAGCATATCCCAGCCGCGTTTATCTCTGACATTGCTTTCAGCTGCGTTAGTTTAGACAGAAGGATAAAGAAATGCTAGAGTCAGGGATGGAACTGGAAAAAAGTTTCTTTGAGAAGTCACCTAGGGTAGGGCAGGGTCTCGGAGTCAGTGGTTAGGGATATGGTGCCAAGGCTAGGGAAGTCATGGCAAGCGGGTGTTTGTATTTTAAACAATTGTGAAAATACAAAGGGCTCCACATCACCTTTAAACCACCCTCCCTATATTTAAAACCTTATAGAAATAGAACACTCGTATCATTATTTTACCCATCCTGAATAGAAGCCCACAATTACCAGAATGTAAATTAATGTAAGTGCAAAACAATCTCCCTGGGTTTTATAGCTGTGCTATCAAACTTGAAAGATGCACTGGGAAAGAAAATACATAATTGATATTATCCCCCGATTGAAGTCATTATTTTGCATAGCATGAATCTTTATGATTCCTTCCCATGTCTGATCATCCACCACTCCTTAAGGGATATATGTCACCGAAAATAGCCACCCTAAATTACCCACTCACCCTTGTGTCTGCAACCATCGAATGTGAATCACCCTTTAACATGCTTCAGTGAAAAACATGGAGCAGAGCTCCCCAGAGTCCAGCATTCTGTATCCAAGTGCTTGGATTTGGAACAGCTGATCACTGCATCAGTGAGGATGTGATTTTGGTATCCCGGAACTGGACTATGAATGTTCTTCATGAACTACGATCAATGGGTATTTTTTGAACTATCGGGGACATTGTAAGACCTGTGATATTGAAACTGAAAGAATTTGAGTCTTTGTATAGGCCCAGCCTTCAAAAGGATTCAAGTGAACTGAATGTATTGTTTGTGTTAAATAGGCCCAGCCTTGAAAAGGACCCAAGACGGTCGAAACACTTGTTGACCCACATGTGTGTTAATGATTGCTTTGGCATGGGACAACTAATAAAACCCACATGTTTATAATTAAACATATTACCCAACAAGTGCATCTAATTTTGATTGTTGACTGATCCATTCACGTTTCGAAATTAGTGACAGCGCACACTCCGTACTCAACATTTTCTGTACATTTGTGAAGGGGTTGCTGCCAGGGAAGGTTGACAGTCAAGTGGGTGGAATAAACCAAAAATGTGGTGCTCATGTATTATTTTTCTATTTTTTGTCTTTGCTCGTCAATTAGGGAGTTGGGGCATCTATATATCACCTTTGTCAAGTCTACTGCCTCCACTCGCTGCTCTTAATGCCTCCACTCGCTGCTCTTAACTTGGCTGGAACCCATAGCTAACATCTACCTGAGCAAATGGAATGGGCGGAGACTGCAACGATTCCTTATGGCAATTCAGGACAATCATACACACCCTTAGCACTTAAGGGAAACAGGAGCCTTAATTTGGAAAATCATGCTTTGGCATGAACAGTCTTTGGTAAATTATTCCAAAGTCTGGGTCCTAAATCTGAAATCCCCTCATGTCAAACAGCCAATCATCGAGATGAAGAGACTGATCCTCCATAGACCAAAGGTTCCAACCTGGCATATATCCAGTGAGGCTTTCTTTAAGGTAGGCAGGATCAGCCTCATCAATGTATTTGTAGATGATGAAGAAAATGCAAAGATGAATTCTCTACTCTTATAGAAGCTACAGCAGGTTTCTGCAAGTTCATGGTACATGATCATTTTTCAATGTACAGGAACCAATACATATCTAGCCACATGGATTCTGCTAACGTGTTTCAATGAAGTACCCCCCACGTGTGTGCATTACAATAGTCCTAGCAACTAGTCAATAATGCACCTACCACAACAGTGCACATTTTCAGTGGTATGCAGGGACAAACCCCTCAGAGGCATCTGATGTTAAAATAGCATCCCTTGTAAATGGCCTGTTACCAACTATAATATTTAAGCATTTCACCTCAGAAAACAACTTGACACGTTTTCTGAAAGTATGGGGAGTATAGGGTGGGAGTGGGGATTACTTCTTAGTGTTACCAGGTCCTCCTCCATCTGCCCACTGACTAAGAGGCCACAAGCTGTTGCTTATCAGGCTGAGATGGCATCCAAGCATCGTAAATGTATGGTCAAGCCGGTTTTCGTTTAGCTGTAACTGCTTTGGGTAGTAAAATGGAATGGCATGCTTTAACGTCAAAAAGAACCATTCTGGAACTGAATCAGTGCACCAGACGGTTCGACGGAATATTACAGGCAACAGCTTGAAGGACCTTTTTCGCATCCTGAGAGACACACCTGCCACTGGCCATCGACATTTAACAGGAATTCGGTCCCCTTAACTTAACCATTCCTGCCTTGAGAAAGACCCTTCGGGTTGAAACATGTGTTGGCTGACCACCTTCTCCAGACATTGCATCTAGACCATGATCCAATAAAAACGCACTTGAAGAAACCACAGCAAAACGCGTGAGACCCTCTTATTAAAAGACAGGTCAAATTGTTATACTTTAATAGCAAGGTAACCAGGACTTCTTTACAAACCTTTTCCATAAGAGGTATTGGGTTTACCTCTTTCAACCTGTGACCCTGCAAAAGTAAAACAGAATTCAAAAAACCATTTACAGAGCTCAGCACGGGAGTGTTCGCTTTCTAGAACTCAAACCCCTCTCTGTATTTAAGCATTTAACCTCAGAAAACAACTTGACGTTTTCTCTTGACGTTTTCTGAAAGTATGGGGAGTGTAGGGTGGGAGGGGGGATTAATTCTGAGTGTTACCAGGTCCTCCTCCATCTGCCCCCTGACTAAGAGGACACAAGCTGTTGCCCATCAGGCTGAGATGGCATCCAAGCATCGTAAATGTATGGTAGAGCAGGTTTCCGTTTAGCTGTAACTGCTTTGGGTAGTGAAATGGAGTGGTATGCTTTGACGTCAAAAGGAACCATTCTGGAATAATGAAAGTAGTTATAAAAGAAGTGGATCTGTTAACAGTAAAACATAAAAAGAATAGATCTCAGTTCCTGATAGTTCCTGCTCACTTTGACCTCTGAAAAAGGCCATATTCAAGACAATTTTCAGGGGATAGGCTACTAGTTTCATAAAAATATCAAACAACTTACATTTTCAGACACTATTAAATCAGTTCTGAGCTGTAATTGGAACCAACTCTTTGTGTCTCAGTGGCAATGCAGAAGAGGACCAAAAACACACATACAAACAAATGGATAAAAAATCATTCTATCTGTCTTCCTGATAGAGGTTCATCCGTGAGCCATGTGTATGTCACAATGTGTGAAGCACGTCACCAGTACACTCGCTGTCTAGAAGCAATACCCTTATTCCTTGCCAAGCCTAATAAGCACCATTCTTTAGCAAGGACAGACCCTCCTTTGCCACATAAGAGCCATCCTCCTGCACATTGTGCGTGAGAAATATCATATGTCCTAATGCTTCCCTTAGAGAAGGCATATATCTGATTTGAACCCAAATAGCCCAATGCTAACTAAATAATCCACACGCCGGACATTTTAAGCACCCTGAAGATGTATTTTTCGGATGGTTGTAGCACGCAATTTAGTATGTTTACAAATACTCGCCATTTAAAGTAAACTTCTTCAACTAGCTAAGGATTGGTTCCCCAATGTTACTAGCACATTCCTGCTGATACCATCCTTATTTCGAGGTGTCATTCATTCAAAATACAGTGCTCTCAGTTCCCGGAGTTACCGGATTAGCAACACCGGGTCCTAATAGCATTAACACCCTCTCAGGCATGGGTGTTATCAGCCTGGGGACACTTGTTAAATGCCCTCTATACGCTCAGGCTTTTAACTCGGGCCCAGAGCAGATAACACGCATTACTGAAATGCCTTTCTGTATGTGTGTGCTGCATCGGTTTACAAAAGAAGCATGAGGAATGATTCTGGGGGGAGTAAAACAGATGTACTGGTGTGAAGGATAACTGAAAATGGAAGAAGATATTCTGTTTATGCCCTGAAAGAGCATGGATGACATAATGGAAAACTTGATATGTATGGAGCCTCGACTATTACCTATCTCTCTGATCCTTTTGTTGTAAGGAAGCTTCCATGAAATGCATTTAGTGGACCTCGGGCATCCTGAAACAGCTCCATAAGCACACGTTCCTGAATTTGTCTTGGTGGGCATATCAGTCGGTCAGAGGCAAATGGTTTCTACTGGATCCTGTTGCAGTACATGTGGTTTTGATATTGGACAAAGACGAAAAAACAAGGGAAATACAAAATGAAAAACCCATGCACCTCTCGATAAAAACAAAAAAAAAACTTTATAGCAAAATGAAAAACCATGGTTTGCTTGCATCTATCGTCCAATTATTTATTTATCGGGTATTTGTAATGTGCCTATACACAGTGCTTCAAAGTTAGACAAAACGGTGGGGGAAACAGGGAGGACAAAACAAAAACGATCCAACTAGGCCTTGTGACATTTGGAACGAGCAAGTGCAGTAAGAGAAGTGCAATGGGAGAGTGGAGGGGGGAAGTGCTGGTCAGGGTGGAAGAGCCAGTGAGAAAAAAAGCAAGTGCCAGGGGAGGCCAGGTAGACAGAGCCAGGGGAACCAGAGAGTACAGGTGAAGAAAGGTCCACAAGCTAAGTGTGAGGTAATGGTCTTGTAGGGCTGCAAGGGTGCAGGCAAAGCTGGGCAAGTGTGGAGGGAAGAGCCCAGAATGGCAATTGCAGGTTGAGGGGGGTCAGGGGAGACCAAGTGCAAGGGTAGCCTGGAATGGGGGGTGCTGGTGCCCTGAAGACTCTGAAGGAACCAGGCAGCCAATCCAGAAACTAACAGGGACATTAACAGGGGAAGGAGAAATGGAAGAAAGAGGGGAAAAGGAAGATCTTCAGAAGCTTCTGGTAATTAAGGAGATCTGGCTCAAGTCTGAGAGGGGCAGGGAGGCCATTCCAGGGGGAGGCACCTGTCAAGGAGAGAGATCTAACCCCATTTATCTGCTTGGAAAAACGTCTGATCTGCAGAGAGTTACAGCTAGATGACTGAAGGGCTCTAGCAGGGACATATTTAGGGAGAGAGAGTTGGATGTAGATGGGTCCCAGACCCCAGAAAACCTTGTGGATGATGCAGAGGGTCTTGAACTTGATACTTGCAGCAACCGGGAGCCAGTGGAGAGATTTTAGGGCTGGAGAGATGCAGTCCCTGGGCCTGAGGCCAAGGATAAGTCTTGCAGTCCAATTCTGGATTAGTTCAAGGGGGTGAAGGGAGGAGTTAGGTAGATTAAGGAAGAAGCTGTTGCAGCATGCCAGCCTGGAGAGGACCGGAGCTCCGGAGAGATTGAGTTTCTGGGTGAAGGTGAGGAAAGGGAGAATGCATCTGAGGAGGTCCAGTAGAAAGTGGGCCTTCTTGGCAAGGTCCGTGGTGTGAGGAGAGAAGGAGAGAGAGGAGTCAAAGGTAACACCAAGATTTTCTTGCCTCACAGGAGAGTGAGGGGAGGGGGGTTATGGAGGGCAGTATGAGGTGCAGAAGCCTATCGAAAATAAAAATAACGTGCCGAAAAACCCCAAAACCAACAGCACCCCTGCTGCTGCCAAGGTGGCAGAGGTAAAGGTTGCCCACGTTTTAGATTTGGAGATGGGGGGCCTAAAAACCTGCCTGCACCAAATAATTCACAGCCCAGAAGGCCCTCGGGCCAGTCACAGACAGGGAGTCGAGGAGGTAGTCCCACAAATGGGGTCCCCCGCCCCCCTGACTATGTAAGTCCCCGCTACAAGGGAAACCGACCAATCCTGGGTTATGTGTGGACTCCTCCAGCCCAAGGGGGGGGATCCAGCCAAGCACCTGACCCGGGGAACTTCCCTCCTAACTTCCCCCAGGAGGGCAGAAATTCACCAAATCCTGGGGAGAACTTTTCCCCCAGGTATCCACCCAATTTCCAGCCCCAAATTCATCCATCCTTTTTTCCCCAATTCCCTGAGCCCAGACAACCTAATCCGGGAGAGGGGAGGCCAAGGGTGGAGGGGTACCAAAATCTTCCCAACCAGGGGTACTACCAGAGAAGGGATAGCTACTTTTCCCGGGATCAGCCCAGGGGAGAAAATAGAGCCCCGTATCAGCCTGAGCGGGTTTCACAACTTGAGCGCCAGGTCCAAAATATGGCACGTGATCTGGGTCACATTCTGAGGGCTCAACAAAACCCTCAGATGAGCATGCCACCGCAGAATGCCCCACACTCTGGACCTGCTGCCCCAGAACAATGATGGGTGCAGCACCCCGATAACCCACCGGTTCCCAGGGAGGAGGCACAAGGGGAAGGGGGGGTGTAAAGCCTTGGAGGAAGCTTCCTTCCCAACTTGTAAACAGCCCCTGGAAAACCAGGAACTGGAAACAAAATCTCCTACCCCTGAAAGTCTGCCACCCAAGGAGCAGAGAGGAGGTAAGAGAAACAAAGGACCCAAACAGACCCACTTTGTGGAGGAGGTACAGGTCTTCCAATTTGAGGGAGAGGGATCTCAGAAGATCCTGGGAAAAGGATATTTTCCTTCAGAGATGGGGGAACTCCTCCCAAGGAAAAATGGGTCCCAAGGGGCGCCAATTAGGACTGGGGAGATGTGGAGACTGAGCTACCACTGCCCATCATCTCATCCCAGAACCCACAATACCGAAATCCCCTGGTTCAAACCCATCCTGGTGACTGCCTCCAAAAAGGGGGGGGTGGCCCAGACCCGGAACCAGGGGAACCCACAATGGCTCTGAACTCCAGTTGCCAACTTTTTTTTTTCAGATTCCCAAGACTCTCCACAGAATTCTGCCCAAATATCTTCTCTCGCCATGTCCAAAACCAGAAAGTTAGCCCACCAGTTGTCCAAAAATGTGCATTATCTGTACCGACTTGAGGTAGAAGGAGGGAAGATATTATGCCCCGGTACAAGTACAGGTGCAGGGTACAATTTTGGCACTGGTGGACACTGGATCCCAAGCTACCCTTCTGTCCAAAAGGGCCTTTGAGGAACTAAATGCAGGAAGGGGGGAGAATTACCGTATTCCTCTCACCTCTCTTCCTGGACAACTGCAGAACTTTGACGGGAAGGAAATTCCCGTTGAGGGGACTGCAGACTTGGACATTAAAATTGGGCGACACAAGGTGAACCACCCGGTCATAGTAGTGACTCCAGAGGGCACCCCTTGTTTACTAGGGAATGACCTCCTGAGAAGGTTGTCACCCCTAATAGATTGTGTGAACAAGGTCCTCTGGACCCAGACTAGCCGACCAATAAAATTAAAACAGAGTGTCAACCATGTTAGTTTAAATGGCACCTGCCACACGGTTGAACAAAAATCTGACCAAGTAGAATTTCACTTCCAGAACAACCAAACTCCAGACGTGACAGTAATAGCAGTAGGACAACAGACTGGTGATGGGGGGTCCTCTCTATTTCTGAAAATCAACCTTCCTTCAAGTTTAAGGTGGTATTCCACACTGGAAGGAAACACCCTGAAATTCTTTACTAATCCACAATCAGAAACTCCCACTCCTATAGTCCAGAAAGATGTGAAATCAGCTCAGAGCCTGGCTGATATTCAGCAAATTGGAGAGCAGTTGTTCATCCCTGTTCAGTTAAATGATGGGAAGGACTCTGTTCTCGCTCGAGTGTGTGTGAACAATGGTAAGAGCTTCATCAGCGAAGCCATGTTCCGCCAACTCCCAAAAGATCCAACCATTCCCACATTCAAACTGATAGACAAATGGGAAATGGACCTGGAAGCACCTAATTCCAAACATCTCCTGCCAAGCAGGTGTATGCTCAAAATCTCCATTGGCAACAAGGGCATAGTCCATAATTGTTGGGTCGTGCGAGACGTCACTGCCGCCTTTTACTTAGGCAGTGACATTCTCAATCGCTTTGCCATTAGTTTGGACCTAATAAACTTCAAAGCTTGGTCCCGATTAGCGGATAATCCCATGGGCTTTGATGATCCAGAAAAAGCATTTAGGTCAGCTCAATTGCTACCTTATGCAGTTGAAATTCAGATCAAAGAGGAAGTCACCATCCCAGAAAGGACCCGACAATTCTCCCTGGAAGTGAAAGTTAAAAGAGGACAAAAATTGCAAAACCCTGATGCTTATATACATCTAAATGCTTCTCTCCAACAGCAAGGGTTGGGGGTAAACCCAACTCCATTAGTCAACATAGAACATGACACCATTCCAATCGAGGTGGATAACAGCGACTTAAAGAGTATTACTCTAGCCGCAGGCACCATTATTGGAATGGCGGTTGATGACCGACATTTCTCCATTGATCTAGGAAATGAACTATTAGGACCAATCCCCAAGGACTGTTTTGACAGTGACAGTGAGGACAATACAACACCAGACAGGATTTTCACCCGGCATGGGGGGAACTTCCTGGTGTACACTTCTTGCCCTTATGGTAAGGAAGATGTGACTTGTGACCTCAGGAGGGATGAGGTGATTTTCCAGGTCCATGAGGGCTGCCTTTCCCACCTGAAGCCTCCAGTCCAAATCAGCACTCTGACCAGGGACTTCTCCACACAGCTGGAGGAGGCCGCTGAGATAGCCAAACCAGAAGTCTTTCCAGGCTTCAGGCAGATGGTGGAAGAGAGAGTCAACCTAGCTGATGCCTGTGTGACTCTGGAACAGAAGCAAAAGTTGAAACAAGTTTTCTTGGATTCCCAAGATCTCTTTGCGGTAGACTCATATGACTGTGGTCGCACCGACATCCACACCACAACAATTCCCACGGACCCTGGAATGACTCCAGTATTTGTGAAGCAATATTGCTTGCCTCTCGCATCCATGGAGTCCCTTACTGAAATAATTCAGAACCTTGAGTCCCAGGGAATAATCCGTCCAGTCCACAGCACTTTCAATAATCCGGTGCTGGGAATATTGAAGCCAAACGGCCAGTGGAGACTCTGCGCCGACCTTAGGGAGCTCAACAAACGGGTCCATACTTCCCGATGGCCTCTGCCCTACATTGACCAAGGGCTGGCCCAGATTCAGGGGTCACAGGTATTCACAGCAATAGACCTGACCAATGGTTACTGGACCGTGCCTGTCAGTAGGGAGGACCAATACAAACTGGATTTTACCTTTGGGGGCCAGCAGTACACATGGACCCAGACTCCCTTCGGATACCTCAACTCCGGCAATGAATTCAACATTTTCCTACATAAGGCCATGCCCGACCTGGGTGCGAGGGGTAACCTGGCTTATGTAGATGATGTCCTCATCAAAAGTTCATCTGTGGAGGAACACATAGCGGAGATCCGTTATGTTCTGACACAGTTGAGGGCTGCCGGAGCAAAACTTTCCTTTCAAAAAGCACAGTGGTGTAGAACCCGTGTTAATTTCTTGGGCATGAGATTACTCCTCAGGGCCTCTGTCCCCAAGAAAAGAAAGTGGAAGCACTTCAGAAGCTGAAAGACCCCACAAATCTGCGGGAACTAAGGAGCCTCCTTGGACTGACTAATTACAGCAGAAAGTTCATTGAAGGCTACGCAGAGGTCACTAGACCCCTAATTCATCTCTTGAAGGGGGGGGTCAAGTGGGAATGGGGTCCAGAACAATCCGAGGCGGTAAGACAACTCAAAAGAAGCCTCTCACAAGCGCCTTGCCTAGCTTACCCTGTCAGAAAAAAGGAGTTCTTCCTGGAGACGGGGTTCTCTAGTACGTGCTTGACGGCAGTATTATACCAAAAGCATGACAAGGTCAATAAAGTAATCTCCTATGCGAGCAAAACGTTATCCTCTGTGGAGGAAAAATTCAACGATTGTGAGAAGGCACTCCTGGCAACGGTGTGGGCATTGAAGAATTACCGCCCGTTTATCGAGGGGGAACACATCATAGTGGAGACTCCACACCAGCCTCTGCAATATCTCCAAAGTGACAGAATCCGGGCCGGAAATGTGAGTAATTCCCGAATTACTTCCTGGATTCTGTCAATGCAAGGCTTTCCTGTAGAGGTCAGATATGGCCAAAACAAGAAGAGCCCCCTCGCGCAAGGTCTGGCTGACTTGCATGATTGTGCCAGAGAAAACTGTCTCGAGGACGAAAGTCTAAAAATCAAGGACAACATGGAGGCATACCTTAATTACCCACACAAAGTCTTTGAAGAAGACAAGTGTGAGGGAATGCCCACTGTCTATGTGGATGGATGCTCGTACCATGTTGACGACAACGGGGAGAAAGAACTGGTGGCCGGCGTAGGGAATGCATGGGTGAATGAGTTCCCAGAACCCTCCGCTGGATACAAAATTGGTCCCTGAAGTAGTCAGGTGGCAGAATTGATGGCTGTGCATCAGGCCATCCTCACTGCTGTCCAGCATCAACTCCACGAACTGGTCATAATCACAGATTCGGATTTTGTACGGAACGGGTTCGTGGAGCACCTGGTCAACTGGAAAACCAGAGGCATGTTATGTGCCAATAACAAACCCCTGAAACATGGGAAGTTAATCCAAAATATTGATGATCTGGTCACATCGAATGGGATGACCATCTACTGGAAAAAGATCAATGGTCATTCCAAAGTAGAGGGACCAGTCAAAACTGGAAATGACTTAGCTGATCAGCTGGCCAAAACCGGGGGCATCCAAGGGGATCTTATAGAAATAGAGTCCCTATTGGGGGAAATCCAGGTCACTGCTATCATTAGGTCCCAGACAAATGCTCACAATGATCTTTCAACTGCACAATGGAGTAAGGAGACCCCTGATGCTGATTTAATTACAGCTCAGAAGGGGGATCCAATTATTGGTAAGTTTTACCAACACCTTGAGGACTCTGAGAACTTTCCCCTGACGGATACCGATTACATTGGGAAAGAGGACCTAAGAGAGTTGATGAAATGTCCAAAAATGTTCCGAATCCAAGACGGTTTGCTGGTAAGGAAATCCAAAGCTGGCCACGATCAGTGGGTGGTTCTACCTCATTCCGAAGCCTGATGTTAAGTCACGCCCATGATGCGGCCACCGCTGGTCATAGGGGGTTTCACACAACACTGGAAATCTTAAGAGAGGTTGCATACTGGCCACACATGGGGCAGGACCTCGACCAATACTTGAAGGGGTGTCTTGTGTGTGCACAATTTCAGCCATCATCCCTCACTCTGTGCGCCTCTCCAAAAGAGGGGGATGACACTGCCATGGTCAGATTTGCAAATTGACTTTGTAGGCCCTGTGATTCGATTGTCTAGAGGAAACAAGTACATGTTGACCATTACATGCTTGTTTACCAAGTGGGTGGAATGTCTCCCAGCCCCAAACTGCAAGGCAGAAACAGCAGCTGCCCTGATGATTAACCACATCTTTTCCCGTTTTGGTCTACCTCAAAGGATTGAGTCAGACAGAGGCAGCCACTTCACCAGTGAAGTAATGACAAAGATGTGGGAGATACTGGGGGTCAAAAGAAAGCTACATATTGCTTACAGGCCATCTTCCTCTGGAGCAGTGGAGAGATATAACCGAATCATTGTGAGCATCTTAAAAAAGTTTGTGGCAGATTCTGGGCCAAGTTGCGATATCTGATTACCTCTGGTCCTAATGGCCATCAGATCTACCCCTTCATCTGCAACCAAAATGTCACCATTTGAGTTGATGACTGGACGCAAGATGGTGCTTCCCCAGCATTTGCTCTACAGAACCCAAGAGCAAACGTTGATAAATGCCTCCACAACTTATGAGTATGTGGAGAATTTAAGGAAACACCTTCAGCATGCTTTTGCCTATGCTCAGCGGAATCTAGAAAGATCAGCCGAGAGCATGAAGACCCACTATGATTTAAAAACTACCCGAAAGGAATATAAGGTGGGTGATCAGGTCTATCTATACAATTTCCAAAGGAACCAGGCCAAACAGCGAAAATGTTTGCCTACATGGAAGGGACCGTTTGAAATTAGAGACAAAATCTCCCCTGTGGCCTACAAGATCCGCATCCCCAAAGGCAGTTTGGCAGAGGGGGAAGACAAGTGGGTACATATAAATCAGCTAAAGTGTTGCCATCCCAGGCACACTCTGCAACAACTGGAGGAATCCACTGGAATCCCAGAGGGGGCCGCTCCAGAGTAATTCAGTTCCAACCCTAAAATATTCCACATATAGCATATACAATTCTGTGATCCTTGTATATATATATATATATATATATATATATATATATATATATATATATATATATATATGTTCTTGTCTCCTAAGTTAAAAAAGAAAATGTATATGTTCATATCTTCTGATTCATAAAATGTATATGTTCGCCACACCATTAATAGTGGTGGAAAAATGTCTAGGAATGTGTATTGCCGCTTTGCTTTATCATCCTAGGAGAGATGAAACCATGGAGACTGACCAAAGAGGACGACCGGGGACCGGGAGCAGAGACCCGAGGGGCCCAGGGTACCGCCCAATCCTCCCATCAGGACCAGCAAGGAGAACTGATTGATTGACTGGAGGGAGGAAAAGATGCTGAACTATGCCATCCATGGAATTGGAAGAAGAGGAGGCGAACATCCCAGATCTTGCGAGTTCCATCTGTGAAGGATCAGAATGGCCATCGCAAGAAGGGGGGGCTTGTGGGATGTTTTTACCCATGCACCCGAGCCCTACCACAAAAACTGTGCCTTACTGGCATTGAAAACATCATGCTGGCCAGAACTTCCCAGAAAATGCACAGGGAAATGCATGAAGAATAGGCTGCCACCCATTTTTGCCTATGTTGTGGGCACAGAAGGGCACTGCCTAAAACCACCCTTGGGCTACACACAGTTGCCTGAAACCATTGCAAAAGCGGCAATGCTGATTACCAAAAGCAACCCAGAACTGTGTGGAATTCATTTTCTTAATCCCAAAAATGGTTGCATTACCAGTACTCACCACTATCAGAAAGCCGGCGTTTTAAAACCACCAGACTTTTGTGTAAAACTGCACAAATAAAACAAAACCAGACCAAGGAAAGACTTGCTAAGAGGTGGAAGAATGTAAAACCATATTCTGAAATGACTTGAAGGAAGTAATTATTTAATGTATAGGTACAAATTGTCAGTTTGATTTGAATGTAGAAAACTGGGAACAAAAAGTGACATTTAGCTGAAACCTGGCTTAGTGAAACTGGATTCTGCCTGACAACTACCCCCAACAGGAGAAACCTGTTCAGCCACTATTCCCAGGCCTAGCTGCATCCTGCTGCCCCTTGCCAAAAGGAGTTGTCACCTCTCTGATTAGATTAGGGGTGGAGCACCTGGGAACTGGGAGGAACAGAACAATGCAACTCCCTTGACTCAGGCAAATGTTATATTGGGGCGTCGTAAAGTGGCTTCCTCTCAGGGGAAACTGGGACGGGCAGTGCCTCTGCTAGCAACTGAGCTTGGGGGAAGTGGATAAACCAGTTATTCCACCCTGTGATGTGGGAAGCCACACCCCTTTTTGACCAGGGCATAATTTTAAAAAGATAGATAACTCATAGTGCGGACTTGTCAGAATTATATAAGTAATATAATTATTTTTGTGATTTTTCTGTGAACATTTTGAGAGGCGTTAGGACCCTGTGGTGTATTCTGGGGGGTTGCTAGCGGAAAATAGAGTCTCACTCCAAATGTCTGCATGTTAAAAATCTGACACTTCATCAATTAATGTCCATACTCCTTGCGCACATGTGTGTAATTTTGGGTAAATGTCCGATATTGCAAAACCAGTTAAAAAGTGCAAAATGTTGTCATTTTTTAATGCAAGCCCCCAGGAAGATCAGAGGCGGACAAGCATGGACCATCAGGAATATATAATGTGCACATGTAATTTCAACAAATTGTATATCTGGGAAAGATGTATTTGAATCAAATATAGATTTGTGGGCAAACTGACCAGGGGAGGATCGTCTGACCCATAAACAGACCTCATCATGATGACAATCCATTTCCTTCCCCCAATCATGGGAGAGGGGAGAATTGGGCCAATGACAAGTAGAGAGGGGCAGCTTAGCTAGGCCCAGGCACACACCCATTTTCAAAACACATAAAAAGAGACTGCTGGGACAGGTAGAGACATTCAATTCCATTTGCTGCGGAGCATGCTGACCGACGACTTCACATCCAGAGATCCAACACTTAGACTTCCAAGCTAAACAGAGACTACAGAACTTTGAACCAAGAAGGCCCACTGCAAGCAAAAGTATTTGTCAGCAGGCCTCAAAATTATTTGAAAACTATTCCACAGCCGGGCGAGCTGTCTGAATTCTTTTGCCAAGAACTCTTGCCAGTACCCAGAAAGCAGTGTTACATCCAGAATCCACTTGATCCGGACTGGAAAGCAGAGCAGTATCCAGAACCAGAGGCCGCTGAATCCAGAGAGGCTAGACTGCAGAGCTGACCCAGATCACTGTGAGCAGAACCGGTGCCTGATTGACCCGCCGAGCAGACAGAACCGCAGCCGGACGTGTTGACCAGATCCATGACGAGGCCTAGTTCAAATTTATATTGTGAGTACCTAGCAGAACTGTGCAGAACCAATCTCTTAGTTAAAATAATCTAATCCAAACTATTTTAACCTAAGTAGAACAGCCTCCTAGAAATCGTGTCATCTGTCATTTGTAAAGCTGCACAACTGTCACCTGTCAATTCTGCAGCTGCAAGCTGTCACCTGTCATTTTGAGTTTTACTTTAAATCTGAAAATCTACCTTTATTAAATCGTCCGTATCACTGGGACCGTTTGGGCTAGAATCTAAGCTTTCCAACAAGCCTAGAACCGACTTCCTCCTCCTTATACTTTTGGCTCAATTTCTCCACTTGTCAAAATAGCAGCTCCATTCTTTCCTTTGTTAAAATCTGTTTGCGACTTGGTAATAACTCATAGAGCATTGCTAAAGTGAGCCTGAACTAATACCAACACGCATCTCCCACTCACCCTGAATCTCTAGAGGGAATTAAAATTATTGGCACATTTTCCCATCCATTGCCATCACATTTAAAAAGCATTTTGGGCCTGTGTTACAAACTCCTACCTGTTTCCTCTAAGCTTGCTGGGGGGAACTGAATTTCGTATTGTATTTGATTGCATTCCTCAGAACTGTGTGCTCCTCTTTCCATCTCCTTCCATTTCTTACATTGCATAGGGGATGGGGGTGAATTGCCAGAGAAAAAGTGATTATCTTATCTTTTGCTAAAATCATATCAAGTATTTCTGTACAGCATTTTATTCCTCATTGCTTTTCCCTTGAAATCATAAAAGTATTTTTGCTACTTTATCCATCCTATACTAACTCCTCATTGATTGTAAAGAAGTGTGCTAGTGCCAGATTACCCATTGTTGGTCAACATCATATGTCTAAGTGTACTATCAGATATTAATTTATTATAAAGTGTGATATATATATTGTTTACATTCTCAAATAAACCTTTTAATTTGCAAAACAAACCTACTTCTTGGCTCAGTGGGATCAGGGGGATTCTAAGAAGGGGGTGTTATACAAGGGTGGTCATCCAGAGTACTGAACTAGACATAAAAATACATTAATAAGGGTTTTCCTCAGCATCCCAGACTAGGCATTGACTTGGCTGTAGTGTTGATTGAATATCGCTTACAGCAGCCAGAATGTGAGAGGAAAAGAAGCAGCAGGGGTCCCAATGAGAAGGATCTCTGTCTTACTGGCACTAAGGCAGAGATCATTAGCAGAGATCCATGCCTGAATTGCAGACAGGTAGTCATGAATGAACGAGGAAGAGGAGGAGGTGGAGGAGGAACGCTTAAAGGAGGGCGTTGTGTCATCCACATAACACTTTTATACAAACATAACTGCAAGAATCAGTTTGTTGACTCCAAGCATGATACCATTATTGAAATGGACACCTAACTATGTTCACAAAGTGTATGTAGGTAAATTACATTTCATAAAATGCATTTTGAAGGTGCATGGAAATGGAAAGGATATTTGTTTATATTATGCATAACTGAAGGATTGCCATCCAGCAAGGGTATAGAAGTCCTGTTTAAAAAAAAATCATATTGTAGTAAAATGGTGTGGTTAATTCTATCTCAGAAAGGTTGGCCTGCTGACCACACACCCCTTTCAGCCAACTCATGTCAAAAGTGTAATGTACTCTTTTGCCCTTCTGAAACAGTATCCTGTCTGCAGTGCCAGCTCTCCAGGTGCACAGAGCAGGTTCAGTGGGCAAATGTGCCCTTTTGTCAGCTGCAGTGACAGACAAGTCACTATAGCAAAGGGGCTGCATTTAAGACATGTATCACCTGTTACCAAACTACATCATTATGATAGTCATCCTAATGACAGTTGTAAACTTTAAATATAATCCATACCTGAGTTTAGGTTAGTGTGACTAGTATTGCTCATAATTATCCAAGGCACATCAATTTGATATCATACATGTTTCAGCACTGTGAGCCCAGTCCAGCTGTGAAGGGGGTATGTGTATGAATGGCCCTGACAACTTGCATGGCACAGGATGGAATGACTGGCATCTCTTTTGATCCTTTGTGAAGCCTGGTAACACCTCCCCAGCAGGCCAATCTTCCTTCATGAGCTGTCATGGGAAATATGAATCCAAGTGAGCTTCCATCCCCAAAAGGACTAGCCTCACATTAGAGCGTGGCATACCAAATTGGCCCTTGATTCTATTGACAAGGGATGTGGACAGAGTTAATGTAGACATGTGGCGCTCAGCTAGTTGGTGGAATATTCCACCATTTTATTTCACTCCATAATCTTCTTTCCTTATATTCCCTGTCAATTGTTTAACACAAAGCACGTTTGGGTATAATGTCAGAAGGCAAAGACAATTTGTCTCAAGAAAAGGCATTGGAACACTAAATACAGGCATATTTTAGTCCAGTTGCCTGTAGACCATTGCTTTTAAAATGAGTGTTCCCCTATTCCTCCTCTGATTCCCTCTTGAACAAACACCTGAGGAAGAATGTATTTAACCTCTGTTGAGAAAGTTGACTTTCCAAAATCTTCCACCAGTGAGGTGAAGACTGAGTGTCGAGGTCAGAGGCTAGCTACATTCCCCACCCCTCCTGAGGGCATATTAGGAGTGACCTGCTGCTGGAACAGACCAGTATCTCTGACAGTCACACTTCTGCCAGGATCTCATTGTGGTGAAGGACTCCTGAAAGTGATAACAGCCTCCCTTGCATTGGGACCCTGAGAACAAGGAATACTCTTGTCCCAGGGCCCCTGGAGTTTGAATTACAACACCTGGGGCAGACAGGATACCTGTATTTCCTCTGTCAAATAGTTGTGAGCCATAACACAAGCCTGTTTGAAACCATAAAATGAGCAGGACATTCTGAATATGCATTTGGCACTCGACCGAACTCACACATTCAAACCAGTTTGTTGCAGCAGTGCACCAGCTGAGCGTGTGGTTCCCTTTGCCCTTCCTTGGAGCTTTCCATTGCATCTGCCACCTTTGAACCACGCTCATATTAGCTACATCGCCCATCAAACCAACGCTGCTGGCCCCACTGACCATCGATCATCAGACACTGCATCAAACTGCCAGATTCAAATTGCACATCCAGTTACGAGCATCTTCAGCATTGAACCAACCCTGGTGGCCCTCTAAATCCACACTTCCTCTTGTGCCTCTTAGAACTGACAGCATCGAAGAGTGCATCCAGTAACCGTTCATTTTCGCTCTCAAACAGACTGTTGACCTGATCCTGGTGGCTGTCACACTTTGCCCTTTTTCAAGCATTGCTTTGAACTGCAACAAACTTCAGCTCGATCTGTGGAAAAATGCAACCTTTGCATTCAGGTTGCTTACTTTGGCAAAAACAGCACTTAGAAGCCTTGTTCACTTTTGTCAAGCTGCCTAGACTAGCAAAAGGTACTATTGACTGGTAACTGTCCCCATGGTCCATCTTTAGGCTCTAGAGATTAGCTAGGTCACCATTCATCCCTTTTCACATCAGAACATATCTTTGAGGTTATTTATTTTCTTTCTCCACCATTTCACTACCCCCATTTCACTACCCAGAGAGCTGCATCTTTCTATATTTACATATTATGTGTTCTTTCCTCAGGGGCGGGCTTTGTTTAATGTTGTAGTTATTATTCCTGATTGTGTATTTAATTAAAGTATACATTGTTATAGAACTTTTATTGGACATTTCCATTATTTTGGACTGTGATTATTTGCATTTTGGGTTGCTTCCCGATCACATTCACACCCCTTTTGAGAGTATAGCCATCCCTTGCCCTACATTAACACAAAAGCGCAGGATGTGTATAGCTTGACTGTGTCTGTTAGACCTTTATGATTGGGTGCACTCTTGTTTTGTAAAAGTGTGAGGGCTGAGCTAAGTATGCACTTTAGCCTCTACTCACCATGGTACTCCTGCAGAGCAGAAGTCATTTTGTCACACATTAAGATCAAGAGAGCATTTTGTGTTGGAAGCATATTTATAAATATGACATACATGCACTTCATGTTTAATTCATCATTACTTTATTCAGTGTAAAACCATAAAGTACATGTAAAAACAAACTTACAAAAGATAAAAATTTGACTAAAAGCATCATACATTTTACAAAATCAGAGTATTTTCAAGCTAATTTCCTAAAACACAAAGCAATTTCAGGCTAATTTCCTAAAACAGACAGTTAGATGATGAGGAGAGTATACTCGCAGCCTCTTTAAAATTCAGATATTAAAATTTGAGTCCCTGTCTGTGGTGCCCTTGTCCAATATCTTCAACCTAAGAAACCAAGCCCTATGGCCATAACAGGATACTACAAATACAACATGGTGCACATTAAAGGAACTACAACATTTTAAAGCTTCAATATTCGATCAGAGACCGGCTATCCTAAAAAGGTGTCTTAAATATCGAGTTCTCAGTTATTTAAATTTTCCGTAAACAAACAAGAAATAGACAACAGTTCCCATGCCCAGGCAACATAATGGGCATATTCCTGATCTGCCCTGACCCCAGGATTTGGTAAAAAATACTAAGTGGAGCCTTCCCATACTAAACCGAATATACAATGATTTCTCATATGGCGGTTGGATGTTAACTAGGTAGCTACCTAAACCAAAATCTGAATGTCTTCTGTATTCTGGCTGTGACCAACATCATTTCTTTGTTTCACATGTTTACTGTTCTAGTCAGGGCAGACTTATCTATCTTCTCTGCAACATCCCATAATGCAGCCTCCTTCAACCCTGTTAGTTGCTTCTTAACATGAACATGCGAAGGAGTACATTTCCCCCCTTCCAGGCTATGTAGATGTTTTAATGCATTACAATAAGTCCCCAGACTAGTAGAGCTCACAGCCTGAACCAGTAATATACTGTGTATGCAGATAACACATTTCCTATTGGGGAAATGTCCAATTCCAAGTGCAGAAGTGCAGATGGTGAACTCGCAGGCAATAACAATAATGTTTTTAATAATCTATTCTCCACTTTCTCCAGTGAACCCATAATCCCATAGCCCCAAAAGTCAGCACCAAAGGTTGAAGCTGCTAACGCCTGCTTTCGCTATAACTCCAAAGCAGGATAAGTTGCTCCTCTCCCATGTTTTCCAAAAGAGGAAAGGCTGGCCCCACCAAACATCCCCAAATTAGAGCAAGTATTAGCTAGTTGAAAAGATGACTCAACATTCTAATGGGATCTAATTCCAGATCATTGTTGAACCTTGTCTTCTCTAGTTTACTTTCTTGTACATAAAGATCAAATCTTTTGTACTTTATGAACTGTGGCTTAAACACCAACATTTGTGTGTTATTGGTATTCAATTGCAGTCCCAAGATCCCACAGGTATCTAGGAATATAGACAATGTTCTTATTAGTCCTTGTGAAGTGGTTGACAGTATCACTGCTTCAATCAGCGTACAATAAAACCGGGTAACTGTCCTTGCCCATGTTGGGGCAATCCATACACTTCAGACTCAAAGCCTTATTACTTCTTCAATGTAAATATTGAAGAGAAGAGGTGAAAGCACACAGCCGTGACTTACTCCCTTCTCCACTTCAAAAGGGTCAGTTAATTCTCTGGCTAGCCCAAAATGAACAGATGCCTTGTTGTCAGTATACACCAACCAAGTAGTGGTGATCAATTTTCAAGGTGCCACCCATAATCCTCCATAGTTATTCCCTTGAAATGCTGTTGGCCACTGTCCTGAGATCCACAAATACAGTGTACAGCTTTATCTTCAGCAACACACTGTCTTTCTGGATCAACAGGAACAGCCAAAGGCTTTGGTCGACAGTACTCTAGTGGCTTTGGAATCCTGGCTGAAGGTCAATAATAATTTTATTGGCTTCCACCCAGGCTTGAAGATGGGTCAAAATTTCCTTAGAATATGTTTCCCCCATACTGTCAAGGAGAGAAATGGGGTGATAATTAGCTGGTAGTACCCTAGCTCCCTTTTTATATATCAGTACCACTATCATGTTTCTCCAGGATGCAGGGACCATCACCGGTCTCATAAAAACATTAAATATTTTACACAGTTTTGGGCCCCAAATCAGTACCTCATCCTTATGAATGTCAAGCGGTACCCCATCCGACCCAGATGCCTTACCACTCTTTTGGCTTAATATTGCCGTCCTCACTTTCTCAATATTAAATTGAAGAATTTCATCTCCGGTGCTGATAACTATGCCAGGATTCAGTGGCACATTCCAAGTCTCGTTGGATTTACCATACAGATTCACAAAATGCTTTCACCAAACCCCTGTCATAATACAACACTGCAGACCTGTTTCCCCAATCTCCTCTTTTCCAGTAACCAATTTCCAATAAGAGATATAGTCCCTTTCTTCATAGGCCTTTAGCAGTCACTCCCATCTTTGAGTGACTTAGTCTTTCTTTTTCTTTGCTTTTAGAGACTTACAATCATTTATATACCCTGTAAACTGTGGCGTGCCCACTACCCCAGGGGCCTTTAGGCATATAAATATATTATTTTCTTTGCATTTCTGCAAGTTTGATCTACCAACCAGATCTAGCTATTGTGATGTTTTTTTACTCTAGAGGCTGTATAGGTAATAAGTGGAATCATGTTATGTTGCTTCTTATTAAG
The DNA here is from genome assembly GCF_040938575.1 of Ambystoma mexicanum. NCBI lineage: Eukaryota > Metazoa > Chordata > Amphibia > Caudata > Ambystomatidae > Ambystoma > Ambystoma mexicanum. Next base: position 850,194,274 of record NC_090935.1, read on the forward strand.
CTCAATCAGTATCTCCCCATCGGGGGAACTGTCTTTGATAACAATTACAAGATTTTCCAAAATGGCTCTTTATATTATGGCCTTTAAATCTGGCTCAATCACTGTGGTCCACTTCACCGTTTTTTGTGCGTGTCCAATAAGGGTTATGGATTCTGCCCTCCTCTGATTGTTGCGTAATAGATTAGTTGCCATTCCAAATTGAATCGATGCACTAAAGTGTTAGTGGCAGCTTTCAACTCTTTCAAGTATATAGTATATAATAATATAGTATTTAGTAGACATCCCAATATGCCCTACAAAGTACGGTTTTGCTGGATGATCTTCAAAGAACCGGCCGTTGCAGGCCCTGAGCTCCATATTATTCAAACAGTGGGACATATCCATAATGCGTTGATGAAAAGGTCTAGGCTGGTCTACTATCAGTAGAGGAATATCCCAGGCACTATCCTAGTCTTCCCAGAGCCCATCCAGCTCTCTTATGGGTTCTAATTGCATATTCAGATCAGCTGCTTTGATTATAATAGTTTTTGAGTGGTGCACTCCTTCCAAGAATAGATCAATTCACAAATCTTTCCTAGCACCTCTAGTCCTGTGGATTCAGTTGGTCTATTATACATATTCAATAACACAGTCCAGTTATCACCCTCAGTACACATGGCCAAATGCTGGAGTTCCCCAATATCTGTTAATTTGCACTGTCACTTCCCAATTTAGTGTGGAATCCACCCAAATAAGAAGCCCCCAGGATGGTCTACCTTTTAGGCCCTTTTTGGCCGGGACACAGAACGATCGAAACCCCTGCCGGGTTACGTTGTCAATAACCCATGTTTCTTGAAGGGGGATCAACTGGAACTTCCTCATAAATTCAGTCTATTCTGTGTCTTCCAAGTTCTTTGCTATTGCAGCGATATTCCATGAGAGGAATTGAAAGCCCATATCTAATGGGTGAGGGACACAGTCAGTCCACCTCCTCCAAACCCTGTTGAGTGACTACCTCATTCTGGTTCCCCTCCACTGTGAGAAACATAGAGGTAGAGGGCTGCTAACTGCTGGTAAATCAATGTGTCTGCTATCGCCCTTTCCTTGAATGTTATACATAGGGGCATGAGGACTAATAAAGATCGAGGTCCCCATTGGGGGAAATGCTCGAAGATCTATTGCCAAAATTCCATCTACCATGTCCCAAGACCGCAGGAACACCTGGAATGTAATTAGAATGATGCTCAGGCATTGGTAACTGACAGCATCTTACTATGTCTGATCTTATTATGGATAGGCATCCTTTAACATGTCTAAACCAATAGATGGTTTTATTTTTCAATGAATCCTCATCCTCAAAGGCGTTTCTTGTAAGTTTCAGAATATTAACCATTGTCAAAAAAAGGTGGTCTGCCCTGCCGGTCCCTTAGATTTGCTCTACTGTCTTTAATTTCCATAACATCATGATTCCCAGTACCATTCTGCATATTATTTGATCTCAAAGTCCCTAAGCGGAACAAAAGTTGTGAGACATTAAGTTTATCTGCCCTGTTTAATTTAGGCTTCAAGGTACATTCTTAGGGTGTATGAACACGATTACAGCCATCCCCAGAATTGTCCACATTGCTACCCAAACGTTTGCTAGTAATCACTATTACATTGTCTTCTTGATTATGTATAGTATTGGGTCAAACTATTTTAGGGGCATCACTCCATAGACATTAAGTTCCTTTTCCTCCACCTGGATAACAAAGTAACAGTGGTTTCCTTTAATACATTTATCTCATCAACCAGGCCTCTCAGACAGCCACTCAATTTTTCTGCAACCACGGTCCTAATTTCTACCAGCATACACCTAATATCTATTTTAAAGAGATTCACATGGTCGTGGCAAGACACGCTCACACATTCTTTCCCATCAAATCCTTGATGTCAATTTCTGTAGGGCCATCCAATAACGTTCTCCCTTTTGCACTTTTATTTTTAACAACAAGCTTTCTCTTACATACTCTCTTTGGGCTCTTAACCGGGGTGGGAGTTATTTCTACCTTATCTGCGAGAGCGGAGAAATTATTACTCAGAGGAATCGCAGGGTCAATCACAATCACTGCACTTCTCAGCACACTCCCAATACCTTCAGTTTAGATTCCAATCTCTGCCCTCTATTCTGATATTTCTACCAAGGGACTCACTTTTTCCCAAGTGAATGACATTCAATTATGCGGTTGACCATACTTTGGAAACTTTTTCCACCTCTACCATCAATAGGGAATATATATTTTCCCTGCTGTCCTGCCCAGGCCTTTTTTCCACCTCAAAAAGGTCTATTGGGTCCTTGCTTGACCTGCGTGTAGACATACTATAATCGTTATCTTACACAGTGCAGGTTCATCAAAAAAAAATCAATGGGCGATCACTGTTCACATCCACAACCACACTATTAAAACCTGACCCTAAACCCCCTGCCATCCCCCGCTACACCACCCATTGTTGATCCTTTTCTTGTTTTATCACTGGGACAATCTATATCATTCCTTAATTTCCTTAATAGGCTTAAACACTCGAGTAATTTTTTTTTTGTCTCCTTGCTTCAGGAGAAATAGACGAAGTGGCCTTCCTTTTGGACATACCAAATGCAATAACAATAAAATGTTATCACTGAATGTCACACAACAAATTAAAATACAAGAAACGGACTGACTTAAGAGGCATCCAGAGTCTGACCACCCCCCCTCTCTATCCTGCCAATAGCACAGCAAAAACACCAAGAGGAGAGGTTGAACACCAGATCCTTGTTGAAAATCAATATGAGTACTCGTGTTTGCAAAACCACAGACCCCAAGCAGAGCTCCAATCACTTTTTCTTTGAAATCCCAGACCCAGTCTTTCCCAATCTATGCACTTTCGATCCTTGTCCTGGGACAATATTGACAATATTGCCAGTTACCAGATGTGAGAATAGTTATTTTCCGATAATTTCAGATTCATCTTTAATCCATTCAATCCATTTATCTTTAATCCATTCAATCCTTTTCACAAGTATTTAAGAAATATTTTCCTGAGGACTATTATTTTCTTAAAAATACACTAAACGTCCTGTTTTCACAGTGTAGGAAATGAGGAGTCAAGTACCTAGAAGAAAACAATTGCTTTTCTCTTGTTAAAATGTAACCTATGAATGCAGCTTTAAAAGAACAATTTGCCTGCAATGAGGGATAGAGAGACATGGAGCGAGACCAAATCTAAAGTCCTAAACTTTAGCCAACAGAGACAAACTACACACCTTCTGTCCCCTGAGCGTTGGCACCAGGCTTCCTTTTTCCACAACTCCCTCTATGTGCTCAGCGATGCAACAACTATTGTTCGAGCGAGGTCAAATATGCATGCAGATATAGTGGAAAAACTTCACTTACTCAATGAGGGTCCCCCTGCTTCCTGCACCTGGCAGTCGTGGTGCAGATCAAGTATTCCTCACAAGATTTCACTCTGCCGGCTTGCGGAAGTAGGCACTCCACCCACTGGTGCCAAATACGAAGTGGCGCCAAACACTGCACCCTTTCCCCGTGCGGTATTCACCCATGCTGGGCACACTCAGAGGATCTGAATGGTAAAAAGGGTGTTTCCACAACTGATCACCGGCTACACTACTAACAAAGGCAGCAAACACCACACCCTTTCCCTGCGCGGGCTTGATGTTTAATTAACAAATTGTGAATGTTATTGCAAATAATATATTTTGTGATGGTGCATAAAAGGGCACATATTTATTTTCTGCCATTTGTATAAATTACTTAATTGTCAAATAAAGTATATACCAGCAAATTAATTTCATAGAAAAGAAACTAAAATATTGGAGGTTTAGTGTAAATACAGATTTCTGTTTCGCCTGAAAGCATGGTGTATTGGTAGGATTTCAGATAGCTATCTCCACATTGTTTCGACTTGGATCCAGATTCTCACAGATTAATGTTTGAGCATCTCCTGAATTGCTATTAAGAAAGGGCCAAGGGTGATTGATGTTATCACTGGATTTAACCCATGTGCTCCAACTGGACACAGTGGGAATCATTTCTTAAATGCCAATTGGATGTTTACAGCAGCTTATAAGGATTCACTTGCAATATTCCATCCTTGCTGTGGCCTGGCTCTATTGTCCCCATATTATATTACATGAAAACAGTGTACTGTAGTAAATTAAACTTTAATATTTGCATGTGAGGAAACATGAGGTTTGGCATCTAGTTTAGTGGGGATGTTTCCATCACCCTTCCTATGGGGGCAATAAAAGCTCCACTCTCCTCAGGAATCACTGCTACCTCTTCCTCACTCATCTTCCCCCTCTTTCCCTTCCCCCATATAATTCCCTTGCACCCTCTTTTCCTCAATCCTCGCCGCCGATTATTACCTCACACCTCATTGACACTATTCCGATGTCTATACCAAAGCCAAAACTGACAGATCTGCCAATGCTTGTTCAGTTTCTAGACAGCACTTCATAATGTGATCACTGTTCCCAGTTTCAACATGTAATTCAATTTAGCTGCAGAGAGAGATTGTGATTTGCCAAGGATTACACAATGTTGATAATTTGGAGAATCAATATTTGCTGTTTTCAAATTATACACCCGTGCCATCAACAGTTGGCAGAAAAATAAATTATCATAGCAAAAGAATGTGTAAAGCCTTCCACCCAATTATGTATTATGCACAGGAATGATTGCTATATATTTCATTGTTTAAACAGGTAACAGGATGCAAAATATTGTTAGGAGACCCAGCCCCGAAGGAATCTATCCACCCATGGGCATTCGAAATGGGGGGGACAGAGGTGTTTTCTTGGTGTTATTCAGAGTTAAAGGGTATTAATATACAAACATATTGGCTGAAATTCGGTAATGTATTAAAAGCAAATAAAATCATTTTAGCCCCTTCTTACCCTCCTCATCAATTTAGCTGTGATAAAGGCACAGTTGGGGGAATCTTTGGAGCACCAAATGATTTCAGATTGACCTGCACACCATTGACCTTTAAATGGCTTAATTTAGACTTAGCAACACGAGATTTGCTCACCTGTTAAACACATAGGGGCTCATTTTTGATTTTTCCATAAAAATCCGATGGGGACCTGTTACGTTTACACATTCACATAAACAGGTCTGCACTGCCTTATGTTCCTCATTTGCATGGCGAAGTGCAAAAGGGGAGGGTAAAAAGGCAGCCTACATGCTTGCTTTGAGTAAACGCTGGGGTAAGCGCAACGTACACCTAGCAGTCGACATTCACAATGGATTCCTATGGAGTGTACCTGCTTTTTGCTGCTATAGTAACCAGTGGACTCCAAATGAATTCACAGCATTTGCAGTGACATGAAAAGCTATGCAGCACAAATGTTGCAGTATTTGTATGGTGCAGAGAAAGGGGGAGGCAGAATCATACGTTACGAACGGCCCTCCTCTCTGCCATCACGGACTATGACATAATTGGCAATTTTATTTGTGGCTATTTCTCTAAAGAGAGATGGTGAAGCAGAGGGAAACAAAAGTGCAGTCATTAAGGAAGGGAGAAGGGGCAGATTGGTCTAGATAGAATTTCATATTTATACTATTTGTCATTTTGTATGTATTTTATATAATTTTATTGCTAACTTATTTATTTTTTACACCATTGTAAATAAATTAGTGTGTTATGTAGTATACACGTATAAAAACAAAATATATATTGTGAAACACAACATATTTTGTGGTTGACGTTATTGTTTATGGAGCTTTGTTTGATTAATTAACAGATCAGCACAGACCACACTCTTAATGCTATGAATGTTTTGAGACAACATCATTTGTGTATAGCCGTGAATGGTGTGAGGATGGGTTGGTCTTGATCACCTCTCACTCACCATGTGTTATCGCCAACATTTTGAGTGAGCTTCCACCAGTGCTGTCCTGTTAGTGCTCTGGGACCATAGGACTCTGAACTTCCCCCAGCAGCGGCATGCCAATGCAATAGAAATCATACTGTGTGAGTTCCTTCCAAATATGCCACCTTAGTGATGTAGGACACCAGCAGTGTGGGTTTCTCAACCAATGTATTGTCAGTGATATAATGCTCCAAAGAGGTTGCTGTAGCTGTATTGCCAGAAGCACATTTTAAAAATACATTTGGATTACTTGATTGTTGAACCTAAAATAGGTCTTGGAGACAGTGGTAAGTTTCCCTGTCCTGGTCCCAATATTACAGGAGGCAGCAGTCCAGAAACATATATCTCCGAACTGAGTTTCCTCATTCGGAGGAACCTCATTCAAATATTGATATGTTTTAACCTTTTTCTGCCTAAAAGACAATGGGGGTCATCAGGAGCTGGGCGGAGTGGTAACACTATTACCGCCACATTACTGCTCTGCCCAATCCATCTATTTTAGGCTGTATTAGCGCAGCCTATTATCGCTGCCCCAATAGCACCTGGTATGTCCCATTGGGTCAAATGGACCCAATGGGGATTTACCACCAACCCTGCAACTCGAGATCTGGCGCTAATACTACCGGACTGAGTTGCGGTAACACTATTTGCCTTGGCATTATACCGTTGGATTTACCACTGGGATGCCCACAAACCTGTGATAGAGCCCAAACAATTGACCCTCTTTAAAATATTTTTCAAGTACAGCACGTCATTTGAACAATATAGCAATATCAGCAAGCCCTCAATACTACTACACTGAGATGTTTAAAGAGATTAAGAGAACTTAAAATTCCTGTTGTAAGAATTCAAAGTTCATTTTAACAGTTTTGATTAACATGGGTTTACAATAATCTTTAAATATTGTGCCAGAGATGAGAATTTTACAACACATTTGAAATCTTACTGTGTTTTTAGAACTACCCTTATTGTGAGTCTAGAAATTACCTACCCATAGTATAGGTGATATATTTTGTTGGCCAAAAACCAACCACATCATATGTTCAGCATTATTGGTACAGACTCATGAGCATAAACAAAGAGCGTCCATTTTGTAGGAATAGAATTCACCATTTTGAGTAACTTTTGCTTTCTTGCTTTTCTGTTCAAACTGCTTTGCTGTAAGTGAATTATATTTCGTTTTTGCTCATGCATACAGCAAGGCCACAAGTTACATGTTGAAACACAGCCCAGACAACCCAGACAGCAATGCCCCGGTCGCCTCCCTCACAAGTCTTTGGAAGTAAGCAACAAGGCATTTAATCACTACACAGGTGCCAGCTAGTCTCGCTGGTGCGGCAGGAACGGGAGAAATGAACAATTAATGGCTTGAATTATGCCCTCTTTTGCTCTCTTTTGCGGCCCCCCTTCTCTGAGCCCCTGTAGATCGAGTTGACCCTTAGCACAGGAATAGAAACTAGAAGATAGTGAGGCCGGAATGTGTAACTCCCCTGCACGCAGCTTGCTTGAAAGAACAAGGGCATTATGTTCCCTAAAACAAAGAATGGTGTCTGCACCATCGCAAATTGCAAACTGTTGCTGAAGAGATGTCTGAAGGGTGTCATATTCGTCATAATTGTCCATCATCGAAATCATTGCAAAGAAAGATACATTATGGGCTGTTTTGAATGTGTCATTACTGATTAAGATGACCCTTCTGTATATATGTAACTGTTGTAGAATGTTCGCTCTCTTGTGTCCCACGAGGTCTGGGTGACACACATTGCGGGACGTGAGACACAGTCGGCCAACTGAGACTATTTGCTTTGCAATAAACCCTAGATTTTTGGGATTGAACCTTTTATCTGGTGTATCAATTTGTGTGTGGTGATTGTGCCTTGTTGCCATACGCGAGGGTCCCCTAGGGGCCCCATCATTATTTGGTGTTCATTCCTAAAATAAGTCTAACACACATATATGTATATGGGTTTGAACCCGTTAGCACTCGGCCCTACAGAAGTATGTATTGGGTTGTGTCTGTACCAAAGTCCTAAAAGTGTCCACTTCCCACCAAGGGACCTCGGAATAGGGCGTTAGGGGATTACCGGCACCGGTCTCCTTACCGGTGCCCGGTATCCCTTAACGCCCTACTCGTAATGAGGCCCAAGGTCATAATTCTGGTTTCACCACTTAGCCTAAGTTTGTGATCCTGGGAAAATCATGTAACCTAACTGGGCCTGATTTACAAAAGCTTTTTTCAATGGAAAGATCCCATTAAAAATGCTTTGTAAATCAGGCCCATTATGTCTTATCTGGATTCCCCAGGTGTGTTTCAGCTCACTGATTATACTCTTAGTGGAAAAAAGCCTCACTCATGGTTTGCTGTAGGGCTGGTCCATATATAATATTAGTGACCGGTGAATGGGGGTGGCAGCCTTCCAGCCAATCAGGAGGTTTGGAACGTGGTCCTTCCCACACAAGGAAAGACCCCGCTCTAAGCCTCCTCAGACTGGGAGGTTGGCATCTTCCCTTGCTAGAAATAAGGTAAGTGGGCTCCGTACGCTCCCTCTTCCCCCTTTCCTCACCCTCTCCTCATGTTTCCACATATTTAAGTCCCCCAAATCCCTCACCACCTACCTTCTGCATTGTTGTCCCTCACTGGCGCCGAGGAACAGGGTTGTTCCCTGCACATCTCTGGCGCACAATTAACTGCCATTGAAAGGGAGAAGGGACTAGGTATAACCTTTCCATGGTGGCCAATGTGTTTGTTTACATTTTTCATTGGCCACCATGGAAAGGAAGAAGGAACTATTTGTAGTTTCTTCTCCCCTTTCCATGGCAGCCATTTTCTTTGTTTATATTTTTTACTGTTAAGTTCAATGGCTGCCATGGAAAGGGAGAAGGGACTATGTGTAGTCCCTTCTGCCCGGCCCCTGGCAGCCATTTTTGTGCTTTTTTTTCAAGTTGAGAAACAATTTCAATGTCGTTTCTCAGCTCAAGCAAAAAGAAAATCCCTGGGATTTGCGGGCAGAATGGCGCACAAATCCCTGTTTTTCGATGCACAAATTCCATGAATCAGCCCCTAAATCACTTAGCTTACACTGAACTTTTCCCTGAGTATAACCCACAGCGTGAAAGCCCCTCAGAAACATTGTAAAAATCCATTAGCAAAGATCACAGAGAGTTTTCAAGAAAGTAGTCACTCACATGATCAGGATTGAAGTATTTTCGTGCAGCATTCTATGACAAATTAACTCTCTGTCTACAGAGGTTGAAGGAACGAATTGTGCAAAGTAATTGATTCTCTGACTTAACAAGTTTTCAAGAAAGTAGTCACTCACATGATCAGGATTGAAGTATTTTCGTGCAGCATTCTATGACAAATTAACTCTCTGTCTACAGAGGTTGAAGGAACGAATTGTGCAAAGTAATTGATTCTCTGACTTAACAATGCAGGACATGATCAAAATGTGTTGGAGTGTTTCTTTAACACCATCCAACTTACAAAATCTACACCCTTTCCAGTCATCTGCTGCTTTATTCCTAATTTGGATAATTTGATTGGACAGCATAACATTCATCCTGAAACGCATACATGAATTCCGCATCCTCCTTGAAGGATACTTCGTCAGGTATCATTCCATTTCTGGGAATAATTTCCAAAAAGAGTGTGCCTGATTATACAGTCTAGAATTAGCCACTGCACTTGTTGTATTAGACGAATCGTTCCCCCGAATAAATTGTTTAATCTTATTGGGCTTGTGTAACAGTGTACAGGAGGCCATCCCCAAATCACTTCATGTTTTTTCAACCTCCATTTTCAACTTGTTTATAAATGTGCATGATAAATCCATACCGGCATATACATGTAGGTCTATCTCTCTTGTCATCATGCATTTTCTCAATAGTAAAAGTCTTTTCCCAATTACCATTGAATACAGTGACTGAAGACCACATTTGTATTTTATTAACTCAATTGGTATACACTTCGGAAGAAAAAACATAATGCCTCTCCATAGTATACCTTCCAAAACCTTTAGATATTCCATAAAATCTGTGGCAAAAAGCTCCAAACCATAAATTAGCCTCGGAACTAATTTCATAGTATAAAATTCTTTTAGCGGTTTTAATGAGAACTTTCCAAATTTTCTTTCAATTAGATGCATTTGTATTACATCAACTTCCATCTTTACCTTCAACTGATTTTTAATTAGTGAAACAGAACCTGTACCCGAGAAACAAAACCCAAGATATGTGAAAGCACGTTGGCATTTGATATGCTTCCTTTCACAATACCAATTGTAGGCACATTGCCGCTTGTTAAATTTACACATACGAATAATTATGTTTTTGGTTGCATTAATCTGTAGATGTTGTTGAGAAATACATTTCTCAAATTATTTTATCAACAGCTGTAACCCCACTTTTGTGTTATCTAATAATGAGAAATCGTCCGCATACGCAAGCCATGCTATCCGGACATTACTAAGTTTGGGAGATAACAAGCCCTTATTGGCAAGTGACTCTTCAGCTCCAGAGTCATACAGATTAAAAAGTAGTAGGTGCTAACATGCAACCTTTTTGAAGACCATTCATAGTCGCAATCGCAGATGATAGTTTCCCCTCAGCATTAAGCCGTATCAAGCCGTATTACCAGCCGTGTATCCGTATATAATGCTATCACTATTTCTAAGAGATGTCTCGGCATCGCTAGTTCATTCAGTTTTCTCCATAAGGTCGGCATGTCAACTAAATCAAAGGCCATACTGAGGTCCATTGACGCAACAAAAGTTGGTCTCGCTCCTTTTTTCATTGATTTACTTTGTAAGCATCTGAGTATAAGTCTGTTCCACTGTTTTTTTTAAGCCAATTTGTTTACAATCCAAGATACGATTATTAGAGATCCACTCATGAATATCGACTAATATCAAAGAGGCAAAGATTTTGGATTCAGGATAAGCAATTTCTATTGGTCTATAGCTGGTAGGGGTCATATGAGAACCTTTTTGAAAGATAGGTAACACAATGGAAACCCTCCATGATTGAGGGATGATCTTAGTTAGCAATATGTCGTTAAACAATAAACATAATATTCTAGCCCAATACAAAGAGTTAGATTTCAGAATTCTATTGGAAAGACGGTTTGGGCCTGGTGCACCCGAATTCTTTGATTTGATTATTAATCCCATAACTGTATCAACCGAGCAATTGATTGATTATTGGGATTCTTCTCACCTGTCAGCTTATAGTACTTGTCCCCATTCTTTGAAAAAGTGCCCCAACCACATGTCCTCTGGAATTGGATTCAACGCCAGATCTTCCTGTGATTGTTCTAGGTTGTTGATTAAATACCAAAAATTGGATGAGTTGGTCCCCCTCAATGCCTTTCGCATTGCTTCCCCATCCAATTGAGCTGGCCTGCTCTTATGGTCAATCAGTCAATTTTTATAGGACTGTTTAATCTCTTTGATCCTTTTTAGAATTCCATGTTTATGCAGTCTGCGTCTCTCTTTTTGAATACTGGTTTTCTGTTTGTGCACCTCATTATCTGTACAATGTCTATGGGTTTTGTTTGAAACACCCCTGGGTACCATTGAGCTCTCCACAATCTCGATGTTTTTACTCCTATTTTGTTCAAAATTATTTACTGAGTATATATTCATACGGTGACTCAAAGGAGAACTATCATACTCCTGCATCATGGTAGCAGTAAACCTCTGTGTTTTGTTAAAGGTCCATTTAATTGTGTTCTCCCTAGAGCTTATCAGGACATCTTCTTTATAAAAATGAGATTGTTTATATTGGACCTTCATCTTAATCTCCAATACTAACATACAGTGATTGCTAACCGGGACTTCGTTAATGACAAAATTAGAGAGGCTATTACTTAGTTCAGCCGAGATAAAAATGTAATCAATTATTGATGAATAACCCCTGGCTTTCCATGTATAATGTTTGTTATGTACCAATTCCAAGCCCATTAGATCACTAAAATATAATGAGATGATTCCTCTCAGTTTGAAGTTGCCTCTACACGAAGCTGAAGTATCCCTAATGGAGAATAGGTCATCACCGACGGCCCTATCCACCGAGTAGTCGGTATACAGATCACCCGCAATTATCATTTGACCCCCTAAATGGTCCTGGAGCCATAGGTCAATCTCTTCCCCGAGTGTATATAATTCAATCTCCAACTGCCAATCAGTAAATACATTGGCATGCCAATATATGTTAACAATTAGCGAAGGGTACCCACCATCGCCAACCGCAACATCAAAAGTTCCTACTAGCATTGACTGAGAGTTGCTCCATCCACACGTTTTTACAATTAATGATGTTTCTTTGAAAGCGAGGATTAGACCTCCTTTGGCACAGCCCATCAAACCGCACATTGCACATATCTCCGTCACTGAGTAGCCCTCCCAACCCAACTTTACCGTAGCCCAGGTTTCCTGGAACAGAATGAAGTCAAAATTTAAAAGCTTCTCCATGAGGCTCACATTATTCAATAGATTATAACAGCCTCTAGAATTCCAACTTATCAGTCGCCAATTAAACCTATGGGTTAGAGTGGTTTCCCCAGCTGTTTCAGAGTAGTGATCGAGTCTTGTAGGGTTAATGCCAGCCATCTCCAGTCCTGTTTTTCAGTAAATTCTTCATGCCTGGAGTTGGCTGTTTCCTCCCTATACTCATTAGAGTACTTTTTTAATTTCTCACCCTTCGGCTCTGTTGGGAATTCAGGCAAATTAAATGGGAAAAGATCAAAACCTCTATGCTGTAGTACTTCTGATTCTTTCATTAGCAGCAATCTCATGAGGGGAGAGGGTATGACTAATCTTACAAAGTCGTATCTGTGCTTGTGGATAAAGTCCACCAATAATAGATCAGCCGAGGCTATTAAACTCAACTCAGGGATTGATGCAAAGAGAGATAGAGAATATAGGGCCTATTCAGTGCCAAATTCCCACCTTCCTTGAATAATGAATATAATAGTAAACCTGGTTGATCAGGATAAACCGGATTTCTCAGCTCCTGTTCCAAATTCACCATCCCTGTATCCCTCATTTCACCCCGTATCTCAGTTTTAGAACTATAAGATTTGCTTGTGTTTTGATTCGCTTCTACATATTTGTTGTTAGCTATACAGCTGTCTTCATTGTGGGTCTTTGAATTACCTTTTGTAGCATCAACTTGTTCCTTCTCCTTTAATTGATGATTTTCCATCAGAACCCTCCTTACGACTCTAAGCAGATCTTCTCCGTTCGGTGGGCTCTCTAAGGGAACATCTGCTATTGTCTCATGAAGATCATTAGTCATTTTATTAGCTAGCCCCTTCATTGCCAACCCACATTCATGATCGGTTACAACCGTCTTGTTAGTAAAAGGGTTTGTATTACATATACCCTTATCCTTATGGCATAAGCCTTTGTTAATAGTTTGGCTCTTACCTTACATAAGGGGTACACCCGGCTCCAATTGCAACTTAAAGACTACCACCCTCTTGGCCTCCATATTAGAGTCAGGTTTATTGTTTGCAATGTCACCACCATTGCTGTTCTCTCCTGTCTGAATCGCCTTCCTTATATTGTTGGTCGAATTTTTTAAAATTTCAAAAATATCATTCAAACTGTTTTCCAAAGTCTGTAATTGTTTAACAACTATGGAAGGATCTTTTTTCTTTTTCATTATTTCATACATGCCCTCCTCCCCTTCAAAGTATTCGATCGGAGTAGCCTGCTCATTTGAGTGTTTCATATCAGGCGTTCTTGTTAAGTCAACCCTCTCATTGGAAGTTCTAATGAAGGGAGCCTTCTGTGCCTACATGCCATTTCTATCATCCTCAATTAGGTTTGTAAACCCAACAACCCTCAGAAATTTTCTGGATGATTTGATTTTTAAATCATTTTTTTTTTGTTTTGTTATTTTGTTTGCCTGTTTTTTAGCCACTATATTATTTACTTTTGTAAACCCATTCCCCGGCACCTGTGCATTCCCTTTATTCTCATCCAGACTACTATTCAGAGAGAGCGCTTTGTTTGATGAATCAGCCGGAATCATCATATCAGCAGATAGATTCAAGTTGTCACTAGACTCCTGCATTACTGTAAAGGGCCTAACTTAATTGCAATCCTCCCTACATCTACTTATCTCTTATCAGTGTTTGCTGGCTGAGTCCACAAGTTTGCCCCCTGTAATGTTGACAATAATGTAGTAGCTAGTATAGAGTGTAACACTTCAGCGTCCTTTGCTATCTTTGACAAGACTTCCGTTTGTTTACGAAGTTCCATCAGGATTACCCTGTTAAAGATTCCCAGCATTGTAGATAGTTCCCTCCCTCGCGTCTTATCCTCCCCTTCCTCACCTCGTAGGTTGTATGACGAGTCTTGATATAAATTCTCAGATGTAAAAATGATTGGTGTGTCAATAAAAGGGTTGTCAGCACCCTGACCACTTAAAGACTGTATACTGTCTTTTGAAAAGCGACCGATTGGGATTATTCCATTGTTTAGATTACCAATCGAAGGACACATAAGCAAGTGTTCAATGTATGAAGATTGGGAAGGATCCACTTCAGTATTGGTATTTTTTAAGTCGGCCGAGCAGTTCCTCCTCCTCAGCACAGGGTAGAGGAAGTGGAAGTGCCACGGCACGCGCCAGGCTAGCTCGTCTCGTGCTGACCGCACTAAAAAAATCTGCTCCTGGTTCCTTTCTGATCTGTGGGATTTTATTTCTCTTCATGCTTCTCAGATCAAAATATACAAAAAGTGAATAGCTTAGCAGAATTTGTATCACCCCCTTATTACCTACCAAGCTTTCAATAGCTTAATACAGCCTTTGCCAAACTGGCCAATACCAACTGCCCTCTACCCCGAGACACTCGAACAGCCAAACAGCAACCACACTTGCGGTGCACACTTCGGTTGTACGCTCAAGGGTGCACGTGAGCTGCAGTGAGGTAGGCGAACACGGTGTCAGAGGGCGGGGGCAGCCAGCGTATTTGCGTAATGACTGCATAGAAGAAAAATAGATTACATTGAGAGTCCAGTAATATCAGTCCACAGGACACTGTTGGATAAACTGACTGCTGATAGCAGGAAACAAAGTTCACCTTCAGATGTTGCATTCCAATGTTAGCAAGTACATAATAGTTTTGCCCCTGCAACCCTTCCTCTTGCACATACAAGCTCCGTCCAGAGACCAGCAGAGTAGCAACAAGCCTAGTCTAGCGAGCCCAGCCAAACAGCAACCACACTTGCGGTGCATACTTTGGGTGCACGCGCACGGGTGCGCGCGAGCCGTAGTGAAGTAGGCGAACGCGGAGTCAGGGGGTGGGGGCAGCCGTCATATTTACGTGATGACTTCAGGCATTCCAATTCAATTTTAGCAAGTCCATAATAGTTTTGCCTCTGTATCCTTCCTCTTACACATACAAGCTCCGTCCAGAGACCAGCAGAGTAGCAACGAGCCCAGCCCAGCGAGCCCAGTCAAACAGCGACCACACTTGCAGTGCACACTTCAATGCCATAGTAGTTTAAAAGCAATGATCCATATCAGTTACATATTTTTCCCCGCCTGCAGACCTTAGTCTTTTGGGACAACTTTACCACATAGTGCTATCCTGAGCACATATAAAAATGAGATGGTGGAGGTTGAAATACACAAGGCCTCATTGTTGTCTTCCCGACGTCCAGTCAGCACTAAAACAGCTACAATCATTCTGATTCCATTCTCGGATAACCCCCAGTCTAATTCTCTAAATCCATGTTCACTATTCAAGAAGCGATCCCTGATGTATGTGTTTTAGTGCACGCGGGCCCTTGCCTGTTGACAACTTCCCTGATAAATAATGTGCCTCACTGGATTAACACCAGAATATTAGGAACTAAAATTAGCCCTAAAGAAATTCTTATGACGAGGAGAATGTGCTGGGTAGATATGAGAGAAAAACATCTTATGGGGATTGCGTTATTGTCGCATTCTCTAATCAAATGATTTATTCTTATGTTCTTCCTCCGAATCTAAGTCTTAATCCCCCGCTTGGGAATATTAAGCTTGTTCCTCTGATTTATCAGATCATTTGTTTAAAAAAGAATAATGCCCCAATATCTCGGGATACTGGCCAGGCAGGGTGGGAAGAAATGAGCTCAAAATCGAAACGTAATGCACCTTCCAGTGGGTAATCGACTACAAAGACCCATTCCCTGGGGTCCTGTAAATAATCCTGGGGTTCTGACTAACTCATCTGCTATCATGTATATAACCACGTCTGATGACAGATATCAGGTTGTGTCAACTTTGGAGGAGATCGATTGGCTTCTATGAACTCTAAGCACACAGAATGATCAGCTTCTAATAATGCGTAGGAAGGTATTTCTTCGGAAGGGGATCAATCTCGTCCTGTTAATATCATCTCTTGGAACATAGCAGGGCATAAATGCAAGTTTGACAACCCTGAAATATTGGCAACTAAGGAAGCATGATATAAACTTGCTTCAAGAGACGTTGGCATGTGTCGGTATTAAATATGCCACCAAAAAGGCCCCGGGTACATATTAGGGCATTGCCATTTTGGTGAAGTACACTTGAGATTAATTTGCTGAAGATATTCTGACCAAATCAGAGTTTTTCTAAATGTTTAACTTTTGTGAACGACAAGGCGGCCCCAGCTGTTTACAGAGGTCATTTCTACAATGCCCCATGCACAGCTAATCCCAACCAACCATTCACAGATTTGAAAGACATCCGCTTAACGAGGGATGAGATTGGTTTATAGTAAGTGGGGATTTTAATGCAAAAATCGGGCAAGGCCGAGATCTACACCTGTTTGACGAGAACGAGGATTTAGCTCTTAACATTACGCGACCAGAGATGACAGACTCCAGAACGTGGTCAATGGGTCTGAAACTGTTTACTTGCTTATTGGATTGGTATGGGAGGTCAGTAAATGGGAGACACGATAATAATAGATCTGAACAATTCACTTTTCATAGTCATGAGGGTAAATAAACCATACATTATTTCTACCTCTACCTCTCTAAGTGAGATACACTAATGGATTTCAAAGTGGTAGCAAATGTGTATCTTATTGGGAGTGCTTTGGCCATGACATATTCTGGAACCTGAGAGTCTACCTCATACGGATAATGTGGTGATAGTAAATTCTATAAATAATACCAGATTGTTCCTGGAATGAGTACACCCTGGAACAAGACACCTGAAGTTTTGTAACAAAGTTATATAAAATGTATCTGAATATGCTTGGGTTGACCACTTTGGTACCCTCTACAAGGCGAAGGCATCAGGAATGGATTCTCTTACACTCCTCCACCTGCATATACCACCAAGCTTAAGATAACATTAGAAGAAGTCAATTCTGCTCCTTATGATCAAGGATTGGGTAGGTTCCCCGGACCTGAAAGCATCCCTGTGGATTTATTTAGAAATGTAAAAGAATTCTGGGAGACATTATTAACTATCTGTTTTAATATTTTCCTAAAACTCAACTGTCTGCTATTATTTATCCTATACATAAGAAAAGCTGAAGAGACTCTTACAAGCACATCTCTATACGGGTCTAAGGGTTCAAGATTCAAAAGGGTTATCATTTCAGAGAGGGATTAGACACCAATGAACAGGGATTACATCTATACTTGGTTGTTGTTAATTCTTTATGGCTGAAGAGGGAAAATATTCACCTTATTAATTATTTATGTATTACATTTGTGTAGTGCCCAGACCGAGGGGTATCAAGGTGCTTGATCATAGCAGGTGGCAAGGTGGAACATAGAGAGTCAATATAACGTGCATTACGTGTCTTTTTCAAACAGCCACGTTTTCAGAAGTTTTCTAATGATGTGGTAGAAGAATTCAAGTTGGATGTTGGCAGGAGGAGAGTTCCAGAGGGTGGGGGCTGTGATGGTGAACTGGAACCACCCGCTCGTTTGTTCTTGAATCTGGGAGTGGAGAGGGTAAGGATCGAAGAGGACTGAAGTGAGCAAGGCATGGCTCTTTTAGTGATGCAGTTGTTAAGGTAAGTCAGAGCTGTGCTGTGTAGACATCGATGGGTGATAGAGAGGATTTTGAAATCGATGCATGCCCTGACGGGTAGCCAGTGACCTTCGTGTCTGACCTGTGAGATATGTTTCGAGAACATTAGGCCCATGGCAACCCTGGTGGCTTTGTTTTGCAAGAGATGAAGTTTGGAAAGGTTCTTGGCTGAGGTACCAGAGAGTAGAGCATTACAGTAGTCAGGTTTCCAGCCTACGATGGCTCTGGCGAGTGTTAAGCAGTTGTCTGGAGTTAGGAATTTCTCAGGTTATTGGATTTCGTCCTGTAGGTGGTGGAGGAGGCTAAGATGTTGACATGTTTGGACATGTTAAGATTGACATCTAGGATGACCCGCAGGGTTTTTCCGTGTTTAGAGACAGGAATGGTGATACCCTTGATGGTGAAGCTTGAGAAGCCCGGGCCGAGGTTGTTAAGACGATATGCAGGCCCTGCGATAAGTAATTCCATTTTGTCATCATTGAGGCAGAGGTGGTATTTGGCAATCCAGTTCTGAATAATGCTGTATGTCTGGTTGATGGTGTAGGAGTCTTGGGAGTGGTTGCATGAGATGGGGAGGAGAATCTGGGTGTTGTTGGCAAAATTGGTATTGGGAATACCAAGATGATCTAGGTGGTCCAATAGGGGTTTGGTGTGCATGTTGTAAACAGTTGGGGAGATACAGGATCCTTGCAGTACGCAGTGGGGGACCAATGTGGGATTGGCAACAGCTTAGTGGGAGAAGACTCTGGATGTGCATTCACTCAAAAAAGATTTGACCCATAACACAGCCAATGGGGAGAAGTGGAAATTCGAGTTGAGATTTTGGCAAAGGATGTCCTGGTCGACCAGATCAAAAGCTGTTGAGAGTTCAAGGAGGAGAAGGATGGCAATGTTAACTGAGTCGCGAATGTGGTCTAGTTGTATCTTGAGGTCGAGGAGGGCAGTTTTGGTGCTGTGTTTGAGTCTAAAACCCGATTGTCGGTAGCCCAGTAGGTTGTGCTGCTCGAGGTGGGATTGGATTTGGGTGTAGGCTGTGCAATCTGATATTTTGAGGAGGAAGGGGACAGTGGTGATGAGTCAGCAGTTGGTGGGGATGTTAGGGTCAAGGGAAGGCTTATTGAGCAGTAGGGTAACCCAGGTTTCTTTGACACAAGAGCGAATGGTGCCTGAGGAGAAAGAGGCATTGATTAAGTCAGTGATGATGCATAGGGGCCACGGTTTCAGAATAGAGTTTAATGATGTGAGCTGGGCAGGTGTCCCCTTTGCAGGTGAATGGTTTGAAAGCATGTATGGTTTTGGTTGGTAACCTCTGCAGTGGTGACGGGGGAGAACTGGAAGGTACTGGGGTTTGGTGAGTCGGGGGCATGGGTTGAATGTGAACGGAATCATTGGAGGTGAGATGGGTATGCTTTGTAGCAATTTTGACCTTCAAATTGCGGATCTTGTCAGGGAGGCTGCCTGGATGCACATGCACTAGTCTTTGTCTTTGGAGAATGAAGAGGCGGATGGGGGAGGGTTTTCTAGCGCTTTGAGAATTGCGATAAGCTCTTTGTCATCAGAGTTGTCCTCAGTGATCCTGGTGTTAAAGGAGTTGGCTTTGGCAGCAATGATAGCAAGTTTTTCTTTTTTTTTTGGCACTGTCAGAAAAAGTGTTTGTGTTGGCAGCGGTGGGGACTTTTTTCCAGAGATGTTCTAGAATGCATTTGTGTTTGTGGAGTGTGAGAAGATCTTTGGACCTGGGCAAATGGCTGATGGATGTGATGGTTTCCTGGGTGTTAAAAGCAGTGATCAAGTTTAGTGTGCGGCCCTTAATATGGGATGGGGAGGTAACTAGTTTGGTCAGATTCATTTCTGAGAGAGAGGTTGCAAGAGTCGAGGACTTTTTCATAGGGGATCGTTGAAGCCTAACTGTGAAATCTCTGTGAAGTATAAGTTTGGTGTTCGGTTTGATGAAGGAAGCATGTGGATGTCTGTTTCTGGTGAGTTTAGGCAGTTGGACTGCAGGTACAGAAGAATAAGGTTAATGGAGATGTTGGGGTTGGTGAGTAATTTGACGTGCACTATTTCATAGCCTGGCAGTGATGGGGTGGGGAGTTCGCTGGTAGGCAGCGTTGATTTAGAATGATAGCGATTACACCACCCGATTTGGTGAGTGGATTGTTCAGTGTATGGTGTACCCTGTGGGGATGGATAGGGAGAGGGTCAGGCCTTCTGCATGGTGAAGCTATGTTTCGGTGAAGGCTAGGATATCAATGTGTTTTTCATCAATAAGGTTGTGGATGTAGGTGGCATGAGCACACAGGGATTGTGCATTGATGATGACCCACTTAAGCTGAGAGATGGGAGTTGGGAGTTGGCAGGAGGAGCTGTTAGGAGAGGGAGCATTTAGTGAGGGTGGTGGCTGGGGTATGTGTGTGGTTTATTTGGGAGGTATAGTGTGGAATGAGAGTCTGTGCAATCTGAGTGGTCCAAGGACGGGCTGGGACTCATCTAAGAGCCTTGTGCTTGTTCGGAGGTGAACTTGTCTCTGATGACCGCTGCCGGTTGTGGGAAAGGTAGTAAAACTGTGAGTGTGGGGTTTGTGATGGATGAGATGAGCTGGAATGGTGACAGAGGGAAGGAAAGGAGCGAGTTTGGGTAGAGGTACGGGCTGAGCAGCCTGATTTGGGAGGATGTTAATGTTAATGTTAAAGGACATTTGTACCGCGCACTATCACCACCGGAGTGGTCCCCTGGCGCTCTTGGGGTAGGTTTCATATTTAGATGAAGGTCGAGTGAAGTATGGGGGATATTTGGGTGTATTATGCACGAGAAGCAGGGGTAGGTAATAGGAGGGTGAGAGGATGGGTGTGAAGGCTGGTAGTATGTAAGGTGGGCCGCTATGGGGGGAGTGTGCTTACCTTTGGTTTGAGCTAGATGAGGGATGCAGTGGATCTCAAAGCAGCATTCGACAAAGTAAATAGATACACACTATGGGAGTGCCTCAGAGATTATAATTTCCTGGAGGATTTACTTAATATACTTTCTATGAGTCACCAAAACACAAGTGCATGTTTGCAGGGTGGAGGTTAAAGTCAATGCACACCATGATTTCCAGTTGAAACGGGTGGCAGACTTGGCTGCGTTCTGGCTCTGATATTGTTTTCACTATACATCAATAGACTTATAGAAAGGTTAGTGGAACTCAATGCAGATGTCACCCATTTTTGGAAAATTATTAATTCCAGCACTGGTATATGTGAATGACACTGTTTTGATCACCAGAACACCTCCTGCCCTACACCGCTTTACTGATATCTACAGTGACATGGTGAAAAAATTAGATCTGCAAATGATATGATATGATATGATATGGTAGTATATTTATATAGCACCTATACACAATGTGTTTCAAAGCGCTTAAATGTCTCTAAATCAGCAGTGATGATCTGTACAACAGATTCCTGCAAAATGCAAGTTGGATCTTGTTGGGGAGGACCCTCAGGTATGCCTGAGGGACACTGGAATTCCACGGACTTGGACGGCCCAACTTTCTCCCTCCAGGATAAACAGAGGACTCAACGGCAAGTTAAAAAACTGTGGTTTATTAGAGACAAAACCAACAGGGATCAGCACAGGAACAGGAAACATCCATGCACATCTCACTCTTCCTCAGCTCGCAGGCCGGTTTTACTACCCAACAATGCCAGAATGACATCACGACGTGGGCCCTTCTCCAGAAAACCTATCGGACCAGACAATTGGGTATTGAGTATTATACTGCCTATAGTAGACCCTACATATGTTATTGTACTGGCCCTCACATGTCAGATGGCTGGCCTGGTTCGATCCCCAAGTCACTAACTCTAACATTGTTGCAGTGTGTTGTACTTACCATTGGTTCTTGCCCATTGCTACCTAACCTAGGGTACTGAACTATGATTGGCTAGAGCTAACGTCTCCAGGTCTGGCATCCGCAAAGTTTCTCAGCTCGCTGTGTACCTCTTCAAGGTAACAAGAATGACTATGTGTCTGCATTGTAACTTGTGTGTACCACCTTAGCTCATGAGAGTGCTCTCCTGATCGGCGTAACACTTGTTGCACACTTGTGTCTGGGAGCCTGAGACCAGCGCTCTTTTCCCACATCTGGTCACTGTCCATTGTCTGCTTCAGCTGCATCATGTGTTCAGAGACCACGAATTTGAGCTGTGCAGCTCTGAGTTATGAGGATTTATTAGCCTTTTCTGCAGCTGGTCCCTTTGTCGTCTGGGGATTGGAATGTTATCTGTATCTGTTGGCCTTGGCTGCAGGTCCTGTCTCACATGTCTTGCTCTCTGTCCAGGCTGAATCAGCTCAGTGTGTCTCTTGCTCTGGGGCCTGAGGCCTTCTGTAATTTGCCTAGACCTTATAATACGGTTTTTACAGGGTCCATACTATACTACATTTCCATAGGTTAGTCACACTTGGCTCTGTCAGCTCCCATAGGTGTTCCTGCAGTTCAATGGGGTTATTTGCATGTAAGCATCTGCAAACTGTGCTCAGGATCTCTTGTCTCTTGCGGTTTCTGTGTTGCTGTGTTTAGCTAATGACAAAATAATGAAGCAATGACAGTATGTACATGTGTCTGTCCTCTAACTATAGAAATGTGCGCTTGTGTTCTTCAAGTATTCAAGTGAGAGTTTGTGTCCCAAAGTGCAGATGGCACTTGTGCTTTATGTCTAATGTTACTATGTTGTGGTGTCTCTAACAACGTCATGCTTCTTTGTGTTTTAGTCCAGGCTGTCCATACAGGTATCCCTAATCATGACCTCTGGCTCTTCATCCAGAAATTGATAGGTCTGTACATTCCTTGGGTGGTATGGCTGGCTGAGGGGATACCTCTCGATATATTTGTCAATAATGTGTCCATTGGGAATTCATCCAAAATAGAATGGGTGATTTTGGTGCTTTCTGTCTTTCTTCTGTGTCATTAATTTGGTAGGAGGAAGGGTGTGGTAAGCTTCCCCATCCCTCTTCAGTCCCCCCTCTCGTCGAGCTGTCAACCAAATCCTTATATGAGAGTCATTTTGCTTCTTGCTCCCATATCTTTGCTATTCCTTAGAGATGCCCATAGTAGTTTGGTTGGTCATCAAAAGATCAGTTCATCTAACTGCACAATCCTTTGGGGTTGCACCAAACACACTTTCTTTCATAGAACTTCGCATTAGATGGATTGCCCAACTTCATAGCCCTAGTCGGGAACAGATCCCACTGCAAAATCCTTTCTCTTATCTTGTCTCTCTCAGCCACAATCTCATGCTCTATATTCACGTCCATCGGGATTTGCATTCCGATGGCCTCTTATGCTGTTTTCTTGCACTTTGCCATGCAGATTTTGATCCCGCACATGGATGTTGCTCCCAGTTCAAGAGCTCCCATTATCACCTTCGGTCCATCTGTCAGCCATGATGGCATCCATGACCATAAGTACGCTATCCAGCTCTTGTCTTTTCCGGTCCCCCTGGCTTCATCTTCCATCATGGCAATCATCTGTGCCAAATGAGCCACTGCATCTGATAGGGTTCCGCCATCTTTGTCGCTGGCAAGTATGAATGTGCAACAGGAACACCCTATCTTGGCGCAAACTCCTCCTTCCATGTCTGCGAGCAGATCCTTATATGACAGTCCTTTTGCTCGTGGCTGCCATATCTTCATTATTCCTCAGAGATGCCCAAAGTAGTTTGTGTGGTCATCTAAAGACCAGCTCATGTAACTGCACAATCCTTTGGGGTTGCACCAAACCCACTTTCCTTCATAGTACTTCACATCAGATGGATTGTCCAACTTCATGGCACTGGTCAGGAACAGATCACACTGCAAAATCATTTCTCTTATCTTGTCTCTTTCAGCCACAATCTCATGCTTTGTTCCTCCTATATTCATGTCCATCAGGATCTGCAGTCAGATGGCCTCTCATGCTGTTTTCTTGCACTTTGCCATGTAGATTTTGATCCCACACATGGATGTTGCTCCCAGTTCAAGGGTTCCCATTATCAACTTCGGTCCATCTGCCAGCTATGATGGCATCCATGACCATGAGTACGCTATCCAGCTCTTGCCTTTTCCGGTCCCCCTTACTTCATCTTCCATCTCGGCATGCATCTGTGCTAACTGTGCCACTGCATCTGATAGGGTTCCGTTATCTTTGTCACTGGCAAGTATGAATGTGTAACAGGAACACCCTATCTTGGTGCAAACTCCTCCTTCCATGTCTGCGAGCAGATCCAGAATGTACCTTTTCTGGAGCACCACCAACCTTATTGCTCGGAGCACTTCCTTCATTGCATTGAATCCATTGAACATGGAGTTAATAGTCACCATCAGCTCCCAGCGAGAGATATGTAACCACTTTGCATTGATGTATGTCTGCAGAGAGGGTCTTTTTGATGCAAACAACATTTGTGTCCTGTTGAACAGCCTGTGTTCTGCTGGAAATTCATCCAGTGCTGTTTCTGATGATCCTGAGAAGTAATTTGCACCTCACTTTACTTTGCTCAATCCAGCTGGCTTCTCTGTCATCTTTGCCCTGGCTATTGGTGCTACTTCGATCAACCTCTTCTTTCTTTTGTTACTGTCCATCAATGGAAAGTCATCAAGCTACACATCCTTCGTCGGCACGACCAATGAAGGCATGTTGATGTGTACCAATGAGCAAACTACTCCACAGTGGAGGGACAGATTTCCATATGCTTTTGATCCACACACCCAATAGTGGTCCATCAGTACTGCCATTCCTGCTTTCATTGCTGCATGTTGCTAAATGCTCTTGTATCCAACATTCTCACCAACTGCAACTTCACCATTGTTTTGATAGCACAGTGCTGCTGTCATCAGAGGTATTATCGACATCAGACTAGCTTCACTCTCCACCCATGTCAGTAGCTTTGCTCTTGCGTCCAACTCCTTCAGGCACTTGTCATTCTCTTCCTGCACCTTGTTCACTGATAACTCCACAAGTGTCAGTGCTTTTCTTCCCACCACTCCATCCTGACATCCATCCTTAGTGTATACTTGGCCATACACTAGTATCTGTGGTCTCTCCCAAAAGCCAGGTTATCTTCCTGTCTCCTTCACACTTGTCCAGTGACAGGGTAGTTCCTTCAGAGTAATTGTTTTTGTTTCTCCTTTTTCTGGTCCATCAGTTATGTACTGTATAGCTTCATCATGTCTAGTGTCTTTATGTAATTATCTTCATACGGGAATGTTTCTTTAGACATCTATCTCAGCATGGCTGTCTTCCCTTGAAATATTCCTCGAGTTTACACCATCGAGATATAGATTAGGCATTGTGCTCTTGCTGCGGGTATTTCAGTTTCTATGAACGTTTTTGGAGGCATTCTTGGAATATGTAACTAAAGAGCAGATATGACAGCTTTTCCCCAGTGGTTTCTTTACCTACTTTTGTCATGTGTTTGTACCACATGTTATTAGACACTCAAGCAGTGTCGGTGAGATACATGTCAACCCCCTTCATGTCTGTGTCAACACTGCACTTACACTGCGCTTACTTCTCCTTAACTTATCAGCAATCTTCTCATGTCCACCTGATATGGTCTTTCCACCTGCTTGGGTTGGGAAGTGTTAGTAGAGGGTACAGCAGTAGTACTAGCAACAATGCATATTCAAAAAAATGCAAATCCCATCAACCCACTTGGAAATAACAGACACAACATAATGCTAATGTTCTTTATTGTTTCCCTCATTTTCACGTACGCTGATTCATCCTTACAGCCTGAAGATATAGTTGCCCGCCAGAATGCATGAAGAAATGCGTTATTTTGTTAGCATTCTAAAACACTCTTAAGCCTCACAAACCAAATAATCATTGATGGCATAGGCAAACACTTCTTCCCACAGTTTTCTTACTGATGGCTCCCCTAGAGTGGCAAGGACTGAGGGTCACAGTGCTTGAGATGGTGGTATGGTTGGGCCAAATAATCCACAAAGGCAATATAGTATACTCCAGGGGATCCAGCTCCGAATATGCTGGGTCTCCTGACAGTATGAACATACTGTTTGGAGAAAGTCTCTGGGTGATGGGTAGAAGGCAACATGAATATAAACAACAATTACAGTTATGTCAGTATTCTCGCTGGTTGTGTGTGGAAAAAGGAAAAATAACAGACAGTTTACCCTAATCTATGTCCACAAGAATTCCAGTCTCTACTTCTGCTGCTCGGGAGCGCGTGATCATGGGATGTCCTTTTCCCGGTTGTGCAAGTTCAGAACGTGCTTGTAGCTCTTCCAGGTGCTGAACATTGGTTCTGTCGGTCAAGGAGACTTTATTGCCAGGTGATGCCACTGAGTTGTAGGGCTTGACATCTGCCAAATGATTCCAGACTTTCTTACCCTCTCGTTTGACAGCCCAGTCGGCCACTTGCTCCACGATATGCGGACCGGTGAGCCTGGGTGCATTCCAGCACTGTACAAAATTCCTGAGGAGGACAATGTCCCCCACACTCACAGGGTTTTTGAACTCAGATTTTTGTGGTGCACTCTCACAGTTCTTCTCTTTGCTGCCTTTTTGGCCCCCCCGGTGTCACTGTATCTGGCTAGAGATAGAAGAAGTGCTAGCCACCAGCGAAGTCTTATATTTATTAATTCCCTGATGTAACACATCTGCACTATTCTCACAATCTTTCAGTGCTCTTGTGGGAGAAGCCACGTGAAGATTCATGTGCCGTCGAGTTACCACTCATTGGGCATTAAATGGTGGTCGGGCCCAGGCTTATTGCACAATGCAAACAATGCAAGAGGCAAACAGTGCAAGAGGTAAACAGTGCAGCCAATTCCTTTTGGTACTCTGCTTTGTCTTGGCTATGCACTCCTTCAGGAGGCCATTCAGGCATTCACACACTCCATTTGCTTGTGGGTGGTATGCACAGGCAAACTTATGTTGGATGCACAACAGTATCTGTGATGTGCTGAAACACTCCATTGGTGAAGTCAGACCGCAGGACCTCACACATGCCCCATCTTGGGAACACCTCTCTGATGAAGAATTTGGCCACTCTAAGGGCATCATGTGAACAGGGCCCTGCCTCAATCCACCTGAAAAATGGGCACACAATCACTATCATATTGCAGTATCCTTGACAGACTAGGATCATGTCTACATAATCCATGTGTAAATGTTGGAATGGGCACACTGGTCTCAGTATGGCTTCTGTCACCACCCTCAATGTGTGCCCTGCTGTAAACTACTGGCAAGTCAGTTTTTCACAAATTCAACCACATTTTCACTCAAATTGGGACATAACCATGTTTCTCCAATTCAATTCGTGTAGCAATGACCTCCTTCCATGTGTGTGTTGGGTAGTGCAATTGTTCAGTGCTGTGTGCAATAATGCTAGTGGCATTACCATCTTCCCTGTGTTGTCCTGCTGCCACAGGGTATCAGTTGGAGACATCGAACATCCTCTCCTTACCCATAGCTCCTTCTCTTCCTTGGGTGCAGTTCCATGCAACTACATAATCTGCAATTCTGGCATCACATTGTACCCCACCTTGAGTACCATATTCCTGGTGTACTATTTCACATTTGAGGTTCCTCATAGCTCCCACTGCTCTCCAAGATATGATGCACACTTTGCCTCAAAGTGTAAGTATGCTGCTTTGTTTCCCCTTGAGAAAGGATCTTCCAATTTTGTTTGTGCTTGGTACTTCACTATTGCTACCTGAGTTGTATAAGCAATTACTTCAATCCATCTGCCCAGTAAAAGTTCATGTTGTACTGGAGTCCGATATGCGCTTCAGACCCCTCTCCTGAGCCATCGTGCCAATCCAGAGTGTACTGTGGATGTCACATAGGCTGAGTCAGAATAGATTGCCACTTCCTTCTGAATGCTGTTTTCCAGTGTATTAGGGCCACTAGTTCTGCTGCTTGTGCTGAGAAATGGGATGGTAGGCGTGCACTTGCTACCGCTTCACTTGTCCCATTCCTCCTTCAGTCTGACCACTTCAGTCCCAGTATGCCTGACCACATCTGTCTGGTCAATTGTTGGCCAACCATCAATATAGAGCATGTCTCCCCCCTCAAGTGCATCCTCCTCTACTTTGCAAGTGCCATTGAACATCTCTACGTTTGCTGTGCAGTCATGTGCATAGTCTACTGTCTGTAGAACGTTTGCTAGAAATGTTGATGGGTTGACAGTCCTGCATCTCACTACCTTCAGACCTACATTAAATAGTATCACCTCGCAACGTGATCCTCTTTGTGTAGTAAGAGTGCTCTTTGGCTTCTTCAGTATTGCAAAGAGGGCTTGCTCCATGAAAAGAGTGGTGGTGCACCCCATGGTTATCGCTGCTGACCTTTACACTGCAAATGCAGCAGCTGCCAAAGCTTGCTCGCACTGATAGTGTCCTCTCATTACTGGGTTGAGTTGCCCACTGTAGAAGGATATTGGCTTCTGGCCCATGCGTGTCTTTTGTGTCAGTAATGCCTCCATCGCTACACGGTCAGTGTGGGAGAACTAGAACAATTCCTTTTTATAGTCTTGGATCCCTAGCACTGGTGCTGTGTTTATTTCCTCCTTCAGTTCATCAAAGGCCTCAGTCATCTCTGTGGTCCATGTCAGTGTCTTGTTTCCTTTCTGTGCTTCTATCAGTGTGCCTAGTAGTGGCCTTGTGTATGTGCTGTAGTCAAACACCTGTGCTCTGCAGTAGTTGCAGAACCATAAGAACGGTTGCTTTATCCCTCACTGTTGTAGGCTTAGGTGTCTTGCGTATTGGTTCTGTTTTCTCTGGGGGGATCTGTCGGCCATTTTGGGATATCGTCTGTCCAATGTAAAGCATCTCTTTCTGACAGTACTGTAACTTGGATTTGTCCACCTTGTACGCTTGTCAGATAGCACAGTCAGCATGTGAACTGAGTCCTTCGTACACTGGTCTTCTGTTGTGCTGCAGATCAAAATGTCATCTACATGTTGCAAAATTGTACTTTCCATCTGTATGTTGCTCAGGTCCATCTGTATCACTCTGGTAAAGATAGATGGTGACTCGCAGTACTCTTGTGG
Source organism: Ambystoma mexicanum (assembly GCF_040938575.1). Classification (NCBI taxonomy): domain Eukaryota; kingdom Metazoa; phylum Chordata; class Amphibia; order Caudata; family Ambystomatidae; genus Ambystoma; species Ambystoma mexicanum. The sequence continues at coordinate 850,223,227 of NC_090935.1, forward strand.
TAAACAAGTGTGTTTCCACCTCTGGTTTCTATACATAAAGCTGGTCAAGTCTTGTGAGTCTGGGTGTAGTGGCACTGAGAAAAACACATTCTTCAAATCAAACACTGTGAAGCAGACAGCTTACGCCGGAATGCTGCTTAAAATTGTTGCTGGATGTTCAACTAAAGGATACTCTGCTTCTACGATATGGTTAAGAGGCCTTAAATCCTGTATGAAACAGCATGACCCTCCCTTTGCCTTGCACACTCGGTACACTGCAGTGTTGCATGGGGATTCTTATGGTACACAAATGCCTTTCTCAATCAGGGCTGTAATTGTCTCATAAATGCCCTCATCTACCCCTTTGGTTACGGGTTACTGCTTTACTCTTTGTCAAATTGCTAGTGGCTTCAACTTTATCTACACTCCCCCTATGCTCTTTATGCAACCCACATAATTGGGACTTGTATTCCATAGGGTGCTTGCTACCTTGGCCATGTCCTCCTCCCAGAAATCTGGTGGCACCTCCTATGCCATTGCCAAACTCGTTGGCACTTCTCTGTAGTTGATTTGTAACCAATAGGTCACACTCATTTCGAACACCATCTCAATTTCTAGCCTCTCTTTCCTGAAAAGCTTTTTGTCTGTCACTGTCAACAAGAGAGACAACACTAAGACTGATCGGACACAGGCGACAGCCATGAGGACAGAATCCAGCATCCCTAGCCAACTCCCAGCAAACAACCTTCACCCACTCAATAAATGCTACTATAGATCATACCTTTATAAAGTTGGGGGAAAGTTAGCACTTGCCACTCTTACTGAGCTGTGGATATTGGCACGGGCATGGTCCAAAGAGAGTTGTGAATGAAGGCAGACGCCGCCCCAGGACATAAATGCAAGCATTAGCATTGCCACATTCCAAAAGGGGTAGGAATGGTAACATGAACGAGCAGCCAAATAAGATGATGAATGCCGAGCAGCCCCAACACATGGAGGGAGTAAACCCGGGCTTACCGATGCTGCCCTCTTACTAGACTAGATTGGGAATGCTTTCTGGGCTAGACTGAAGGGATGCACAAACACCTGCCCGTCCCGCATACAAACAGGGTCCACGTAGGCAGCCAGTACCCAATTTGGGCAAGGTTATGCATATGAACGGATGCCATATGGGAAAGGGAATGTGAGTGTCATACAGCCCTGATCTGGACATAGACACGGAGATGCCCACACACCCCACCTAATTAGAAATACGGATATTTAGCACCCCACACCTCACCTCAAGACAGCAATGCCAATTAACCAACCCGCTAACAACTTCACCCTCCCTCTGCATACACCTCTCAAATTCTAACCAAAACACAACCACAAATCTATAACAAAACACTCCTCACAAACTTCACTACACTGCAACAACAAAACAAAGCACACATAGACCCGCACAACAGCACACAAAGTCTTCCAACAGTATAACACACCAAGCCCAGCCAATGGAATTCCGGGCTGAGGCCGCCAACAGCACATCACTGCTCTCTTGCACTTCTCCATCTCATCCCACTAACTCCTGCCAACCCCACCCTTTTTTTCAGAGCCGACAGAGCGCCAGGGGACCAATCCAGTGGTGATAGTGCAAGGTACAAATATCCTTTAACATTAACATTAACATTAACAATAACTGTTGTCAATCTACACCCCCCTGCCATTGCAATCACTGCTCTCAGTGCCGGTCCTGTGTCATTCATCCCATGCACTGCAATCCAATCCTCTCTTATAACCACTGGCTCTTTTTCTATTGGCACTATGGTTCCCTCTGACTCGTCCATTGGTAGCTCTGGCCTAAATAGGTACACGGTTGGAACTCGCCACCTGCAATTCCTGGAAGCCATGCAATGGCAATGTCAGTTCCATACTGGAACATTGCTGGGCCCACTGGCACCCCCCCCCCTCCCCTCTGTACCTTGCGTCCATAATAAGCTTGAATGCTCTGTCTTACATTGAGCATGTGTATGCCTGGTGTGGAGCACACTATTCCCTTGTCTATGAATAAGATGGTCATGTTCAGTCTGCTTATAATGTCTCGTTCCAGAATGTTTACAGAGTAAAGCAAAGGCAAAGGTAGATTGTGAGATATTGGGCTTCATTACAACTGTGCCGGTCCAGAAAACAACAGTGCCAGTAGTTCTGTACCGGCACCTTTTACCAGACCGGCACAGTATGAGTCAGGATGCAGGTATGACCGGCACTGTAAGTGGCCTGCCGCATCCGGCAACACCGTTGGCGGTATCTGCGGATTGCCGTTGCAGCCGTGCCTGTCATACCAGCATGGTATAACAAAGAGTACATTAGAAGCAGCACGGACACGCAATTACCGGCATGTACATCCCGGTATGAATGTGAAATCGATGTTGGAAACACTGGCATCACGGACCAGGCGTTCAGTAGCCTCATGTGTGTAGAAACATGCCACAGGTGCAAATAATTATCACAGCTGCTACAAATCAGCAGTGCTACAGCCGAAAAGGACCACACCCATACCCCAAACCCCAACAACACCACAATGCTAGCAGGAGCAGTATCAGTAGCGGTACTGCAGCTGGAGGCCATGCCTGCAGGACTATTACTTGAAGAGGCAGAGGATGCAGCAGAGGCGTATGAGCAGAAGTAGAGCAATCCTGGTCCAGCAAAACCCCATTGCCCAGTCTGTTGCACAACGCCGACATCCACCAATCCCTTGTTTATGGCCACTCCATTAAACCTGAGCAAAATGTACCAGCTAGACTGGGACACCATCATAAATATAGTGGACTTGTTCCATGATGACCTGGTCAGCCTCATAAATATATGCACAGCCACCCCCCCCTCTGCTCAAGGTAGTGTTGGTGCTACACTTCCTTGCCACAGGCACATAGCATACAGTCAGAGAGCTGCATGGGATATCGCAACCCTGTTTTTCATGTGTCCTGTTCCAGGTCATTGATGCACTCCTGCGGCACTTACGAGACACATCACTCTACCCAGAACAGCAGACTAGGTAAACCACACGAAAATAGCCTTCCATGCCCTTGTAGGCATACCGAACGCCATTGGTGCCTTGGACTGCACAGATGTGGAGCTGGTGACCAGCCATGCTGTGGAGGCTGTGTACCACAACAGAAAATTATATCATTCACTAAACATGCAGATGGTGTGTGATGCCGGCCTCATCATCACCCATTGCTGTGCCAGATATCCCGGTTCCACCCATCACTCCATGGTGCTGCGCAACTCCGCGCTGCCTCAGTACATGTCATGTCACATGGACAGCGTACCTGGCTGCTGGGTGCGTCCAACTACTAGGCCATGGGCACTTTTGATTTGGGGGGGCATGAAACAGCATAGTGTACCTGGCTGCTGGGTGAGTCCAACTACTAGTCCATGAGCACTTTTGATTGGGGGGTGGGGAGCATGAAACAGCATAGTGTGCCCGGCTGCTCGGTGAGTCCACTAATAGGCCATGAGCACTTTTGAATTGGGGTGCATGAAACAGAATAGTGTACCTGGCTGTTGGGTGAGTCCAACTACTAGGCCATGAGTACTTTTGAATTGAGGAGGGCATGAAAAAAGCATAGTGCACCTGGCTGCTGGGTGAGTCCAACTACAAGGCCATGATTACTTTTAAATTGGGGGGGGCATGAAACAGCATGGTGTTGCTGGCTGCTGGGTGAGTCCAACTACTATTCCATGAGCACTTTTGAATTGGGGGCCATGTCTAACACACATCACCCGTGGCTGTGTACATAGAATACTTATTTCTGTCTCACATACCACTTACAACTGCTCCTTAAATGAAAAAAACAACATGAAATGGAACAACACAGCACCCACCCACATAGGAGTGTCAGCCAACACACCAAATGTCCATGTTTCCTGCCTCATCGAACCACACAATCACACATGCTACTCATGTGAGTTCCAAAAGTGCACTCACACATGGACATGTTGTTCAATTTCCTTCATAACAGAGGAATGATAGATGCATCTTTTCATATTTTGTGTTTGGTATACCGAAGGTTGGAGGTTATTGAGAATGTGAATGGCCCAAGTGTATGCCACTGCATACCACACCACCCACACACATTTTCACATAGTGCATCTCAGGTACCTGAAACAGGACATATGTTAGCTTAAATGAATACTGCATGTGCATGTGTGTCCACTGAAATAATCGCTATATAGCCTGTGCCAACATGACATGGACAGAGGAATGACAATGTACACTTTCTGTTGGCCCCCTGCAGGTGATGCTGGTTACCCACTGTCGCCATGGTTGATAACAATGGTAAGGCAACCACACAACATCCACAAGCAGGCATACAAACGTGCCCATGTACGTATTCTGGGCACAATTGAGTAGACATTTGGCTGTTGAAGGCAAGGTTCCACTGCCTGATCAGATCGGGGGGAGCACTGATGTACAGTTCAGGAAAAGTGGGTAAGATAGTGCTTGCCTGTGCCATATTGCACAACATGTGCATCGGACGCAACGCCCCCTGCCCCCCGACATGGACATGCACCCACCTGAGGCAGAGGATGAAAGAGTTGAAGATCAGGAAAGTGGCCAGCGATGTGATGAAATGGATGATGTGTTGCATGGGATGAACTTATACAGCCCTGCTTCTAATCACCTTTCTGACACATAGCACAGTCCACCTTGCACACTGGGCATTGCACGTAAATAGATTCTATCACACGGAATAATGATTGTCCAGTCATGAATTCAATTTGACACACCAACTACATTATGTGATTACAAACTATGTACAAATGTGAATTTGGTATACTAGTGATACTGTACACCCCAACTATTCCCACACCCCCACACCCTCCCCAATTGTCCCTCCCCACACCCACCCACCAACTATACCCACACCCCCACCCGCTCCCCAACTTTGCCTCCCCACACCCACCACTAACTATCCCCACAACACCACGCCCTCACCAACTGGGCCTCCTCACACCCACTCCTCAACTATCGCCACACCTCCACCCCCTCCCCAACTGTCCCTCCCCACACACCCTCACCAACTATGTCCCAGACACTGCATAAGGGTGGAGGTTGGGGGCTCATTGGGCCCACGGGACTGAAGGCCACAAGCTCCTTGTAGCTGTGGTTTCTGTCTACACTTTCTGCTCCAGCCTTGTCACCTGTGTTTTCATAAGGCAACCCTTGTGGAAGTGCTTGTGTCAGGGGTGCAGGTGCCACCGGGATGGGGGTGGCATGGTGGCAGGTACGACCAGGATGGTGTGCAGTCCTGTGTGGATTTGGTGGTGGTCGGTCTGCAGAGAGGCCTGGTGGTCGTGGATGTACTTGGAAGGCCAGCCTCATTGCCAGATGATGTGCCTGAGGGAGTCAGAAAGGCAGGGCATCAGTGATGGTGTGGACTGATGAGACAGGCATGAATGCTAATACTTTTGCTGACAATACTGTGTCAGGGACATGGAGGTGGCCATGGCAAGGTGACACATGCTTGTGTCAGGGATACTGTGTGGGTGCATGTGTGGCGTGCCTACATGCAGTTGCGTAACAGGGGGCCCCCGCAGCCCCCGCAGTGCGGGGGGCCCCGCCAGCACATGTCCCGGGAGGGGGCCCCACTGGAGAAAAAAACATTGTATTTTAAAAAATATATATTTTTTTTAATTTACTCTGCATTCATAAAGTAATGATTTCTGTAACAGAAATAATTTCTTTATGAAGGCAGAGAAACATTCTTTTTGAAGTCTGAAGGCACAGCCCTCCCCATGGCATGGAAGACCCTAGGCTGGAGACCTCCATGTCATGGGGTGAGGGGTGCATTATGACTTCAAAAAGAAATAGTTAATTTTTGAAGTCACTCTGCCTTCACAAAGAAATTATTTCCGTTATGGTTCGCTCCTTAACGGAAATAGTTTCTTTATGAAGTCAGAGTGACTTCAAAAAGAAACAATGGGCCTCATTACGGGTTTGGCGGTAACCGGGGCGGTGCTACCGGCAGGTTGCCGCCAGACCCATAATAATTTACGGGTGCCGACTTCCCGGTAACACTGGGGAATAACAACCCCGGCAGTCTGGGAAATCAGGCGCCGGCAAATGGTAAGTCCCCATTTCCAACGGACTCTATGGAAATGGGGACCACAGAAGCATTAACGGTGCCGGTGCTTCTGTGAAAACTCTGCGGGTGGGTGTTGTTCTGCCCGGCAGGTCTGACCTGCTGGGCGGCACAGCAACCGCCTGCAGAGCTGTATTATGCCGGTCCGGAAACACCAGTGCTGGTAAACTTACCTGCACTGTTGTTTCCAGAGCGGTATAGTTGTAATGAGGCCCAATTTCTTTTTTGAAGTATTAGGGATCCCCTCAACCCCATGACATGTGCATATGTGAGTGTATGGCGAAAGGGTGCACACTTAAATGTATAGGTGGCTGACTGTGTGTGTGTGTATCGTGAAAGTGTGCACACTTTAATGTACGGGTGGCTGCCAGAGTGTGCCTGTATGGGGAAAGGGTGCACACTTAAATGTATAGGTGGCTGACTGTGTGAGTGTATGGTGAAAGGGTGCACACTTAAAGGTATGGGTGGGTGCCTGGGTGTGTGTGCCTGTATGGTGAAAGGATGCACACTTAAATGTACGGGTGGCTAGCTGTGTGTGCCTGTATGGTGAAAGGGTGCACACTTAAATGTATGGATGGCTGCCTGGGTGTGCCTGCATGGTGAAAGAATGCACACTTAATTGTATGGATGGCTGGGTGTGCGTGTGTGTATGTGGTGAATGGTGTGTGTGCTTGCGTTCAGGGGCGCAACAAAACCTACATTTCGGGGGCTAACCCTTCAAATGTTGGGAGAGGCGCTAACGTCATTTATGGTGGGGGAGGGGCACACTTATTTTTTTGGGGGCATCTAATTTCTTTATGCATTTTAATGAGACTATTCTAGTGCAGATTCAATGTTACACGCAGTTAACTCTCTCCTTTAAGGTTGAAAGCACCCACTTATGGACTGCTGTGAGAATGAGTGGTCTCATATTCCCCCTCTACCCTTCCAATCACTCCCCTTGCATGCAAGTATTAAACCCACATCACGATTTCGATTGCCTAAAAAATGTGGCATTTGAATGCAGGTACTAACAGTGAAATCCTTTATGTTAGTAATTGCTGGGCTCTTTTTAACAGCGAACCCCAGGTGCCATTTAACATCTATGTCCTGTTCTTTCTGGCAACAGCTCTGAAGGTCAGTCAGGTCGAATCAACATAGCCTAACATTTCAGGGGGCTTTGGGGGTGCTGAATCCCAGTCAACTCAATGGTGTTTTACCAATACTTGTGTTTAATGCCTTGATTACTCATTACTCCTAGCCCTATTCTTCCTCGTCACAGTGTTTATGAGACAGTACTTGTGTATAATGCACTCTGCCTCATACACAAGTACTTGGATGAGGTAGAGGTGCATGGAGGTAAGGCCTGACTTAGCTACCTGTAATCTTCATTACTCCTAGACCCACTGTTCCTCATCCCAGTACTTAGCTATGAGGTAAAGAGCCTTGTAACTAAGCTCTGGGACAAGGAAGAGGGAGGTGAAGGTAATTCTGGGCCCGGTGGCTGATTTTGGAGGTTGGGGTAGGATTGGGAGGGAGAGGGGATGTGTGGGGGTCAGGATTGTGCAACAAATCATAATGGCTGTCCATGTCCAGGCTAAGCAGGCATGACATGTGGTATTAGTGGCTAGAGAGGCATTTTGGTGCAGCCAGTGTAGTCATTCCTCAGTTTGGTATGACTTTTTTTTAACTGGGCATTTCTGATAAAGCAGTCCTACTAAGTGAATTACCTGGCTCGACTGCCATTTGTGCTGCCAGTCTAGACATTTCTTCCTGCAGCATTGTATATTTTTCTGGGGATCTGTGATCAAATTATGTGATATAAGTCATCTATAGCGCACCTGTACACAAGTGTTTCTAGGCGCGACAAGGTAAGTGAGGGAAGATAGAGGGAGGACAAGACAAACGATCTTACTAGGCCTTGTGTCATTCAGATTGTGCAAGTGCGAGAACGAGAAGTGCAAAGGGAAAGGGAGTGGGGAAGTGCAAGGGGGAGGGAAAAAGGGCAGCAATGCTCTGAGTAAGTGCAGCCAGAGCAGCCGGGCTCTGGGTAGTGCAAGGAGAACAAGGGACTGTAGGGTTACAGTTACAGCCCCTAAGTGCGTGGTAGGCCCAGAGGCAGTGCAAGGGTGACTTATCAAGAAAGAGTCTGGACCTAGTGAGACTCTGAGGGTAGCTAAGCAACCAGTCGGTACAGCAGACAGGTAGGTCAGGTAGGCCATCAGGGGAGGGAGAGAGAGAAAGCAGAGGAGAAGAGGAAAGTTTTGAGCTGCTTCCGGACCTTCAGGTGGTCCAGTTCAAGTTTGAGAGGGGCGGGGAGGCTATTCCAGAGGGAGGCACCTGCAGAAGAGAAAGATCTACCCCCCACTCTCTGCCTGGAGAAGCGTCTAAACCTTAGAGAGTTGTAGGTAGCTGAGCAAGGGCTCGAGAAGGAAGATATTTTGGAAAAGAGCATTGTATGTAGTGCGGGCCCCAGGCCCAGAAAGCCTTGTGGACAATCAAAGGGTCTTGAACTTGATCCTTGCAGCAAGTGGGAGCCAGTGGAGAGATGCCAGGGCTGGAGAGATACAATCCCTGGGTTTGAGGCCCAGGATAAGTCTTGCAGTCCTGTTCTGGATTAGTTGCAGAGGGTGGACAGAAGAGGAAGGCAGATTGAGAAAATGGCCGTTGCTGTAGTCCAGCCTAGAGAGAACCTGGGCTCTGGCGACAGTGAGCTTCTGGGGGAAAGTGAGAAAGGGAAGAGTCCCTTTGAGGAGGAGCAGCTGGTAGTGGGACTTCTTGTTGATGTCCGAGATGTGAGGAGAGAAAGAGAGAGTGGAGTCAAAGATGACACCAATGTTGTTTGCCTCACAGGAAGGCGAAGGAAGAGGGCCCAAGGCGGGCGGCCACAGTGAGAGAGGGAAAGCAGGTGCAGGAGTCCAAATGAGAAGGATCTCCATCTTACTGACATTAAGGCAGAGATCGTTGGAGGCACAATATGCTGAATCGCGGATAGACAGTCAGGAATGAGCGAGAGAGGAGAGGAGTCTGAGGGGAGTCTGAAGGAAAGCGGAGTGTCATCCGCATAACACTGAAAGTTGGAAGAGAAGGTAGAGATCAGGTGGGCCAAAGGGGCCAAGTAGAGGTTGAAAAACCTGGGTGAGAGGATGGAGCAGAGAGAAAGGGGCCAAATTGGACCTGGGAGGGGCTGTCCAAGAGGATGGAGGTCAACCACTCAAGGGACTGATCCGTGATGCCCAGGTTCTCATGGAGTTGATTGATCAGGATTGATCAGGGTGGCGTGGTTGACCGTGTCGAAAGCAGAGGAAAGATCAAGGAGGATGAGGACAGAAGGAATGCTGGAAAAAGGTTAGAGAGCAAATCTTCACAGGTGTTCAGGAGAGCAGTTTCCGTGACTCTGGCAGCTCTAAAGCCAGACTGAAGGTCAGGGAGACAACTAACATATTCCGTGTGTAGAGTAAGCTGGGAGATGGCCAGCTTTTCCAACAGTTTGCCCAGGAAAGGGGTGATGGAGATTGGGCAATAGTTTGCCGGGCAGGCAGGATCAGCAGACGGCTTTTTGAGGAGTGGGTGTATAAGGGAGTGCTTAAGGGGAGACAGGAATGTTTCAGGCGAAAGAGTGATTACAGAAATCGGCCAAGGCTGGAGCGAGGGTGTCAATATGGTCCTTCATTGGTTCTGGAGGAGCAGGGGAGCATCTGTTTGGATGACACTTTCATAGATCAGACTTGTCTAGAAACCTCGTCAGGTGTTGTCAGAGAGAAAGAGGAGAAAGGAGGAAGAGTGGTAGAGATGGCCTAAGGGGGTCGGAGAGAAGAAGAGGGAGAGGGAGAGGAGGAGGAGATGGAGGACAGGATGTCCTGAGTTTAAACTGAGAAGTGAGATGACAGAGCCATACAGGGGGCCTGGGAGGGAACAGGAGCGGTAAAGGCTGCAACAGGATTGACCAGTTCCTTGCAGATTTTAAAGAGTTTGGCCTTGTTGTCAGAAGCCATGGGCTTGAATGTGTGTTCTCTTCTTGATGAGTGTAATTGCTTCGATTGGCATTTTGGTGCAACCAGTCTAGGTATGTCTAAATGTGGCCTGGCATGCTTTACTGTAACATTAATACATGTCTACACTGGTCTACATTGTGTATCCAGTTGGACATGTTTTCATTGTGGCATGGCATTTCTAATAGCACAGCATTAATGTTCCTGTGCACTGTTGGTGACTTGCAATTGGTGTTACCCTACAAAACAATTGCAAATACGCTGGCTTTTTAGCCAATCTTTCTCAGAAAGTGTGCTGTATATCGCATTAAAACACATAGTTATATCTTTCTCCTGGTGCAGTGTGAAGCATATCCCTTCAGCAGCACGTTTGTGCGTATTGCGCAAGCAGGATAATCTATGCTGGCCCAGAGTGAGGCGCGACCAGTGAATTGTTGCCGAGTTGGGGGGGCCCCCTCAGCATGGCTAGCAGGGGGCCCCCATATTTTGTGTTACGCCACTGCCTACATGGTGTGTGCAGTGGCACTTCTGTGGTGTACTAGTGTTTCCCGGCTAGGGTGTTATGGGTGTGGCACACAAGCTGTATGATATCGTGTTGTGGATTGTTGTGCCATGGATGTGCTCCATATGTGACTGCGGCCTATGGCACTTACTGCATTGGTGATGATTTAACGACATGGGTCGTCGTGGATGGGACAAGGGGGGGCACATATTTCATTGCTGTTTTCAGCAGGTCATTTGCTGATGGTGTTGGTGCTTGACACTGACGTAACTTAGGGCCTGTGCTAGCACGGTGGTAACAACACAAGTTAGGCTGTGTCAGGGGGATGTGTCTGAGTGCCAGCAGGAGTATCTTGTGAGGTTTGATACAGGTGGCCTGTGTTATGTTCACTGTGTGCATGGGCTATGAATGAGGGTTGGGTGCAAGTTGTATCTGGATGTGCGCAACCAGGTTGCAGGGGGCGGGTCAGCCGGCAGGGCTGTACTGGCGTTGTGCACGACATACTTGACATGTTTGCCAACTCTGTTGTATGCTCTGTGGACACAGTGAATGATGTGACATTGGACTTAAAGGATAGTACCGGGACTTTTTTTTTATTGTCCCTACGGTTCGGCCATGTGTTTTTAAGCATAACTCGGTAGATCGTAGAAAACTTTCCTATGGACCTTACCTGACTTTTCGTCCATTATCGCACTCGAAATCAGCCGCCATTTTCTGATAATCCTATCATTTCCCCCCATCGCCCTGGCTCACCTGCTTTTGCGGCACTAAATCAAATCCCCCGCCCCTGAGCCTGACATCAGCAGACGCGTACCGCCCATTTCCCAACGCCAAAGCACGTTTCGTGTCAACAATCACTGCGCTTCAGCTAATGAAGTGTCGCCATGGAAATGGCAGGACGCCTCTTTCCTCAATAAGTATAAACACACCGTTTCACAACACACAGCAGCAGATTTTCGATTCCATTATTCTCTCTGTGTTACTTTGAGTATTCTGTGACTCGTTTCTGTGCTCTGGTCAGCTACCTTCGCCGCTTCTAGGCCTTGTGAACACCTGTACCATCTCTGTAAATTATTTTACTTTCTTTACCACACAATGGCTACAATAATGCTGTATATGTACGAGCCCGAGTACACCGAGGAAGAACTACTGGAAAGGCAAGCACGCGAAAACGATGGGGATTCGGACGGCAGTTGGGAGGACCAGTCAACGGATGAAGAGCCTGGACCATGTTGCATGGACGGCGTCTCCACCTGGTGCACGTGCAATCGGTGCGAGCTAATGCCAACTGAGGAGGAGAACTGCTGCTGCCGTGAAAATTCCGGGTGCTTGGCCTACATTTCGGAAGGCGAGCCAAGTCCGCAATGCATCTCCGAGCTGCCAGAGTTCAGGGAAGCCTGCCTCTCACGGACCGTGTTGAGGATGATGATGGTGCTTATGCACGAACTTCGCGGCACTGTTCGTCCGCGTAATCCGAGTAACGAGTAAGTATACTCTGGTTGTGATGTCAGTGATGCCACTACTATTTCATGGTCGTCTCCCACATATAAAATTACATCTACATATCATTCGAATGCATGTAAATTGGTTCCATATTGTGCATTTTCTAGATAGAATTTTTTTCAAAGCAGAATGACATTTTTTACCTTAATCGACAGTGATAAGAAAGTTTTGTCATTTTAATACAGTTTGCATCTTTCATTTTCACAGGTGGTACAGGCTGGTGGCCTATCGTTGCTTCACTTGGTGGCTTCACGGGAGGCTCGGACACCGCGTTCGGAGAGTAATACCTGCCTGTGCGGTACTTGCCATTAGACAACATTTCCCCAGCGACAGTGGACAATACCGCGGATTTTCCCTGGATGTGCTGCAACCGGAACTTTACAATGTGTAATGTTTATTATTTATGTTCAATTGAAATTAAGATCTAAAATAAAACCCAACATATATTTTAACAATGGTTGTTTTGATTTTTTAAATGAATCTAGTGTGTCTCCATTGAATAGTCTTCCTGTGCCTTGTCTTGTCACACCACATGTCTCCGGCCAGCATCCTCCCTCACGCTGGCCGCCCACCTTCAATCCACATAACCGTTGAACCCATATGCAGTAGACATACATATGTTATTTTGCGGGTTGGCATCAAGCCTAGGCATCCAGGGTCTCCAGGGTGAACTGCACCCATATATTCTCCTGGGACGGTGAGGTATTTATAAACTCACCCCCCTGCCTTCCATGTACTAGATCCTGCAGCCTGCCTCTTACATGCAGTTAGATGGCCTCTCCTTGGTGAGGCCCTGCGGCAAACGAGTCTTGTCTGCACGACCACCGCCCCAATCCACCCCCCGCCCTATCAAAGGCAGTTCGCACCGGGGTACTTGTGCTGGCAAGTGGAGCTGTCAGGGAGCTATAAAGGCCAAGAGGTGCCAAAGACCATGTACACTTCAAAGTAGTCTATAGAGCATGGGTTGTTGTTCCCATGTCTACCTCCAGACCCCGTGTCTCCTGCCAAGCATCCCCCTCACGCTGAACGGCCCCCTGCAATCCACATAAGTGTGTCTCCATTCACGAGTCTTCCTGTGTCTTGTCTGCACGACCACCGCCCCAATCCACCCCCGCCCTATCAAAGGCAGTTCGCACCGGGGTACTTGTGCTGGCAAGTGGAGCTGTCAGGGAGCGATAAAGGCCAAGAGGTGCCAAAGACCATGTACACTTCAAAGTGGTCTATGGAGCATGGGTTGTTGTTCCCATATCTACCTCCAGACCCCGTGTCTCCTGCCAAGCATCCCCCTCACACTGGACGGCCCCCTGCAATCCACATAAGTGTGTCTCCATTCATGAGTCTTCCTGTGTCTTGTCTGCACGACCACCGCCCCAATCCACCCCCCGCCCTATCAAAGGCAGTTCGCACCGGGGTACTTGTGCTGGCAAGTGGAGCTGTCAGGGAGCGATAAAGGCCAAGAGGTGCCAAAGACCATGTACACTTCAAAGTGGTCTATAGAGCATGGGTTGTTGTTCCCATGTCTACCTCCAGACCCCGTGTCTCCTGCCAAGCATCCCCCTCACGCTGGACGGTCCCCTGCAATCCACATAAGTGTGTCTCCATTCACGAGTCTTCCTGTGTCTTGTCTGCACGACCACCGCCCCAATCCACCCCCGCCCTATCAAAGGCAGTTCGCACCGGGGTACTTGTGCTGGCAAGTGGAGCTGTCAGGGAGCGATAAAGGCCAAGAGGTGCCAAAGACCATGTACACTTCAAAGTGGTCTATAGAGCATGGGTTGTTGTTCCCATGTCTACCTCCAGACCCCGTGTCTCCTGCCAAGCATCCCCCTCACGCTGGACGGCCCCCTGCAATCCACATAAGTGTGTCTCCATTCACAAGTCTTCCTGTGTCTTGTCTGCACGACCACCGCCCCAATCCACCCCCCGCCCTATTAAAGGCAGTTCGCACCGGGGTACTTGTGCTGGCAAGTGGAGCTGTCAGGGAGCGATAAAGGCCAAGAGGTGCCAAAGACCATGTACACTTCAAAGTGGTCTATAGAGCATGGGTTGTTGTTCCCATGTCTACCTCCAGACCCCGCGTCTCCTGCCAAGCATCCCCCTCACGCTGGACGGCCCCCTGCAAACCGCATAATGCCACGACATATACACGTCATTCATTCACAAACACACCCCTGTTTCGAATTCTTTATAACCCACTTCATATTTCTAATGAGAACTTCTTTGCGCTTTGCTAGTCAACCCGTGAAGGTGCTGGTTATCTGCTCTTCGTCTCTGTGAACTTCCGTGACCACTTCGAGGAAACTCGTCAGTTTGCAACCTGTGAACTGCTCCCTGTTCTACGACAAGAAACTACTCTGATCCCGGAATCTAACTGTTTGTTCGTCAAGGTAAGGCCATGTACCATAATCATTTTGCGTCCAATTTCTTTTCGTTCAAGACAGTACATGCAAGGAACTAGTCACATGTTCTGAGTTTAGTCAAATTATTTTTCTATTTTTTTAAAGTTATTCAAATACTTATCCGCATGTGAATAACGTGTATAGTTCCAAGAACCAAAACGAACCTTGCATTCAACCTTTTATGTGTCATTTAATTTTTTAACACATTGGTATTCATAGAGAATTGTTGATCTTTACTTTTCAGAACTTTCCACAATGCCTGCCTGTTCCATTGGCGGTTGCCCTTCGAAGACCCATAATAAATCTGAAGGTACTATAATGCATGTTTTCCCTAAGACAATAGATCAGATAAGAGAATGGGTCCGATATTGCGGATATCCACCGTCTGAGCTTGAAAGTAGAGTCCTAGAAGTCTTTGCGGACAAGAGGGGTGATCGATACCGCATCTGCAGCAGGCACTTTAGCTCAGACATGTACTCCACATCATTGCTAATAAAGAAGAACACACCGCGAGCGAGGCGAAAATTGCTCTCAACCGCTATTCCCACTCTATTCGTCCACATCCCTCCACTGGTGAGTCAAGTTTACGTATTTATCTCTCGGCCTTGCGGTAGTGTGTAGCATTAGCTAACAATAATTTCCCCATTTATGTATCCACTCAATATGAAGGCGGAAGATTCTCCATCCGTGTCGTTATTGCAGTCATCAGCCACTTCAAGCGCCTATCGGGTAACCTTACTTGGCTATTCTGCCACTGACTTGTTTTAGGCATGTAAATCAATAGTTTTAATTTATCGTGTAATTATTTTACCTAATGGTACACCCTTGTACTCGTCCTCTAGTCTTTGTTTTCAGTTATAATTATTGTTATCCAAAATAATGCAAGTACTGTCTTTCAGGGAGACGCTGAGGAGTCCAACGTATTGACGACAACCGTTGATGTCACTCAGATGCTCGAGGTACGTTTCCGGACAGTTCCATCGATGGAGATCATCAGATCTTGCATTCTTGTAGCATGATTGTTACACACAATGTTTCTTTCGTTTTTAGCCATTGATATGTCCTTCTGTCGTCGCCCTCCTATGTGTCTTCTTTTTTCAATATTGTGTTCATTACTAATGAAAGTCCTATGGTTCAGGGAGTCGATGGAGCATTATTCCAAGAAGAAGGGGGAGCATGCAGTTACGGGTCGGCGCAACAGCTTGCAGAAGTGTGCACCGCAGTTACATCGTCCCTTGATGTTCTTATGCATTTCGAGGTATGGATACTGACAGTTCGATCAAGCGAGATCATATGACGTGATTACATCTGCTATACTTCCTTCTTTATTAACGCAAGTACTATGTTTCAGGGAGATGACGGAGCTTCTTCTACAAGAACATCACCCCTAGTAGTTGATGCAGATTTCTGGGTGGTGACACTTCCAACGATCGAGCAAATCGAATCATATTTAGATATCCATTATTTATTTTAGACAACTGATTATTTGTGCAGGTCTATTTAGATGAGCCGTTGACGCCTGCACAAAGTGTATGTTCTTTTTAACAAAATAGAAAACCATACTAGGTTTTATCTTTGTCAATTTCGTATTGATTTCATACAATTTGCTGTTTCTCTCTCATATATAGTCATGCAATTTGTATCCTATGTAGTCATATCATTTGTTGTGCATTGTATTAGGTTCATACAATTATAATGTTCTTATTCCATTGCCATTCATCTCTCGACATGTGTTTCCCCATAATAATTCTTATAGTTCATCAGGAGGAGGGCCTGTGTGCTTATTTTCTTAAGTGAATCTAAATAAGCTTCACTTGTTTCCTTGCAATTCATTTTTTCCTCCTGGGATCTTTCTCCTTCCATTTAAAAATAAGGTTACAAAACACAGAAGGAAAAATTGAATTGCAAGGAAACAAATGAAGCTTCTTTAGGATCACATAAGAAAATAAGCACACAAGCACCTCTACTGATGAACCCCTGTCACTTGACGGGTGGCAAGAACACCATTGCCAACTCCCTCAGCAGGGAGTTACGCTCCTGCCACGAGTTGGAACATCGCCGGGACCATCTGGACTGCATTTTCATCAAGTAGGGCAGGCCCCGATCGATCTGTTAGCGACAGTGACAAATTCCAAATGCCAGAAGTTTGCCAGCAGGTTCCACCAACAGGGGAGCCTGTGGGATGTGTTCTCCTTCCCGTGGAAAGGCCTGTTTCTGTACACATTCCCGTCATTACCTCTTTAACCATTATGCCCTTTTAAATGAGGTAGTGTGTTGTTGCATGGATGGGGATGCAGAATAACACTTACACCAACAAGACCGACTCAGGATTTTAGCAAAGGTAATCTGTTTTATTCTCAATTATCTAAAACAGGGAGTACAACGGACATCAACGTACGTCTCACAGCATAATCTCAATGCATCACACAAAAAAATCACTTTTTTATAGTGTAAATCCATCATATGTGACATCATACTATGTGGCAAATTAAGAAAACTTATCTAGGATTGTGGTTGGTCTACAGGGAACATCTAAGTATACTTTCTGTAGGCGATTGAATTGTGATTGGGTCTCTATAGTCAGGTGGACAACTTATGCCCACCCTTTGTGCAAGTCATCCTTAATATTTGTTAGATACACAACACACCATTGGCTCTTAAACTATAGGGCTCTTCAATACATGGCCCTCTACATTTGGTTGGCATGCATGTACACTTCTAGAACATTAGACTTGCTAGCAGCACATACGCTGGTACCTCAGGTGCTTGTGGGTGGACTTGACCATGCCTCTACACCCAATTAGCTCATCACCCATCATCACTCATGCTGTCTGCAATTCGAATTGTCTTTGAACTATCACTGCTACTGAGTATAGAAGGGAGTGCGAGCATGTTCTTATCTTCAAGTCTTGGTGCTGCTTGCCCGTGTTCTATTTCCATCTACCCCATGTGACAGGAGACAGTGTTTTAAATGCTTCTTCACATTTAATGATATGAAATGAATAAAACTTGGCACTCATAGTGTCTTTCCATTGCACCTTAACATGAGCTCTCCTTGCTTCTCACGTTCTTTGCATCTCCTTGAATAGATAACCAGTCCCTGGATGCCCCAACCCTTGATACAAGGCCAGACAGCCTTCTCGATCCTTCCTCGATTTTCAGCTGTTCTCTACCGCACCATATTTTCCGCCCTTCTCTTTCAAGGGTACCAACATTGAATATCCAGATTTGATACATTTATATATATGTTGGCGACACCACCTGCAGTCTATTCACTATGTATAGCCAGCCTTACCTAGTCTACTTATGTTGCAGCATCTGTACAGTTATAAAACAACTTATATTTTCTTCAATACTCTTTGTACATGCAATTTTCATTCCACACATGAAAGGTTACTCCATTCTTCATGTTGTTATCAGATTCCATAAGGTCTGTACATTCTCTTCTCTGGTCATCCTTCTCAGTGCCCCACTCTGATCTCCTGTGACATCCCCAGCCTCTCTTGTTCACAGCCTCACACTTCTTCAGGGCTTTCTCTCAGGAGACCGTCATCTCTCCGCGGATATGTCTTATAGGGCTTTCTCAATGGATAACTTGTTTCAAAGATCGTTCACGGTATAGGTATAATTATCGGCATTGTCATGTCACAATTTCTGGCTTCCAACATATTGGCAGACTAGGAGTGGGACTTCTAGTAGAGGCATTTGGCTCCTCCTCTGTACTCCCCCCTCGGGTTGATTCATCGACCACTCTCCCATCAGTCTTCACATCTAGACATCCTTGTCAGAAAAAGTGCTTTTTTGGAGTCCATACCTTCATTACTCCTTTCAGAGATCCTGCTAATTTTACATGGTCATCAACATTCCAGGTCATGAGACTACATTGTCCATTCGGCCTGCAGCAAATCCATCATCCCACATACTTCTTGTGGGTCCTTGGATGCAGGAACTTTGTTGCCTCGGGTGCTAGAATGCTTGCTTTTATATATTTTCTGATTTCTTCATCTGTCAGCTCTTTGGGTCCAAACACAGATTCAACATCAATCATGACCTTCATTCCTACTGCTTTCTTTGCTGTCTTTTTACACTGTGTGATTATTATCCTGATCACACAGAATACAAACGTGATCATCACCTACAAGAAACTTGAAAATATTCGCCATCCATTGTGCAACCCATGAGAGGATTGATGCAAAAAAGCGGCCATCTGCAACATCTTCTACTTCGTCTTCCATCTAGGCGTGCAGGTTCATTAGCAATGTTATGGCCTCTGTCAAGGTCTCATTCTCGTCATCGTGAGAAGGTATGAATGTGCAACATGATTCTCTGATTTGGACACAAACACCTCCATCCATTGCTGTAATCATGTCCAGGACATACCTATTCTGGAGAGTCATCGGTTTTATGGCCCTCAATTCTTCCTTGATAGTGTTAAATCCCTTTATAATTGTGTTGATCATCTGCAGGAACTCCCATCTGGTGATTTGCAACCACTTTTCATTCACCATCACCTGGATCCCTGGCATAAAGATAGTCATGAATACTGCAGCAGTCTGACTGAACACCCAGTGTTCATATGGAATAGCATCAAAGGCTTCTATTGACTTAGCTGAGAAGTAATTCTCCCTTCTTGTCCAATTGAGAAATCCAGATGATTCTCTCTTCCTCATATGAGCATCTGCTTTTGGAAACTCTCCAATGTTCAGGTGTCTTTTTGGAATTACTAATGCTGGATAATGAATATGTACTATGGAACACAGCCCTCCCCAATGTTTGGGCAACTTCATATAAGCTCTGGATCCACAGGCCCAGTAGTGATCCATTAACACCACTGTTCCATCCTTCATGCCTGTACATCAAAAAATTCAGCCACACTGCTGAGTCATCTCACCCTTCCTGGTGCCATTTTTTCTGAAACACAAGGATGCATTTGCTAGAGGTACTATCTGCAAAGGTCCTCCTTTGTCATCTACCCACGTCAGCAACTTCACAATGTTCAGCCAATGATGCTTGCATTCATTCTCTGCATACCACACAATAGCATCAGGTCATCCAAGTAGTTCTGGTGCTTTGAACACAGTCAAGCCTTCTGCCCATCCTTCCGAAGTCAGCACTGTTCCCTTATTTTGCAGCTGACCTCTTTCCTGGCATCTTCGTATCTCTTCAGGGTTCCTTCCTTGACAATTGAGCATCTTGTTTTCTTCTCTTCTGATTCCTGCTTCATTTATTCCAGGCAGTTTATATCTTATAACTAGATTCCTTGTCTCTGATTTCTCTCTTATCTTTACATCTTGTACATAGTCATCTTCTCTTGGAGATGTCTTCTCAGTCACCCATACCAAGGATGCTGTTCGACCCTGGAACTGATCTCTCATCTGGCAGAGTGCATGGTGCGTCAGGCAAAGAGCTTTCTGGACTGCTACTTCTATAGCTATATATATCTTAGAAGTCCCCATGGCATAAGGTATGAGAGAACAAACATAGGAACGCTCTTTGGACGTCATCTCTCCCACCTTTTTTCATGTGCTGATTCCACTTGTTATTACCCAAGTGTGCTGTACTGTCTAGGTAATTATTTAATTCATTATCATCTTCCCTTGTGATTCTCTTGTGTCACGATTTTGCAAAGTAAGTGCTTGCATAATAATCAAGAAGCATATCAGCAATAGTCCACCCTTCAGGGAGAACCATAGAAATGTTTGTCTCAGCAATAGGCAACTCTAGACAAGCTACTGGAGTGGGGGAAATCATAGTGGTCTTTATCTCAAGAGGAGCATCAAGATAAGGCAGAACAGGAGAAACAGAAAGACACAAAGTATGGTGGCACATACATATATCACAAACACACATCCTAATCCCATCAATTTCGAACTTCGTTGGGCTTGCTCATTTTCCAAAACTGTACTATTTTCAAAGTTTCTCATCACGCCTGTATACTGCTTTAAGGAAGGAAAAAACCTTTTAAACAAGTAATTCAAGTAAATCAGGTAGCTGCAGGATCTGTTCAACTATTGCCACAAGCAGCCTCCTTATTGCAGGGCCAACATTTAGGATCACGCAGAAAAGTAGGTATGTTGACAGTATGGCCAACAAGAGCAGGATAATTTCAAAAAATAAATACAAAAACAGTGAGAAGGAGCCTAGGGACATCGTCGTTTGGCAGAACCATAGACTCAACCAAACAGTTGTGTTGTATAAAAAGAATCAGGGTATTGTTCACACTTCCAATCTCTTATTAGATGTTTCCGCTCAAACATATCCACAACATGTCAACAACTTTCTAAAGTTCAATTTATTTTCAAAGATTCCTGCGGCTCAAGAACTGAGGTAGCACTCCTGCTATAATATTTATAAAGAGTGCATTTATTTAATCAGCAACCTTAGCGTCCATCTTCCTTATAATTGATTACGTCTGCACATAAGGGTGCAACGGTCTCACCAGTGTATAGCTTCACCTCATTCAAATGGAGCCAAGCATGCCTCACTTGGATTTAGGGTGTAACGTTTTCCACGATATAAAGTCCAACAAAGCATGGCTCATGTCACTTTCTTGTAAAGTTTCAAATCAATATTGAGTTTTCCAGCAAAAAGTCTAAGTACAGGTAGTAGTTCAGAAATTATGGTTGCTGAATGGTCTTTATCTGTGTTCTGATATCGACCCCCCTGGCGCGTGAGTTGATCTGAAATGACAGAGATACTAGCAATCATACATGTCAAGAACGCACATAACACATTTCCTAACATTTCTGCAGTCTTCTGGGGATCACTTCTGCTCCTCGATGGAAGAGACAAAGGTATTCTAATTTGCCTCCCTGTCACTATCTCGTGGGGTGTGAGCTGGTGGTCTGACCCTGGCTGATTCCTTAAGGCATATAAGGCTAGGCGTATGCAATATAGACATCCCTTCTTCAGTATCAATTTTATCTTTGCGATCCGCTCTTTAAGAAGACTGTTGAGTTTCTCACATACCCCATTTGCTTGCAGATGATAAGCAGAAGAAAACATGTGTGTAATGTTCAATAATAGGCTAATCTGTTCAAATACTTCATTAACTAAATGGGGCCCATTATCGGATCTCAGCACCACACACACTGCGCATTTTGGGAAGACTTCTCATATTAAAATCATTGCTGTGTAACTGGCATCAGACTGCTTTAATCCACCTGGAGTAGGAACACACCACTACTATGATATACGTGTATCCACTACATACTTGCAGTAAATCAACATAATCAATATGTAAATACTGAAAAGGACCATTCGGTCGAGAGATCACTCCTCTAATCATTCGCATTTTATGCCCAGCAGTAAACGTTTCACATACAATGCAATTTACTACATAAAATGCAACATGTTCTAACAATAGTTGCTGCAAGGCTTTCACTAGTTGCACGCGCATGGTAGTGCAGCTGTTCAAGCGCTACCCATAACAATGCTACAGGAATCACCGGCTTTCCAGTGTTATTTTGTCGCCATAATGCTTCTGAGGGGGATAAAGAACACCCGCTGTGTTTCCATAATTCTTGTTCTTCCTGTGGTGCACTGCCCTGAATTTCCATCAACTGTGTTCTCGGTAAATGATTAAACCTTTCATTTACTACCATAATCGTGACTACTTTCTCCTTTACAACTGGGGTATCAAAATTTGAAATATTTGGCGAATGTGCAACCCTTTTGAACTCTACATTTGTTACAGCGAGAAATAAAGTGCTTTCTCTTAGTATGTGCTGCACATTTAAATATTGCTGTGGCTACTGGGAGTTGTAGTCCCTTAAGAAGCCTGTCCAGTAACGCTGCATGGTGCATTGAATTGTCATCCACTCAGAGGTAGCAACTCCTTTTTCCACGTGCTAGTCCTGCGTGCACGGTTGACGTCACATAGTCAATGTACACCGTTACTTTCTGGCCTGCATGATTTTCTAGCGAGACAACTAGCGCTACAAATTCTGCCACTGCGCTGAAAACTGAGACGTAGTCTTGCACACAATCTCTTTTATGTGCGCAAGGTCATCATAAAACTCCTCATAGTTTGCGCAATCATGCACATGCTCGCCTTCTGCCACTGACTCATCTACCAATGTGGCAGGGTCGCTATTCGACATCTGACTAGTTTAATCAGTGGATTTGAAATGATCTCCTCATACTCAGAAGCTCCCCGAGATGTCAATGTACCCTTAGGTTTCTCCAAAATGGCAAACAAAGCATGCTCCACAAAGAGCATCACAGGACACCCCATTACAATTCTGGTAGACTTCTCAATTGCGAACTTGGCTGCTGCCAGCAATTGTTCACAAGGAAAGTGTCCTCTCATAACTGGATCTAGAATCCCACTGTAATATGCCTGGGGTTTATATCCCAGTGCAGTTCTCTTTGTAAGTACTGCTGTCATAACTGTCACATTTGTGTGTGAAAATAAAAAGAACTCCTCAGCATAATTGGGAATTTCTAAAAGAGGGGCTGTACAAATTGGTTTCTTCAATTCTTCAAACCCTCCCTCCATTTCCTCACTCCATTCTATTTTCTCATTGTTTACTTGTGCTTTCTTTAGAGCTTGCAAAAGGGGACTTGTGTACGAACTGTAATCAAACACCCATGCTCTAACATAATTGCATAGTCCCAAAAACTGCTGAAATTGCATCACTGTGTGTGGTTTTTCTGTTTTCATGATCGCCTCAGCTCTTTCAGGTGTGACTCTTTTTCCCTCATGTGAGATCAACTGGCCTATGTACAACGCTTCTTCTTGGCAGTATTGTAACTTCTCTTTGTCTACCTTATATCCCCTGTTTGCTAGTATAGTCATTAACTGAATCGACTCTTGCATGCACTCGTCTTCTGTAGTGCTACAAATCAAAATGTCATCTATGTAAAGTATCACAGCTCTCTTCAAATCAATATTTTCTAGGTCCATCTGAAGGACCCTATTAAAGATTGATGGGGACTTCAGTTGCATTTGGCAGAACAAAAAGGAAGTCAAGTCTTGTGAATCCTTGTGCTGCAGGATTGAGAAAAATGCATTTTTCAAGTCAATCATGATAAAATATTGCGCTTCTATTGGGATACTGCATAATATTGTCTCTGGATTAGGAACTAAAGGAAACTCTGCCTCTACAATCTGGTTAGTCAGTTTCATATCTTGCATAAATCTCCACAAACCCCCCTTTGATTTTTTGATTGGATACACCATGGTATTACACAATGATTCTGACGGGAACAGAATACCTTGTTCCATCAGTACTGAAATTGTCTTAAAAATTCCTTCATCCACCTCTCGAGGCATGGGGTACTGTCTTACTCGAGGCAAAAATTGCTCCTAGTTTCAACTTTATCTTAACCTCTCCTATCCCCTTCAATAGGCCTACATCATAGGGGCCTGTAGTCCATAAAACGCTTGCCACCTTTTCCAAGTCTTCATCAAGAAATGCAGGATGCTGCCGTACTATCACCATTTGCAGTGGGATCTGATATTTAATAATAATCTTGAATATTACTTCATCATCTGTTGGATCATCTCTAAACATGTCATCATCAGTGACATCAGTCAATATACATCCTTCCCCAATGGCAATCACTGTTCTCCATGGCCTGCCTTCATCATCTGTTCCTTCAAGCATTGCCATTTCCCTTCGTACTATGGCTGCATTCAACTCTAGGGTAATTGTCTGTCCCCACTCTTCATCCAAAGGTATATGTGGTATGAAAAAGAATTCATCAGGTATTCACATAACCTTTCCCTCTGTTAATGTACACACAAGAAGTGCTCACCAACAATCAGGAAAACCGTAATACTTGTGCCAGTAGACGACAAGTTCTTCCTACCAATGTACTCCTCGGTCATTCAATGTAACAAGCCGAGGGGTCTAGTGATTGGAAACCAGGGGACTCAACCTCGACCCTGCCTGCTGTAAAGAAAAAGAACAGGTTAGCGAAATTTTGTATGGAACCAGAAACAGGGTACATACAAGTACAGGCTAAGGCTAACCTCTGGGTCAGAGTAAACCAAATTCTGGTCAGACTGGGGATAACAGAGACCCGGCTGAATCTTCCAGGATTATATTATTTCCTACAATCAACAGGAAACAATGATGGTATGAGAGCCCAGGAAAACAGGTAACACAAAAAGAGGATAACAGAGAATGCTTCTTACCAAGGAAGAGTTTTTGAAGGGTAGAAGAAGAGGTCCAAATGAGTAAGTAGAGTATTTAAAATTCCCAAGTGACGATATTCCCAAAATCCTAACCCGACAGCACAAGGATGCCTAGAGAGCAACAGGAAGTCTCTAGTCCGTGCTCACAGTGTCCCAAGAAAGTAGATCCAGGGATGTGATGAGTGCAGTACCAATAGATATGGGGATCGAACGAGGTGTGGAAGTTGTAGCTTGACACTGAGAACATAAAGAAGATCCTCATTATGCAGGTAAGTGAACGGAACGTTCAGTTGAACGGAGTCCGTGCTTTACGCAACAGGAATAGTGCTGATATGAACAACAAGAAACCGAAGAAGCAGTCCGCGGACAGGCCAAGGTCAGGTGTTGTGCGAGCAAGGTAAGCCAGAACATAATGAAAAGCAGTCCGGGGACAGGCCAAGGTCGGGTGTCTAAGTGGGCAACGTAGCAACTCAGACAGCAGAAGAATTTCCAAGGACAGGCAGCGTCACTGTTACCTATGTAAACGAGAACAAGGAGCACTAATGCAGCGTACCATAAGGCAAGCAACGGGACAAGAGCGGGAACAGGTCCAAAGGAAGCGAAGGAAACAAGCAGCGGAATCAGGATACAAAGTAATAGTACTGGGAAAACTTCAATCAGAAGTGCCATCTCCTTCTTTTGTGAGTCATGTCACGTGACAGTGTCTGAATGTGCCGAGCTGCACGGGACATGTGACGGGAGGTTAGACACGGTCTCCCTAGTTTCTATGGGAACCGATACTGAGCGAGGAAAGATATTCTCTGAGGCTGTGAAAACTGACGTGTTTGAACATGGGGGGTGATCCCTTCTTGTCAGGGTAAGCTTTGGGGGGTTTCCTAGACACGGTTTGGAGAAACGCGCGTCCGGGATCCTGACACCCACTAAGCAGGGAGCCATGTCAACAGAATGCGCACCTCATAAAGAAAAACTTATGGTTTCAGTGACATTCCTCGCAGAGCCATTTGCCCTGTAAATGCCAATATAAATTCACCCACAGTCATATAATGCATCCCTGGATTAGAGCACACTATGCCTTCATCAGTGAAAGAAATCGTCATGTTAAGCTTCGTCAATATATCCCGTCCTAGAATGTTAACTGGTGTATGTCTTGAATACAATAATGGAACAGATATGTCACACTCTCCTATGGAGACTGTTAATTTGTCAGTAAAACAACTCGACTCATAGCTCCATAGAATATCTGAGCATTCATGGCAATTCCTGACATTGGGCATTTTCCCTCTCATATACATAAGCGAGTTGCACCAGTGTCTACTAAAATAGAAAAAGATTTGTCTCCCATAAGCACATCAACCATTGGTTCTTCTTGGGGGTCTCGTGTCACTGATAGTACTGAACACATTAAGTTGCCGTGTGAGCTGTCCTATTGTGGAGACATACATACCCCTGTACCTGTGAAAGGACTTCCTCCTACCACAGTGACACCTCCTATTCTAGGTGTCAATATTTGTCCTGTGTTTGTGTTCTGCTGAATATGCATGTTTGTTTGTTTTATTATTTATATAGTGCACCAGACCCAGGGGTTTTCGGGTGCGAAGGCAGCAAGAGGGTTGTTCAGCTTAGGTTACAGGTTGAAGATTGGACATATTGGTACAGCTACAGTTACAATGCTGTAGACATGTGATGTCAGGGAATCACAGAAATATATACAGTGTGTTTACAAGAATACAGGTGTAACATAAATAAAGCAGGTCAAATATACAAAATATACACGAGATCACACAAAATATACATGAGATCACAGAAGGCATTAGGGTAAGGTTAGGCATCATGTTCTTTTAGCCGTTGAATCAGATTGGATCTGAATTGCCGGTAGGGGAGATCTTCCCTTAGGGCAGGGGGAAGGGGGTTCCAATATTGTGCTGCTTTAACAGCGAAGCTGCTCCCACCAGATTTAGTGAGTTTGAATCTAGGTACTAGTAAGAGGTTGGAGTTGGCTTTTCTTAATGGGCGAGAGGCTGTTTGTCTGGTGAATCTGTCTATAAGGTATTGTGGGGCTGCTTGGTTAAGGCATTTGTGTGTAAGGGATGCTGTTTTAAGGAGGATTTTGTCTTTTTTGGAGAGCCAGTTGGTAGATCTCCTGAGGTCTGATATATGGGCATTTTTAGGGAAGTTTAGAGCGGCTCTAAGGGCATTATTTTGAAGAGTCTGTATTTTTGCGGTGATGTATTTGTTGCTGCCTACGTAGAGGGCATTGCAGTAATCGAGTTTCGAGAGGATTAATGCTCTTGCTAGTGTGACACAGTTATTGGGAGAGAGGAAGGGCTTGGCTGCTCTGAATAACTTGCAGGTGTAGGAGGTGGCTGAGGCCATGGCACTCACTTGTTTACCAAAGGTGAGCGTGGAGTCTATATAGAAGCCGAGGGTTTTAACTACTTTGGCCAACGTAATGATGTTGTTGTCAATTATGAAGGAGTCAAAGTTGGGACCTAGTTTTTTGATGTTAGAGGAGGTGCCTAGAATGAGGAGTTCAGTTTTGTCATCATTCAGGCATAGGCCGTGGGAGGCCATACATGCCTGAATGATGAGGTAGATTATGTTCACAAAGGCCAAATCCATGTCATAATCTCCCGTCAACGGGATGAGGATCTGTGTATCATCTGCATAGTTAGTGTAGGTGATACCTAGATCATCTAGATCATCGAAAAGGGGCTTTGTGAATACATTGTAGAGGGTAGGGGATACACATGAACCTTGGGGTACGCTGCATGAAATGGGTGCGGGGTCTGCAGCTGCTAGAGGAGAGAAGACTCACATTGTCCTGTTATCTAAGAAGGACTGGATCCATGCAACTGCTTCATGGGAGTAGCAGGCTGCCGTGACCAGGTGATTGCAAAGTATTGCATGGTCTACCAGGTCGAATGCAGCAGAAAGGTCGAGGAGTAGTAGGAGTGAGGTTGTACCTGTATCTCTTAGTGTGTCTATTTGGTCCTTGAGGTCTAGGAGTGCAGTCTCAGTCCCATGCTGTGGTCTGAAGCCGGACTCTCGAACTCCTAGGAGATGGTTTAGTTCCAGGTGGTGCTGAATTTTGAAGTAAGCTACTTTGTCTAGGATTTTCAGTAGGAACGGCACAGTGGTTATGGGGCGGTAGTTCGTTGGGATGGAGGGGTCCAAGGTTTGTTTTTTGAGGAGAGGGAGGACCCAGGATTGTTTCAGGTTGCTAGGTATGGTACCTGATGTGAAAGAAGCGTTTATAAGTTTGGTAATGAAGGGTGAGAGTTCACGGGCGGCGTCTTTTATGATTTGGGCTGGACATGGGTCGCCCTGCAGTTGGAGGGTTTGAGAGTGAGGATGACTTTCTCGACTTCTTTAGTGGATACTTTACGAAAGTAGAAGGGAGGGATGTCTGGTGTAGGTGGAGAAGGGGTGGATTTCAGAGTTGGTGATGAGTTTGTGGTAACCTTGGAGTGGGTGCCTGTGTTGACAATATTTGGGCCACTTATAGATACTTTTTTGTTGTTGATCTTTTCTTGAAGCATTGCTATCTTATTGGCAAGGGCATTCTGTATGCCTGTGCACCAGTTCTTATCCTTGAGGCAGGAGTCGGGCGCTTGGATAGGGGATTCTACTTCCTTTAAGATGGCGAACAATTCTTTAGTGTTGGATTTGGCTTGGGTGATACGTGTGTTGTAGGAGGTTTGTTTTGCAAGGATGATTTATTTTTTGTAGAGAGTGGATAGTTTCTTTAGGTTATTTTTGTTGATGTCTGAAGGGTCTGATCTCCATGTTTTTTCACTGAGGCCTTTCTTTTGTCTGATGTCTTTCAATAGGGGTGTGAACCAGGTATTTAGGTTTTGGCGGGGTTTGCTCTTCCTAATTTGCAGTGGTGCGATAGTGTCCAGAGAGGCAAGCATCACTTCATTGTACTTTTCTACCATAGAGGCTGGGTCGGACTGATCTGAGATGGAGTTTAAGGTGGGGAGAATGAGGGGGATAAGATTTTCAGGATAACAAGTGGTGGTCGGTCCATAGCTGAGGCATTATAGAAGTAATAGTGATTGGGCGGTTATGTTCGGCAATCCAATCGAGGGTCCGGCCTTTGATGTGGGTGGGATCTGTGATCTTTTGGGTGAATCCTAATTCCACAAGAGTGCTGTTGATTTGTAGAGCGTTGGGGTCACGTGAGTCATTGAATCCAAGGTTGAAGTCGCCTAGGATGAGACATTGAGTAGAGTTTTTTAGGTTGTTAGATAATAGGTTCATGAGGTCTTCCTCGAAAGAGCCTATGGGGCCTGGTGGTCGGTATATCAGGTGGATAGTGATAGTTTGATTGTTGGCAATGGTAAGTTTAGCTGTGAGGGCTTCACAGGAGTTGGTACTATGGGGTGAGGAGAGTCAATTATAGCAAGGCCGCCACCTCTAGATGTGGTGCGATCCATGCGTATAAGGGTGTATTTGTCGGGGATGGCTAGCATAATGGCTGGTCCTGCTGCAGGGTGAAGCCAGGATTCTGTGATGGCCAGGGGATCTAAGTTCTCATTTTGGATTATGTCAGCTATTTCAGTTGCATGGGCTACCATAGAACGGGTGTTTATTAGGGCACCTTTTATTACCGGTAGGGTGGGTGGGGCAGAGGGGACTGGACTTTGTGTTGGCATTTAGGGGGGGAGGTGGATTCTCTAAAGATTTGACTGTTGAGTTGTAGTCTATGTTGCCCTATGTTGTGTGTGAGTGGTGGAGTGTTGGTGGTATGTGAAGTGTGCCTATTGTGGTTGGAAGTGGGTTGGGCCTTAGATAGAGGGTCATAAATTCTTGGGAGTCTGGCGCGTAGTTTTAGGTTTCGCTGTTGAAGGCTGCAGGCTTTTGTGGCCATATTGGCTTGCTCCTGGGGTACACTAAAGTGAGGTAGTTGGTTCTGTTGCTGGGATAAGTTCAAGTTGTGAAGGGTTTTTAAATAGAGGATAGTTCTGAGTAGAACTGTGTAGAAAAGTGGCAGATACATATTGAGCTAGTTAGTGTAGGTGGCTTGGAGAGCTGGCAGCCTAAATGCAGCTTTGATAGTGCAGGCGAAGATAGGTGAGAACTGTTTGATAGCAGGCAACCTAGATGCAGGTTTGCTGAAGTGGGCAAGAATAGGTAAGCAACCTAAATGCAGGTTTGCTAAAGTGGGCCAGAGTAAGCATTGGCTAGTAGCTAGTGGGCATATACAGGCAATCTAAGTGCAATTTTCCCAAAACAGGCAAGGAAAGGTGGGCTGGAAGCTAGCGGACAAGTACAGGCAACCTAAATGCAATTTTACCAAAACGGGTGTGGAAAGGTGGCCTAGTATCTAGCACAATGGCTAGGCATATGCAACACAGAGGCTAGGAGTGGGCAACACAATGGCACAGTGGCTAGGCATGTGCAATGATGGTTGTGTAGAGGCAGCAGTGGCTAGGCATAGGCAACAGTGGCTAGGCATAGGCAACAATGGCTAGGCATAGGCAGCAATGGCTAGGTAGAGGCAGCAAAGGCTAGGCATAGGCAACAATGGCTAGGCATAGGCAACAATGGCTAGGCATAGGCAGCAATGGCTAGGTAGAAGCAGCAAAGGCTAGGCATAGGTAACAATGGCTAGATAGAGGCAGCAATGGCTAGGCATAGGCAACAATGGCTGGGTAGAGGCAGCAAAGGCTAGGCATAGGCAACCAAGGCTAGGCATAGGCAATAATGGCTAGGTAGAGGCAGCAACGGCTAGACATAGGCAACAATGGCTAGGTGGAGGCAGCATTGTCTAGGCATAGGCAACCAAGGCTAGGCATAGGCAACAATGGCTAGGTAGAGGCAGAAAAGGCTAGGCATAGGCAACAATGGCTAGGTAGTGGCAGCAATGGCTAGACATATAGCAGTTTTCAAATATCACAGTGGTCAAGCAGCGACTGGGCACCTGAGTACAAGTATTGGCAGCAAACAAAGATTGCAAATATCACATAGGTCTAGCAGCGACTGGACACCTATGTGTAGATAGTGGCAGTGGTGGCAATGCATGAAATGGCAATGCACCGATATATGGCATGGATTTGGCCGTAGCCTACATTAAAGTAACAGTACTGTGATAGAACAAGGAGTGTAGGCTAGCACATACAGTGTAACATTTAGGTACATGTGTGAATTGTCCGTATGAAGCCATCCGTGGGCGCATGCTGCGACTGCCCTTGTTGTGGATTCAATGGTGCTTACTGTGGCTGCAATGCCTGTTGCATTTGCAAAGCTTGTGCCTGGTACACTGTCAGATCTTGGGTGAACCCATTGCTTGCTTGTGAACTATATGCTGGAGGATAAGATGTCCCCCCTCCTGAAAATTGTCCATTCTGTACATACCCTTGGCTCCCGCATATGCGTGCAATGTGCCCTGTCATCCCACATATCCAACATATATAAGGAGCCCTTTGGACTAGTCCCCCTTGGATAAATCATCCTTGCGCATTCTGATTATCATTCTGCATATTCTGAAAACCACCTTGATTATTCTGAAAACCACAAATCCATTCCCTCGTTGGCCCATCTGGTGGGGATTATTCCCCTGTGATGTATCCACTGTTTCCTGTATTCCCAGTCCTTCTCCACTTGTCAATACTGCCCCTTCCATGGCATATTTTGACAATTTCTTCTGAACTAACTTGGCTTCCTTAAGTTTTCTAGCGTCTTCCTTCCTCCTATTTTACTACTATAACAGCCGATAGTGATGCGCTATAGTCAATTGTATCTCTGCCCATGGCTTCACTTGCATTCCTACTAGTTTCTTGAGCTGCCTCTGTACCTGTTTGGGCAATCCCTGACATAAAATGTGGTAAAATACTGTCACCGTTTTTCCCCACGGCTCACAAGTTTGAAGAGTCCAGTGGTCCTGAATGTCCTGAATATAAGCAAGCAGATCATTGTCTTCCTTCATCTCACGTGTCATAATTGCACCCATATCTGACGTGTCAGGATACTGCACCCTGAGAGCTCTCCAGACATCTGCTCTACAGTTATTAAATGGCGCAACATCGAGCGCTGTGTTCTGTGCCGTGACATTTGAATAACTTGCTCTTGTCCAATTGTCATCAGCTCTTTCCTCAAGAATGGCTGCTAGGAGACTCTTAATGTTCCTTTCTGCCAGAGTATTTCCCCATGTCATTTTCTCTAATCCATAAATCCATTTTCCTGCAACTGTCGTTAAATTAGGGAGTTTGTGTCTTAAATTATACTTATCCATGTGTGGCCTTGGAATATACTGCTGTCTGGCCCCTCCTTTGTCCAATAAAGGGAACTGTGTGAATCCCAATCTGCAATTGGCTCCCATCAATCATCCATAGTGGAGACAATTGTTCCTGGTCACTTTCTACCTGGCAATGACCTCAGCCTGTTCACATATGGCAATGACTCTCCCTTCTCGCTATATGATCATCCTCTAGGATTCTCTGGATATGCTACAGGATCTGGTGTTCTATCCTTAGGTTGCTCTACATCAGACCATCTTACTTCCTTGTCTGTCTACAGACAACTCTCCAGGCCGCATGCACTTCCCCACTCCTCCCCACAGAAGGTTTCTCTCTCTTCGTATGACATATTTAGCCCCCAGCTGGTATGGCTCTCAACCCCTTCACCCTTGTCTAGAGTCAGCCTGTCTGAGGACAAAGCTCTATGCTCGAGACTGAAAGGCTCTCTTTCTTGGTTTCGTGATTGGAAGACCAGGGACCGATCTCCCTTCCCTTGGCTCCCCAACTTTATACCTTCTCTTAAGTCTTGATAGGCCTTATCTCCAATGCTCTCTAGATCAAAATTCTCTTTTACGGCTACTCTAAATGGCCCTGGCAAAGCCTCCTTTGATGGAAGAAACTCCTCTATATTCCCCATGATATTACTGGACTCGGTTCCATTAACTCCTTCTGAATGCGATCAATATCGCATTCCCGCTGTCTCCTTTTTCATTCCACTTCTTCATCTAATTCTCTTTGCTTTCTCACTTCCCATCTAACTCTTTCCTCTTCTTGTCTTTTCTCCTCTATTCTTTAGCTCGCTCTACGCTCCTACGCTCTTCCTTTTCCCTTCGTCTCTGTATCCTTGTATCCCTTAATTTCTGCGCTTCCTCCTCCTCTCTTTTCTTTTCCTGCCTATCTCATTCTTCGATTGCTCTATGCCTGTTGTCTTACTTTCTTTGCTCCTCCACCCTTTCTGTCTTCTTTTGCTGCTCTTCCTAATACATCTGTTCTCGCTTCTGCCTGATCTTTCTCTTATGTTCATCCTCTATCGATCTCTTTTCTCCCTCTGTGTCTTTCCTGTTCTGTCTGTCTTGATCTTCCCACCTTTCCCATCGAGCTTGAGTATTATCTGTCTTCCCATCCATCCATTTGTTCTGTATGAGCGTTACCTCGTCAGCTTTATCCTTCTCTCCTTTCCAGCTCTTGATCTCTCATTCTATGTTTGTTGTCATATTCGATTACTCACCTTTCTCCTCCTTGGTCTGCATGATCTTAAAGATCTCCTTTCTTTTGGTCTCTTCTGGAATTTCGTCACTGCTATAAGCAGGCGGTTCATATATCGGGTTACTATACCCTGTCGCTGCTTTCAGTTCCTTTAATGGATACAATCCTACTTCTTCTGTACTTTCGTCATTCACTTCTGGCGAGGTAAGGGGAGCAGTGGCTCACCATCTTTCTCCTTACATTGAGTAAGTATTCACTCCTCAGGCGATGGATCTCTCTCTCTTGGTACATCTTCCAAAGCTCTAAGATAAGTAACCTCTTCTCCAAATTCTTCCCTGTGTACGCAGCATGCAAATATGTGATCATGTGTTGCAACACCGCTTTTGACAGCGATCCCCCTTGCGGCTATGGCATAAACATTGTATCTGCTGTGCCCTTTAACCACTCTGCACTGTACTGTTTGAGCCTGGGTGTGTGCTTTCGCAGTGTCTTGCATACGTGCATCAGGGGAGTAATATCTCCCAATGTGACTAGTCTCAATTGACTGTCAATAATTACCAGTGTTTTACACAGATATGTTTATAAAAACAACAAATATGAGCGCGCTCCAAAACTCAACACTCAAATCCTCTTTTTTTCAATGACCTCAACCTACTTCTTGGTCGGCGCCGAAAATTACCTTAAATAGGTAATAACTTTGTATCTTTACTTCAACTTTACACAACTTATTCTTGTCACTCTTCGACACAGTTTTTCAATTTAAAAAAACACACAAACAGACAGAGTAGTCAAAGTTCTACGTGGCACGCACAAAAAGTTTTCAGAAGACTTCTCAACTGCTTATGAACTTCGGTCTTGTGAACCATGGGAAGGCCTTGTCCATGGCTTCCATCTCAAGTTGGCTCTCTGGCTGCATCACACACTGTCGACCGCTGCCTGGCCGTCTGAGAGCCCACTCCACCAGAGCGATCACTGCGATGGCAGCATTCCTGTCTGGTGTGCCCCTGCTGGACATCTGCAGCGCTGCTATGTGGAGGTCCACACACACCTTCACGAGATTGCACTGAGTCGACAGGGATTCCTTGGAGAAGTCCAGAGTCAGTCAAGCAGTGCGCGCAACCTGTTCGCTTCAGGTGAGCCTGTTACAGGGGTAAGGGTAATTGCTTCTGTTGAACCTTTCCACCTCCAGTGGTTGTAATGTTATACTGATATGTATTCTCTATTAATGAGCATGTGAATTCATGCCAGACCCCATGCTGGAAAAGGAACAAGTTACTTACCTGTAACTATTGGTCTTCAGCATGGCTGTGGTACAGATTCACATTTGAACTCTACCTCCTACCCCTCTGCGGCTCTTGATGATCGTACTGCCACTTTACATGCTTACCAAATCTGAAGATGGCTGACAGAGGAGGGGCTTAGGGAGAGGACTGTCATTGGCTGGGGGCAGTATGACCCAGAGCACAGTGGTTGGTTTGGAGGAGAAATACAGTTTGTAAGTGAAAGTGAAACAGTTTTTTCTTTTACTGATGATTCCCTGCCTGGCCCATGCTGGAGAACAATAGTAACAGGTCAGTAACTTGTTCCTTACTGTTATCCTCTGCTGAATTTATAACTTAAACCTATTGAATGTGTTTTATTTTCTTTGTCTAAGGTACTCTATGTACTATAAACACAATACAAAAATAAAAATATGTTGTGTAGGCAAGAGGGAGCAGACAGGATCCAGAAGAGGGAAGGTGTATTTACTGTTTGTTGCTATAATAAAATGGTAGCCTAATGTGGTATGTTGTTAGGGCTAAACACGGAAATGATAGAGCCAGGACAAGGAGGCTTAGATCAATGGTATGGAAATGGGTTGAGTGTTAATATGCTAATTCAAGAGGTATATGACGCTAGGTAGGAGAACGCTGAAGTAAATACACTTTTAATTGGTAGGTCCTGGAGGGATAGGTGCTTCTCGCTTATTATTAGTGTGTGTGTTGGGTATGGAGGGAAGTCAATGGGCATGGATGGTCAATGTGATGTTTATGAGGCTTCCTGATCGTCTGTTGTGGGTGATGTGCAGGTATATGGGTGAGTGCATGTTAGAAATTTCATATTCCCGCGACTGCCTGAAAAATGAACAAATGCTTACATGTTTTTCTTCTTTATGGGTGTGTTTTCAAACCCATAACTATCTTTTTTCATACTCTTACCCTCTATGCTAATTTACTTTAGCTTTTTAAGCTTACGGCTGCAGAATCTTGTATGTTCTACATAATATTTTTTGAGGGCTTCAAAGGGGGTTGTTGTGTGAAGAGTTTGCAGTAGTGGGAGAGCTCTTTTCCTATACAGAGAGATTTCAGTGGTGGGAGAGCTATCATTTGGAATAGCGATTTCAGGGGCAGGAGGGTCCTCTTTGGACAGATAGATCACGTGTAAATGTACCTGGACTTTATACAGATATTGCAGGGTTGGCAGGTATCTCACTGACAAGAAAGGCACCTGGATATGGGGTTGAAAGTACACATTTTTAAGTGTTGAAAGGAGCAAAAGGAGCAAAAGGAATTATGATATTGGGACCCACGGTTAGTATGGCATAAGGGTAAATAAGAGGGTGCTCACAGAAGCCCATGTACAGATGTTCATATCACATATGGGTATGTGCTCGTAGGCCAATTAATGGAGAGAAATGTGTTTGCTGATGCAAATGAGGAAGCCTGCCTGTGGCAAGTGAATAGACGGCTATTGGGGCAAATGGACAGGCTGTCATAGTTCATGCAAGGGTTTGTCACGGGGAACCTGGGGCCCTGTCATAGGCGCTCATGGGAAAGTACTTACATGGCACATGGGGAGGTATTCTTAATGCTGCATTATGGAGAAACTAACATTTTTTTTTTTTTAATTTATTTGCATTTATAAAGCGCACAGAGCTGCCCTGAGGCATAGTGGCGCTGTTACAGAAGGCTTAAACTTAAACATAGGTAGAATGTAACATTCTGCAGTCATACATTGACAGGTGTGGGAGACAAGGCAAGGGTCAGACAGGTTGTGCTTTGCTTTGGTTACAGTGCAAGCATAACTGTGCATGTTGGTTTGAGAGCATTAGTGGAATAGAAAGGTTTTTAGGTTTTTGAGAAAGGTGGTGTAAGATTCTTCATTCCTGAGTGAGGTTGGCAGGGCATTCCAGTTTTTAGGTGCGAGGTGCTGGAAGCTGGACCCTCCTGCTCTGGTTCTTTTGAAGGTGGGGACATATATCTGGTTGGCGCAGTGGGCTCTGGTAGGTCTGTTGGATGTGTTGAGTGTGATTCTTTCGGAAAGATAGGGTGGGGCATCTGATGTAAGGCACCTGTGTGTGATGGCCATGGCTTTAAAAAGTATGCGCTCCTTTACCGGAAGCCAATGGGCATCTTTCCTGGCTTGAGAGATGTGTCCCCTTTTAGGGATGGACAGCGCAGCCCTGAGGGCATTGTTTTGCGTGATTTGGAGTTTTTTTTAAATTGTTGACAGAGGTGCCTAGGAAGAGAGCATTACAGTAGTCCATTTTGGTACCTATTGTGGCTCTGGCGATTGATAAGCAGTTTTTGTTGGAGAGGAAGGGTTTGACTGCGTTGATCACCTTGGTGGTGAGCGCCGAGGAGGAGGCAATGGCGTTAACCTGGCAGGACATGGATAGTGAGGCATCTAGATGAACACCTAGTGTTTTGACAGTCTTGGAGACTGTGATGATGGAGTTATCAATGTTAAAGGATTTATATTGTGGAGGGAGTTTGTTGAGAGTTTTGCTGGTCCCTACTATGAGGATTTCTGTTTTATCCCCATTTAGGCAGAGGCCGTTGGCAGCCATCCAGGTTTGAATGGCTGTGTAGATTTTAGTAAGGGCTGTCACTTCTTCCTCATAAGTCCCGGTTAGGGGGAGTAGTACCTGCGTGTCGTCCGCATAGTTGGTGTACGCAATGTTGCGACAGTCGAGGTCATTGAAGAGTGGAAGTGTAAATATGTTGTAGAGTGTGGGGGCGGTGCAGGAGCCCTGAGGGACACCGCAGTGGATGATGGTGGGAGTTGCGGAGGCAGTCTCTGAGAAGACCTTCATGAGTCTCCCATTTAGGAACGAGGCCACCCAAGCGATAGCTTCTGGGGAGAAATGTGCTTCCTTTTTTAGGTGCATGCCTAATATATCATGGTTGACAAGGTCAAAGGCAACGGACAGGTCCAATAGGAGAAGGAGTGCCGGTTTGCCTTTGTCCATAATGTCCCCAAGTTGTATTTTTAAGTCAAGTAAAGCTGACTCTGTCCCGTGACCTGGTCGGAACCCTGACTGTCTTTTGCCTAGGATATGGTTGGTTTCAAGGTATTCCTGGATTTGCGTGTAAGCAACATTATCCAGGATCTTGAGCAGGAAAGGCACGGTGGTGATGGGCCTATAGTTATTAGCAACTTCTGGGTCGAGAGTAGATTTCTTGAGGAGGGGGCGTACCCATGCTTCTTTTAGGCTGTCTGGGACTGTGTTGGCGTTGAATGACGCGTTAATGAAGGATTTGAGAAAGGGGGCGAGTGTTACTGTGCAGTCTTTAATGAGACTGGCTGGACAGGGGTCTCCTTTGCAGTTGGATGGTTTGATCTTGTTCATTATCTCAATGACTTCCTGTTCTGTTACTTCCCTGAATTTGAAAAGGGTTGTGGGGGCTTTGTAGGAAGGGGGCACTGGGCTGGGGGTGTGCAAGTGGTCAGGAGTGGTGATTGTTTGGAGGCGCTGTGATAGGTTTTTGTGATGCTGCTTGATTTTAGTTTGTAGGAGTTCGATTTTGTTCAATAGGGCAGATTGTATGGAGTTGCAACATGTTTGGTCTTTGACAATGTCTAGTGATTTGGTAGCTGGTGTGGTAAGTTCTTTGAAAATGATGAAGAGTTCTTTGGATTCGAACTAGCATTAGCAATTCTTTCATTGTAGGAGGCTAATTTGGCTATGATTATGGCTTTTTTGTATTGAGAGGTGATTCATTTGTAGGAGGATAGGGTGGCTGGGAATGGTGATTTCTGCCAGGTGTTCAGTGTTTTTCTTTTCTGAGAGCGGAGTTGTTTGAGTTCAGGGGAGAATGTCATGCCCCGCGTTCCTGCACACGGACGACTAGGGTCATCCGTTTCCATGTGGAAGTTACCTTGGCGACTGTTTCCAAGCCGCGGGACACGCCGCACTACATTTCCCAGCATTTCCCCTTTTTGCGGTCACATGACACGCCGACAAAGCGTCTCACGTCCTGGGAAAGAAACTCGTATTTAACTCAGATTGTCCATGCAACGGGTGCTCCTAAAACTAAGCAGTTAGTTGAAGTGCCCGATTCTCGTTATCCTGTTTTCTAAATCTCCTGGACCCGGCTCTTGCTTTAAGGACTATTCCATACGTCTCCTCATTTACCATTTCTGGCGCTAAAACCCTCGACTGTTTTCCCTTTGGTAAACGAACCCCTGGCTTTGTATACGGATTGCTCTCTCCTGCTCCTGTTTGTTGTGACGCTTTCGGATTTGCTTCCTTATCACTGAACTTCCAATTAAGCTTTGTTTATCTCCACGGACTTCCTAATTCCCCTTCAATAGTTCTACGCATTCTGGATTGTCTAATGGTACTTTTCATTTTGTCACAAGACACATCACTCTACGCATCAACGTGACTATATGGACGCTTTCCTGATTCTACTGGTCACTACCTGGATTGCTTACCATCACTTCAGGGACGCTTTGCTGAATTGAACAAGGGATTTCTTTTTGGACATTAGCGGCGCCCTCGTGCCGTTTGGGTTAGGTGAACCTCTGCACTAACTTCGACCAACTGGGACCTTCTTCCTGCATCACCTGGTTTCCGTGGTGTGTTTGGACTCACATAAGGTTGTGAGATATCTTTCTGGCGAAGCAGGTAAGAGAGGGTAATTGTGGGTGGCTGGTCGCTGCATTTTGGGTAACCTTAGTTATCCTATTGAATCATTGTTTTGTTTGCTCCCTTAGCTCTGTTGTCGCTGCTCCTGCCTTTTCGCTCAAGCCCCTGGCCTGTTAGTTATTATTAAATTCCTACAGGCTATGCTCTTGGGGGGGAAGTCTTGTTTAGCATCACGCGCAAGGTGTCCCGGAAGAATCTGGTTCACTGCACGTTCAAGCTACCCCAGAGCGGAAGGGCTTCCCGAGAGTGGATGCTGACTGTATCCTTTACACGACTGTATCCTTTTATAAAGTTTGTCTAAACTGTGACAGATTTAGGAGCCTATTCTATTTTTGCCTGTCGGTCATGGACACCGGAGCTGATCAAATGGCTACTTTGATGCAAGCCTTTGCGGCTTTGCGTACCGACATGGCATCAGCACATGCGACCCTCCATCAGCGCATGGATGTACTACAGAGTTTCGTGCAGCCACTACCACCCGATGAGGAGTTTGATGATGCTGTTGCAGCGGCAGCTCCTCCTACACCCCAAGTTCAACCTCCTGCTTCAGCCCCCATTGTACTTCCTGGACCTTTTCCCTTGGCCCCTCCGGAACGCTTTTTCGGAGATCCAAAAACATATCGGACCTTCATAAATCAGTGCCGTCTGCATTTTCTGTGTCGGCCACTGGCATTTCCTGATGCTGTTACTAAAGCAGCATTCCTTCTTTCCCATTTGGGAGGAACAGCAGCGGCTTGGGCTAACCCGTTACTCGAAGCTAACGACCCAGCCTTGTATGATTTTGATACCCTTATTCAATCCATGAATAGAGTATTCGACATGCGTTACAAGGCACAAACTTCTGACCTCGAGTTCCTTGCTATCAGCCAGGGCAAAACGGACCTTTTATCTTACCTTGCCCGCTTTAATCAGTTAGCAGCGGAAACTACATGGCCCGAACAGAAGAAAGCAGCCGTCTTCTATAAGGGACTTTCGGAAGAGTTAAAAGACGCTCTATCAGTGGTACCGGCTCTACCGCCCAGTTTTCCGGAACTGGTAGACTTGGTTTTACAGGTCGATGCTAGGCTACGACAGAGATGTGGCGAACGACGTATCGCTGATCTTCGTCTTCCAGCCAAGTCAGAAATCTCCTCTTCTGCCTCTCGAGGAGAGGTCGAACCGATGCAAATAGGAGCTGTCAGAGGTCCATTAACCAAAGCCGAACGGGAACGGCGTATGGTTAACAATCTATGTTTCTATTGCGGCCAGTCAGGCCACTATATCCGTGTATGCCCTAGGCGACCTGTCAAGACGGCGGGAAACGCCAAGACTCGTCCTTAAGCTGAGCCCTAAGGATGAGTCACCAAACGGATGGCTCGGAACAACGTTCCCCCTCCTCACACATCTACCTGGCTATGTATTTTGTGACCCCTGGTGTGGAGCCTTTCACCAATCCAGTCATGATTGATTCGGGGGCTAACGGTAACTTTATGGATATACAATTGGCTCGGTGCCATGGTTTAATGGTAGTTCCTAAGGTTAGACCTGAGGAGGTGCATGCTGTAGACGGTTCTCGTCTGGTATCCGGATGGGTATCGGAACAGACAACCCCGCTTTGCATGTCCACCACAGAAGGCCACACTGAATATATAGTATTTGACCTTATTTCGGCCCCTCAGTTTGGGATCATTCTTGGTCTCCCCTGGCTTCGGACTCACAACCCTGAAATCGACTGGATCCAACAGACGGTGCATTTTTCTTCTGTGTTTTGTACCCAACATTGTCTTCAAAACCCAAATACGACGTCTGTTTCTCCTTGTTTGGCTTTGGTGGCTAATGTCCCCTCCATTAATGCCACGCGGAGTGTTCCAACGTCCGAACTGCCGACGGTATACAAGGACTTTTCTGATGTCTTTGACAAGGGACTATCAGAGAAACTCCCTCCACACCGTTGTTACGACTGCCCCATCGACTTAGTGCCTGGGGCAGTGGTGCCTCACGGTCGTGTCTACTCCTTAACCGTCCAAGAAGAGGAACATCTAAAGGAATATGTGGATAAAGCATTGCGTCTGGGACATATTCGACCTTCCCGGTCCCCTGCTGCCTCTCCCATATTTTTTGTGCCAAAAAAGTAGGGGGACCTACGCCCTTGCATAGATTATAGGGCCTTGAACAAGATAACAGTAAAAAACCAGTACCCACTACCCCTCATAACGGAACTACTTGACAAGATGACATCTTCCACCATTTATACCAAATTAGATCTCAGGGGGGCATATAATTTGGTTAGAATGCGAAGTGGTGATGAATGGAAAACCGCTTTTAAGACAAAGTTTGGGCTCTACGAATACTGTGTCATGCCCTTTGGGCTTTGTAACGCCCCCGCCACTTTTCAGCACTTCGTTAACGACATCTTTGGAGACATGCTGGATTGTTATGTAGTGATCTACTTAGACGACATCCTGATATTCTCGGATTCGCTCACTCAACACATCCAGCATGTCCGCTCCGTGCTGCGGCATTTACGTACTCACTCCCTCTATGCTAAGCTAGAGAAATGTGTGTTCCACGCCGCCTCAGTTGAGTTATTAGGGTTCCAAATATCAGCAAAAGGGGTGCTCATGTGCACTTCCAAAGTCAAAGCTGTGATGGACTGGCCGGTTCCGGACTCTGTAAAAGCGCTCCAGTCTTTTCTGGGTTTTTCAAATTTCTACAGATGCTTTATTGCCTCCTTCTCTGAAATAGTGGCACCTCTTACTCGTCTCACTAGTCCCAAAGTCCCCTTTGTTTGGGACAATGAAGCCCAGTCGGCCTTCGAGGCATTAAAAAAGGCCTTCACCACAGCTCCTGTTCTACAACACCCAAACTCCTCTCTCCCTTTTATAGTGGAGGCTGATGCCTCCGCAATAGCGGTGGGGGCCATCCTGTCTCAGACCTGCCCTGCTATGCAGCGGTTGCACCCGGTGGCCTATTTCTCCCGGAAACTGTCCCCGGCTGAACGCAACTATACCGTTATGGAGAGGGAGTTTCTGGCAATTCGAGCGGCTTTCAAGGAGTGCAGGCACCATCTCCTGGGTGCTCGACACACCATAACGGTGGACTCTGACCATCGGAACCTCCAAGCTCTTTCACATGCAAAATGTACTAATGCCCGCCAAATACGTTGGCATTTGTTCTTCACACTATTCGATTTCACGGTTACGTATCGCCCTGGCCTTCTACATGGGAAGGCGGATGCCCTATCCCGTGTCGGTACCGATTTTATTACCCAGGACTCGGTGTCGCCTATATTGCCCTCGGGCTCTGTAGTATGTGTCTGTTCGGTCTCCGCCTCACTCCTTGACCGAGTACGACAGTGGACCAAAGATCATGCTTCTTTTCTCACTACTTTGGATGCCCGAATCGTTACGGGTCTTCCTTATGTTCATGGGCTTTTGTATTTACCTGATGACCAAACCAGACGGAAGGCCTTGGAATGGGCACATGATACCCCGTTGGCTGCGCACCTGGGTCAGCTTAAAACCTATGACCTGTTACATCGATGGTGCTGGTGGCCGGGCATGAGGAAAGATTCTGATTCATACGTATCCAAGTGTGCGGTGTGTATTCAATGCAAGAGACAACCTGGGAAACCTTTTGGTCTATTGATGAAGATGCCTCTCCCACCACATCCGTGGCATACGGTTACTCTAGATTTCGTGGTGGAACTCCCCTTGGTCAGGGGGATGTCAACTGTGCTTGTAGTAGTGGATGTTTTCACAAAGATGGCACGGTTTATACCTTGTTCTGGTCTACCTACTGCTCCATTGTTGGCTAAACTATTCTTCGATCAGGTGGTACGTTTCTTCGGTCTTCCTACAATCATGATTTCCGATCGGGGCACCCAGTTTACCTCACGGTTCTGGAGAGCCCTTACCCATTCCTTGGGCATAGATGCACGGCTTTCATCATCCTACCACCCTCAAACGGACGGACAAACCGAACGCACCAATGGCACCATGGAGCAGTACCTTCGCTGCCTGTGCTTGCAACATCAGACCGACTGGATGTCTGTTCTGGGAACCGCAGAATTTGCTTATAATAACTCTCGGCACTCTTCAACAGGTTGTTCCCCGTTTTACCCTTTGTATGGTCTACACCCAAGGATTCTTCCGCATGTCCTACCTTCATTGGACCAGATCCCTGCTGCAAAATCTACAAGAGACACATTGGTTGCTATCCGCGATTTGATTATGTCTCATCTACTGGCTGCGCAGTCTCGGACAAAAGAACAAGTGGATAGGCATCGTTCACCTGCCCCCTCTTATGCACCAGGTGATCGTGCCTGGCTCTCGACCAAGCATCTCAACATTCGGGGTAAACGAAAGCTTTTGCCTCGCTATGTAGGTCCTTATAAGGTACTGCATTGTCTCAATCCTGCGGCAATCCGTTTGGACATTCCTTCTCATTGGCGGATTCACCCTGTTTTCCATGTTTCCCTCCTCCGCCCCTTTGTACCTGGTACCCGTCTTTCTGTTGCTCCCGCTCCCATCGATGTGCAGGGGGAAGGCGAATACGAAGTGCATGCTATACTGGACACTCGTCTGCGTCACGGAGTGCGATCTTACCTGATTGATTGGAAAGGTTACGGCCCCGAAGATAGAACTTGGGAACCGGCCTCGAATGTGCATGCACCC
Organism: Ambystoma mexicanum; assembly: GCF_040938575.1. Classification (NCBI taxonomy): domain Eukaryota; kingdom Metazoa; phylum Chordata; class Amphibia; order Caudata; family Ambystomatidae; genus Ambystoma; species Ambystoma mexicanum. Next base: position 850,266,866 of record NC_090935.1, read on the forward strand.
CGGCTTTTGCGTGCCTTCTTTTTGGAAAGATTGCGTGCCCGCAGGGGTAGTCGCTCTTTGCGGAGTGGTACTGTCATGCCCCGCGTTCCTGCACACGGACGACTAGGGTCATCCGTTTCCATGTGGAAGTTACCTTGGCGACTGTTTCCAAGCCGCGGGACACGCCGCACTACATTTCCCAGCATTTCCCCTTTTTGCGGTCACATGACACGCCGACAACGCGTCTCACGTCCTGGGAAAGAAACTCATATTTAACTCAGATTGTCCATGCAACGGGTGCTCCTAAAACTAAGCAGTTAGTTGAAGTGCCCGATTCTCGTTATCCTGTTTTCTAAATCTCCTGGACCCGGCTCTTGCTTTAAGGACTATTCCATACGTCTCCTCCTTTACCATTTCTGGCGCTAAAACCCTCGACTGTTTTCCCTTTGGTAAACGAACCCCTGGCTTTGTATACGGATTGCTCTCTCCTGCTCCTGTTTGTTGTGACGCTTTCGGATTTGCTTCCTTATCACTGAACTTCCAATTAAGCTTTGTTTATCGCCACAGACTTCCTAATTCCCCTTCAATAGTTCTACGCATTCTGGATTGTCTAATGGTACTTTTCATTTTGTCACAAGACACATCACTCTACGCATCAACGTGACTATATGGACGCTTTCCTGATTCTACTGGTCACTACCTGGATTGCTTACCATCACTTCAGGGACGCTTTGCTGAATTGAACAAGGGATTTCTTTTTGGACATTAGCGGCGCCCTCGTGCCGTTTGGGTTAGGTGAACCTCTGCACTAACTTCGACCAACTGGGACCTTCTTCCTGCATCACCTGGTTTCCGTGGTGTGTTTGGACTCACATAAGGTTGTGAGATATCTTTCTGGCGAAGCAGGTAAGAGAGGGTAATTGTGGGTGGCTGGTTGCTGCATTTTGGGTAACCTTAGTTATCCTATTGAATCATTGTTTTGTTTGCTCCCTTAGCTCTGTTGTCGCTGCTCCTGCCTTTTCGCTCAAGCCCCTGGCCTGTTAGTTATTATTAAATTCCTACAGGCTATGCTCTTGGGGGGGAAGTCTTGTTTAGCATCACGCGCAAGGTGTCCCGGAAGAATCTGGTTCACTGCACGTTCAAGCTACCCCAGAGCGGAAGGGCTTCCCGAGAGTGGATGCTGACTGTATCCTTTACACGACTGTATCCTTTTATAAAGTTTGTCTAAACTGTGACAGAGAACCAGGTGTTTGAGTGTTTCACTGTTTTGGCTTTTTTGTTCTGTGGTGGGGCAATGGTGTCTATAGCAGTGCTTATGGTGCTCTTATAAATATCTGCTAACACTGATGGGTCAGAGGACTTAAGGTCAGTTGTGAGGGTGCTGAGGTGTGGTGTGATCTTGTCTTTGGTAAGGTTTTTTGCGCATCTTGCCAGGGCTGGGGGGATAGGGTTGGGCTTTTTAGATTTGGATGTGGTTGGGATGAGGAAGTGAATGAGGTGGTGGTCTGACCAAGGAGATGGGTTAATGGAGCTTATGTCTATTTGGCAGTTGTGGTCAGCTACCCAATCAAGGATGCGGCCTTTGTTATGGGTGGGTGATGTTATCTTTTGGTCAAAGCCTAGTTCTTTTAGAGCTAATGAGAGAGATTTGGCTGACTTATCCTTTTTGTCGTTGTAGCCTAAGTTGAGGTCGCCTATAAGGATGGTTTTGGAGGTAGGTTTTAAGTTTTCTGTTAGGCGATGTAGGAGGTTCTACTGGAACTCCAGTAGAGGGCCAGGTGGACGGTAGACTAGGTTGATGGTGATGGTGGAGTTGTGGGAGAGGGCGATTTTTATGGCAAGGGAATCTGTGGTATCACCCAGGTTGGATGTTGATTGTCTAGCCTCTATGTGGTCTTTCAGGATGAGTGCTACCCCACCTCCTACTGAGGAGAGACAGTCTTGCCTGATGATGGAGTAGCCTTGTGGGATAGCGAGGTTGAGGGCTGGCCCTGCGGCGCTATGAAGCCAGGTCTCTGTGATGGCTAGGATGTCGAGGTCCAGGTTGATGAGGAGTTCGTGAATTTCAGTGACATGAGCAGGGATGGATCTAGCGTTGATAAGGGCACACTGTAGGTTGTGAGGGGGCTGGGATGATGTGGTGTTGTGTGGTGCTGGTGAGACAGGGTGGTCATGGTGTGTCAGAACTAGTGTGGGTAGGGATGGTTTGGTCATGGGGGTGGCCATTTCCGTGGTATTGGGAGGGTTGGGTGGAGCTTGGTGGGTAATGCTGGGTGTCTGGAGCAGAGTCCCAAGAGTTGGTTCCTGATGTTAGTGGGTCTGTTGTAGGGTGTTATGGTGGGAGGAGGATCGGTGGCTGGGATGTTGCTTTTGGTGAAGAAGGAGGGTAGAAAGTAGGTGGGGGGAATGTTGGAGGGGAAGGTGGGGGTGCGGATGGTGGATTGGTTACTTGAGGGTGATGCATGGTGTGCAGAGGGCTGAGATTGGATGGCAGTGTGGCTGGATGCTAGGGCAGCAGTCAAGAGGGGTGCAGCAGGCGCAACACTCTTCAGCAGTCAAAGGCAATACAGGTAATATACTGCAACAAGGCAATGGCAGAATTGGTGGTCAGAGAGGGGGCAGCTAGGTGCAACACTCTTAGCAATCAGGGGCAATACAGGTAATATACTGCAACAGGCAATGGCAGAATTGGTGGTCAGAGAGGGGGCAGCTAGGTGCAACACTCTTAGCAATCAAAGGCAATGCAGGTAATATACTGCAACAAGGCAATGGCAGAATTGGTGGTCAGAGAGGGGGCAGCTAGGTGCAACACTCTTAGCGATCAAAGGCAATACATGTAATATACTGCAACAAGGCAATGGCAGAATTGGTGGTCAGAGAGGGGGCAGCTAGGTGCAACACTCTTAGCAATCAAAGGCAATACAGGTAATATAATGCAACAGGCAATGGCAGAATTGGTGGTCAGAGAGGGGGCAGCTAGGTGCAACACTCTTAGCAATCAAAGGCAATACCGGTAATATACTGCAACAAGGCAATGGCAGAATTGGTGGTCAGAGAGGGGGCAGCTAGGTGCAACACTCTTAGCAATCAAAGGCAGTACAGGTAATATACTGCAACAAGGCAATGGCAGAAATGGTGGTCAGAGAGGGGGCAGCTAGGTGCAACACTCTTAGAAATCAAAGGCAATACAGGTAATATAATGCAACAAGGCAATGGCAGAATTGGTGGTCAGAGAGGGGGCAGCTAGGTGCAACACTCTTCAGCATTCATGGTAATACAGGTAGATGCAGAGTGCAGTGTACAGTGGCAGTGGGCTGCAGCTAGGTCCAGACTGCGAGCACTATACTGCTAGCCTTGTGGGGTGGCGAGCAGGGGGTGGGTCTAGTTCGTGGTGTGCAGGGCAGGGGTAGCCAGCTTATTGGGTAGGGTGTGCGTACAGTGAGCTGTTAGGTGACTTACCCTTAACTTTGGGGTCAGGAGCTGCATGTCGCTGACGAGTAGTTCTGGGAGAGTGCTTCTCCTGCTGGCGACTGGGCTTGGAGTGAGAGATGTAGTCCAAATATATGCCGTTGTCCAGGCAGGACATAGCAGGAGAGTGTTCGCAATGGCACACAGGGATTTATTAACAGTGAATTTAGTAAGGCAAAATAGGATCACATCCTGGGGTGACTGTCATAAGGGCAGAGAGGTCGCATTCATTGTAACACATCAGATGTTTATAACAGTACATTGGGAGAATGTCACAATGGCAAAGAGGAAAGACTTAACATGGGTACATGGAAGGATGTTAATACAGACCCATGGCAAGGTGTTCCTAGGGATACATGGGAAGGTATTTATAGGGAACTGTTCACAGGTATCTATGGGGTGATGTTTGCATGGATAAGCACTCATAGTTTTAAATGGAGAGGCTGACATGGTGGCACATGCTGAGTTGTTCATAACATCACGGAGAGACTGTTATAAATGCACAGGACGGCATTTGTACTTGCACATGGAGAGTTGAAAATAAGGGCACAGTGGAGGCTCTCAAAGGGGCACTATGAGGGTACACAACCATGGAGGCCCAGAGGCATAGTCATAGGTACACATGAGGATGTACACATATGAACATTAGGGTCTGAAGGCGTCAAATTATGGGGAGCTGTAATAGGTACCCAGAGGAGGAGTATATCAGTACACATGAAGAGATGGTCAATGCAGCACATAAAGTGATTGGTATTGACTCACACCATACAGAGACCGTCAGAGGTGCACATATGAGTCTTCATATGTGTACACGGGTAGGTCTTCATAGACATACTATTGGAGGCAGTCATAGGGACCCAACTGGACGTTTGCATATGTGCACAATAATGGTGTCCATATGGACATTAGTCTTCATGTGGTATTAATGGGAGGTTTGCGTGGGGGCACATTGGTAGGCTGTTATGAGATTGCAATAGGAGCCATTCATATGGGTTCGTAGAGAGGCGTCCATTGGTACATATTAGGAAGTGTTTTCAGGGTAAAATCACACACAGGTGTTCAAATGAGAGAATGGTAATACCTTTGCTGTATTCCTTCCTCTTCTGAACACTCTAATAATAGATGTTATTGGTAACACTATAGTTGTGCTACCTCGGACAGATATAGGGCTCAGCAATTCCAAATAGAAAGTAACCAGTGTCTTCCGGCTGCAAACAGATGCCAGTGGATGGGTTGCAGCCTGCTGAGTTATTTTCCAGATATACTGAATCGTGGGGAGATTGTCATAGAGGAACATGGGGCCCCCAGCAGAGGTGTTCAAACGAGGAATTGGATAACTGCTAATAAGGGAGCAATGGCTAGAGTGAATTTACGTGCATTGGGACGTTATCCAGAGTGCACAAAAGGACGTGTTCTGTATGGAAAAAGGAGTGGATTCTTCTGGGGATCCTGCATAAGTATTCATAATAGCAGTTGGAGAGATGCTCAGCGTGGCACATGAGAAGCAGATGTGGTGGTGGTCATGGGGCACATGCTAGGCTATGTGGCATTTTTAGATTGATAATTTGACATTGCAAAGGCCCTGCAGAACTGGTTTGTCTGGGTCTGCAGTGGTGCAGTCCCATGTCTATTAGAGTGCCTTCAGCAGACTCACAGTGTAGCTGTAGCACTCATCATTTGTGATGGATCCCAGTGGATAGACCAATAACGTGTAATGTCCCTTTTATATTAAAAATGTCACATGCCCACATTTCATACTGGTCAAATTCAATAATATGCAAACCTTCATGTCAGATACAATTATCAACTGATGTGTTCATGGCGATACAATACAAAACAGCCATGCATGGGATTGTCTGCTCATTATTCACATGAATAACCGACATCTATTGTATACAGGGGAGTATCCATAGCTTTCCTCTCCCCTAGCACTTCAGCAGTCTTTATCTGGAAGGACCGTGTATGTTTTTTTATTTATTTCTATTTGGTGTTTTGTAACATGCTACAGGGGGTGTTAGGAGACACAACTGAGCCAAGGGTCCACATTATATATTTGGGCATTAAGGAGGGAAATAGGGAGAGAAGTGGATACCAAGGTTAGGAGGAGTGGGATCAGGTCCAGGGATATTCTCTGGTAGACTGATGGAAGACAAGTAGATAAGGAGAGAGAAGTGTAAGAAGAGAGGGAACAGATCTGGATATGTTCACAGCTAGGCTTATGGGTTTCATTCCAACTCCAGCAGGAGAGAAGGAAAAAGGGGTAGCAAAGTGTAAGAAGAGAGGAAACAGGTCAACAGATGTTCATACCTAGGCCCAAGGTCCTTTTTCCAGATCCTCAACAGAGGGAAGAACAAAGAGAGGACAAAGGATAAGACGCGAGGGAACAAAGCCATGGGACATTCACAGCTAGGCCCAGGGACTGCAGTCTTTATCTTGGAAGAGAGCAGTGATCTAGCATGGGTTTGCATATTACAAGAAAAGCCAGGAACAATTTAAAGCTTGACTATGAAGGATAGAACAGAGAGAAGTAAAGGAGAGGAAAGATGGCGTAAAAGGGGTCATAAAAGGGTGGCTCCTTTCCATTAAAGGGCTGGGTGTGGAAACACCCATACCTTCATTTGCCCGCTCTACCCACATCTGTGCTGTGAGTAGGGGATGAATGCCTACTTAGACATCCTTTCAAGCACATAGGCGCTCAGATAGCCACCACTCATTTTAGCAGTGGTGACTGCAGGAATTAATGCCGACACATGATAGATCGGGGACCAGTGTTTGAAAATAGTGTGGAACTCGTAAACTTGATGAACACCATATAAACTGTGAAAGCCCCTACTATTTGGTTCCCATGATTCTATCTGCAGTAAATCATGCATTTTACTCCTGGGGCATTTGTTTAGCATTTAGTCATTATTTTGCGTTATCCCCAGCCTGCTTTTTGCATGTGCTTTTATATACTATGATTGTTTGGGGGAAGTTAATAAGAAACAGAAATAAGTGCCAACAAATGTGTGCAGTGCTATGCTATTTGTTTATTATATGATATTTGTATGTATCCCATCCTGTTTGTTTTTTTCAGTAAATAGTGAATGCACAAGGCATACCGTATTGGCATGTACCACATACAACAATAGAAACAATCCACATTACACTTCTCACTGAACCCCTATCCACCACTACATTAAAAAACAATTCGGATCACGCTTAACCTGTATTCCCTGACTCCCCAATCCCCATATGTTGCAACCTGCTAGCTACAGAATCCCATGCAAAAAGGAGGAAGGTGTGGATACCTTTTGAGTAGACAGAAGTGGTATCAAGCATTCTGAAAGAGGTTAGCATCTCCATATGAGTGGTGATCCTTTACCCTCACAGCTCCTAAATCCCGAAAATCAAATATATGGTTAGATAAGTAAGAAGTGCAAAAAGAGCGCACATTTCAATAAAGATGTGACAATAAGGAGAAACCATTGGGATTAATATTATTTTGGCCGCAAAACAAAACATGATATTGGCTGTCTCATTGTTTGCAACCTGTGCTGCTTGATCCCTGGATGAGTTATTTTAACCAGTTTTGGGCATTTTTATATATGGATGGACTTTCTCCAGCTAGCAAGTTAGTGCATAGACCCCCTCCTCCAACCAAACCACAATGGTAATTGCAGTTCCATGTGTACATAAACATAAAATAACATCAATGCATTATCAAATTCCACCATGCCCTCTTCTACAAAGTGAAAATAACATTGCACTATTGGGTAGTATGTAAGACTCATTGCTCCCTGGGTGTGTCTTTTCTCGTTTCCATTTATAGTGCTCCAAAAATAAGCATTTCCGCCCCGCACCCGACTCCGTTAGTCCGAAAAAACCTCCTCTATGCACCTGTGCAAGAAGGAAACTGTTGAGAGAAAATTCGCCCTCTTTAAGATCTGAGGCCCACAACATCCACACTCAAAGTCGGTCTGAGAGGAGACCGGTCGCCGTAACAGAGCCCACGAAAAAAGTCTCGTTTACAGACGCTCCATGGAACTGGATAAAGGGCGCCATGAGCTCAAATAGGTCCAAATAGCTGTCAACAACTGAAGCCCTGTCTCCACCTGTCCCGAAGACTTTATCTCTGGCTTCATGGAACACTAGGGGGCACGTCCACCTTACGCTAGACACCGCTCCTGACTTGGGCCAGTTCAACATCTTTTGTCTCCAAGAGACCTGGCTCCAAGAGAAACCCTCAATGGACGGTTATCAGATCGTTATCTCCCCTGCTACCAGGGGTCTGCTAGGTCGCCCATCTTCAGGATTACTCATTGCCGTGCTATCCGGAACGGACCTAAAAATTACTAAGACCATCACAAGGTCCTATGGGGTGTTGGTCGTCCTCATCGACTGGAACTCGTCGGCGGTAAATAAGCACTCTCAGAGCAAGCTCTCTTCCACGCCACCACTCGCCCTTATAACGTCTTATTGGAACCCGCAAAGAACGACGACATCCGATTTCTGGCAGAAGATGGAAGAAACTATTGACGCCATACTCACGGATTGGAACACCCCATTTATAATACTCTGCGGAGACCTTAATGCTAAGTGTTCAGACTCCTCACGTCCATCTCACAACAACGCATGTCCCGCGCAATCCGAACTCAGAGGGACCGCTTGGATGAATTTAATGTCGAGCAGGAGGCTACATAATGCGGCATGGACCCTGGGAACCAATCTCCATATTGCGACCTGGGAAAGAGGGCAGTCACATGCCACGCTCGATTACATTTTTACATCACAGGCCTTGATCCCAGAAATCTCCAACTTCAAGGTGGCCAGAACAACTGAGAGTGACCACAATATGCTCATTTTAGAATGGGCTTCTTCTACAATGGTACATGGTTGTTATGTGCCCGAGATCGAGACCAACCCGCAACAAACACGGCTCCGCCTTACTACATCTAATGTTAGAGCTCTAACCGCTCAGTACGCGTTCAACGCGGGGCACGCATCTAACTCGGACACAGGGTCAAGGCCGAATTACCTTCCCCTGCTGATCGAGCACCAGACACTGCAGCTAGCCAAAAAGCGTAAACACGCTACCTATACGCATCAGTACGACAATGTAATAGCTGAAGGAAAAAAGGCCCTCAAAAAATCGAAACGTACTGCAAGGAAAGCAAACACGCAAGAAGCCTGGGATCAGTGGGCCAAGAACCTAAAATCCTACAAATCTTGGATTAGGGGTCGCAGAGCGGCACTCTATCAGCAAGACTCGGAGATCATGATGCGGGCTTTGACATCAAAAAACTCAGCTGACTTCTGGTCTTTGATCAACAAAACCAAAGCCACCACAGATTCCAGCATGAGTAATGCGGTCCCGGAAGCTGTGTGGGTTGACTTTTTTTCGGAACTTTTCGCCGGTCCAAGTACCATCAGTCACCCTAGGGAGAAGCTCGTACACGAACCCTGGATCGATCTTTCTGAGAAAGTGGACATCACCATTGCTATCTCTAAGTTAAAATCGTCTAACGCCCCGGGCCCAGATGGTCTTTCAAACATGGACCTAAAAAAGAACATCACAGAATGGACCGAGTTCATCACCCTGCTCTTCGAGCATTGCAGAAGGACTAGACAGATTCCCCTTTCGTGGACAAAAGCCATTGTGATCCCCATCTTTAAAAAAGGGAGTCGGGATGAACCGGGCAACTACCGCCCCATAGCTTTGCTAGACATAATGGGAAAACTTTTCGCTTCTCTCTTGCTGGACCATTTCCGTCGATGGGCAATTTCGGCCCCCTGCAGCGATCCCTTTCAGTTGGGTTTCAAGAAAAACGGTAGCACCTCTGTGAACATTTTCATACTCAACATCGTTAAATCCAAAATAAAAGAGGGCCCACCAACTGTCTACGTGGCATTTATTGACCTTTCCCAGGCATTTGATAAGGTGGACAGACTACTCTTGTGGAGAAAGTTGGCTGAATGGAATTGCCCGAACGAGATTCTGAATCCCATAATTGCCCTCCATACTAAAACCACGCTTACTGTCCGTCTTAACAAGCAAGGGACGCTCTCTAGGGAAATCCAAGTCAATCGAGGAGTGAAGCAAGGCTGCCCGCTGGCTCCCGCCCTGTTCGTGGCTTTTTTGGGAGATTTCGAGGATTCAGAAGCTACAGTCCGATGCTTCCTGCCGAAACTTGGCACCACAAGACTGTCCAGACTCTTGTACGCTGATGACATGATTTTGCTCGATCAGACTCCGATTGGCTTACAGCGCCAGCTTGATAACTTAGCAAACTATATGGCCTCCAACAACTTATCCATAAATAAGTCAAAGACCAAAATCATGATCCTCTCAAAATCAAACCCACCCCAGAAACACAGCAATAACCGGGCAGTGAATGGCAAAAGAATTGAGGTGGTGTCGAACTTTAAATATCTTGGAGTAGTCTTGCATGGGACTAAACGTAATTCCGCGATGCAACTTCACTTGTGGTCCAAAGCCAAAAGCTTAACCTCCCAACTCAAATTGGTCGACCGTAAGTTCGGCAAATTTTCCCTGCTGCCGGCCATCAACTTTTATAAGGGCAAAATGGTGCCGGCACTCACCTACGGGATGGACGCTATGATTAACATGCCCCACTCGCTTTGGCTGAAACTCGAGGGTTACATATGGAAAACCATCCTCAGACTTCCCAACATGATTCCAATCGCATCTGTGAGAAGAGAACTGGGGCTTCTTTCTTTGAGCGCAACCGTCAGCGTGGCTGCTCTGGCGTTATTTAGGAAGACTCTCCTGAAAGATAATCTTCCTATTTTTGAGATAATCGGCCAAGAGTTGGCATCATCGAACTGTTCTGCTCTCTTGAGTTGGTCAGAAAAGCAAGTGGCCAAACTTCAAGACCTAGCATGCACAACAGACGATCTCATCACGAACCCTCAAAAAGTAAATGGGAAGCTGAAGAACCAAAACTGGATTAACACTATTGAACAAGCGGCATCATGCAGACTACTGAATCACCTTCCTCAAAACACAGCTAGCCTATTGCACGAAATTTCCGAACAAAAAATTAAGGAGCACCTTTTTAAGGGCCCGGCTGAACCTTTTGCACACCAGAGAAATTTTAGCGATAAGAAACCTTTCTGCTTCTAAAACATGTAGACTGTGTAAAAATCCTGACTCTATTGAGTCAGTACGCCACTTACTTCTAAGCTGCCCTTCACTTTGCTTAGAACGCTCTGCCTTTTTGCTACCTCTATGGGTGGACTCAGTCCTGATTGAAGAAGAAACTTGGTGGCTTCGTCTTATATCAGGGGAAAAAACTTGATGGTCTGTAGCCACGGCTAAAATACTTGAAGTTGCATTTTGTAAAATTGGTACTGCAGAACCTGTTTCCATGGCAGTGGCTGATTTACCGTAACAGACCCTTGCTGAAGGACTGGTCAAGCGAACGACTTGCCCCAACTGGCAGGTTTTTATCTCGACTTGTTCGCGATCCCTGGGCCTTCTTCGGCTCGCCCCATCTAAAAGAACATGGCGGCCAACCGTCTACTGTACCTTTTACTCTCGAAAAAGTTCCGATTGTCTTAAAAGTAAAGAGGGGTCGGGTACAAGACTGTACTTCCTTTCTTTTGTCTCTTCTTCTTGTAAAAGTCACTTTTTTGTGATTATGTACAAGTAATTAAAAAAAAAAAAAATAAGCATTGGCAATATTAGTTCAGCTTTTGTTTAGGTGATTTCCAGACACTTGCAATATAACAGTTACTGCCATCATTTGCCTTATTATTCACATCATATGAGAGGAATTACTATCAGCTAAAATTATCATGTAAAATCATGGAGCTCACTTTGGGTCAAGTCATCATCAGAAATCTTCAGTTTCACAGTGCTGTGGGAGCCAAACATCTAATAAACAGGCTCTCTCCTGGAGCAGAAGAGTGTTTCCCCTCTACTACAATTCCGCAGAATTTGGACAGGTTTATGATTCCATAGCGTTCATTTGAAGAGTACACTTGACATTTCTATGACCACATCAAAGCAATGATAAGCATTAGCATTACATTTTAATAAATATGTTTTTGCGTCATCATGACCTAAGTGCCCAAGGTTGTGAAACGCCTTAACAAGTAGATACACCTGCAGTTGGGTAGGGGAGTATTGTGTACAAGGGGTTTGTCCTGTCTTCAAAACATTTTGCAATAACTTCTTGCAATAGTTATTTTGAACCTTCAGAAACAGCCAACAAAACAACTAGCAAGTTTGTGTCACCGGGAAAAGAATGATCCAACCACTGGAATTTAGCTTCTCTTGCCTTTTTTAATTTGGCTAGACATGTAGATGTCTTATATTTTTAAAGAAAGAAAACATATTGGTAAAAGTGACAACATACTAAGACAATATGTGAAAACCAATTTACGAATAATACAGTCAGTTGCAAAATATGTACCCACACAAGCACGATTTGGCTCAATATTACTTCATATTAGTCCATTCATTGTGCAATCATTACACATTCATTGGGTACTGTTTGCAAAATAGAACTGTTCCAACTAAAGTTTTGGGGTGCAATAATTTCATAGACATAAGGCCTCTGATATCTTTGTTGTAAGGGTGTCACCTTAGGTATTCGGACCGGGTCGGGTACGTTTTTGATTTATTAGTCTAGTGACAGGGTGACAGGTAAACAGGAGTCTAATGTGTTAGACCACTTGTATGTGGAGTTAAGACCTTAAAAATAGAGTTAGCTGAAGCCTAGCATTGAAGGGATGACCAAGAAACTGGTCTTCGGCTTTGTAATGTGTCAGCCTTTTTCTCGGGCGAATTCTTAGCAGGTCTCCCTAGAGATAAACAAATATATGTGTGTATTGAGTGTTAGACCAAAGAGTGGATCATACCTGAGAAGGCATGTTAAAAGAAGGTTAAAAAAAAATAACATTCAATTGGGTGCAGGTAAATGAAAGGATTGGGGCCCTGTGGCGTATAGCGGAGTATAGCAATAATTGAACTACGCCTTGTCTATCGTTTCACAGCAAAACTGGCGATCTATATTACCAATTCTGCTAAAATGGCAAGAATATAAACATGAGGTAAATATATATATTTTTTTTTGCTTTCTATTCTCCCATTAAGATGTATCAGACAAGATGGCTTCCAACTCTTTCAATTGTGAACAGGTTGTGTGCTTTTTCGACAAGTTCCTCTTTTTTATATTGCATTATAATTCAAATTCGGTTTTTAAAACAAAGTCCCTTTCTCTTAGGCTTCTTAAACTGCCCGCACAATACTGCGCTGAATAGAAATTTCTAAATAATAATAATCACTAAACTCTTCAGAGACCTTCATCAACTTCACTCTTTCTTGTATTTGTACAGCATTTGAACCCTTTCAAGTGCACCCAAGAGCAGTTTTGATGAGAAGAAATAATGTAATGTAAGTGGTCTTGTATAGAGCACTTCTGCCACTATTGGTGGGCATGCTGTGCATGGCGCTGCAATAAAAAATGGGGATGGGGTTCATTTGTGGGACAGTGAGAGAGGAAGATGCAAAACCTGTAATGTTGATGCAGTTCGGATGTTATACATGGGAAAGAGCACAAGAATGGATAGACCACAGCACTTTGGGTATGGTTAGCCGCTGATGTGAGAATGTGTGACAGGGCTAATATAACAGCTAGGCCTATGGTTGCCTTTTGGGGGAGGGGTTGTGTGTGAAGTATGGGATGGTAGAAGTCGGTGAGTCAGAGGAAGGTGGGACTAGCAAAACAACTGGCAGCCAGCACTCCTAATCCTGGCCATTTGCAGACAGGTTCCATTTCTCTAGCTCCCAAAGCAACCTCTCTCGTTCTCTCTCTCTCTCTCTCTCTCTCTCTCTCTCTCTCTCTCTCTCTCTTTCTCTCTCTCTCTCTCTCTCTCTCTCTCCCCCTCTCGCTCATTCTCTCTCTCAGGCTCTCTCTCTCTCTCTCTCTCACTCTCTTTCGAATAGACACATTGGGTACATCAAAAGCAGGACAGCTAATAGAATTATGTACCTATGTACTATGGCTGCTCCTATAGACCCCATAGATCTTTTCAGCCAACCCAAAAGGAACAGCATGTACCTATGTTTTCTTTGTGCAAGGCAGCTGTGGATGTATGCATGTGCAAGATAGCTTTGTAAATATTGCTAAGGTGGTCAAGAATATAGGTTCAACACTGCGAACCAATCAGGGCACATACCCCTCTCTGGTAGGCCAACATGATGTCCAATGCAATGTGATTGTGCAAGACCATTGTGTGCAAGTTCACATGTTCATGGTTCATTATGAGTAGAGTGTCATAGGTATCATTATCAATCTTTCATAACAACATTGGCAGCTGACAGATTTGTTCTTGTTTTAACTTAATGTCTACCACGGCTAAATGTAACCCATAATACCAGCAAACTCCAAACATCCTGATGCAGTCTGTCTAACATTTAGGAATGGCCCTTCTGGGGGTGGGTGTGCAGAGGGCAGAGACCTGACCACTTGTTCAATATTGTGTGCTAACGAGGTGGAGCAGGTGCTGACATAATGGTGAGCAATGGTAGATCAATTGGGAGTGAACCTGTCACATTTATTAAATGCAATCATGCTTATTTTAGCAGTATGGGCTATGGGGTGAGCCAGCCAGACAATGTCAGGAATCTTAGGAAAGGCACAGGTCGGCGCTTCTTGCTTTGCAAGAGGCGATAAACTACAATCCCATGAGGCGTTGGGAAATGTGTAGTTTTCCTATCACGCGCTACAACAGCTGCTCATTAGCAGCAACTGTTAAAACCCGCCGCCGCCCGTGCCTCGGTGCAGGTAATTAATGATTCTCAGCACGGGCGGTGGCAGCTTAGGAGCAGGCATGCGGAAATTCTCAGATGCCGAAGGACTGATGGAGCTTCCCCGGGCCGCGACGGTGACGAACAGCTGAATAACCACGGGCCGCGGCGGTGAAGCGGGCTCCCCAAAGCTTCGGGCATCGCTCTTCAGGGTCCGGATGTCCTTGTGAGGCATCCGGACCATCAGTTAAGTGTTTTTGACCCCAGTGTTCATATTCTGGACTTGCTATATGCTTACTTTGTTTATTAATTGACTACTTCAACGCGGCAGTGGGTGTGTGATGTAACACGCCCTAAGATACATGCCATGCATTAGACACACCATGTGGAGAAAACATGCTATAGAGCTCTGAACGGATAAAACAGGGCACTGGGAAAGATATAGAGACTATTTAAAGCACACGCATGGGTCCACACTGTACAAGGGCATGTTCGTGTGTGTCTTTCTTCCTAAATCATTGTTTGTGGCTTCATTGTGCCCGACGGGCCATGTGTCTCGTGTCCTCATAAAAAGGGACACCCTTTTGTTTGTGCCATTTAGCTTGTAAGCCAATCTATGTGTGTTCAAGAAATGACTGTTCAAGTCCTACGTTATGTTCAAGCCCTATGTTATGTTCAAAGTCCATGTTCTAGGTTGTTTGCTTATGTTCTGTGAGGTGCAAAGTGGAGTTTAATGAGCTCCTATGGTTCGTATGTAGCAAGGTCATTACAGGTATAGGAGGTCAGGTTAGGTGTTCAGGAAATAGAGGTACAGGTTCAGGAATATCGCTGTTTTGTATGTATTTGCTTGTGTATGTTCCCCTCCTTTCCTTTGTAACTCCATCCCCTTTTCCCTAACTCCATCTTCCCCCCATTGGTTGCCACATGGCTTCCTGTGATATCAGTTTTCAGGCGCCTGTGGCAACCACGGTGGGAGGGGTCAATCTATTTGGCTTCTGTGGTTCGGAAGAGGGGATTGAGACCCCTATTCCCTTATAAGTTTGACAGACAAGGCAGGGTAAGAGTGTTTTAGGCATTGCAAGGCAGCTATCAAGACTGTTCCATAAAGTATCTCTCCAACAGTTTTTGGGAGACCAGTATGCCTTCTCTTGTTCAGGATCTAAATCATGCCACATTGCCAAACTAGAAAAGGTAGCAATCATGGAAAGGTTCACTAAAACATAAATAACACAACCATACTGTATTTATTTATGTATTTAATTAATTAATATGCATCTATCCAAATTAGGCTTTACATATGACATCATAAAATCATCATAAAACATAAATTATTAATAAATCACCATAATCAGGATAAAATACAGGATAACAAATTCAAAATAAAAACTCAATGGGTTATTAGACTACACAAAGTAAAACCTATTAAAAACATCCTCAGATAGTTGCTTAAGAATAGTCCGGCAATATTCATAAAAATTCATCATATGATATATGACATTAAGATCATGACCTTGTAGGAGTTTCTCCCATATCTCATTCACGTTGTTTAAATTACATCTATTGTGATGTTTTAATCTAATAACAGTAAGGCTTTCACAGTCACAAATAAGATTTTTCGCAGTTTCAGTATTAAACATCCCATATTAGTCGACACCACCTGTTCTTTCGCAAGATACCATATCTTGTACCTATTATTTCTAAACATTCAGACATATTAAACTTAAAAATTAGATAACGTTGGATTGTTTTGCATCAGGATATGCAGTCAAATATGTCAGAATTCCCTGAATATTCTCCCTTTGCTGTATAAACATTCCAATATTGCTTTTCGAGGCTAACTGTGTCATGTCTTTCTCTTGCACAATATCATGTATGGATTTTTTCAGCAGATGTTTTACTTTAGCTGTTGAATATGCTGAGCAACTATGTGCATTCTCTCTAGCCCATTTTAGTTAGCTAGATTTCATAGATCCTAATGTATGTAATACATTGTTATTCTCAATGAATACCTGGCGAGGGTCAATCAGAATGTAACAAACAATCTGATTGGCCCTTGCCGGGGCTTTTCCCTACACAGAAGCCCTCACCTTCATATCCCCCGCAGGGAGGTGTGGCAGCTTCTCAGCAATTAGGAGGCTCAGAACGGGGTAATCCCCGCTCCGAGCCACCACAAGGCTGGAGGCTGCCCTCCTCCCCCACCAGGGATTCAGGTAAGTGTTTTCTCCCCTCTCTTTCTCCCCCACCCCCAACAAACCTCTCCCCACCCTCTCAACCTCACTTACCTTCTTTTTGTTCCTTTTTTGAGAGTGAACGCGCTGCAGACACTTCTGTAGCCAGCGCGTATGGCCACCATGGAATGGGAAAACAGACTCCATTTAAAAATAAAAATTCTGTTCCCAAACGCTGCAGTGTTACGGAACACAAAAACAATACTATGAGTACCCTGGTCTTGCAGCCCGGGTACTAATAGCAATAAGCCCCTCACCACGGGGGCATTACAGAGTCAGGTAATGCCCAGGGGCCTTTGTTAAGGTCTTTGCTTCACTTGGGTCTGTAACTTTGGGCCCGGGGCATTACCTGAGTTAGTAATGGCCCTGCGGCTTGGGGCTTATTGCTTAATTACATTGACCACTTTAATCACATCAACCATTGTTGTTCCATTGTCTAGGATAGATAGCTTTGTATACAACATAGCAGATCTGTATTCCATGATATCACTAATCCTCATCTGATTGCATTCTTAAAGAATGTATTCACTAGGAAGTGACATGGGCATGTGCAGTGGTATTTTTAAGATTTTACCTTCAAATCTATTCAATTTGGCCATTAATATTATACCCAAAATCTCGACTCCATCCAAGAGACATGGTACTATTTTTGCATCATATAACAGCATTATCATCTTTATAGAGATCCCTGCTTCTTTACCAATGAAATGGCTTAGCATCATAGTGATATTCATATATTTGGATTTTATGTCTATCTACTGATGTTTCCAGGATAGATTCTGATCTATAATCACTCCCAAATACCTGTAACAATCAACCACTTCAATCGTCTCACCATCAATAGTCCATCTCAGATTTTTTTGTGCTACACGGTTCGTTTTTCCTAAAAAGGCAATCACCTTTTTCAACCACAACCATTAAGAACAAACGGCTTTGGGAAGGCTCTGTCATGCTTGAGTCAGCCTCCGGAGCATATCCTTGGACAGCAACAGACACAGATAACTAATACATCATGCATGTAACTAATTTGAGGGTTTAAGGCAGTAGCAAAGCATCTAGTAAATCATTCACATAGGGTCTGTTGAATAAAGGTGTGCCTGCAGATGTTAGGGAACATGTATTTCCACAGTAAGACAACATCATCCGTGACTTCATGGGTATAAAAGAATATGTACAAATAGTAGCAGACTTTACTTTTGTTATAATACAGGCACCTGTAAGAGCAGTAAGCATGGGAACTTTGGTAGAGCACGTATTGTGTAAGAAATAATCTTCTATCACTTTAAAGTGTATACAAAGAGCATAACCCACTGTCAGATATCCCTGAGGATCTCTCAGGTAAGAATTAACAACAAAGAGAATCAAATCAGGGATTTGTAGAGGTAAGTCTTTTAAATCAGGTTTGAGGGTCAATACATATAATGTATATTTTATGAACCTTGCTATTTTATGATATATGTAATGTTGTTTCTGTGTTTTATGGAACTTGGTATCCAAAATAAACGTTTGACTGACTGTAATCATTATACAATCATGTGGTCGCTGTGGCAATGCTGGTGGTGTCTGCCGTGTGTGGGTCGATTCAACTTGGCACCCAGAACATGCTTCAGCACTGCAGTCTTTACACGTCTATGTGGGACATCTGATGTGGTACCCAGGAGGAAGGAGATAGCAACAGTTAGACATATGCTGTTGTATCCTGAGACCTGTGCAACGCTACTCCAATAGCTTGGCACTCCGTGAGTACTCATTAGCCCGTCCCGAATGCAACTTGATTGTTGGTTTGATGGCTTAAACCTTTCCATCTCTGCTTCCTATATCAATTCTAGTGTTCCCAGCCTCCCGTGAACTGTCTCCTCCTTTTTTATTCTCCCGATCTGCTGTCCCTGGTCCTACAACTTACTGAAGCATCACGCATTATTACATCAGTACAGCTTTGATGTCTGAGGCTGCATTTGTCAGAAAAGCCATATAGAGCCATCATCATTCCTGACAAGGTTTTTCTTCTCCAGAGGGTTTCCCTGCTGCCAATTCTCTCTGTGACATCTGTCTTTCAGAGCGTTAATATTTGCAGGGAGATCTTTACTATCTACAACCTGATCCAACTGCTACATTCAGGTTAGTGTTTTGATCTTTGGCGCTAAGTCTCACAAGAGGGGGCAAGGAGCAGAGAAGAGGGTTCAGAACTGAACATTGAGATAGACTCCCATGAGCAGCAGGGAGTAACCATTCCTCATGCGTAGTGTCACCGGAGAAAGAAATGTGCTGAATGGTCCCTTTTAGGAGTAAAGCAGAAACAGTAAGATGAACTCTCACTGTTTCTGGGTGGACATAAACCAGGGTGCCTTCCTTCTATACTAGTAGCAGCAATGGATCAAAGTCAAGGTTGACAACCCCTGCTACAGTAGGGTACAGGGCTGAACGGTAATAGGCAACGTGCCTGTGTTTGCATAGTGCAGTTGGATGAGAATATCTAGTGCAATATCTTCACATTCATCAAATAGAAAGAAAATGTTTTCTGAAAATTGGGAAGACCTATGGCTGGGGCAGTAGATATATCTTGTTTGATCTTGTTCAATATGACATCCTCCAGGTACTAACGGGGAGGCTCAGGAGTAGAGAGGGGAAGAATATGTAAGGCTTTTACAGTAGCGGCTTAACACATAATCCATACATGCAGTATTTAGCATTGCCAGAAAACCTCATCTGTTTACAGGTTACATAGTTAGGGATTCAGAGGATGACATTAATTCAGGCTAGTGATGGGTGTGTCCCTCCTGCAGTGATGTTATGCCCCAATTTGTGAACTTAGGTCAGGCACAATTGGAACTTTTCATTGGGGGCTTTATCCTCTTTGTGACTAGTTGAAGTTAACAGATCAAGGGAATAATATTGCTGGGCGTCTAATGATGGCAATGCCAGCAGTAAGTCATCCATGTAGTGGACCAAAACAAACCCTCCTCTGACCACAAGAGAATCTAGATCTTGATTTAAAATGTTAGAATAAAGGGTTGGGCTCACACCCTTGTGGGAGACTTGCAAAGTACACCATAAGGGTTTACAGGTATTAGCAAACAAATATTGGCTGTCAAGCGTATGGGTCCAGAAAATAATGATTAGCATAGATCTACTACTGTGAAGTGGGTTGCTTCTGCTGGATTGCAATGCAAAATAGTTGTAGGATGTGGGACAATGGAAAACATAGGCAGAACAGCTGCATTCACATCCTGTAAATCGTGGCCAAAATGATAAATCTACTTTCCAGGTTTCTTAACAGGCAGAATTGGGGTAATCCAAGTCTTTAAGTTCCTGCAATGAACCTTTGGTGAAGTGAAGCAGATATTTAAAAATGGTTTGTGTACCCTCTTTTACTTGTATCAAAATGCCATACTGTGGGATACAGAGAAATGTTTTGGCTGGGTTTAAGGTGATGCATGCAGGTTCCACATTCACTATATGTCATACCTTATTTGTGCAGGACCATAATTGTGAAAGGAACATAATCCAAAAATCCCTGTGCCATTGGGAGAGACCACTTCCACAGATTGTCTGTCCAGACATATGAGACCTAAACAGCCAAAAGCTCAATTTCCTTTTGTATTAGGATTTATTATGGAAAGGATTTGGCTCTTTTTTGAGATAGAAGGCTCTGACATTCTGACTTCCAGTGACTTGACTCCTTAAAATAGTTAAAGTGATCACAGTACAATTAGGAAACAGATGGTTTTCTGTTTGCGGAAATAAATGTCTCCGAGGCCTTTGACCTTGCCCCCCTCTTTATCCAGGTCATGCTCCCTCTTCTGCTCTCCGATGCCGTGTTTTCACTTGCTGAATCTGTAGAACCATTAGTTTAGTTTCAGTTGCTTCTTCCTGTCTTTCTTGTTTTCTTATGGAAGTTGCTTGGCAGCCAGTTATACATCACTCACATTCTTTCCTTGCCAAATGATTAGTGCACTCTAGATTTGGTCCACAAACCTGGACTACAGTGCCATTATAAATGCTGAGGCAACAGTTGGTTGTCTATGCTCAGATGCAAGGGTTATTCCCGAGTATTGTGTCAGTCTTTCTAGATAATCAGCTGCATTATTATCCGTATTCTGTCTGCATGCATTAAGGTTAGACCAGTCCGTTTTCTTAGGGAATATTTCTAGAACTCAATGGACACCTCTTAAATTGAATTCTTTCCATTTTTCTCTCAGGCGTTCCTCTAGAGGCCAGCTGAATTTTTGTCTATGTAGGGTAAATATATTGAAGGGGATTCGCAGGTCTGAGCAACTAGTTTAAATCAGAACACGACAAATTATAAGAGTCTATTAGAACCTAGAGCTAACAGGATTGCCTCTTAATTTTGAGACACGCTTGCACAATGTGGAACAGTACTGTGGAGCTCCATGCAGCATGTACATGTGGTAGTATGCTCCCACCACCGGGTAATTGATGAAACGGGAATGCTAGAGAGCTCATTTATTTTATTTTTTTGAATTTTTAAAGCACCTAAACCTTTAGGGCGCTGTTATAGCCAGTTACATACAGTGAGGAACAACAGAGGTGTTACATTTCCTCCATTTAACCTGCAACTTTGCACATATGGAGTACGTGGTTGTCCGATGGCTCTGGGTCGCAAGATCTGACTTGTGTCATTATTGGGTACATGACCATGTTTTCAGGGATTTTTGGAAGGCCTAGTAGGATGCCTCTGCTCTTAGGGTGGGGGAGAGGGTGTTGTAAAGTTTAGCAAGCAGCCACTGTGGGGAAGCTTGATCTACCTGCTCGGGTTCGGGTGTATTTCGGTAGAACAAGGCGATGGGTGTGGGCGGCCCTTACTGGTCTGCTAGAACATTTTGACGATGATTCTGTCTCAAATTAAGAGCCAGTGGGCCTCCCTTCTTGCTGGTGTTATATGGTCTCTCATGGGGATGTTGAGGGCTGAGCGTAGAGCATTATTTTGATTACTTGTAGTTTCTTCAAGTTCAGTTTGGCTGTGCCAGCAAAGAGGGCATTGCAGTAGTCGAGTCTAGCCCCTATGCTCGCCCGAACTAGGGTGAGGCAGCTAGATGGAGATAGGAAGTATCTTGCTGCATTAATCAGTTTTGTTGTGTAGGCTGGGGAGGATGCAATCGCGTTCACTTGTCTTGTGAGGGAAAGGGTGGCATCCAGGTAAAAGCCCAGGGTTTTTACAGAGTCAGAGACAAGGATAAGAATGGTGCAGATGACAATGGTTGTGGTTGATCCTTTGGTTGATTAGTTGGTTGGTTCAATATGGCTGATTTTAAGATTCAAGGATATCTTCAGGAGATTATTTACATGGGGTAGCTCTTGAAGAGATGGATATAGCCAGCTCTAAGCCTTCCTATTTCTTAGGATGACCCATATTTGCTCTGAACTCTTTTGATTCCTTCATCTGATCTTGCAGTTTTCTTTGAGTTCTAGTCTGCGTTTCAGTATATTGTCTGGTGGTTTCTGTATACCAATAAAAAAAGACACCCAATTGTTTCAGGTGAACTTTAGTCCCATGGGATATCAGAGATCCTCATAAATGAACAAATTTACCTAGAACACATTAACCTATCTCAAGGAATTGCTTTGTGGCATGCTCCCATGTTAATTAGCACCAGGGATCCAGAAACCGGCAGGATTTTGGTGAGTCATTTATGTACACACACTAAACTAGACTCACTTTTGGAGGGAGAGGCACTCGCTAGGACATATCAGTTCCCATTCGTGCCAAGGTTAGTAACAGAGAGATGTATACAGGGATTCCTGCTACTCTTTCACAGTGCCTCATGCTACTGAGACAATGCTCACACTCTGCAACAGATCATGGCTGCCGTTCTCCCACCCTGCGACACTCACTTGCACTGAGACAAAGTTTATAACCATCATCAGGCCAGTGACAAGGATAGGGAAGCATACAGGGTTTACATGCACATGCGGGCTGAAAAAGGGGAAGGCTAATCTCATCTCATTACTAAAACAGGAAATGTGGGTATCCAATCAAATTATCTGAAACAAAACAGAGTGGTAAGTTTCAGAGTGGACAAAAACACTGAAACACACTGCGACCATTAATTAAATAAATCAAGGGTAGTGGGGTGAAGGGGTTAACATGTCTCAGGATGGGATTGGGTGGGGTTTTAAGGGAGAAAAAAACAGGAGGCTTCGGGGGCGTCCTGTCAAATTAAAAAACAAACAAAAATAAATCAATATTTTTTCCACAATTAAATGTACCACTCTGTAACTGAGGTGGGTAAGATCACATATAACAGAAATGTGTTGCAGGCTTGTGTGGAACATTAAGATTGGAAGAAAAGGGAGATAGTTGGAAGGAAAACGTCAGAGTCAAGTCAAAATGTATCCTTGTGGTGGACACAGGATCTAAGAGGAATTGTAATTAATGTCTTCACCAACGCCACATATGCTATGTGTGGATATTTGTTTGTGATTGCATAGTGTTCAATGCTACATTTCCATAGACCTTTATCACACTCCATCAAAGTAGTGATACATGAACAAAGTATACATCGAATTACTACATGTGTGCTTCATCCTAATCTAAGCAATCAAAGTTGTGTGATCCTCGTTACTGAGTAGACACATCTGCAGCTGGGTAGACGAGTAAAACAATAATTGGTTTATGAATCTATCATTGTAAATTGGCAGAAGTGAAGAAGCATATCAATGGGTGCCCTCCCTAACATTTCACAGTAAAAGCTGTCTACAATACCAATTCTGCTAACACGGCAATACTATGAACGTGAAACAAGCATTTTGTTTAATTTTGATTCTTTAAAACACTCACAAAAGAAGCAGGACACTAGTGGGTCACGCTCGAATTCAACCAGCTCATGAAAGATAACAGGATGCTTGAGAAAATCTGGAATGAAAACCTCTCAACAGTGAACAGAATTGCATAAAACCACCATATTTGGATCCATGGGCGAAAGGATAAATGCAAACAATCCTCACCATAAGTACTAAATAGAGTCCGCACAATATGGCAAGAAGAACATTTTCAAAATTAACAAAGAATTGATCAACACTTTGGCCTCCGACACATCTCATATCCATGCCCGTCAACGGAGTGACTCAGGCTCAGCACATTACAGTGGCAAAGTTTGACAGATCCAAGACCACTTAGACATGTAAGGCCCAACTACACTACAGCACGAGGCAACCCAGGAATACCAGCACCAGGAGCATTCCACCTCTTTTCAGCGCCATAATTCATAAACACAGTGAATGCCAGCAAGATGGCTTGAAGACCAATGCCCCACTAAAATTTATAAAAACATAATCCTACAGCATCACTTGTCTTTACTTTTCTGAGGCTACTCCATTCATCTGAAGTTGGCATGTCTTTGCCACTCTAAAAGTGCAACACAGTTCTTTACTGCACTTCACTTGCATCACAGCAAAGCATTGCGTGGCCAAGAAGTGCGGGAGTGTGTGTGTTGGAGGAGGGGTAGTGGGAGGGTAGTTTTAGGGAAAGGGCATTTAGTGTGTGGGGCCAGGGACATCATATATCCTCCGGAAGAGGATTCAGTGACGTGGCTGAAGATTGAAGCAAGTGTGGGTGTGACCATTTGGGACAGGGTGAAGGGGGAGTGGAACCCTCCTTTGTGGGTCTGTGACATAGGGGTACAGGGGTGAAGGTGGGGACAACAATTTGTGGAAGAGAGTTTGGAAGGGGCTATCTCAAGCTTCCCCTCCCGATTAGACACATGCCCAAGCTCTGCCACCAGATACCATGTAGGAGCATGCCAGCACTCAGGACTCTAGAATTTCCAGCATGCATTCATCAACACCACAGGTATCACCTTCACCCACCCTCTATCCCACTAACTACCCAACCCCATCACTTTTCTTGCACTGTCACCTGCAACACGGCGTCCAAAAGGACAGAGCTGTGCTGTAAAAGAACGATTTAAATTACAGTACATCACGTGTGTTTGGTGAGCGAATCACTTACCTTGCTTCACCAGAGGTGTTAATGGAATCAGTATGGCATCTCGCAGTGGGCCACAATGTGTCCTTTCTTTCCAGCCAATGGTCTAGGCCCTGGCTCGGACAGAAGAGAGAAAAAAGGGTATTTGTAAGGGGCTATTCAAGGAGGGGTTCCTTTATTGTACATTGGTGTATCGGTAGCCCCTTTAGCTCCATAGTGTGGGGGCCCTCCGTCCCATGTCCAGTGGGGCCTTTTGACTCAAAAATACATAATTTCTATCTGATGTCATTCTGAGTTCCGAAAGACATTATTTTCATCGCAAAGAATGTATTGTTTTTTTGTTTTTTTCTGAACTTTTGCTTTCTTTTAGCACGAGATGGAGGCATCCAGCTCCTCAGCTCTGCACATGACAGGAACTAGAGCTTCCTGATTTCTGTCTGCATGCAGTACAGGATAAGAAGGCAGGCTTGCATAGGAGTCCCTTGGAAAAACGGATTGCGATGAAATAGGCATTTTTTGTAAATGTGTGCAATGTTGTTGAATTTTCATGGTGCATTAGTGTATGGATGCATGCAAGGGTGTGTATATGCATTATGCAATGTGTGTGTGAATGAGTGTCTGCATAATGTATGGGTAGCTGGGTATGCATGTGTACGATTGAGTGTATGGAGAATAAGTGAGTGAATTGTGTGTGCATGTGTGTGTGCTTGTATTTAATGCTGGGCGGAGGAACTAATTCTGGGGGAAGTGGTTGGGGGCAAGAGAAGAAGTGTGGGCTTAAGTGGGTGCAGGTGGGGGGCTAAAACATCATTTGTAATGGCCATCCTTGATAAAGCAAGCATTTTATGTGTTTTTAGTGGCAATGCTGGGATTAAGATGCAGCCAGTTTAGTCATGTCTTACTGTGGCATGACTGTTTAACTGGGTATCAATTTAATGCAAGCATAATAATTGATATTATGTGTCACGATTAGCCATATTATACTGTGGCTTGACATTTTTAATGGGCATTTCTGATAATGCAAGCATGATAAGTGTTATTACCCGGATAGACTGGCATTTAGGGGCAGTTAGGCTAGTCTTTTCATACTGTGGCATGGCATATTTTACTGTGCATCTGTAATAAAGTAAGCATGATAAGTGTGACTACTTGGCAATACTGGCATTCTCAGGCAGTACGTCTATAAGTATCAATATGTGGTTAGACTGGCATTTTGGTGCAGCCAGTCTAGGTATGTCTTACTGTGGCATGACATGTTTTACTTTGCCTCATCGAGGCTAAATCAAACATGATAAGTGTTTATTATGTATCTAGACTGGCCTATATTGCTCAGCCAGTTTGGACACTTGCTTTTTTGTGGTAATGCATTTTAATGCCGCATTGATGCTCTTGCGATTTGATTTGATTCTTATATTTGTAACATGCATATCCCGGAAGGGGAGGCTGGCAGAGAACTGTATCTTGTGCACTGTTGGTGACTTGTATCTGTTGGATCTTTGGACTGGAGTTCCCCTACAAAACCAATTGTAAACTGTCTGACTTTTCCACCAATTTCTCCCAGAAAGCATGCTGTATAATGCACCATTTAAGAACAAGAAATGTTCCCTATTGGGGAACTCCCATCGCCTGCAAACTATCTGAGGCTATGTAGCCAAATGTTTCTAAATAGATAGATATTCATACTCTTTGTTCAAAGAAATATTAGAAATAAAGTAGTGTGATCATAATTTTTTATATATTACAAAGTCATAACAAAAGTTTCTCCATATCTTACAAAATCAACTTGCAGCTAGATTTTTTAATTATTCAGGATTTATTGATCCAAACAAGGTTGCCCAACGTGTTTCGGGATAGGTTCTCTTCTTCAGGGGCTGATTATGAAAATCATACTTTAAATCTAACCAAGAAAAATTAAACAATATTCTAAATTAGTTTTTAGATACAAACTTAATTGTCATAAGATTCCAATAAGCTATTACTAATGCAAAAATAACATTCAAATTACTCATACATTTTACAGTAAATTGACACCATCAAAGGTTGACTAAAGTTATCATTAAATCAAAAGAGAGAGAGAGTTTTAGAAATCTTCAATTCAAGTATGATTGAGTAAGTACACACCAAATCAAAACCAAATTCAGTAATATACACTTGTTGCAAAAATGTGGCTATTGCCTATTAACAAAACACCTTAATAGCCAGGCCATCACCGCTATCTTTAGAAACATCATAGTGGTTTAGTTTAGAGCCTAGTGCAGATTAGATCAGGTCATGTGCTCACCCTATTCCTTTTTCTTTAAAGTTAGATGAAGCTGTTCTTTCCTTAATGGTTAAGTATCAGTTTCAGTTCCAATTTACTTCGAGGAGTATCTAGAACATGTTAAATTTGTGAAATTAGCCTAACATATCTAAAACACAAGACTGAATTAGTAAAGATGAGAATCATACAGTGAAAAGGGCCTTAGATGGCAGTAGAGAGGTTCAGCCACGGTTGCCTAAGTGGTATAGTCAATATAATTCTGTCCTCTATATAGCTAAAGGTGAAAACATTTGGGAAATAAATTATTCAGAAAGTCAATGGTAGTTAGCCCATTCTGATTTAGTCCATGTGACTATTAAAGATCAAACACTTACTAAATAGTGATTGTTGATAGAATATAATATTTCAGCTATGCTGTTTTCATTGGTGTCCTCTGTTTGCAGAAGTGCATTCAGGAAAATGTCCCTGATCTTTTCAAATCAAAGGTTCATCATGGATAGCCTGTAGTCAAGCAACCTATGAATTAGAAAGCCGTTGGTTGAGAAAGGACTAATTCTAAGGTGTTTAAGTCAAATTAAGTTCAGATTCCAAAACTATACCTACTCATTCATCCTGATTCCCTGTTCTGTTTTTCTCTGTTTGCCGGTCCATCTGAGGATGTTGTCATGCCTCCAAGAAGGCCAGTTATATTGACCGTGTTTTTATTGTGACGTCATCACGTTGCGTACGTGCATGATGTCACAAATGTAAACAATCAAAGTCTGCATTTGTGGATGATTGGGTTTAGGTAGTTATGAAGTCTCTAGGTTCAAAAAGAGATTATTATAACTAAAATATATATTTAATGAAGTCCCTCAATGTCTTGATTGAAACAGAAATAATGCTTTAGGTTATAAACTTAAAAACGGAGTGAGCAAAGATTCGTGTGTTGTGGCATTTTCCTATGGGAGAAGGACCATAAACTTTGATGGATTGATCATCATGTTAAGGCATTTATATATTAAAAAAAACATTTGAGAAAGAGGAGTCCGGTAATTGGACTGTGCTCTATGGTAGATACTGTTGATTTGACCGTGCTGTCTGGTAGATATTTATGAAGCACTCAAGCTACCCACTTGGTTAGTTTTAAGGTACATTTGGGAAGGAACATTCTTGATCTATTGTCATTTTGTTATCTTCCAAGAGTGCAACTCAATGTGCTCAGCTTAAGGTCTAGAGTCTAGTTGGATGAGAAACTCTCAGTTAAGGGATTTGTAATAAATCTAAGTTTTGATACATAGTTTGACAAATTATGATCATTTTGATGTCTCATGTGGAGTTCACAGTCTAGTCATACATATTGCAAATATCAAACTTCATCAAGTCAGAACATGTTGTCAGAAATTACAGACACATCAATGTTTGGAAGATACATGACTAAGGTTTTTATCATTATGCTATTGCCTCTGGGAAGCAAAGATAATACCTCATCAGGACAATTATACTCCATTTTACTCAATGTTGTCAAAGCATTCAGACACCTCACTGCATGTCAAGTACATCATGATAATTACTATCACTCTGATATTTCCTATGCCGAGTGAAAGGGACTTTTATTTGTGATTGTTTTCCTAAGGTTGTCAGGTACATTTAAGCAAGTCGCTGGTGTCAAGTTCAAGTGTGGTATGGACACCTGACCGGTGATATTTAGCTTTTTTAGGGGGTATTTAATACCAATTTCTGATAAATGTATCACAAGTTGGTATGATTACAAGAAAGTGCCTAGGTAGTATTCCTCATTGAGGCCTTGTGGGGTCAATGCGTCGAGTTTATTTATCCAAAAAAGTTCTCTCTGGGATAACCTTTTAGCCAAATCTCCGCCTCTTGGGAAGGGATGGATAACTTCCAGTATTGTCCATCTCAATTGGGTGATGTTATATCCATTCGTTTTAAAACGTCTGTACACTGGTGATTTGTTATTGCATGTTATGATGTTTGATTTGTGTTCTGTCCAGCGTTCCTTAGCTTTCCGAATGGTTTTTCCCACGTAGTATTTACCACATGGGCATCAAAGTGCATAGACCAAATACTTGCTGTCACAGGTCGCAAAGTCCTTCAGGGGTATTTTTTTGCCACTGCTTGGATGTCTTATATGATCACACTTAATGATATTAGCACAATGTTGACAGTTCAAACATGGATGTGTCCCAGATTTCTGTTTTCTTAGAACAGTTTGAGTAGATTTCCTTGGTCTCTCAGCTCTGATAAGAGTGTCCCTGAGGTTTTTACCTCTCTTATATGCCAACATTGGCGGTTCTGGGAACAGACGGTTCAAACTAGGGTCAGATTTAATAAGGTCCCAGTATTTGATGATAAATCTTTTTATCTGAAATCTCTGACTAGAGAATTTCAGGGTATGGATTAATCGTGTTGTGGTCTTTTTTGGTTGTTCCTCCAGAAGTTTCACCTGAATCAGAGGTTCTGTACATCGGATTGCTTTTCCAAAATGTCATCAAGAAACCCTCTTTCTTGAATCTTTGTTTCATGTCTTCATATTCATTTTGAAGATTTCTTGTGTCAGAGGTGATTCTTTTAAGCCATATTAATTTACTATAAGGGAGGTTATCCTTCAGGTGTATCGGATGAAAACTCCCAAAATGGAGTGTGTTGTTGGTGTCTGTAGGTTTTCTGTAGATGCTAGTGATGAGGTCAGCCCGCACTTTGTTAATATTGACATCCAAGAAATGTATGCTTGGTCGGCCTTTTTCCAAGGTGAAAGTAATTCCTTTGTGGCATTTGTTAAGGTATTCGAAGAATAGTTGTAGTTCTTCTTCCGTTCCTTGCCAGATCCCGAAAATATCGTCAATATAACATTTCCAACAGATAATTTTGTTTTTCCCTGGATCTTTGTTGAGAACGTGTGCTTGCTTAAAGTGGAACATAACATTTTTTCCATATGATGGTGCTACCACTGACCCCATCAAGGTTCCAGATATTTGTAAGTAGTATTTTCCATCAAACCGGAAGTAATTGTTATAGAGGATGGTGTTTATCAACTCTACTGCAAATACTTTGTGGATCAAAATGTTATGGTGGTTTAGGAGGAACTATTCAAGTGCCTCTGTACCTTGATTATGCGGAATAGGTGTATATAGGTTATTCACATCAAGAGTGAATAGAATGACTGAAGGGTCATCAATCTGTGTCTCTTTGAGCAACCTGAGAAAGTGTGCTGTATCCTTTAGATATGTGGAGGTCTTTTGTACAAGAGGTTGTAAGGCTCGATCTAAGTAGATTTCCAAAGGATGGAATATACTTTTTGTCCCTGCTACAATTGGTCTGAACGGTGGATTGGTCTTGCTCTTGTGAATCTTTGGTAATGAGTAAAACACTGGAGTAACCAGAATTTTTTTTGTTAGCAAGTACCTTGTGTGATCCATTATCCATTCCATTTCCAAAGCTTTATCTATGATATTCTTAACCACATCTTTGATAGACAGTATTGGGTCAGCATCCAAAACCATGCAAGTACTTTGGTTACTTAGAAGGTTCAGGCATCCTTTGTTGTAGAGTTCAGTGTCCATTAGTACCAATGCTCCACCTTTGTCTGCTGGTTTCAGTGTAATTGATGAATCTTCAGCTAATTCCTTAGTTAGTTTAAGTTGGTGTTTTCTAATGTTGGCTTTGTTGGTGGATGTGTATTTCAGTCGTCTTAAATCTTTTGATGTTTTGAGGTTAAAAAGATTGATCACAGGATGGATAATCTGTGGGTGGAATGAGGTTTTGTTTCTTAATTCCAGGTAATCAGATGTTTTTTTTTCTTCAGCTTTTTCTGAAAGTGAATCGAAGAATACTTTCAATTCCATTTTTCTCATTAGTTTAAAAAAAATTGACTTCTTCCTCAAAGATTGTGGTGTTATTTGTTGGAATAAATGATACTCCCAAATTCAGGGTGTCAATTTGGGTTTTTGTTAATTGTTTAGATGAGATATTTAGCACAATGGATTCAGTTATTTGTTTTTCATTCTTTGCTTTCTTTTGCCCTTTTCGGGCCTTCCTCCTCCTAAAAAAGGAGCGTCTATACTTGTGGTAGGTGCCGTACTTGGGTGTGCTGGTGTTGGTACTTCCGCCTCTGTCTGAGGAGTGCTTGTTTGACTTGTTGATGGAGTCTGGTTTGTCGTATCATTTTCTCCACTTGTGATGTCGCTACTTTCAGTATTATCTGTGGACCCTGGTGGTCTTGGTGGTCTTGTGGGTGGTGATCTTGGATTGTTATAGAAGTCTTGCCATGTATATACAATGTCAAGTGCATAATCTAAGGTATCCCGCTGGAATTTTCTGATTTTCCTCTGCTCTATCTCTCTTTTATATCCATCAAGTTTTCTGTTTGTATCCTCCAAGATGGATTTAAAATCATCACCTGATTTTATTTATTTATTTAGTTATTTATTTTTATATTTGTATAGCGCACATATAGCCCGGAGGCATTATGGCACTGTTACTTGTGGCATGCTTAGTTTCATAAAGGTTACATACATGAGCTGATAAAGGTTACATACATGTGATGGATGCAGGTTACAGATAATCCATTAATGGGTACATACGGCTACCTCCATTACGTATATGTAAAGGGGTAGGTCACAGATAATCCAATATCAGGTGCACAGCGAGTAAGCAGTCGTGGGTAATGTTTAGTTGAAGAGTATGGTTTTAACCGCTTTGCAGAATGTAATGTGAGAGACTTCATCTCACAGGGGTGGAGGTAGGACATTCCACTGTAGTGCAGCTAGGTATGGGAAGCTTGCCCCACCTGCTCTGGCTCCCTTGACTCTAGGTGTCGTGAGCAGGTTTGTGTATGGAGTTCTGGTAGGCCTGGTGGATCTAGTGGGGTGCATCCTATCGGAGATATAGGGTGGGGCGGTGAGATGGATGCATTTGTGTGTGATAGCAAGTGCCTTAAATACAATTCTTTCTCTTACTGGGAGCCAGTGTGTCTGTTTTCTGGTCTCGGTGATGTGCTCTTTCTTGGATATACTCGTGGCTGCTCTAAGAGCGCTATTTTGTATCATCTGGAGTTTAGATAAGTTCTTGGCGGAAGTGCCAGGAAGAGCGTGTTACAGTAGTCAAGTCTTGACCCTGTTATGGCTCTGGCGATAGTGATGCAGTTATCCTTTGATAGGAAAGGTCTTGCTGCTGTCAGCAGTTTGGCATGGTAGGCTGCTGTTGAGGCAATGGTGTTTACTTGTCTGGTCATTGTTAGATTTGAGTCTAGATAGACACTTAATGTCTTTACTGTGTTTGCTACTGGTATTTTTATGCTGTCAATGGTGAAATGAGTGAATTAGGAGTCAAGGTTCTTGAGTGTCTCCTTGGAGCCCACTATGAGAAGTTCAGTTTTGTCTGAATTAAGGCATAAACCGTTGGTTGCCATACAAGCTTGAATTGTGTTGTAGATGTAGTTGAGAGTCTCTGAGTCAGTGTCATAGTCTCCTGTTACGGTGACAAGGATCTGGGTATCGTCTGCGTAGTTTGTGTATGAAATACCCAGGGAGTCGAGGATGAGGAATAGGGGTCGAGTGAAAATGTTAAAGAGGGTGTGCGAGATACATGACCCTTGCGGGACACCGCATAGGATAATAGTTGGTGAGGCTGATGCCAGGTCTGAGAAGACTTGCATGGTCCTCCCTTGCAGGAATGAGTTGATCCATGCTCTAGCATTGGTGGAGAAGTTGGCTGTGGTGGAGAGGTGATGACACAGGACTTGGTGGTCGATGAGGTCGAAAGCCGCTGATAAATCTAAGAGGAGGAGGACAGCAGGTTTCCCTTTGTCCCTTGCGTCGTCCATCTGGTTTTTTAGGTCGAGTAGCGCTGACTCGGTCCCGTGACCTGGGCGGAAGCCTGATTAGCGTAATCCAAGCAGTCTGTTTTCCTCAATGAATTGTTGTACTTGTATGCATGCTGCCTTGTCCAGTATTTTAAGAATGAAAGGGACAATGGTAATGGGACGGTAGTTGTTAGGTATGCTTGGGTCGAGAGAAGGTTTCTTTATGAGAGGGCGGACGCAGGCTTCCTTCAGGCATGATGGGACTTTGCTTGTGGCAAAGGAGGCGTTAACAAAAGCTGTGAGGAAGGGGGCGAGATGGCTGGTGCATTCTTTGATGAGTGTGGCTGGCTATATGTCTCCTTTGCAGTTGGATGGTTTGATAGTTTTCATAATGTTGATTAGATCTGATTCTGAGATTTCCTTAAAGGAGAAGGAGTTTTGTGCCCTAGGTGAGGGTGATGGTGTGGTGTTGGAGGTGGGGATGTTGAGTGTTTGCCTGGTTGTTTGAATTTTGGCTTGGAGAGTATTGATCTTACCGTTAATGGCTAGTTGGATTTCATCACACCAGGTTTTATCCTTGGTGAACTTCTGTGGTGTTGGTGTGGGGGTCTCGAGGTCTCTGAAAATCGAGAAGATTTCATTTGTATTGGATTGTACCTCTAGGATTCTAGCTTCGAAGGAAATGGCTTTGGCCCTGATTATAGCTTTTTTATACTCTTTTGTTTTGGATTTGAAGTTGAGTTTAGCTTCCTCTGTTCACGAGGTTTGCCAGTGGGTCAGTGCTGCCCGCTTCTCTGAGCGGAGTACGAGGAGGTCTGGGGTGAACCAGGCATTGGTGTGGCTTGTGGGTTTGGCCTTGCGTGGTTTAAGTGGTGCAATGGCTTCGACAGCTGCCTTAATGGCTGTATTGTAGGATCTGGCTAGGACCTCGGGATCAGCTGAGAAAGGGGATCTGAATGCCGGTCCGTCTAGGAATGGGATAAGGTTGTCTTTGGTGAGCTGTCTAGAGCTTCTAGTGAGTGCTTTGGGCAGCGGTGGCTCATGAGTTTTGTTATTCCTGGTAGTGGGGATGTTAAAGTGAATGGCATGGTGGTCTGACCATGGGATGGGTGTGTTGGCGGTGATGGAGATAAGACAGTTATGCTGAGCTATCCAGTCTAGGGATCGACCTTGTATGTGCGTTGGTGTGGTGATGGTGTTTATAAACCCGAGGGTTTCGAGTGCTGTGTTAAGTGTTTTGGCTGAGTGATCGTTGGCATCAGAGAGGCCTAAGTTGAGGTCGCCTAGTAGTATGGCTTTGGTGGTATGTTTCAGGTTATCAGAGAGGAGGTCAACGAGAGTGGACTGGAAATCACCTATGGGACCAGGTGCTCTGTAGACGAGGTGCAATGTGATAGTACAATGGTCTGATAGTTTGATTTTGGTGAGCAGGTAGTCACTGTTTTCTATGTTACCTTTGTCTACCCTTCTGATTTCAAGTGTATTTTTGGCTATAATGGCCACTCCACCGCCTAGGGTGGTGTGATCTTGCCTGATGATGGTGTATCCTGGTGGTAGGGCTAGAGATAGTGCCGGGCCTGAGGCTTCATGAAGCCAGGATTCAGTTATCATGAGAATATCAAGGTCTTGTGTAGATATGAGGTTGTGGATGTCTAGGGCATGAGCATTGATGGAGCGTGCGTTAATGAGTGTGCATTTGAGTTGGCTCAGGTTGCTGGCAGTGGTACAACTATCAACATTGAGGTAGGGTGTGGCGGTATCAACAGTGCCTACAGCAGTACTAGGTTTACTGGCAGTGGTACAACTATCAACATTGAGGTAAGATGCGGCGGTATCAACAGTGCCTTCAGCAGTACTAGGTTTGCTGGCCTTGGTAAAACTATCAACATTGAGGAAAGATGTGGCGGTATCAACAGTGCCTACAGCAGTACTAGGTTTGCTGGCAGTGGTGCAACTATCAACATTGAGGTAAGATGTGGCGGTATCAACAGTGCCTGCAGCAGTACTTGGTTTGCTGGCAGTGGTACAACTATCAACATTGTGGTAAGATGTGGCGGTATCAACAGTGCCTACAGCAGTACTAGGTTTGCCTGCAGTGGTACAGTTGTCAACATTTAGGTAAGACGTGGTGGTAAAAACATTTCCTATAGTCATTTCTGGTGACAATGCATAGTGGGCAAGAGTAGACAAGTCGCAAAATTGGCTTACATTCGTGGAGATGCTCATCTGGAGCGGCGCTATAGTTGGCGCGTGGCTGGAAGCGGAGGGGGAGAGACGTTCGTCACGTGTCTCTTTGTGGATTTTGGGCTGTTTATTCAAGCAGGATATTTTACTGGGGAGATAGGAGGTCCTGGTGGCCATATGGGCCTGGCAGTATGAGTAGAGTAAGGTGATGGCTGAAATATGCGTTTGCGCTCACCTTCGTATTGGTGCTGAGGATCACCACAGGGTAGGAGGTTGGGTTGGGCCATATTGCTGGCGGGCTGTGGACGACTAGCATACCGGAGCAGTGGTGGCAAACAGGGGCGATGGCCTTATCCTGGCCTTGTTCCGCCTACCCGTGGGGCAGATCTGGCTATGTTAATAAGGTTGCTTAGTAACCGAGAGCCTCGCTCTCATGCCGCATAGCGCCGGCCCTGTTGGAGGGTCGCAGCAACGCAGTCTTCCGTCTGGGGAATACCTAGAGCATACAGAGCTACTACAGTGTGGCAGGTGCAGGTAGGTGAACAATGGTACATGTGGGTGGGTGGTGCAGTTTTCGTATAAATGGGGGCACGTGAAGTCAATAGGGGTGTGCCTTGTTGGGGGGTCTGTTTGGGAAAAGGACTAGAAGGAGCCTCATACCTTGTGAGGTGGTCCGTGTGAACGGAGGCGCCGAATCTGTAGCTGGAAGTCTGTTGTGTGAAGGGCATCATTTCTGGCCCTAGGCCCAGACAGTCCTGGGCAGGCACGGGCAGGCTCCAGCCTTTTGTGTTGAGCCTTTGTTGGGTGGGCCACCCGGCTAACGCCTTCCGGTGGTGCAGGACGGCAGAAATACTCCTCCTGCGCTTCGGCTGATGATGTTGCTTAGCAACTAATAAACAAAAATATGGCGTCGGCCATTTTAGAACGGAGAACGCTCGTCTCGTGGCACGGCAAACTTTTTCCTGGAGGGTTGGAGGGAGAACTACACAGGCAGCAAGGGTGCGGGGTGTAGGGGAGCAGATACCTCAATATGGTGCAGGAGGCACTCAGATTTCCTTCTGGGTGATGGATTCATTGGGTTCATCGACAGAGGAAGATGCAGCTGCTCAGTTGCTGCGTCGGGTGGAAGAGGATGGGCTCCTGCCCTCCCGATGCGATCCGTGGTAGTGAAGTTTTAGTTTGGAGAGTTGTTGTGTTAGGTCATTGATCTCTTCATTAATAGATGACAATGATTTAGCCAGTTCTTTGATGGTCAAAAGAATAAGGTCCACTGAACATTTATTTAAAATTTGTTCCCATCGTTTCACAAAGAGTTGGTTATCTTTACATAAGGTAGGCCACAGGTAGACTCTTAAGCCTTTTGGGATTTTTTTGCTTTTATAATATTGCACAAGAGTAGTTGCATGCAACTTTTGAGAGATCTCCCTCCTAATAAGTTTCTCTAGTTTGAAAATGAGTCTGTCTGGATTATCATCTCCTGATGATTCTTTATCAGTATCTTTAATGAGACCCAATATCCGATTGGCCTCTTCTTTATTGAAGGCAAAAGTAGTTGCTGATCTATCTGTTAGTGAGTTAATCATATTTCACTGGATGGGTGCAGGTGTATATTGTATGCCACCATTTAAACCCATTCAAAAAAATGTCTTGGTTTGGGCAAAGTCAACTTAAAGGGTATTCTTACGTGGTGGTGAAGGAGTTAGGAAAGCATGTATTCAGATAACAGCAATAAAAAATGTTCTTCCTGTGGTAGAATATTTTACTGGCATTAAGGGCAAAGCCAACAAGAGAATGTGTAGGTTGGGATACTGGCATATACTGGCAGAGAAAGCATGTACCATTACAGTGCATTATATTACTGACCACACAGAGAGTTGGCTGCTACATTTGGGTGCCCACAGCCTGGCACAGACCACGTGTTTCTATGTTTGAAGAAAGATTTGATGTTTGATTAAAACATATGTATGGCTTTCACCTATTGCAGTGTGCGGGTTGCTTCTGCAGCAACATTATCATCAAGCATATTGTGCATGCGTGGTGCTCCATGCTGGCCCAGAGTTTGGCATGGCCCGTGCTTTGTTGCTGAGCTTGGGGTGTCCCCTCAGGATGGCTTGCACGGGTGGGGCTCCATATTTTGTGTTATGGCACTGTCCTTGTAGCAATATTCTTTAAGCAAAACTATAGTCACGCGACATCCAAAGGGTAAAAAGCAATGACCTCACTTCCCCCTCCAACCCCCTCTAGGCATCTGCAAAGACTGAACTAAAGTGCAAGCATCGGCAAACGTGTGAGACACCGACCCTATACAAACTAATGTCATCTCAGCAAACACTTTCACCTTGCACCCTACAAATACACTCACACGTGTATGGGCTTTTATTATCCGTACACCCGCCTCACAGAGAATTCAGCTGATCGTAATGACTTTAGGGCAGAGTTCAACCACAAACAGAAATATATAACTGTCTGTCGCCAAAAGAGACGTCAAACTGCAGCACATCCGCCCTGTAATCCCGAGAGACCGTCCCTTCATGGCTAATGTGGCTCTCCGCGTGCGTGCAGGGAGACTTTCTGCGCCGTCCCATATTATGTAGGCCCATGATAATCCTCTGCCAGGAACGTGTCGCAACCATTGTTATTGTGCGGATGCAATCGCTGCACTTTGACAGGCAGCACGAGTAATGCCGCACACCTCATTGCTGATGCACACTAACAGCAAAACGCTTGATTATATGTGCATCACAGCTGACTGGCTACCAATCTTGTCATCAGCAGTGATCAAGACACACAAATGTCTTGCCTTCGTCAACAGCTAGCGGATATGTTCAAAGAGGTTTCCATGGCTACTGTCTCTTCCATGGAGGATTATAAAAAGTGAAAAATGAATAGAACAGTGTTTTATTGGCTGCATCACTGTGCTTTTGGGAACTGCTTGACGTTAAGGGCAACTGTGCCGATATTTAACCTGCGTTAGATTTTTTTTAAGGTTGTTAATAAGCATTCATGCTTCACTTGAACACGAGGCATGCTGGTTTCAGTTTTCCCCAATAAAGGAATATGTCTTACAATGTAGTGTTTTATTTCAAGCCTTTTTTTATATTGAAGATGGGTTTCCCGAGTCCTTCCCCTATACAATATTACACAGTCACTGAACTATTGACGGAATCGGTTGGCCTATGTGTTAGACTGCCTGAATTCTACAATCCCCCTGGATGGCCCCTTCTGTAACAGCACAGATGGAATAAAAAAAACAGTGGAAGGCAATGCGGCCAAAAACAACGTCAAATGCTTTCAATCCATCCCTTTTTCTATGTGTATTGTGAGTCGGTTTAAGTGGGATAGGGTTTGCCACATGTGAGTCCTTTGCTACATGTGCACAGACCATTAAGCTGCACCACATTAAAATTAAGCTGCAGTTGAGGACAACAATGTCAACACATGTCTACGGTTTGCCTGACCTGCTGGGTAATTACTGTGCTTCTCGCATATGAGCCCCATCAGCTGGCAAGTTTGCCTGGTACAGCTTGCAACCATGTGCTATGGGCGTGTGTTCTCATAGTTGAGAAGATTGTGCTACCATTGGCGGCAGGACAGAGATTGATTTGGCTAGGCCTAGTCCCGCCCTGTATGGATGGCGGGCGACAGAGTAGAAAACGATATGAGGATAGAATGGAAGGTGCCCCGAGGATTGCTAGGTGTTAAGATTCGTTCAAAGTTTTCCATCGATCACTCAGATTGTCATACCTAGGGTGAGTCTCTCAAAGTGGGTGCGGGTATGCACTGAAGTGGAACATGTCTGTGCTTGTTTGAATGCCCGTGAAGATGGGACATGGAATAGTAGATACGAAACAACTGCTCCCATTGGTCGAAAGCAGAAGGCTGATTCGAACACCTAAAATCAAACTTCTATGTGGGGCTGAGGGGGGTAATGACACCCCTATGAAAGCTGGAGATGAGGAGTGGGGACTGATAATGTCAGCATAAGGATACTCGATAGTTCCCTCCAGTATATTTTGAGAACCCTGAATGAAAGATGGACCTGTGCAGATTTGCCAACAAACGGAACGTTTTGGAGAGCACAAGATGGTAGTTGGATGAACTACATCAATTGCTTGGCTGATTCTTGCCGCGTGCTCTTCGAGATGGGGGTGTCACAATGCGAGGAAGAGGGAACAGGATCAATTATTGGCCCATATTAGTGTCGCTTTTGGTACTGTGATGGGGTTTAGGTGCAAGGCAGTTAAAAATAAGATCCAAGTTTGTGGGACTCGCTTTTGCCGCAAGTGCTTTATGGTTGAAACTAGGGATAAGTGAACCGTGTAATGCCAGCTCGAACCTTTGAAGAAAATGTTTGAATTGGCTCAAGCCGTTCGAGCCTCTATGGAGATGGCTCACAAGCCAATTCGAACCAACGCAGTCAATATCCGATTCGGCTCCAATCGGTTCAAGGCAAATCGAGCAATTTGTCACTAAGGATCAAATTGGGTTAAAAGAATTGCAAAAGGCATTTGATTTTAGGAAAGGATTGGGTAGATCTCAAAACATTTTTGGGTGAGTCATCACAAGCACCAAAACAGATGTGCGCCTTTTTCTGAAAGGGTGTCTGAACGTGTGCATCACGATATTGCACATTCATATGGCCTCTTTCCCCTCCTTTGTGCATTTGCACGCATAAGGAGCTGTTTCTATGTATTTTAAAGCACATCCCAAATCCACAAACGAAATCTGAAATGCACACTATGGGCCCAATTCATGGAATGGGTCGCAGAAATGGCGCATGGTCCATGCGCGAGCCGTGGAGCAGAAAATATATTGCACCCTACGCATATTCATGGATTAAACAATTAATTACTTGCCGTCATGAAAGTAAAAACAAGCTGCGAGAAAAATGCCCACAACACGCCCCCAAGCACACCAAAAAGCAGGCAAAAGGATAAATATGGTGCAAGCCTCCGCGCCACCCCAGGCCCACCATTCAGTACCCCTGGGAGTAGGTGCACCTCACCTCGAAAGTCCAGGCTGCACCCTAGCAAAATCGAGCGTCTCGTCTCACAAGCCCAGGCTGCACCCCAGAGAAATTGTGTTTCACACCTCGCAAGCACGGGCCGCAACCCAGCTAAAATGCTTGCCCTCCATCGCGAAGCAAGGCTTCACCCCAGCGAAATTGCATGCCTTAACTTGGAAGCCCAGGTTGTACCGCAGCGAAAACACAGGCCCTCCCTCGAAAGGCCAGGCTGCACCGCAGCGATAATGGCAGGCCCCTCTTGTAAGTGGAGGCTACACCCCTTACCAAAATGTGAGTCCCCCCTACACCATCGGCACCCATTCTGGCTGCATACCCCCCTACTGCACATCAACCATTCTAGCGCAGACACCACCCCCTAACCCTCCTCACCTGTGCTCCTCCCCCCGGGATCCCCCTGCAGACTGGACAACACCCACCAGGCCGTCTCCAGACTGGACACCAACCCCAGCCCCCCTCATGTGTGACACCCCCCCAGGTATCCCACTCCTGACTGGACACCACCGCTCAGCCCCCCTCACCTGTAACACCCACGCAGGCAGCCCCCACTGGACTGGACAACACCCTCCAGCCCCCCCCCCCCCTCACCTGTGACACCACCCTCCGGCAGCCCACTCCAGATTTAACACCATCCCCTAGCCCCCCTCACCTGTAACACCCCCAGGCATACCCCCAGACTGGACACCACCCCCAACACCCTCACCTATGACACCCCCCAGGCAGCCCCCTCCAGAATGGACACCACCCCCCAGGCCCCACTCACCTGTGACCTCCCCCAGGCAGCCCCCTCCAGACTGGACAACCACCAGCCCCCCTCACCTGTGACACCCCCCCAGGGATCCCCTACAGACTCCATGCCCCCCAAACCCCCTCACCTGTGACACCACCCAGGCAGCCCACTGCCAGTCTCCCACAATACCAATGCAATGCATGTCTGCAGCTCACCTGAACTTTCATGGTTTGACAGCACCACAAAGTCAAACACCAACATGTACACCGCAAATACGACCAAGTTAAATCACCGTAGGTCCATCCGTGAGTGGACCATCTGCTCACACACCCTTCCAGGCCTAAATCAGCCCCCCCGAACACATGTTGCCAAGCCTGCAAAGCACAGTAACTGAATGTGTGCCCACGACAGAACCAAACCTACCAAAAGATGTTCCAAGATCCACAAACAATGGCCATGCATTTCACAGCCTGAGCATCAGTGATCTGGGTAGAATAGGTGGCAAAATACCTGTCAGGAAACAAAATACCTGTCAGGGCCAGGCATGAGTGATGGTAGGGCAGTCAGAGAGAGCATGAGTCACAGAGACTGGAGAATTGTGCTGCAACTCCGGAAAAGCAAACATGGGGCGCTACTGCATTCCAGTGGTAGAGGATGGGCGACACATGAGAAAAGTCAGTGTGTGACTGCAGATCCTGGTGGGCGTGTCTGCATGACATGGGTTTTACACAGCAATGAGAAATAAACATGCTATTAAAGTGACCATGGAACTCCTCCACAGTGAGCCCATCCTTCCTCCACCTCAACCACAGTTATACCACACTTTGATGCTGCACAGGTAAAGGCAAATGAAAACATACAGTGCAGATTCAGTCACCTGATGGACCCACCCCCACATGTCATGTACATGTGCATCCTACCATGCACAACAATCCCAGCAACAACACACAAGCATGCATGCCACAAGACAGATGACTTGCAATGGAGAGATGCACTGGTTGATAATAAAACTATCAAAGAGGCTGTAACACAAATGAACTGCATGAATCGTGGAATGTATTGGACATAAATATGTACAAAAATAAACAGAGAATCAAGCTCAAAGTACTCCAGGGGAAATATGAAATAAAACTAATATCCTATGCCTAAATAAATATGTACATTAAAAACTGGGAAGGAAAGTCTTCAAAGTCTGGCGAGAATAATAAGTAAAAAAACGAAACCTACACCTAAATAACTATGTACAAAGGCAGCAGGCTAGTCCTCCTCTCCAATCTCACTGAGCCTCTCCACCAGAGCCACGTCCTCCCCCCTCAAGCGGGCCTCTGTTGTTGCCTGGAGGGCTTGCAAGTTCTCCAGCATTGTTGTCTCTATCACTCGGGCATCCCTGTAAGAGGCCTCCAGGATGGAAGCCCACCTCCTTGCCAGACACAGCACAATCTCAGCCTGAGATCCAGCCTGCCTCACTGGATCATACCTATATGTATTGTTTTTTCTAAACACCTCTGGTTGCTCTATCCCCACCAACATTATCCAGATGTCATTAAATACATTTTGTGAAAAATAATGCAGTAAGAAGTGACTGTTATATTTGTTATAATGTTGGAACTATGCGACCTCTCACCCTGAAACACTTGTCACCCTGGCATGTCTCAGACACAAGTAACATTGCATTTGCATGGGCTGCAAGCCAGCACTACAACATACAATGCAAGCCATAGAACATTTAAAATACATATTGGTCCAAATGCACACATGGCGAGCAATGTCTGGGGCAAGCACACATACATCAGTCTCAGAAACATATTTGCTGCAAGCCTAAGGGGTTCACTGCCAACATGCTCTACATGCACAGAGCACATGCACTGTAGAGCATTGCACCACATGGCTACTCACCAGTCGACTCAAGACATTCATGTAACTCATAAACTTGGGTGTGCAGCACCGGGTAGAACTTCTCCAGCACCTGCGTGTTGTTAGCTGACTTCTGGCACCTGCGTACACGGTGCACCTCCATGGTGGCACCAGCCTGGACGTAGCGCAGGTCCTTGCCAGGGGTCCTGAATGTCAGGTCCTCCCAGCGCTTGTGCATAGTGTTGAACGTGCAGGGTGCCAACCACTCCGCATTGACAGCATCCGTTATCCCATCCCAGATCTACTGACATCCTTCCTTGCCGCATTGCATCATAAGGTGGAAGATGGCATCATAATACGACAGGACCTTCTACACCAGGATTGCAACTTCCCTGGCGGTGAAGTTGACAGCCCTCTACCTCACTGCCACAGGGTGGACACTCTGATCAGAGGATGATGGTGCTGACATAGCAACCCCCGAGGCAGGTGTAGGTGGGCAAGGTTGTCCTGGAGATGGGCTTTGGAGCGTTGCTGGTGGAATAGCATGTGAGAGTCCAATGAAGCAGCTGAGGTGGTCACAGGGCCAAAGACAGGAACATAGACAATGGCAGGACAGCAGGCACTCCAAAAAGCCGTGCAGGTGGGCAGCAGGGACACACACTGTACAGACAGCAGCAGATGGCTCAGTTGGAGGCAGCACAGGGCAGTAGGAGGCAGCTAAAATGATACAGAGGGAGGAGCATGGGTCTTCCATGTCTCGCAATGTAGGCAGCTGGAAACAAATTGAAGGGACTTTGCGTGTAAACAATAGGTAAGGCTTGGATACATGAAATCCGAGGAAAGGCACTCAGAGCGTTACTTATGTGACACGCGCAGCATTCAGGCATTGAGAACGCCATATTCGGGGATAAATTAGTACGTGTAGAAGCAAATCCGAACATGGGTGAAAAGGGGAGGAGACAGATGAATGGAGTACTGCGTTTTTTGGGGGTGCCACGCAATCTATTCACTTCAAGGACGGTACAAACTTAAAATGTATGTGTGGGATTTGCCTCTGTGCACACGCACATCTAAGTTTGACTTTTGTGAGGCTAACGGTGAGTCGTGTACTCCTTTTTTCAACTCTGGGTGCCCCTGTGTATCGCGTACCACTGTTCTTACTTTTATGGTAGCTTTCCAGGGACCGCATACTTTTTTTGTGTTGCTGGGTGCCACTGCATATCGCGTACCAGTTCTTTCGGAACCCTTGGGACTTGGGCAGCTGTTTCCGCAGCACATCCTGGAACCTTGGAGCTGGGACAGATGCTTCCACAGCACGTCCCTGACCCCGGCCACATCTGCCTCTTTTCCCTCTTGGGCCTTTCCACTCATGTTCCAGGTGTAATGGAAAAATGGAAGGCACACCAAGCTATTGTCTTGGGCATTGTGTGTGAGGGTGCAGTCTACGTGATGACAGATCTAGTTATGTGTTTCAGCAAGCCTCAAATGTACCTCAGTACTGACTCATGTCCACTGTACACAAGAGTGGATACAAAACATGTGTTGTATTTCAGTTGAGCATGTCCGTGTGACAGTACACATCCCCACTAGAATACCCCCCAGAATCTTCAACATGATACCACATCGTGCACAGTTGTTTGCTGCATCCTTGATGTCAGTGACTCTACTCTGCTAGACATGTGCATGTGGCCAAAATTGGAGTTAGACTTCATGCCCTGCAGGGTATAGAATCTCTTTCCACACATGTACGTATGTGCTCCCATTCTACATAGAACATCCAAGATGATCACCAACACGCCTTATGGTGTGCCATGAGGGAGTTTGCATATGTCTAGACTGTGCACATCCTTGCTGACCTAATGGCAATGACTCCTGATGCAAATCATCGTGAGGCCTGCTCCCTGTTTGAGAAAACAAAGTACCTACGGGTACAATCCTATGGTGGAAGGCGCTAGAGTCCTGAAGTGATTAGTGAGACGGGAGCCTGTGTGCTCCAAAACCCATAGACCACCCGTAAGGCCTAATAAATATGTCAGAAAAAACAGGAGCTCGGTCTTGGATGTCAGCGCACTGCCCTAACAAAACTTCCAATTGAAGGGTATTCAATAAGAAAAG
This sequence comes from Ambystoma mexicanum, assembly GCF_040938575.1. Taxonomy (NCBI): domain Eukaryota; kingdom Metazoa; phylum Chordata; class Amphibia; order Caudata; family Ambystomatidae; genus Ambystoma; species Ambystoma mexicanum. The sequence continues at coordinate 850,311,214 of NC_090935.1, forward strand.
CAGCTGTCAGCAAGATATTATATGTCCATAAGGTTTTACTGACACGTGTTTCCACCCCTTCTAGGTCGTCCTATGGTTAGACATACATGAAAAGCAATACATTTGCCAGATCACAAGTCACAGGCAATGCCCACATGAAAAAAACATTTCAAAACAACATCAAAATCAGCAGTGCATGATACATTCATACAATGTAAAATGATGAAATAAAGGAAATTAATAGTCATTCAAAATACATACCAATTGGTAAATGTCACAAAGAGAGTGGTTCACAGTAGCGGGCAAAAACAAAACAAAAATGATGAAAATTAATGTTAAGGCTCCTAAGATGCATTTCTAAAATGAATTAGTGAATCTCCCAAAATTCATGACAAAGGTGAAAGAGGTATTGTGTGATCAAGCAAGATCAACCTAAAATAGCAGAAAGGAGGGTGGGGGGTTCGTGAAATGCACCCACCTTGCCAAAAAGAGCCTAATGAACTCCAAAAAGGGAGAACAATTATTGGTAACGTGTTAATATGGGGGGGGTGCCAGCAAACAGCTAAGTTCGAGGGGAATAAGACCGGAGACATTATTAGTAATAGCGAAGGCCAGAACCCTAGAGAAAAATGATCTTGAGTAAGAGAGACAAATCATACGGTAAATGCAAGTGAGCTCACCAATTCAGTCTGTGGTCCAGAACCTAAAGATAAATCTGTGAATGAAGGTCAATGTATGCCTGAATACAGTGGTTGAAAAAGTATGGACAAAGAAAGATCAACGGACCCGGTATGATAACCACTTGTAGAAAAGTAATAGGAAAGCAACAGTCCTTATAGCAAATAAGAGTGGTACATGATTTGGGTCTCAAACCAATCCAATTCTGTATGGCAAAGTAGGAAGGTGAAATCAAGATTGGAAGTCCCTTCTCAAACAACATGCAAGACATTGTCTGATGCCAAAACTTAACAGTATAAAAGCAACCAGATGTGCAAATGAAATAATGTTACCATATGTCAACTCTATTAAAAAGCTCCAAGTAAAGTTGGTGAGACAAAAATGTAAACAGCGGCCAAGTTCCTGGGTTAAATCCCTATAACGATAATAAAAAGATATATCTGTAAGAATCCTCAAGAAAAGTATCGCTGTATCTGAAGAAACAAGTAGGTAATGAAGGAAGATGATACTAATGCCAGGTGGCTTACCTGAGCAACAAATTAGTGAACCCTGTAAAGGACAGCGTTCTGCGCGTGTAAACTAGCGCGAGTGCCACTAATAAAGACAATGTGGATCTCCATATACAAGCGTGTGATGTCAAGTGCTCCACGTAGCTGGGCACGTAGCGTTACATGTTCAATGTGTTATGTCACTTATTTACCTGTGAACGCCCATGCGTGTTGCAAATCCACGTGTTATAAAGCTAGCAGAGTCACACGTTCAGCGTGTGGTGCCATTTGTTGATTCTAAGATTGCCTGTGCATGTTACAAAAATGAATGCTACAAGTCTTGCAGACTCTAAGCGTGCATGTATTGTGGAGAGTAAAGCAGCATTAAGTAATTGGATAAATTGGTGATGAAAGTGGCGTGAAAGGCAAATGTAAATTAGAATGGAAATTCCAATTAGATATGTTTAAATGGTCTGCTGGCAAAGGTTAATACGTAATGTAAAAAGGTCAAAAACCAAAGAAATTTAGGGGATAAATATGCCATTGGTTGGTGAGAAAATTTCTACTATGATGATGTGGGATTACCAACCACCGCAGTCTGAGAGTAATGGCGGACATACCTGGTTGAGGGCTAATATAAAAAGCTGACATAGTGAAAGAAAAAGGGAAAAACAGAGGTTGGTAAAGAGAATATTGAATTCAGCAGTGTAGACTGTTATAGGGTATGTTTGCAAAGTGGAGTGTGCAAGGCCGCCCAAGAATTCTATATGTAGGCTCAATGCATGAGTCACATTGTGAAATGAGTTAGCACAAACCGACAGATAAAACTGGCTTGTGTATTTAATTTAGCATAGGAAAACACTAATGTCATTGTTCGTATTCAGACCACTTTGGGTTGGGTTATCCAAATGCAGCATGTGCCAGTGTTTGGCAACCAATTTATAGAGTAATTGTGTGTCTGATGAGTATTTAGTTATAATGCTCAACTTTTGGGCTTGTGATTTATTTGTTCATGAGGTAAGCAGTTTTGTTCTGTCCACGCTCTTTTATTTGTTCTATGCTTTATCAATAATCTGAGGTTGTTAGCCTCTATTCAAAAACCTGTCATTCAATAATGTGGAGTTCTGATTAAAGTCATCAACAATAATACAATTTCACTTGGCTCTATAGAATCCGCCACTTGGTATGTGGTTGATAGTGGACCGTAAATGGCAACTCCTGGCATGCAGAATGGAATTATCCTCAGTAGGTTTGCAGAAGGTTTTAGTCTCAATCTTGCCATTTTGAATGGCAATATTGAGGTCAAGGAAATCGATACTGTAAGGGTCATAGTGGCCTGTTAGCTCAATCCCAAACGTATTGTTGCTAACATAAGAAACAATGTCATCAAAAACATCCTTGGTACCTTGCCAGATCAACAAAATGTCATCAATATATCGTCTCCATGAGACTACATTCTTGGAAAAGGCTAGATTGTTCAAAACATGTGTTTCTTCGAAAAAGGACATACATAGGTTAGCCAGTGTGGGAGCAAATCTGCATGTAATATGTATCATTAAATGTACAAGCATTATTGATCAGGGTAAAGTTAAGAAACATCTTAATCATCTCAATATGTCTGCAATAAGACGCTGAAGAGTTCCTAAATGTATAATCCACTGCCCGTAATGCAAGATTGTATTCAATATTAGTGTACAGGGCAACAACATTCTGGGTAGTAAGTAAATAGTCTTCCTGCCAAACAATACCAGACAAGAATTCGAGTACCTGGGTGCTATCCCTGATGTATGATGCATTTTGAGTACATGTTGTTTAAAGGCATTATACAGGTATTGAGAAATGCCTTCAGTGGGCCATTCTATACCACTGAGTATAGGTCTTACCACTGGTACTATGTTAAAGGGTTTATGCACTTTAGGTAAAAAATACACTGTAGGCATGACAGGTTCTTTGTTGCATAGAAAACTTTTTTCATCTTCAGTGAGATAGCCCATGCAGTACCATTCATCTGGGGTTGCTAAATGTTTCTCTCCCATGGCAATGTAGTCACGGGTATTTAACACAACTACAGTGCCCCGTTTGTCTGCTTCTTTGATGGTAATCAAAGGGTCTTGCTCCAAGTTTTTAAGTGCTAAGGTCTCATCTTCTGTAGGTTGGTAGAACATTTTTTGTAAGTTGTACCTGAAGGTCTGTGGTCTAGGGGATTATGAATATCCTTGATCAAAGCCTGATGAAAAGTATCAATCACATTCCCTTGACCCAAATTTGGTGTAAATTTGGAACGTGGTATTAATTCTTCCAAATCCAAACGTCATGCATGAATCCCTAATTCCGAACACAATTTTGACTGATCCTCTTGTACATCATCATTTAAGGATAAAACTAGATTATTTTATTCCATATCTTTAACAGTTTGTAAGCTCAAAGGATTCAAGACTGGTTTAGGCACAAAAGGTGACACTTGTGTTGAGAGCATTGTTTTACATTTAAGTTTGCCTACAAACTTAAACACATCTATTTGAAAGTCTGTCAAGTTTGTCTGTGTAGCTGGTGCGAATGGTAAGCCTTTGTTTAACAAATCATGTTCTAATTTAGAACTAGGTTTTGGGAAATGGTCAGAAACAGATGCCTCACTCTCAGACGTAGTTGAAGCTTCTTTTTCTGACTCAGGATTGGATCTACCGGGAGTAATATTAGGAGTAATATTCAGTGTGTTGCCCCTGGATTTAGTTCCCATATTGTCATACTTAGACTGGAAGGTCTACAATCTATCATCTCGGTAGTCCCTGTCATCCCTAAAATATTTGCGTGCTTTTCTTAGTTTGATGCCAACCTGATATTCACTGAGAATTTCATGCATTTTATCATAGTTATTCTGTTTAGTGGCTTCGGCATTAGGCATGGCTTTAATCTCTTTCTTTAGATCTTCCATCTGTTTGTTGACTCTGAGGGGCTCCCTTTGTGCATGGGTGATCAGTATTTCTAACATCCCTTTTGAACTGTAATTTAAATTGGCTTCCCATTTATTGGCTAAATCCTCATCTTCTTGATTGTCAAAGTTGGGAAACATCAATATCCGAAGACCTCAGGGAATCAAGTTGTTATCTAGGTAGTTGAAGAGGGATATTCTCTTTACCAAACTCTGATTTTCCCTTTTTCTTTCACTATGTCAGCTTCATTGCAGAACCTTTAAGACCAGTCCTTTCTCTTTACTTTTATTAAGCTTTTATATTAGCCCTCACCCAGGTATATCCGCCATTACTCTCAGACTGTGGTGATTGGTCATCCCACATCATTGTGGTAGAAATATTCTCACTAACCAACGGCATATTTATCCCCTAATTTTCTTTGGTTTTTGCCCTTTTTACATTATGTATTAACCTTTGTCAGCAGACCATTTTAGCTTATCCAATTGGAATTTCTATTCTATTTTACAATTGCCTTTCAGGCCACCTTCATCACCAATTTATCCTATTACTTAATGCTGCTTTACTCTCCACAATACATGCGCGCTTAGAGTCTGCAAGACTTCTAGAATTCGTTATGTTTTGTAACATGCACAGGCATCTTAGTATCAACAAATGGCACTACATGCTGAGCGTGTGACTCTGCTAGCTTTATAACACATGAATTTTGCAAAACACACAGGCGTTTACAGGGAAACAAATGACATCACACATTGAACGTGTGACACCGCACGCCCGGCTACGTGGAGTACATGACATCACATGCTGGTATTTGGAGATCCATATTGTCTTTATTAATGGCGCTCACGCTAATTTACATGCGCGGAACAGCGTCCCTTACAAGGTTCACTAATTTGTTACTCAGGTAATCCACCTGGCATTAGTATCATCTTCCCTCCGTACCTATTTGTTTCTTCAGCTACAATGCTACCTTTCTTGAGGATTCTTACAGATATATATTGTTATTATCATTATAGGGATTTAACCCAGGAACATTGCTGTTTACATATTTTTCTGACCAACTTTACTTGGAGCTTTATAGTAGTTGACATAGGGGAAGATTATTTCATTTGCACATCTGGTTGCTTTTATACTAGTAAGTATTGACATCAGACAATGTCCTTCTTGTTGTTTGAGAAGGGACTTCCAATCTTGATTTCCCCTTCTTGTCTTACCAAACAGAATCGGATTGGTTTGAGACCCAAAACACGTACCACTCTCATTTGCAATAAGGACCAGCCAAACTGCTGCTTTCCTATTGCTTTTCTACAAGCGGTTATCATACCGGTTACGTTGATCTTTCTTTGTCCATACTTTTTCAACCACTGTATTCAGGCATTCATTGACCTTCATTCACACATTTGTTTTTAGGTTCTGAACCACAGACTGAACTGCTGATCTCACTTGCATTTACCGTATGATTTGGCTATTTCACACAAGATAATTTCTCTAGGGTTCTGGCCTTAGTTATTCCTAATTCTTTCTCCAGACTTATTCCCCTCACACTTTGAATTTAGCTGTGTTATGGTACCCACATATTAACATATTACCAATCATTTTTCTTTCTTTTCGGAGTTCGTTAGGTTATGTTTGGCAAGGTGGGTGCATTTCACTCACCCCCACCCTCCTTTCTGCTATATTAGCTTGTCTTGCTTGATCACACAATACGGCTTTCATATTTATCATGAATATTGGGAGATTCACTAATTCATTCCAGCAATGCATTTTAGGAGCCTTACCATTAATTTGCATAATTTTCTTTTTGTTTTTGCCTGCTACTCTACCGTGAACCACTCTCTTTATGAGATTTACCAATCGATATGTATTTTGAATGACTGTTGATTTCCTTTATTTCATCATTTTACATTGCATGAATGTATCATGCACTGCTGATTTTTATGTTGTTTTGAAATGTTTTTTCATGTGGGCATTACCCGTGCCTTGTCATCTGGCTAATTTATTGCTTTACATGTATGTCTAACCACAGCCTTGAGGACGACCTAGAAGGGGTCAAAAAATGTGTCATTAAAACCTTAGGGACATATAAAATCTTGCTGACAGCTGCTTTTCTTATTGAATACCTTTCAATTGAAAGTTTTTTAGGGTAGTGTGCTGACATACAAGACCCAGCTCCTGTTTTTTCCTTCTCCCTGTTACCCTCCCACACTCAGCTGACACTCCCTGGATCCATGCCCCTTTCCCTCTTGTGGGTCACTGTACCTTGTTCCTATTTACAACTCCATTGACTTACTCTCTCCACTTCATGGACATTGCCTCGGTGCTATTCTTACTGCCATACATCAACAGGGGCTGTTTCCTTTTCCACAGAACTACGGCATGTCCCATTTTGTACAGTGCCTGTACCAAGACAACACTGGTGTGGCATGTGATGGATGCGGACTTGGATGTCGATATGTGTGCCTGCCTTTAGCCATGTGATGTAATTGAATGTCACAGAGCCACATGTCCATGCCCATTTCACTGGTATTATTCAACAGTTTGCGTTGCCATGGGCCATAATGTGCTTCTTAACAACCCTGTTGGTTGGCAATTTGTCCACTGGCAGCATGGCCCTGAACAGAGAATTGTATTGCCAGTCTGCATATGCCATGCTCAGATAGCTTGTTTTCCATAGTGTGCAGATGCTGTATTTTTTATGGTGACATGCTCTGCATTCAGTTGCATCGCAGCAGTGTGAAATATATGTTTACTGTAGACACATTGCACATGACTCCCCATGTCTTTTTCTGTCCACGAGCAGGTGAGGAGGCACCGGATGCAGAGGAGGAGGAATGGGATGAAGAAGAGTCTATGGTGCTTCAGACCACCAGTGGAGGGCGTGGGGTGGCAGTCGTGAATTCTCGTTGGTGCTACAGACCATCCTGAGCCATGCTGCATACACTTCTGACTCTTTGGACTCAACTGGCTCTGATGGTGAACTGAATGTGCAGTCATCAATGCTGGCCGAGGTGAGTGTACCAATGGGTGGAACAGTTGGGGCCCATGAGTCTACAGGGGGTCATATACCTTCACAAGGCCAGACAGTGGTGGCACGAATGTCTGTGGTGGTATTAGTTTCTGGTCCTGGGACAGATGTCCAAGGGAGTGTTAAAGTCCTGCAGCCAGGGACAGGGGCATCACAGCAATGGCCATTCTCCCTTGGGTCAGGTAGGCGTGGGCACCGCACATGCGGGGGAAGTGTGCAGGCTGCGCAGACATTGTGGGAGCAGCAGATGTTGCATTCGGCACACCGACAGGGTGCTGCCTATGAGAGTTTGGCTAAAGGCATGGAAAGAGTAACCACTTATATTATCCCCCAGCAACATAGGTGGAGCACCAGATGCAGGTCATGTGGTCCACATGCCGCTCCCACAAGCTGCACATGGAGGCCAACATTAGGGGCCGACGGGCTTATCTGCAGTGTCTGCAGGCATCCCTGCTTGCAGAGGGTCAGGCACACAGGGAAGCCCTCAGGCATGAGTTGTTGGCCTATAGGACTGCAATCCATGAGGAAGCCATTAGAAGACTGCCCCATCAGGAGATGTTATCGTGAGGCAGACAATCTCAGAGGAACCCGCGAGTTTGTGCATAGTGACCTCCAAGCCCTCAATATGCTGGTGCATTCATCAGTGTCGCGCATGGCAGCTCCCACTAAGCACCAGGCCAGGGGTCTGTGTGGTGACCTCCAGCACCACTTCCATCTTCAGATTCAATGCAGGATGGTAGTGCCAGCACAGACATGCCTCCCGGTCCACCGTAGCCGTGCGGTCCGTGAGACCATGGAGTGGATTTTTTTCTCTTTTTTTACTTTTATGGGACGTCCAGCCATGTGGACATTGGCATGCACCCTGCCCCCACCCCCCCTGAGTGGCCACCCCAGTCCATGAGGGACATTTTTGATTTTAAAAAAAAATGTGATGCTTCTGTAGATCCAGGTTTTATTTTTTATTTTGTTTTTATTTGTACCTTTAGCTGTGCAGTTGCCCTCTCAAGTCCATGATGTTTGCATTGGTGGACATAGTGAGGTAAATGTGCATGTTTGCATGGTGGTGCAGAGGATGGCATGTGCAGGTAACTAATGGTTCAGTGTATCCTTGCACATGTGTGCTGTGTGAATGTTACTTCACTGTGCCTGTTGTACTGCCTTCTCCCATGTGGTTTCAGTAATCTGTGATGTGGCAGTGACTGCTGTCCCAGGGGAGAAACCCTGCTCCCTTTGATGTCCATGCACCCGGTGCCCTCCACTAGGCACTGACCCTCCTGTCACTTATTCAGAGACACAGTTCCTGGTGAAGGTGATGCGGGATTCACACCATGCCAGCACAGTAAGCTGGCAAGCATGAGCACTGTCTTGCATGTTGAGCATGTATAATTGTTCCACGTTTGCTGCATGTGTAACTTTACTTATATTTGCTTTGCATGCTACCATTCCAAGATGTTTTTTTAAGTGGTACTCATGTCATGGATGATACCTCCCTTGGTCAACTTATCTATGCCAGAAACTACTGTGGTGTAGTGCATGTCATTGGCCATCTCCAATCCAGACAGTGTACTCCTTGACATGTGTTTAACTTAGCCTTCCCTCTCACTGTCACTCTCTCTCTCTCTGTTGTGCTATGCTGCACTCATGGGCAGATCACAATCTATGTGCTGTCATCCTATTGCACCCTGTGATGCTTCTGCAGTGGTTGCTCTCTGCATATTTTCAGGATCCATTCATGTGTTGTCATGTATGTGCATGTTCTTTGTGTTGTTACTATGCGTCATATGCAAGGCAGGTGGGTACCCTGTTCATTTAAGTGAAGGCATTTGGAGACGCTTGTGTGGTGTTTGGCTGGGAGACTTGCACTGTGTCTGATCACTTTGAATTGACTTGTCTTGTAGGGCACCCGTACTACTTCATGGGTGCATGTTTCACAGGGTGTGTTTTGGGTGATAGGTCTGGGAATGGTGTTGTTTCTATGGATTAGTGGGGCCACTGGTTTGTGGGTGTTCCAACTATCTGGGCCTTTCTTGGATGGTTGGGAGTGGGTGGCAGGGCCGGCTGTTTGTGGCCTGTGGCAAATGTTGGTGGTTGTGCTGGTATGTTACTCATTGCACTTTGATCATGTGTACTGTGTGACACTTCCTTGAAATGTTTGTGGGGTAATAGTTCTACGACACATTTGGCCTCTCTTGCTTAGGGTTCCCTAATTATGATATGCAGCCCCAGTTATGAGCCACAACTATGGAACAATTGATGCATATAGTTGGGATGGTATGTTGCGATGCAGCACATTACGTTGTGCAGTGTTGGTGTTTTCTCATGCATGTCCCATGCATGCTGTACCATGGTGTTTGAAGCTTCAAGTTGACCACAGCTGGGTGTATGGTACTGCTGCATTCAATTGAATGTACAATTGTACCAATGTACCAATTGTATGCTGTCATAATGTAATCCGCATTGACCGTGCACCTTTTCTTTGCATCCTACCTTTAGAATGCATTTATCCTTGCTTGCAGTATGACACAGCTTTGTCTTGTCTTCCATGTGTAGGGTGTCCTGACCCACGTTTAAGCTACCCTGCTACAACATTTGGTGCTGTGGGCTTAGGAAATTCAAGATGGCGGAAAACCCACATGTGCGCCGAAATCCAGGAAAGCTGCGCAGTTGTGCGCACACCAAAATGGTTACCTAACTTGCCACCCACCAGGGTAAAGAAAGGTCTTTGTTAACAAAATCCACTTTTACTGATGTCAAAAAGTTGCTGAAATCGCGACTCATTGGACCACTTTAAAGATTCAACCCTTTTTGTGGGGTTCCACATAACCATCTTACTGTAAGGAGCCCCATCAAAACAATGTTAAGCAAGGATTTACTACCATGTAAGAACCATTCCTGTTTAGAATGCATTAATCCAAGAAACTCCCAAAAATGGGTGCAGTACCAGTACTCACCACTATCCAAAAGCCGGCGTTTTAAAACCCACTGTGTGTTTTTCTGAAGGCAAGCAAAATGCCTATTTCAAACCTTGCAACATGTGCAAAATATTCACTGAACACCAGCAGACATTTGGCAGAATGGAGTTTTGTGTGCCTACAAAATCTGGGAAATGAAGAGCCCAAAAACAATGCTTATAACAAAAATGCTATGGAGTCAGCAGCTTAAGCCTAACTGCAACTGGATTTAAAACCACCAAAATCGAAAATGTTAAATTAAATGAGTGACCTATGTTTGGTGTCACATGCCTTTGTAACTGTTGAAATGTCAAAGTTTTGCACTTAGAATCAGCATTCTAGCTGCATGTGTAAAATTACAAGTTATTTTAAAAGCAACAAAAAGTTAGCTGAAGGTCTGGCTTAAGGAACTTGATTTTGCCTAGCAACGGATCCCATCAGGAGTGAAACTTGAGTCACAACTATGTTCCCAGGCCAATGTTCCTTTTGCTGCCCACACTAAGGATATGCCATCTATCTGATAATTGAATTTCCTGTGCTCTGCCAGAGAGTGAACAAAGCCCTCTCCACTCAGGCAAAGGTTTTTATTACAGACGTCGTAAAAAGTGGCTTCCTCCTGGAGAAGCTGGGAGGGGCACTGCCTGTGAGAAGCAAGCTGGCTTGGCAGAAACTGGAAAGACTGGTTTCTGTACCATGTGACCTGAAAAGACACACCCCTGCAGCAAGGATATGGTTTTATAAAAAGGGGGATAATTCATAGTGCGGACATGTGAAAATTTTATAAATGATACCATAATTCTTGTGATTTTTCTGCCCACAGTTTAAGACGTGGTAGGAACCGGTGGTATGTTCAGGGGGGTTTTAGCGGAAAAGTGGATATTACTCTAAATGTGTGCATGTTAAAAATCTGAAACTTCATCAGTTAATGTCCCTACCCCCTGCACACATGTATGTAAAGTTGGGTCCATGTCGGAAATTGAAAAAGCAGTTAAAAAGTCAATTATGTACACTCTTTGAATGCAAGCTCCGAGAATGAGCAGATTTGGACATAGACATGGCTAAATTCAGCCACACCATGTATATGTAATTTCAAACAACTGTGTAACTCTGAAGTATGGATTTTGATCATATATATATTTGGGTGCACAGATGATAAGGGAGGATGTTTCAAGAGATCATAAAATGACATCAATCTGACTCACAGTTCAGTTTGCCAATCAAGCGGAGGAATGGAAGCCTGACCAATGACGAATGAGAGGGGCAAGTCTAGTGATGCAACACACACACCCATTCTCAAGAAACAGATAAAAGCAGAGAGTCAGGACACATAGAGACATTCAATTTCATCTGCCGCTGGAAGCCCTGCCGGAAAAATCCATACTTACCTCCATCAAACTCCAGAAAGCCAAACTAGAGACTTCAATCTATCCAGAGCAGAGACCAGACCAGAGAGAAAGCAGTGCTGTGCCTAGCAGAGACCAGACCAGAGAGAAAGCAGCGCTGTGCCTAGCAGAGACCAGACCAGAGAGAAAGCAGTGCTGTGCCTAGCCGAGACCAGACCAGGCGCTGTGAGCAGAATCCAGAGAGACCTGACCAGACTGAAGTCCGTGACCAAGTCGCTTTCCTGTTTAAAATCTCTTGTGAGTACCGCCAAACTGTACCAAACCAATCTCTTAGTTTAAATTCATCTAATTCAATCTATTTAACCTAAGTAGAACTGCCTCCTAGCTGTCACCTGTCAATTCTAGTAAAATTTGTCACTTGTCAAAGTGTGCGTTTAAAATTGGCAAAACCAAAAACGACCTTTACTAAATTGCTCATATCTCCGCAACCGTTTGGGCTAGAGACTTGCAATAACTTTCATTTGGAAGCTGAGATCCCAGGCTTTCCTATGACCCCAAAACGGTAGAGATAGTCCTTGCGGTTCCTTTGTAATAGCGCTCGGCGCATCCGCGAATTTTGCCGCGATTTGCAATTTCTTCACATGTAAAAAAAACTGCTGCTGCCTGATTTCATTTGCCAGAAATTCGTTTAACCTGCTAACTATCCCTGCATCATTGCTAGTGTGAGCCTGGACTAATATTAACTAGATACCACTCATCCTGAACCTCTAAAAAGGAATTAAGAGCGTTTCCAGCATATTTCTCATTCATTGCTAGCACCTATCAAAGCATTTGCCTGTGTTTTCAAACTTCTGTTTAAGCTTGCTGGATTGAACTGAATTACAGTTGATTGCATTTCTGAGAACTGTGTGTTTTCCTTCCATTTCCTTGCCTTGCATCAAGGGGGGGAGGGGAGTAGCCAGAGAAAAGTGATTACATTGTTTGGTTGAAATCATATTGCGTATTTTCTGTACTGCATTCATTGAATATTGCATCCACCTGAGCCTATATAAAGCATCCTCTACCACATTATACTTTTGTTCCTATTTACCAGTGTGCTACCTTATCCATTTCATGTCAACTCATTAGTGATTAAAGAAGTGTGCTAGTGCCAGATTCTCCGTTGTTAATATTTACCATATCAGATTAAGTGTGATATTCAATTATTAATTTATTAAAAAGTGTGATATATATTTTAATTTATCAAATAAACCTTTTAAACTTGCAAAACAGAATTACTTCTTGGCTCAGTGGGGTCAGGGGGATTCCAAGAGAGGGGTGTTATACAAGGGTAGTCATCCAGAACGCATGAACTGGACCTAAAGATATATCAATAAGGGTTTTCATTCAGTATTCTAGACTAGGCGTTAACTTGGCTGTAGTGCTGAATTGAATCCTCTTACACATGGCAGTTTCCTTGGTGGCCAGCCTTCCAGTCTGACATTGGCCTCTGAGAATTGCTGCTTCAATCACGATCCTGCCTGGAGTGCAAGAGATGAGTATTTGTATACTTGCATCATGGGCTCCCATGACTGTGTTCAGTGCACTGTCCCAATACTATGCAGGTGATGGCATGTCTTGTCATTGATAGTCTTCCAAGGGTGTCCCTGCTTTTTTGAGGGCTCAATTTCGGCACATGTGATGTCTTCTCATTTTCATGCAGCATATTGAATGATGCATGCATTGTGTATGTGCCATCGTCTTGTGAATGGGGATATGTGACATGCACATTTGCTGCATGTCATTCAGGGGGACAGGCAGTGTGGGGGTTGTTGTTTGTCATTGTGTGTGTTGTATGCATTTGATTTGCATGCAGTGTGCAGGTGTTGTTGCATGTGTGCTGGGACACATGTTGATGGTTGTCTTGTGAGTTGTTGTTTGCATGTGTTGTAAGTCAATGAGGGGGGCCCGTGGGTCTTGAGTTTTTGGGTGCATTGATGTGTTTAGCATAACTCTTTCATTTTGTTCATTGTCTGCGGATTCTTTCATCAGGGAATGATGGCTATTTCAGTGGATAACATTTGACTGTCAACTGCATGCCAAGAGGAATGGCTACATTAGTGGCTGCATGTCTGGCTGTGGCTCTTCTGGTGTGTCACCCTCTTGTCACAATTGTCAATTATCTCTTGTAAATTATAGTTTTTGGGATTTTTTTTGTGGTCATGTTTCCAGTTTTTGTCACATGTGGATCGATACTGCACTGCTTTTGTAGAGGCCACAAAAGGGGCATGTTTGTGCGCATCGTGCACATTCTCGGACATGTATGCCGCAATATGGGATTATGCTTGTTGTATTTTGGGTCCATGTTCATTTTTTAGGCCATGTATGGCTTGCAGCTCAGACATGTTTCAGGAATATTCACTACTTACACATATGGCTTACACATTTGACAGGTATGTTAGTGATATGGGATGTTTTTGGTGCCAAAGGGGTGATTTCACCTAATGGTTCGCACGGTGGTAATGGTGTCCTCCCTCTTCAATGTGTTTCTTTGGTAAACACTGAATAAAATGTTTTTTTAGTTCTAAGGGATGTACACAAATTTGCACTTTGAGGACTCTTTCTCAAGGTGGCTTTGTGGGCACAGTGGATTGGCCCATTGTCATCAATGAATGGCACCTGGGATTTGTCGGGATAATGTGTACTCCAAAGGGGAAGGATTTTAGATGAAAAAATATTGCACAAGCTGGGTACGTGCAGCCGCTCCACATGCCCTTTGACCTGCCATACGCAAGCAGTGTGCCACCACCATGTCCACGCGGGCACCAGGCTGACTCTGTGTTGCAACATTGTGCAGGACACATGCTGCCACATTGATCCTGCAGACTAATGGCGGTGCATATAGCAACACACCACCAGAGCGATCAAGGGAGTGGAAATGTGACTTGAGCACTCCGAATGTTCGCTCCACTATGCCCCGAGTTGCAAAATGGGCAGTGTTGTACCTTACTTTATAAGGTGTGTTGGGTTTGCGTTTGGGCCTCATCATGTATGTGCTCAGGGTGTATGCACTGTCCCCTGTAGAGGGGAGAATGGTTGTCATGCAGTGTCTATTGATCTGTGTGCAACATACATGCATGTGCATGGCCATTCATGCTCACCAATGAGCCATGTGTTTCCATGCCATGCTTCCCAGCTTCCATGGCCCGGTGTAGCAGGGACATTGTGAAGATGAACCTATTGTGTGTGCTACCAGGATAGTTGGCATACACTTCAGTAATGATGCAATTAGCATCACACACAACCTGAACATTGATGGAGTGCCAATGTTTCTGGTTGCGGTAGATGTGCTCAGTTGCTCTAGGTGGACATAGAGCAACATGGGTGCAAACAATGGCACCTAGCACTTTTGGGAAGTGCGCCAACCTATAAAAATCCTGGAACACTGCTTGCCTTTCTGCCGGGTTTCTGGGCATATAGATATGCCGGCGGACAGAAGGATGTGCAGTTATGATTGCCAGCACCTGGTGTTAGCAGTGAGACTGTGTGGCCTGGGAGATGACAGCTACTATGGCGGTGGTCCGCTGGAATGATCCGGTGGCCAAACAATTAAGAGCAGTGAGCCCCTTTTGCAAGGGTGTCAGTTCTTGGTAGCACATGGTTAGTGATGCAATGTCATCTTCCCACTCCGTGACCAGGTGTAGGATGATTTGGGGTTGGACGCTATACCTGCCATAGACCTGGTCATCAGGCATCCCAAAAAGGCTGGTCCTTGGGTGGAAAATCTGGGCCCTGGGCATCCTCCTCCTGCGGTGCCCCTGGATGCTTGCTGCAACAAATAGTGCATTCATCGTGGTTGTATCCATGTTTTTGTTGACTGCGCGTTTCTTATATGCATTTGTTTGTGTGCGCGTTGACGTTTACGCCTGCTATCGCATGGCGTTGGTGTGTCTGGATTTGCGTGGGTTTTTTCACGCGCCAGCATTCCCTGTTCAATTCCATGAATATGTTTGTTTTCCGTGTGATTTCGTGCACAAGTACTCCATTTTCAGCACAGATTATTCCATGAATCAGGCCCAAAATCTTTTAATTCTCTTCTGTCTATTTGTAATAGGTGCAGGGGAATGTGCCAGCCCTGTCATGCATTTTCATTTAAATGGAACCGCAGCATTAAGAACTGCTCCTTTCCCACTTTCATTTCAATCTCTCCAAGATTTCACAGTCCTAGCAGCAGCAGCAGAATCCCTCCCTTTGAGAGCGAGAACACCCATTGGCTGCACCTCCACAGCCCGGTGCCATTGTAGGTACATAAAGATCTTGTCAGTAGCTGTTCATTCCCATGCAGCTCTCCTATGCTCACCATCCCTGCTACACTCTCGACAGGGAGAGCGGGACCCCTGTTTTCTGACACCCAACAACGCATCGTGAAAACATAAAAGCTGCTGGTGCTGTTGTGTAGAATTTGATTCCTGGCCCACCTTCACACCTGGAAACGTTGCTGATGATGAACCACGAGAGTCAGTGGGTACGCTGACTGGGGGGTGGGGGCTCCAGAGTAAGCTAGCATTTTCATATATGTACATTTATAAAGAGAGCGTGTCATATGTTTTAGCTGCAGATCCAGATTCGAGTATCACTTTTGTATATATACTTTTTGCATATACGTTTCTTTTAATAGCTCTTCAGTGCAATAGGCAGAGAAAAAGACTAAACTGTATTCTGGGATTTGAAATCCGTTGTCAGTGTCAATAAGTGTTTGGTTTTGACCATAAAAAGAACATTCAAAGATGGGGAATCTTCTACTCTGTTGGTTTGCACCAATACAAATGGTGCAAAGCTGGTGATTATCTTAACATCCAGCATTCTAAAGATTCAAACACCAAACATAATATCAGTCGGAGTGAATATTTCCAAGTCCCTTGTCCACTTACTCCTGTTTTATTTTATTTATTTATTCATTGGACAATTGTATGTCGCCTATACACAGGTGTTTCCAGGTGCCACAAGATAAGAGGGGGAATGGGGGCACATGGGAATCATAATAATACAATAACAAAGAAACAGTTATATTGGCCTTGTGACGATCCTACTGTGCAAGTGCATGACAAGTTGATAAGTGCAAGTGGGGGTAGGGGGAGAAGTGCAGGAGAGGGGTGCCCCCACAGGGCGGGCAACTGCTGGTCAGGCCAAGGCGGCAAGTGCCAGGGGAAGGAGAAAGGGGTCGTTTTGGGGGAGTGCAGTGGACAGGAGGATTGGGTTGGTATAGCCTGGGAAAGGGAGTCTGAGGGTAAGTGCTGGCTGGATGCTGAGAGGAACTAATGGGGTTTTGGTCTGGTCCTTGTATGACTCTGAAGGGACCAGGCCCCAGTCGCAGCAACAGGTGTAAGATTTAGGGGGAGAAGGAAAGGAAGAAATATCAAAGGAAGGCCTTGGAAAGTTTCCCGAATTTAAGAAGAACCAGCACAAGTCTGAGGGGAGAGGGAGGCTGTTCCAAAGGGATGTGCAAGCTGAGGGGAGGGATCTACCTCACACTCTCTGCTTGGAGAAACGTTTGACCTGCAGAGAGTTGGAGCTAGAAGACCCAAGGATTCTGGCTGGGAGGTATCTCGGGACAGTAAGCTGGATTCCGGGAGGTACCAGACAGCCTTGTGGATGATGCAAAGGGTTTTGAATTTGATCTTTGCAGTCACTCCGAGCCTTTGGAGTGATTTTCGGGCTGCAGAGATGCCGTCCCTGAGTCCAAGAATAAGTCTTGCAGTCCTATTCTGGATTATTTGAAGCGGGTGAAGGGAGGAGAGAGGAAGTGTGAGGAAGAGGCTATTGAAGTAGTCAAACCCAGAGAGTTCAAGGGATCTGGAGACATTGAACTTCAGGGGGAAGGTGAGAAAAGGTCGAATGCCCCTGAAGAAATGAAGCTGAAAATCTTACTTCTTGGCAAGGTCTGTGATGTAGGGAGAGGAGGAGAGAGAGGACTCAATGATGATCCCAAGGCTTTTTCCCTCACAAGTGGATGAGAGGAGGGGATCCAAGGAGTCTGTTGTGTTATTGATGTGTAGACCTTGCTTCTCCATAGAACTGGTCTGTTCCTAACCTTCTGCACAATGCTGGACGAGCTTCCAACTTAGGATGACCAGCAACACCAGGAGGAGGCAGGTAAGAAATGTGGCAAATTTAGTTAAAAGTCATGGCTGTTGTGCTTCTACTGGGGAGAGGTTGTTACTTTTTAATACACCAGCCAGGACCTGACCCTGATGTGTGCCAAGCCACATCATCACTACCCTGCTCCTGTTGGGACAATTATCATCTGCAGGCAACTCTGTAGAAGCCTCTACCAAGTATAGATATGTCAACCGGTTTAGGTCGATTTTACAAACAAATGGTCTTTATGACCAAAAGTTCTAAAAATGCTACCAACAAAGGTCCGAACACCAAATGTTTGTACCTTTGGTGGTAGCATTGCAGGTAGGTATAATAAAATAAAAATACTGCAGGGGCTGCTGGTGTGTCCCCCGCAACACCCCGCTCACTATACTGTTTGGTATAGTGAGCGGGGTGTTGCGAGGGACACCCCTGCAGCATACCCATAAAAAAATAAAAAATAAAAAAAATGAAAAAACAGGGGCTGCGGTGGTGTCCCTCGCAGAACCCCGCTCACTATACTTCACAGTATAGTGAATGTGGTTTGCGGGGGACACCCCCTGCACTCCCCGTAGTATTTGTATTTGCATGAGAAGGTGCAAACTTTAGGTAGTTTGCACCTTTCTCATTCGAACGTTCTGACCACGGCCAAATCAGCCACGGTCGGATCACTCGGATTTGTGTCAACCCACTGACATAAGTGCAGCCGAAAAGAGCGCAGACAGAGCCCTTGCTGCACCTGCGGTGGCGCGATGGGGATTGACTGGCAAGAGTGGCAAATGGCTTGGATAGGAAATGGGAGTTCAAAAAGATAGGATTTGGAAGGCCATTACGTATCAATGTCAATGATTAAAGTACATGAATCTGTTCAAATGTAAAAAGCAAGAAGTACTAGGACATGCATTGGAAGCAATCAATAATGCCATTGTCCAAAAAGATGCACAGGCATTTTGGGCTCATGTCAATTGGAGGCAAGGGAGTTTGTCCCTCAAGAAGGTAGTAGCATCCCAAGTGTAGAATGGGAAAAGCAATGTAGTGCGCTGTACAAGTAATTTGATGACAATAATGGGCCATTGGTTACTCATGCCCAGTTGTACTTTGAAGAAGGGGTTGGTTTTGAGAGTGTGTTCTTGGGCAGGTCAAGCTGGTGGTTGTCAGCTTGATATAGGGTAATGCACTAGATGTAGACAGAATAGTGTGCACCTTTTTATAAAACTCACTGGAATACTGGGATCCCTTCCTTCACAGTTCCTTTGAAATGATCTTGAGTTTGGTTGAAATAGCAGAATAAAGGCTTCTTTCTGAATCGGTTTACAGGCAGTCCCCAAATAACTACAGCATTATCTCCCTAATCAATATCAGTCTTCAAACGTTTAGCCTGCTAGGTTAGTTGAAATGTTGGAAAAAACATACGTTTTTTATGATGCATGATATTGTCCTTCTTAGGCATGAAATTTGTTAACCATAGGAGGGGTCAGTTATTGATCAGCAAATGCAGCTTTTGACACAGTTACCGATGTCTCCATTGGGAAGCCCTGAGGGTAGTTGTTGTACATGTTTGTCTTATAGATCCCTTAAGGGCGTTGATGATAGGACTGAAGGAAGCGTTTTATTTGGACCCAATGTTGACAATTAGTTCCCCATTTAGAAGGGTTTCAGATAAAGTTATGGTTTGGCCCCAACCTTCCTGAACATCTCTTTTAATAACATCAAAGCATGGTTGATGGCATAAAGCCTGTCACTCCAAATATGTGCCCTTGGAGGTTCCTGTTTTGCTTTTTGATGGTGCTATTCAGATGGCAAAAGGAGAAAATGGTCTATACCAGAGAATAATTCCCTACACTCCACCCCTATATTGTTAGAGATGATAAAATATCTTGCAAATGGTGAGAATGATTTTTCAGGATGATTATAAAAGACTCAAGGTGAAGGGGAGAAAATAACAACCCTGGCACAAAGATGGTGTAACAAACCATAACAGAAACAGTATCCCAGCTAGTGGGATACTCCCGTCCCCTGCATTCTTTAAAAGACTGATCACCAAACTATTACTTATAATGTTCAACTTATGATAAACACGTGTCTCAATAACTCGGCTAGTTTAAGAACTGAGCATAACGATGTACAGTTTTTATATTCTTCTATCAAGAAGTTTATTCATGAAAGATAATCCCTCCATCAGGAGCAGAGTAGATCAAATCTGTGAAATTGATCGATAAAATAAGTTGTAAGCGAAATACTTATATTCAGTGAAACATTTTAAGGTTAATAATGAAAAAGTAAGGGTGATTTATCTTATGATTTACACGCAACTCTTATGACAGTAACCAAAGCTGTGTGGCGAAGGCCTAAGGACAAGGCCCTCACTGCTCTCAGCAGCTCTGCTGCAAGCAGACTATCATCTGTGGGAAGAAACAGCTAATCAGGATCCACAAGTGACACCAGAGTGTTCCAGCGAGTCTCCCACGCTTGCTGCGCTGAATACAGCATTTGAAAATAAGAAAATGGGCGCCAGGGTTGTCCTAGCAACCCACACCAACAATATTGCCCCCGTGATTCTCGCTGCTGCAGGCCCGAGCCCTCATTGGGTGCCCTGTCCTGCCAGCACCTCCCCATCTGCCTTAAAGGGAGAGGAGGACTGCCGACAGGCAAAGCCATGCAGTGAAGGTCTAAGGACAAGGCCCACACTGCTCTCAGCAGCTCTCTGCTGCTCGCTGTGGTTGCCTGGAAGTATTCCCTCAGGTAAGACTGTAATGTATGACACCAGAGCCTTCCACGAGCAGGCCACCAGCACAAACCGCCTTCCCGCATCCCCCTACCTCTGTTCGCCTCTCACGGTCCTCCCCTCAACCTGAGCTACCCCTCGCTGCACAGCAGGCAGAAGCGCCTTCGTGCACGCACCGTCTCCATGCCCTACCCCGCATGTGCAGCCCACGTCCTATTATGCACTACGCGGCTAGGGTACAGGTTCCCCACCTTCCACCCTGCGGTCCTCCTAAAACATAAAGGCCTCTACTATTCTGGCCAGGCCACCCCCAGTCACTATAAGCTGACATCTCCAACACCCGCCCTCAACCGCCCGTCAAAATTCAGAGCGACCGAAAGAGCCGCACAGCAAAACACCTGCGAGGTGCAACAAAAAGGCCATCTTCGCAATTACCTCCTTCACCCTGCAAAACAGACTAAGACAAAATGTGCCAGGCATTGCACCACTTTGTGCCACCAGAAGCACTACTACGTGGATACCCCACACCCTGTTGTGCCCAAAGTCATGCTCGCCACTCACCCCACTACCATGAATGATGTCTCTAATACTACTCACAATTGTACCGATGCTTCTAATAATGTTCACAAATGTACCAATGCCTCCAATGACATCCACAATTGTACTGCTGTTTCTAATGCTGCACACAAACGGACTGATGCTTCTAATCATGTTCACAAATGTACCAATGTCTCTAATGATGCCCACAAATGTACCAATGCCTCTAATGATGTCCACAATTGTACCAATGTTTCTAATACTGAACACAAACATACCAATGCTTCTAATGATGTTCACAAATGTACCAATGTCTCTAATGCAGTACACAAACATACCGATGCTTCTAATGATGCCCACAAATGTACTGATGCCGCTAATGATGTCCACAATTGTAGCAATGTTTCTAATACTGTACACAAATGTACCGCCATGTTACGTGCATCCTCCCGCAATGTTCCCTATATACCGAACCCTGACAATGCCTCCCTATATGCCATTGTACATTCGGTGCGGGCCACGCCACCTTATGCCACCATCCCCCGAATGCCATTACCAATGATTATGTGTTATGATTAATGCCACTTCCAAAGCCATTACCTTGTCTGCGATTGATACACCTAAAGTGCCTGTTATGAGTAATGCTACTTCCAAAGCCATTACCTTGTCTGTAACTGACGCGTCTCTCAACGCCACCATCCCTCGTAATGTCACAGCCAAGGTTGTGCATGATGTGCTCAATGCTACCTCTCTGAATGCAGCACACCCAGTTTCACCACGACTAACAGCACCATCGCACCACAGAATAAGAATTGCCCCTCATCCAGGCCCCCCACTACCTCCCATACCAGTCAAAAAACCTCCCTAAGTTTGTGGCAGCTTCACCCCTTACATGCACACTTATCAATGCACACTCTATCAACGGGCATGCACTTGACATTGATGATCTCGGCTTCAAACTTAACCTAGACTTACTATTTATCACTTCACAGAGCTTCCAGGCCTGCCCTTTCCCCTGCTCTGCCATCAGGATACACCATCATCAGAAAAGACCGCCCGCTAAAAGAGGCAGAGTAGCCCTCATAGCCAGAGACACACTACCCATTAGGAAGATAGACAAAACCATAGAGAATAGCAGAAACGTACTCCTCACTAAAAAAGCCATTGTCTCAGCCAAAGCAACATCTTTCGATTCCAGGATTCAGGAGATCCAATCCAACACTAAAGAGATTATCTCCATCTTCAAGGACCTAGAGAATCCCACTTACCCCCTAAGAACATCATCAAAGACAAAACTTGGTGCGACGGGATCCAAACAGCAATGCGCAACAAATTGGAGACCCTACAAACCAAAATAAAAGCGACTCAACAAACCCTGACCAACTCTCTCCACCCAGCCACCTAACATAGACCCCTCCTAGAAGCTCTCCTTCAAAGAAATCCAAGAGCAAGACCTCATTAACATCATGAAAACTTCCAAACCATCCAATTACAAAGGCGACACCTGTCCCGTGGCAATCATCAAGGACTGTGCTGACACTCTTGCCCCCTTCCTGACAGCCTTCATAAACACCTTGTTCTCCACAGATAAAGTACCCTCCTGGGTCTTCCACCTGCTGATAAAGCCCAATCTAGACACCACGTCACCCAACAACTACAGACCCATAACCACAGCCCCATTCCTTCTCAGAATATTAGACAAAGCCGCTTACTTTCAAGTGCATCAGTTCACTGAGGAGAATAAACTCCTTGGGCTACGCCAATCGGGCTTCCACCCAGGGGATGGTACTGAAACTGCCCTACTCGATTTGAGAAATCAATTGGACGATGTCGGAGACAAAGGGAAACCTGCCTTACTCCTACTCCTAGATCTCTTGGCGGCATTTGATCTTGTTGATCACGTACTATGCCATCACCTCACATCTATGGCTAACTTCTCCTCTAATGCCACAGCCTGGATCGCATCATTCCTACAAAGCAGAACTATGCAAGTCTTCTCAGACTTAGCCTCTGCCTCACCCTCCACGATCCTCTGTGGAGTGCCGCAAGGCTCTTGCATTTCACCCACCCTCTACAGCGCCCTGCGTGCAGCCACAGGCTTCCCTAAAAGGGAACACATCACCGCTGCCAGGAAACAGGCGCACTGGCTGCCAGTCAGACAACGCGTCATTTTTAAGACCCTGGCCCTCAACAACAAATGTGTCAACCTTTGTGGCCCCTCCCTACCTGTCACAAACACTGCGCCTTTCCACATCCACCAGACCCACCAGAACTCCCAACTCCAACCTACTCCATGTGCCTAAAATTAGCAAGGTCAGAGCTGGAGGAGCGAGTTTCCCCTATCTGGCAGTCACACACTGGAACTCGCTCCCACCTTCCTTAAGAGCAGTAGACTCGCACATGGCCTTCCATAAAGCAGTCAAAACCCTATTGTTCACCTAGACAAAACCATTGTTACTTATACTCAATGCCTACCATTGCCTGACTGTACTTTATACTGTATGCATGTAATGTAACATGTCCTCAGTCCTAATGCCTTCTGAAATGCTTCCTGTAACTAAGATGTTTGCATGTAACAGCACCTCGGTGCCCAATGGCTGTTTGCACGCTATATACAAATCTAAATAAATAAACAAATAAATACATAATTGTGTTCATGAAAATGCCTGTAAAATTGTGACTTTTCATTGTCTAGTAGGCACTCCTTGAGTATATTTTGGAGAGCTTCTCTTTAATTGATTCTTCTTTAAATACTATAGATTGGAATATTATGAACGTATTGAAGACTAGTGATCATTTTTCATACATGACAGAACGTTACTATATGAGTCAGATGTCCCACTGGTTATTTCTTGCAGGGCAGAGGGTGGTGGTGGTCTCCGAATTTGATTACCTGTGGGTGATATTTACTTTCACGGGTTCTTTGCACCCCAGATTGTCAAAAGTGCTACATTGTTGACAAAAAGGTCTGAGGAATTTGAACATTTTATAGACATATATGAGTCTGATCATTGCTCACCCTTTTGGCCATAGCAGTGGCTGTTGTGTTGCATAGTAGTGTGCCTTTGGGGTGATATAGCGTGGATCCATTTGATTACTGTGCTGGTTTTACTGCAACATGTATTTGTGTGCATATGTATGCAGGGGGAGACCCCCGCAATCCTCTACTCCCTCCCACATTAACTATTTACTGTACCCGCCCCCCACATATAGATCGGGTGAAATGGGGATGAGGAAAATCGAAATTTTCAGCTGTCGCAGTAAAATCGGTATGATCCAGACAAGATGAGTTAACGTTTCAGACAATCTTACAATGCCACAAATTCCCTGCATCACATTCAGGTGTTCCATAAGTTGGCAGTGCACACCTGGAAGACTTTGGTGGCCACCCATTTGGAACTCTATCACAGATTACTGCGACACTAAAAGGGGAGTGCTAGATGGAAAAAATGTGACACTGTCAATGGCAGCAGATGCCTACTGCCTGCTCTGCACTACAACCTTTTGGGAGAGCCACCCAGTGGGTTGGTTCAGCCATCGCAATGGGACCCTCATTGGGGTTTGTCTTCTTGTGTACATGCTTCAGCTGAGCATGTCGAACATGGCAGGGACTTCACCTATAACATATGTAAGTGATCCATGTGTTCCTTTCTTGTGTGGGATATTTGCTTCATGGAGGTTTGTTCCTATGCCAGGACATCCTGCTGAGGGATCTTCTATTTGTTGAGGGCTTGATCTTAAGTGGTATTTTCTTCCTGGTGGCCCTGGTTGTCTTAGCAGAGTGTTAGGACGGGAGACCAGGCCCAGAACTTGGTCCCTGAAGGTCGTCATTAGGACTGAAATGCATTGGACATCCTAGACAAGCTTATGTCTCTGAGAAATAAATATCTCTTGTGTTTTAGGCAACCATGTTTCTGTGAAAAAATTCAATTTACAAGTACAGAGAAATTAACTATGAATGTTTTTATGTGAAGAATATGCCAACAAAATGTATATATAAACAGTGGTGTAACACAAAATGTGGGGGCCCCCTGCGAGCCATGCTGAGGGCCCCCCCCCAACTCAGTAACAAATCCCAGGTTGCGCCACACTCTGGGCCGGTCTAGATTATCACACTTGCGCAATAAGCACAAACGTGCTGCTGAAGGGATATGCCACACACAGCACTAGGAGAAAGATATAAATATGTGTTTTAAAATAATATACAGCACACTTTCTGAGAAAAATTGGCTAAAAAGCCAGAGTGTTTGCAATTGTTTTGCAGGGTAACACCAATCCAATAGATGCAAGTCACCAACAGTGCACAGGAACATTAATGCTTTGCTATTAAAAATGCCATGCCACAATGAAAACATGTCCAACTCGCTGCACAATGTAGACCAGTGTAGACAGGTAATAACAATATAGTAAAGCTTGCCAGGCCACATTTAGACATACCTAGACTTGTTGCACCAAAATGCCAGTCGAAGCAATAACACTCGTCAAGAAGAGAACACACATTCACGCCCGTGTCTCTGTGGCCTCTGACAACATTGCCAAACTCTTTAAAAACTGAAAAGAACTGGTCAATCCTGTTGCAGTCTTTACCTCTCCTATTCCCTCAAGGCCCTCTATATGGATCTGTCATCTCACTTCTCTGCTAAAACTCAGGACATCCTGTCCTCCATCTCCTCTTCCTCTCCCTCTTCCTCTCTCAGCCCCCCTTTGGCCATCTAAACCTCTCTTAGAGCGCCTCATGTTGAGCAAGTGACATTTATAAAAATAAACAGTCACCTAATCGCGGAACAATATGGAACATTAGTACACGGTGCTGCAAAAATAAAAAAAAAATAAAAACACTCACCTGTGGTTGGCTAGATTCCGAACCTTACCTGATGGTAATCCTGATCACTCAATGGCATGCAGCTCGCTGCCATCTCCGTGAGCATTTTGATTCCAGAATGGCCATCATGGAAAAGGAGAAGGAACTACATTTTCAGTCCGCAGTGGCCACTTTTTTAAACATTTTTTTTTTTTTGGCTGCAAAACACAAAGCATCTAGCAGCTGGGAAAAAAGAAACATTAGTACCCCGGTCCAACGGGCCGGGGTACTAATGGCAATAAGCCCCTCGATGGCGGGCCATTACTGCCTATGGTAATGCCCCAGGGGCCTTTGTTAACTATGGGCCCCGGGGGCATTACCTTAGGCGGTAATAGCCCGCCGTCTTGGGGCTTATTGCCACAATATTTACCAATAGCCAAGAGATGATGTTGGCTGGTGACAATAGTATGTTTCACAGAAAATAAAATGGAGCTGGAATGTTTCAGGGTGGGTGTAGTTGGAAAATGGATAGCTGTGGTAGTGACTGAGAAGCCCTGCTGTTGCTGTGTTGCTAAATTGCTGTCTTGCAGATGACAGGGTGCCATTGCCTTGTATGTAGTACGGTTTTGAGTCCTATTATTGTCACACTACTAACCACAGTCAAATATGCGCAGGCTATCACAGAGGGATCACTACCCCGCAAGGTTCTTGGGATCCCTGCAGAGTGCAGCCACCGACTAAAGATCATGAACGCTCCCACGGAGTGCGGCCCCGTGCCTGGGCTCTTCCACAGAACGAAGCCAATTCCTAACATTCTCCTAACATTCTCAGACTCACACGCGTACCCACGTATTGTTGCCACTATCTAAAGATCACATACTCTTGTATAAAGTGCAGACTCTCCTAGCCAATCCTTAAAATTCCTGGGTGCTCCCATAGAGCACTGACACTATCACAACTAGGGTCTCCAAGAAAGCCTAGTTACTTCTTCATGGCTGTCCCCTAGCAATCCCCCTACTGGAGGGAAGGGCAGTCCTTCAGAAAATTCCTTTCCATTGCATCCTCAATTGCTGGTACGTCCATTTTACCCAGATGAGAGGCATTTGGCAATGTAAGCAGTATGAGTATGTGCCTGCATGCCTCATCACTCATTTCCACAGATTATGTACAAACACTGCTAGTGAGGTGCTGCCTTCAACCACTTGTTGAGTGGTCCTGCTGTTGCCTTACAATTAGCAGTACCACTAGCATTCATTGGGCAGGCATGGTGGGTGGAAGGGTTCCTACTCCTTTGCATGATATGCCCAATCATGTCATTCTTCAACTTGGACTTGGGAGTTGCTAGCACCACTTTTTCACCATCAAAGAGGGGGCTGTGGTGCCAGCCAGGTCACCGGTGAGATCAGTGTTGGCTGGCGACTGAATTGCCCTGTAAACAATGGTGAATATGGTTTTTCATGGTTTTCATCCCAAGATACATCACTTCTTTCTCTACCCCTGCCTGACCTTCTTGCCACAGCCCACCATGTTGCGGAAGACAGCACAACCGTTACCCTCTGCAGTCTTCCCTGGTGGCAGTTTAAAGTTCTGTCATACTCAGGAACATGTGGGCTCTGTGAAGGGGTAAGGTCTTTTCTCTCTGGGACTCCGGTGCCTGCCTTGCTGCTCTGCAACATTGGGTGCAGGGCGAACCTTCTCCTCCACATCCTCCTCTTACACCCCCTTACTCACAGGTAGGTCAACCCCCTGCTAGCTCACCCTGAAACTCCTCCAGGGCATGATGCCCCTCTCAAAGAAATCCGCTTTGCAACTCCACCCAGCCGGGTAAAGTGCACTGGCTGCTCTGTAATAGCCTCCATCCAGATAGGAAGAGCCTCACTGTTCTCGTCCAGGGTACTTTTAGCAACCACCACCTCCTACCACAGGATGCATATACCCGGGCATTCTTTCTGTACCCACTGTATGCTCTCCTGCTAAAGCAAAAGCCCTGACTCAGTGGTTGCCTCTAAGAGATGCCCTTCCTCCACTGTCTCTACGCTCAAAGGGACCCCCTCTGCTCGCTCTCCCCCCAGTTCCACTCCTCTTTATCCTGAGTCCACCCTCAATACCCCAGCCTCCGCCACCTTGTCATAAGCCTGGTGATGCTAACTAACAGAACCAGAGTCGCTACCTCCTCCTCAAATATATGGCAATCCTCCTCCTCAGGCATCTCGTGCTTGTCTATTCCCAACTCTTTCTGCTGTCATTACCACAAGTGGACCATTGCCCGCTTTAAGAGCAACAGAAATTTGGAAAGCCAGCAAACCAAAATAATGCAAAGACCCACACCCAATGAAGAAGATACTATAGGAAGACACGACAAAAATGAGACACCAGCACAGCAAACATGTGGGAAGTCAACACCAGCACACATGCAGGGATAAACTGGGAATGGGTAAACTCACCTTTGGGATTCTTTTCGTTTTTTTTGGGGAAAGGAACAGGGCAATTAATTGTTTTGGAATTTAAAGTTGTATCTGCACAATTGAAAGGGAAAAGTAACAAGAGCAAATCGAAACGGTGTTATTTTACTTTTCTTATCAGGGAAAAATAAAAATGAATTACACTGAACACTCAGCAGACAGAGAAGCAAACAAGTAGACACCAAGAACTGTGCAATTACGAACAAACAGCACAAAAACAAACATCATAGTCTTAAAACTGTTCCTAAAACTGATCAACATGCTCAGAGCACCCTTCAGTTGTAAATCTGCCTGATATCACATCTTCGCTCAGAGCTCAGCAACAGGAAGTGTTAAAGAGACTCTAATTTCCAGGAGCAGCTTTGATGGCCCCCGGTTGGTTGAACAATTCAACCGGAAATCTGAACCTCCCGACCCTCGAATCACCACGACAGTCCCAAGAACCTGCCGTAAATTGAACCTGTGAATTCACCACAGCAAAAATCTTTTCTCCACGCATGGGATAGGTTGCACCTCCCGAAAATAGATGCGGGGTTCCTGCAAGTCACGGTTTAGGGAGTTTGTCCAGGACTAGTAGTACATTTCAGAGATGTTTGCAGACACAACAGAGAAAGAACTGCTGCCACCAATCTTCACTTGGTGACCTGGTAGTGGTTTATTGTGTGAAGTATGAACAGTCCTAGGGCGTATGATGCCAGAGCCTGAAATGTGGTGCCTATGGGTGGTATTAACTATCTGAAGAGCAATATTGATAGAATGAAATGGCAGCATCCCTCCTTGCCCATTGATTGCCACTCTGTATCATGGCCACCTTCTTCTTGGCACAGCCAGATACCAACATAACACCACTTTGGCAGGGGCTTGCAAGTTAGAGTGTGTGTAAAGGAGACTGCCATACCATCGACAGGATAAGACATGATTTACACGTCTGCCTCAGCAGTATCCGACTTCAGCATCGCAGGTGGGATTGGAAACAAACAAGCTGCAAGCATTTTCCATTTGGAATGTTTTGACTGTGTGCACAGTCTGATCATTCTTGGGAGATTTCCAACCTGTCTACTCGCTGGGGGTAAATGATTCGGTATTAGAACAACTACTGAAGCTTAGCACTAAGTGCGGCACACTAATTGAAAACATAGAACAACAGCTGCCAAAGGAGAGAACGGGAGGGGAGTTGCTGTGCTGCAGAAATTCATACAGAAATAGTCCAGGTATGAAAATAAACATACTCGGACACTGCTTTAGTGAGGAATATTTACGAATTTGAAAGAAAACGCTTGTGCAGGGCCCAGCAAGAAAAAAACAAATGTTACATGATCTGCATAACAATGCATTCGTCAGTATCAGGTCACAATCAGAAACAGTGGAGTAACTTTGCTGAAAATGTTGGGGGGGGGACATGACAACTGAAAGAAAGGGGTGTGGCTGGAGGAAGGGTGCATAGTGGCTCTGAGGGATAACGCTAAACTTCGACACCACAAGAGTCCCTTTCCGATGCTCTGTTCTAACTTGCATAAGACTTGTGGTGTATCTTTAAAATTAAATTCTAAAGACACGCCAGTCTTCTAAAAGTTATCACACTACAGTGTGTCTTAGAATTAACTGAATTAACAACAGTAAAACATTCCAGTCTGCCCCAAAATGCCGGTCTGAGTCTATCCATGTAATATTTCATATTTTCCTTCCCGATGCCCATGAACAAATGCTGCACCTGCCAAGCACCTCTCGCGCACACATATACATACATACACACACACTAAAAATTGATACTCATTCACCATTTACGGCATCAGGGCCATTCAACTCTTTCAAATAAAAGAGGCCACGAGTCTTAGGGTGGCCCCCAGCACCTATCCCATGTTGCCACTCAGCATTCAGCAATCTTGTAACACAGCAACATATTAATTTCTCTCTATTTTCGTTCTGGTGCTTAAAATGTACACTTTGCAGTGCTTGCATTACAAACTGCATTTTCTCTTCCCACGGGATACACCGAAGTGTTATCACCTCATTGCCTTCTAACACTGGTTCCTCCACAACAGCCACTTGCTGACAAAGAAGGGTTTAGAGCTCTTCAGTGGGCATTTAGTGTTTAAGCTTCCTTCGGGCTGGCCGCCACGATATAATTGGCAGCTATTAACCTTATCTTTGTCACCATTGTAATGTATGCACCCGATGGGTGCCTCAGGCTTATTTCGCTGTAAGCAGGAGGCTCCCACACTTCTTCATTCCTGCCTGCCACCCACCCAGTGACACAAAAAACATAACATTCACAAACTTCATTCCACCCAGAGCATCCAAACAATGCATGTATTTATTTATTTGGCATTTGTAGAGTGTGCCAAACACATAGGTATCTGGGCGCTAGACAGTTCATAGTGAATACAGGCATCAAACAGGACATGCAGAGAAACATTTCTAATATATTTACATTATGATATTTACAATATTTAGCAATGATTGAGGATAATAAATAACAATGAATCTAGGTATGTAAAGGCAGATCAGTATGTACAGGCAGATCATTGTTAGGGTAAATTCTGGTGGTCAGCAGAGCCCTACCTGGGGTCCGCGGACCTCCAGCTCTCGTAAGCTTTCAGAAGGTTCTAACTCCTTCCGCATCCCAAAGAAGTAAAGGGGCCACACACGTGCAATTTGTTACTGCTGTTTATTAGAAAAAAAAGGCAGGGACAAATACGTGTAGTGTAGGTTCCAGGCAACTTCTCATCATACTCAGGCTCGCAGGCCCGTTTTGTACCTCAGTGATGTAACAGTTTGCATAATCTGCGAACGCTTATCCCCGAACCTATCGGCACTCCGGGTTGGTTCCCTGAGTGGCAGGGTCAGCATAGGACCATATAGTGAAAGGGGTTATTGGTGGAGTAGAGGTCAGGTGGTACGCTTGGTTCATCCCCATTGTTACTTCGAAAAGGATACATGGAGAGAGTTAGTGATTGGTGGTGTGATAATGTCATCAGTGGTTAGCCCCCATGTCCTGATTGGTCCACCAGCGAGCCCCCAAGCCTGGGACCATCATCGTTCCCAGCCTGCAGTGTACTTGGTGCTGGCAACAATGTATGACTATGTGTCAGTGAAAGACAATGGACAGGTCCTGCTACTGCCATTAGAGCGCTCCTTTCCCATCGCCACCTCTGTCTGAGTTGTCATGACTTTGTTGCAAGATGGGTCCCAGACATGGGGCACCAGTGCTTCTTCAGTATTTTGAAATTGGCATTGTATCAGGTCAGTCTGGTCATGTGTTGAGAGACCGTGGCTGAGGCAGAATTATGGGGATTTGATTTGCATTTTGTTTCGGGTAGTCTCAGCAGTGGCCGGTGTCACCTTGGTTTGGAGAGCGTGGAATGTAGATTGCAAAATTGGACCTTGGCTGCGGTGGCTCCAGCCAGGAGCTGTTCTGCGTGCTCAGCACCTTGTAGCTCCATATGAGCTGCATCTGGCCTGGCAGCTCTAGTTTGAGGCCTACTTTGGCTTGGTTGCATGTTGTGGCATAAGGTCCTTGGGGCATAGGGGTGCAGGGTGTGGTGTGGCTCCTTGTACATCAGTCCATCTATACAGTCTTATTTCCAGATTCCATTAGCATGAATCCTTTGCAAGCATATACACAAATTATTCTGGCGTCTTGTGTTTCTGCGATGCAGTTGCTGGCTTTTGTGAAAAATAATAATGATGCAAGTCTGTGAGGGTGCGCGGTCTGCTAAGTCATAGCACTGATCGTGTTCTTCGTGTGGGTTGTTGTGTGAGTGATCCATGTGTGCAGCAGCGCATGTGTTTCTGTCTATCGTGGCTATGACGTCATGTCATCTCTAACTATGGCAGCTTAGGTTGCGGAGCGTCTAGTCAAGCTGGTCCATGCGATTGGACCCAGCCCCATCTTGGTTCCTGCTGCATGTCTTGGGCTGGATGTGGCCTGGTTTCGCAGGTGGAGCATGGTCATGGTATGTGCTGGCATCTGGGGCAGTGGGCAAAGGTGCGAACTCGTGGGATCGGAGGTTCTTTGGTCGTGACGTCGTCTTCCACAGTTTGTAGGTGGATCGAGGGAAGGGACCTTCCTATTTGTCCTCTTCAGTCCCCCCTGTGGTCGACTTTTCAACCACAAAGTTGTCCACTGTTTTATCATCTCGTAAGCGCCACACCTTTGTTATACCCGCCAGATAACCGTAGTGGTTAATGTGATCTTTGAATGGCCAATACATGTATACACATCCACCACCAGGTTTACAATAAATCCACTTCCCAACAAATGCCTCCGTATTCCTTGGATTTTCAACTTTTATTGATGGTGGGTAGAAATCTTCTTGCAGTATCTGCTGGTGTAGCCTTTCACCATCCTTGAGTATTGTTTCAGCGTGTAACTCATCGTCTGCAGGCATAAGGACATGCATTGCGATCATTTCTTCTCCCGTCCGTTTTGATCTTGCCAACCATACTCTTATTCCCAATGATACCAGTCCCAGTATTATACATCCTGCTAACACCTTGAGACCATCTGCTAACCATGAATGCATCCATAACCAGAGAAACGAGAACCAGCTTCCATCCTTTTTTGTTCCCTTAGCTTCTTCTTCCATCTTCACGTGCATCTTTGCCAATTGTGATACCGCTTCTGATAGTGTACCATTATCTTCGTCATTCGCAAGTTCAATGTGCAGCAGGAACTTCCAATCTTTGCGCAAACTCCTCCTTCCATTGCAGTAAGTAGATCCAACACGTAGCTGTTCTGTAAGGCCACCATTCGTATTGCTCTTAATTCTTCTTTAATGGTGTTGAATCTGTTCACCATGGAGTTTATTGTCATCATCAGCTTCCACCTGGTTATCTGCAGCCCATTTTGCATCCGCATACGCTTGTACCCCCAGATGCATTATCGACGAGAACAACATGGCTGCTCTACTGAACAGTCTGTGAGGTGTTGGGATGTCGCTAAGGCTGTTTCTGATTTGCCCCAGAGTTAATTGCCGGTGAGAGGTTCTCCTTGTCGTTTTATTCTTGTTGGTGTCTTGCCTGTGGGGGTGACACCATGGGGTGTGCAGGCAATTTGTCCTAGGGACCTTCTCCTGTTTCCTTCATCCATTGACGTGTACCAGAGTACATACTCCACCCCATGATTGTGGTAGGCTCTAATATGCTTTTGCTCTGGAGGCCCAATAGTGGTCTATTAGTACTGCTGTTCCAGCGACCCCCCTCAGGAAGCTTTACTATCCTTTTACATCCTTCGTTCACTCCCACAGCAACCTATCCATCATGCTGGTAACATAACGTGGGGGATGTCAACAGAATTAGTGTTAATGGCTCCTCCTCCTTATCCAACCACGTGAGTAGCCCTGCACTCTTTGCCCATTACTTGTAGCACTTGTCATTTTCTTCTTGCACCATCACTCGGGTGCTTTTGCCAACGTCATTATCTTGCTTCCCACTAATCTATCCACCCATCCATTATTTGTGTATACTTTGCCAAGATCAGTATCAGCGGTCTTTCCCAGCACCCAGGTTCACCTCCTATCTCCCTTGCACTCCATTTGCATGGCAGATATTCCAGTGTCACTGCTTTTGTTTCTCCTTTGTCTGGCCTGTCTCTTATGTACTGTAGTCCTTCTGTGAGCTGCCAATAGTTATTAAACATAGGTAGGGTTTTTATAAAGTTATCTTTGTATGGGTATGTTGACCTTGATTTCCATCTAAGCGTTGCTGTTTTACCTTGGAACCGGGATCAACGAGCAAATGTAACAATTGTCCTTTGTCGTGTCTTTACCAATTTTGAACATGTTTTTATACCACATGTTTTTAAAGACGTGTGCAGATTCTGTGAGATGTGTGTCAACCCAGTTCATATCAATGGAATCACTATGTTTATGTCACGACTTCTGTAGTACTCACCCCTCCAACCTAAATAGCCTCGTATACCAGAGCCCTTGCACCCCTCATTGGGTTCATAGAGTCTCATGATACTTTTCCAGATGGAGAACTAAGAAGCTATGCAGTTGGTCCAGGGCATGGCATATGTGGCATCAGCAGCTTCATACCAAACTGAACTGAATACCAACATGGAGGGATATTGAGCCAAAGGAAAGAAGGGAGCAGTCTAGTTGCTGGGTGTAGCTGGCTATATAAGCCACACCCAGACAGAACTCCACGCTTAGCGTTGTTTTGCCCAGAGGCAACGGCACACTCACCGCAGCTTCGGAGCAGTATTAGTAGAATCTGGATTCTGCTGCTCTATTCTCGACCGTTCAGCTCTGCTCTTCTTCGAGCCTGTTTACTTACTGGTTTCCAGCTCCAACCTCGTCCGCAGCTCCTCCAAGTGCTCCAGTGTACACAATGTTCGCCGGCTCCTGAGCAGCTCCTCCAGACGCCCAGTGCGTGCACACCCCACTGGCTTGCCTTCAGCTCCTCCTGGCGCTCTCGTGCGCACACGACCCGCCGGATTCTGCTCCCGTGGCACTCCAGCTCCATCTCCCGCACACGCGGCTTGGCAGCTCCCAGCATTCAGGTTGGTGTCCTCAGGAACCCCTCGCCTGCCGGCACGTAGAGATCTACAAAATAAAAGAACAATTAAACACATGCGTAAGTCAACGCATAGACATTGAAGGACATAAACAGAAGATCGAGTCAAAACTGTAAAGCAGGCTCAATGAGAGAATTTCCTGCTTACTGACGGACAGAAAGCACATACAAGGAATAGCGGGAAGCTACAAAGACAGCTACAAGACGTGAGCAAAAAGGTACCAAGACACAAGTCATAAGAACCAACAAGTCACATCCAATCAAGGGATAAAGCAAGGGAATTGGACTAAAACAATCCAACGCCTCAGTGCCATCAGTGAGCAACTGCTGGACTAATGCGCCCCTGCTAAGAGAGAGAAGGCAGGACAGAGAGCTCGCCAGCTATTTACCTAAGGTGAGCATATACACAGCAGGGATTTACAGGGTGGGTTGGAAGGGCCATTCACAGATCCCACATCGCTCACCATAGCCCTTTGTTCTTGGCTCCTGATTTAGACGCAGTCTCCAAAGAGGTGACCCAAGGCTAGACACAGCACAGAGGATCTGGATACTCCAGCAGAACCAAGGTGAGCGTGACAGTTTACCTCTTTCACCTTTTGGCCCGTGCTAAATGTATCATCTGACACAGTGCTCCTTGCAGCTGCAGTAGGGGAAATATTAGCATTGGGTGTTGTGGGTACATGCAAAGCACAGTAGGCCTGCCAGACAGCGGCAGTTATCAGTCCAGTGGTCAAAAATACCAATAACATTTTAATCACAATCATTGCGACAACTGGCATGTTTGTCTTACCTATGCTGCCATCCTGCAGCTATTGTATCAAGATGATATAGGTGCCCGCCTGAAATTGTCTAAAACAGTGGTCTTCAAACTTTTTGACCCCGAGCCCACCCTAAGAAAAATTTCTCCGGCCAGGCCCCCCCCTATACACATGGACTCCAAAATTGTACTCGGTTGCGAACGGTTATCGCGTGCTGGAGTAGAATGATGCCCCTAACGAAGGAGTGAATGCCAAACACCACACTGTTTCAAAATCATTACTTGCAATGATTCAAATCAGATTAGAGGACACATATTTGTGAACAAAGCCTTCTGATTATTTTGCTATAATACAGAGGACTCGACTAAAAATAGTGTTGGATATTCATTTCACACTCAATATTGCTGTCCTGTAGTAACATTTGCTATGCAAGTTCTGTAACAATTTGTTTCTCAAGTACAACAACGTACTGTCAATGCTGTCACTTGCAAGTTGGACAGTGGCATACTGGAGAACTAGTGTGAAGGGTGGGCCTGCATTTCACCAGCCAGCCTGTCAATATTGGGTAAAATTTTTGCAATAGCCAACTGCAGGCTTTCTTCCACCTCCAGCTTTGACCGATATTTTCTCTTTAGGGCTGCAAGTGCAGAGCACCCAATTGTGCACAGGTATGAGGTGCTGAAAGGTAACAGTACATTGACTGCACATTTCGATAAAGTTGGAAACTCTGCAGACACATGTTACCAAAATGCACCCAAAGCCACTTTTCTGAATTGGCTCTCTATTAGGCGGTCACTTTGGAGCTCCATTAGTTCCTCCTGGAGTTGTATTGGGAGATGGGCTCCTACGTCAGCTAGGAAAGGCTGAACTACCCAGTCATTTATGTTGCAATTGTCATCAGGAAAGTACTTTTCGAGACTGGTTCTGAGAGCATTTAAATGGTTTCCAATTACTTCAGAAACACATGAAAGATCATACTCCGTCTCCTCAAGAGCATCTTCTAATAATGGGAATGGATCAGCTATGTCAATATCAACCCTCCTCCTCCAAAGCTCCAGCTTCTTCTTGAATGCAGATATTTTTGCATTCATGGCAAATCATGTGCCTTGCAGGGAGAGGTTTAGAAAATGTAGCTTTTCAAAGATGTCGCCAAGGTAAGCCAACAGTATAAACCAGCGTGGATCACACAGAGGCTCTGCTTTTGTCTGGTCTAACTCCAGGAGAAAGTGTTTCACTTTGTTTCTGAGTTCATAGATGCCATTTAAAACCTTTCCCCTGGATAGCCACCTGACCTCTGTGTGAAACAGCAAAGCACCAGGGTCAGCTCCCATTTCTGCACATAAGGTGGCAAACAGACGGGCTCTTGTGGGGTGCATCTTAATAAAATGTACGATCTTTACAACAGAAGTCAAAACCTGTGTCAGTTCATACCCCATATTGCGCACAGCCAAAGCTTCTCGTGTGTCATGCAGTGTGTCCACACAATATGTGGAGCTACTGCCAATACTTTTGCTTTTAGCCCAGCTCTAGCACCACACATTGACGGAGCACCATCCGTGCAAATACCAACACACGCCCCCCACTTTAGGCAGTTGGAAT
Organism: Ambystoma mexicanum; assembly: GCF_040938575.1. Classification (NCBI taxonomy): domain Eukaryota; kingdom Metazoa; phylum Chordata; class Amphibia; order Caudata; family Ambystomatidae; genus Ambystoma; species Ambystoma mexicanum. Next base: position 850,348,126 of record NC_090935.1, read on the forward strand.
TTAGGAAGTTGTTTAAAATTTCAAAGAGTTCAGGTGCAGTTGCTCTGCCCTTAATTGGCTTACAAAACAAGAAGTCCTCCAACATCTCCTTTACCAGGCAGTACCTCACATAGGCAATAAAGTGAGCTTCTTTTGATATGTCAGTGGCCTCATCCAACTGTAGGGCGAACTGGCTGTCTTTCAAGCGCGATATGAATTCTGTATTGATATCAGAGGAAAGGTCAGCAATACAGCGGCAAATTGTTGTGTCTGACATAGGGATACTTTTGGATTTCTCTGCTGCACTTTCACCAAGCATTACCCGGTTGACAGCGAGAATGGTTGGGAGAATCACTTTCTCAGCATCTGTAAAAGGCTTCTTGTTTTTGCCAAGAAAGTATGCAATATGGTACGATGCTTTCAATGCATTTGCAGGTACATATGCCACACTTTTAACAGTCTCCTTTTGCTTTTTCATGCCTTGCAGCTGCCGTACAAAGAAATCCCTGGTCTTTTTTGCTAAATCGGCATGTTTGGTTTCCGAATGCAGCCTTAATTTTGTTGGCTTCAGGCTGTCATTTGCTAATGTAGCACCACAAATCACACACTGCGGCTTCACGTCCCCAGCGACTGTGATGCATGTGAACCCAAAGTCTAAATAAGAGTGATCATATTTCCGTGTTTTTGCATTTCTTTTGTCTGTTCCCACCTCTCCTTCTGCTTTACGTTTCAGATCCCTAGCATCTTTGGGCACTAGAAAACGATCCATCAAGAAAATGAGCCTGAACCTGTCGAAACATTGCAAACGGTTTAAAAGAAGTAAAAATGCACCCCAAAAAAAGCGTAAATATGGCAAACACCATATGCAAAGAGTTAAACTGAACCACGTGAAAAGGTTGGGGTTGGAGGGAAACACCCCATGCAAAAAAGGGTCAGAAATATGGGGAGGGGAAAAAAGGAGAGGAGATTTAAAAAAAGCAAAAATTCAACAGAAAACGGTCTGAAAGGCTTGGGAGAGGGGGAGGGAAGCCCCACACAAAAATGGGTCAGAAACACTGGTTGGATTAAAATACATTGGTACAAGACTCAGAAGAATTACGATTCAGATCATGCAGGCCTAGCTCTAATTTCTTTTTGCAGTGTGGCCCCGGACTAGGTTTCAGGTGCAACCTTGCACAGGGTGGATATAAAACATCAGTATATTTACTCATCCAATGGCACACAGGAAAAATAAATCCTTACCTGCGTGACTGGGGCAAGTTCTTCACTGGGTTTTTCTTGCCGGAACACAGGTGGATTGGTTGATAGACTGACTCTTGGAGCAATGCGGCTGCAATGAAAACAGAACAGTTAGTCAAGGTTACATGGAGCAATGCTGCTGCAATGAAAACAGAACAGTTGGACAAGGATATATGGGTCTTCCTGAGACTTCAAATTAGGATTAGATGAGCAGGAGCTAAACTCAGCTCTTGGGTAAAATGCATCAGAGATAGGTACAGCCCCATAAATAGATAGGGCTGAAATCCCTGATTCAAATACATGACCCGCATGGCGCTGCCACCCTCGTCCCCCAGATGCCCTTCCTACCTACTCTCAAACGGCACTGGCACCTACCAGGGAAATACAAAGATCGGATGACGGGCAGGAAATATCCGTCAAAGTATAGGAAGGCGAAGGTCTTCTGGCGCAAGTGCTGCAGGTCTGGGGGGAGGACAGACGGTGTTAGAGCAGAGGTGGGAAGGCATCACTGTTAAAGACAGGCTTTCAACATGCAAACACAACACCGGCAGATCCGAGGAGTGACTAGTAAACAGTATATGTTGGTAGCAAGACAGTGAAAGTGCTTCTGTGAGAAGCAGACCTAGCACTGTGCTGCTTCCATTGACAGCTGTGCAGAGAGGGGCAATGGCCAGTTGGGAATAGCATTGCAGCTCAGAGCAATACATGAAAAGATCCCTGTGTATAGCGTAGGTTTGTGCCATCGACATAAAAAATGTAATGGCTGTCACATACAGCACATAACCGAGGCAGAGGTGAGGGTAACACAGGCAGAGGCGAGGGTAACGCAAGCAGAGCCGAGAGCAGAGCAGTTTCAGATCCCCGCTTGCCTCCATGGGCATAATTTTAGGTGGGAAAGGGCTGTTTGCCCCCCCAACTTTCATGGCACACCATTTTATCCCCATTCATTTAGCTGGGGAAACTTTTTATCAGATGTCATGCCCCCCCCCCAACATTTTCAGCAAAGGTACTCCACTGCTTGCCTCCTCTCCTCCATGCCCCATAATGTGGGGGTCACAGAGGGAGAGGTGTGCAGGTGGGACCGGTGCAGTATTAATAACGCAGCTCCCCCAGTGCAGATTGCTGGAGACCAGCAATCTGCCCTGGGGGAGACGCGTTGTAAACACAACACTGGCAGAGCAGTTTCAGACCCCTGCTTGCCTCCATGGGCGTAATTTTAGGGGGGTAGGGGTGTTTGTCTCCCCCAACTTTCATGGCACACCATTTTATACCCATTAATTTAGCTGATGAAACTTTTCATCAGATGTCATGTCCCCCCCAACATTTTCAGCAAAGGTACTCCCCTGCTTGCCTCCTCTCCTCCATGCCCCCTAATGTGGGGATCGCAGAGGGAGAGGGGCACAGGGGGACCGGTGCTGTATTGATAACGCAGCTCCCCCATGGCAGATTGCTGGAGCCCAGCAATCTGCCATGGGGGAGCCGTGTTGTAAACACAACACCGGCAGAGCAGTTTCAGACCCCCGCTTGCCTCCATGGGCGTAATTTTAGGCGGGACAGGGGTGTTTGTCCCCCCAAATTTCATGGCACACCATTTTATCCCCATTCATTTAGCTGGGGAAACTTTTCATCAGATGTCATGTACCCCCCAACATTTTCAGCAAAGGTACTTCACTGCTTGCCTCCTCTCCTCCATGCCCCCTAATGTGGGGATCGCAGAGGGAGAGGGGCGCAGGGGGACCAGTGCTGTATTAATAACGCAGCTCCCCCATGGCAGATTGCTGGAGCCCAGCAATCTGCCATGGGGGAGCCGTGTTGTAAACACAACACCGGCAGAGCAGTTTCAGACCCCCGCTTGCCTCCATGGGCGTAATTTTAGGCGGGACAGGGGTGTTTGTCCCCCCCAAATTTCATGGCACACCATTTTATCCCCATTCATTTAGCTGGGGAAACTTTTCATCAGATGTCATGTCCCCCCCAACATTTTCAGCAAAGGTACTCCACTGCTTGCCTCCTCTTTTACATGCCCCCTAATGTGGGGGTCGCAGAGGGAGAAGTGCGCAGGGGGGACCGGTGCAGGCAGATTGCTGGAGCCCAGCAATTTTTGTATTTTGTTGTTCCATTGTACAGCGCCTTGGTGTAAAGCGCTCTATAAATAAATCAATCAATCAAACTCTGCAGCATGTTTGGCCAGTTCCACCACCCGTCGGGCTCATATCTCTCCTATTCTCAGGAATCTTCATTGGCTTCCGGTTATCAAGCACATCCGTTTTAAAGCCCTCTGCCTTGTACATCAGGCTTTCTACAATCAGAGGGCCGGATATCTTCAGTCCAAATTCAGGCCCTATGTTCCTGTTTGTGTATTGCGCTCTGCTAAGGCCTGCCTTATTTCTATCCCCACGGTTAAGTTCAGCCAGATTGGGGGCCGTTCCTTTTATGTGCAGCCGCAGGCCTGTGGAACTCTTTACCACTCCCACGGTTGGGTACTCTGCCTTTCGTAAGGCCCTGAAGACCTTTCTTTTTAGTGTTCTTTCCTCTTGCCCTGCGGTTGGCGCCAAGATGTCCTCGGGCGTATATTGCGCTCCATACATTCAGCTTACATTACATTATGTTACATTCGATATTTTCACAGCGAGAACCAAGCTCGGTAGTAACTCAGCACAAGTACATAGAGAAAAACGTTCGTAGCAACATCTCCAATGACTGCACTAACTTCTGTCATGTCATGCATGTACAACATGGGCAGCATTATCAGGATGATGGCAAGGTTTAAAAGATGGCATTTTAAAGACCTCCTGCTTTTAAAATACTTCCTAATTAAATGTGATTGAAAGGGAAATTGGTTTTTTTTTTAAATCAAGTAATATTTAGCATGCCCCATATTTAAACCACTACCACCACACTCACATTTGGGCCGTAAGTCCGACGTTTGCTATAAAGTTGATATTTTCATAGAAGGTAGGTGTCCTTGTTGACGTTTTTTTTTTTTTTTTTTATTTTATATTATGAAACCGATGCATTTCAGAGAGGTGTTTTAGAAGTATGCTGAAGCTCCCTGGCCCCAAGCTGAGAGCACTCAGAGTCCTTTTCTTCATTCCTGACATTTTCAGGCGGGGATTCAAAATGGGGGCCTGCACTGCCTTTACCTGAAGGCAAATTCTAGGCGCAGATGTCTCGGTGCACTTTGCGACCTGGGATTTGGCCCCAGACGGCCGATTCAATCCTCGGTGGCTGAGGTATCAAAACATTTGTCAAGCTCTCCTGTTTGGCTGCCTTTGCTCCTGGGAGATGATCTAATTATATCTGTTCTGCCGATGGCCTGGGGCGACGTCTGTATAGGGTTTCTCTTCTCCCAAAGTCTGGGCATAGGTCAAGCTTTCAACAGCGTACACACGGATTAGGGGAAGCGCGACACTTTTCAAAAACTATATTCTTTGCTTTAGTGCCTCCGGGAAACTAGTCGTCAAGTTTTAGTTGCTGGCATTTTGGACCAAAGTGCAGGAAGGCAGTAATTCAAAACTGAATCGCGTTTAAGCATTTTCTAGCGGAAAGGAATTAACAAAGCATGATGTTATGATGTTGGCACGTTTATAACACGTGCAGGCATATGTGATCTGTGGACCTGTTGCTGTTTGTTTGCTGTTGGCGGACTTGCGTTAGTGCCCTGGTCTGTATATGTAAAGTAGACCTTTGTTAGTTTGGGTAAGCGCCACCGGTAAGCGAAACCATTGCATTAGAGTTCAGATAGGGGGAATGGTATATCAGGAGTGATACACAGCTTGTAGGTGCTGTTTGATTATTTGCTGACCCATTGACTGCCCATGGCCATGCTAATCCGTATGGCCGTTTCAACCCAGTTCCTGCCCCTCCCTTCACAAAACACCTCCTTATGGGAACTCTTTGAGCTTTATTCAAACCTTACCATCAAACTTTACACTGGAAGTGCCTGATAGTAAAACTAGTGGTCTGAGAGTTAATGACTTATTTGGAGCTGTGGATACACTACAGATGTCATAAAAATGTCTTAGCCAGGTCTGCCTTCAGCCACTCGATGTATAAGCACTATGTGTGTCCTTCACTGAAGACCTGTTAAAAACAAAACATTGGCAAAGCCAACAGTTTGGGTTTGTGTAAAAGTAGGCATTTGCCAGACTCTGCCATTAGATGGCCAGTTACTCACACAATGTTGTACCATATTGCACCTGCTGCCATCAGTGGCCAGTAGAATACCACTACGGCATTGCCAATGCTTGTTTTTTGATGATGGGAGGTGCATTGGATCTGTTGCCTTCCTGCTGTGACTGGTGCTATGCCTAGGTCTTAGAGAAAAGGAGGGAATATGGATGTCTGCTGTACAACTGTCATGACCCTTTATGGATAAAGTTTCCATAGGAATACTGGTGCCATTGTATGCCAGTCTGCCAGCAATTGTATTTGCACACCAACCCCCCAGGCTGAGGTTTCACACCACTATATTTGAATATTGCAGGTGGTCATGCCTTCATTGCTAAGATTTGGATTTCAGAATCAATCCTGCAATCCTGCAAGTCCAGTCTACCTAGCTGTGATACATGTGCATGCACTATAACATTCATAGCCCATCAGGGCCTCCTGTGGCATCCTGTCCTGTGATAAGGACACGCCTGTGTGACTTCTTCTGAATGGCCAACCAGTAGCACGCAGACAGTGCTGCTACTTCCAATGATTACTTACGCAACACTTGCTGATGTTTAATGCCAAACCGATTCACTCGTCCATTAGCCCTTAGACCTGGCTCATTTAAGTGCTTCACACAGCGATGTGTGGAATATATATCACATTAACGCATTAGTGGTCAGTGTCATTTGTTTTCTCCTCTCCTGTACCTAATATTTATAGAAGGTCAATAGTATCATTGTATTTCTCCTCTTATGACCCCCCCAAAAATTCAAGTCAATTTATGTAATGTTTCCTGTCCTGTGCCCAAAAAATAAAGAACATCAAATAGTGTGATCTCTTCTCTCCTGCGCCAGACACACCACACAATTTGTGTGATGATTGTGCCTCTCATGTACCACAGGAAATCCTGTGTATACGTATGTCATTTGGTTGCCCTTTTCTACGCCAAATACATCCAGCACAAATCCATGTGATGTTTTTGTTCTGTACGCCACTGAAACAATCACAGATGAATGTGTGTGATTTTCATTTCTCCTTCTCTGCAACCGCCAAAAACATGCATCAATGTGCATGATGTTTTCAACTCTACTGAGGCCCCACAAAGAATATGTGGATGTGCGCAACTTGGATTTCCTCTGCTGAACCCAAGCACATCACACACCAATGTGCTTGATTTCTCCACTCCTGCTGCACGCCAACGAATCATGTCTGGATGTGTTGATTTGTTTCTTCCTCTCATGCATGAAGAGAGTAACACATAGGTGCGTGTGATTTATTTTCTCTTGTCTCTTTCCCAAAGAATAATGGATTAGCATACACGATGAGTTCACCTTTTCTGCACACCAAAATATTTGTGTCAATGTAATGTGTTTTCTCCCATCATGCACCCAAAATAACTGCACAATAATTGATATATTTATTTTTGATTGTATTGCTTATAGCGCAAACCTAGCTTAAGAGGAGCAGAGTGCTTTTCGACAGGATTGTGCCAAAGGATTGAGCCTGACATTTTATTTTAATAACACTGTACTGCTGGTGGACGGAGCGAGGGATTTGTATTCCTCCGGCAGGTATTGTTGAAAGCGCCACGTTTATAGTGTTTTGTGTAACTGGAGGGTGGTGGGGTCATTTCGAGCTTCTACCAGGACTCAGTTTCGGTTGGTTGGGGCATGGCAGAAGAAGGACTGTTTGAGAGGTTTCTATTTGCGTGCTACCTTTAACTCCAATCTTTTGAAAGTTTTGCTAAATCAGGTACGAGACCATCCTGTGGTGCAGAGGCTAGCCGGCAAGTATGTTGATGTGCCATTTGAGACTGCTTTGCAGGTGATACATGCAGTCTAGAATATGATCCTGGTGGGGTGGCAGAGTCAGTTAAGCATGTGCAGTGTTGGAGAGATATGTTTAAATTGCTGGCATTTGTAATGAGCTGGGCTGCAGTATGGTTTGCTGCTTTGAGAGGGGCGATGTGTGCAGCTTGTAGTCCAGTAAGGAGGGCATTTACCCCATCGATGTTTGAGATAACAAGGGCTTGGACCACAATATGGAATTTGTTCGGGGGAATGAAGGGTTTGATTTTGCAGAGTGCTTGGATCTGTAGCTGTGGCTTTTGTGTGCAATGATTTCATTTATCTCCACTCCAAATTGCTACATGCCAATTTGTATTATTTGGTTTCTCCTCTAATCCCCAAAGTCGTATTTCAATGTGCATATGGTTGTTCCTCCCGTCTGCAAAATTCTGCAAAAGCAACCACTTATCAATCTGATGAGTTTGACTTTTAAAGTGCCTTAAAGCAGTGCGCGTCAATGTCTGTTATTTGCTTTTTCTTTTCTTATGCCCAAAACATTCTCATGTCAATCTGTGTGATTATTTTGCCTCTGCCACATCCAAAAGAAACATGTCATTGTGGATGATTTGTTTTTGCATCTCATGCATCCAAAAAAACCACCAATCGATAGTGTGGTTAAATTTCTTTGTTCCTGAGCAAATTTAATTCATGCATCTGTCCGTGTAATTTCTCCTCTTGTATGGTACAAAATAAATAGTGTTTCAAGGCATCTGCCTTACATAGATATCACTTCCATCTCATTCACAACTAATTTATTCAAGCCCATTTGAGAAGTTTGAGCCAGTCAGACTCATCGTAATTCGCAACATTCAAGTATTGCTCAAAGCGGGTTTCCCATGTTGAGCCACCGGATGGCCATTATAATCTGGGGTCCGAGTATATGAACACAAACTTACTCCCAAAAATAACAGTGGTACGGCCAATAGTTTCAGCATTTACTGCAGTTTTTTGCATTTTGCAAAGTGAGTCTGACAATTGACAGTCTGCAGTATTACCTGTGCTGTGCTGTCTGAGATGCTGGTCTTTTTTCCTTGGCTGTGAATTCACTGGGAGCTCTGCCTCCTTACTGAGGATACCTACATATTCACTTCTTCCTGCAAAGCAGGCCGCAAAGTGAGGCAGACAACTGACAGTCTGCAATATTACCTGTGCTGTGCTGCCTGAGCTGCTGGTCTTTTTTCCTTGGCTGTGGATTCGTGGGAGCTCTGCCTCCTTACCGAGGATGCCTACATATTCACTTCTTCCTGCAAAGCAGGCCGCAAAGTGAGCAGACAACTGACAGTCTGCAATATTACCTGTATTGTGCTGCCTGAGCTGCTGGTCTTTTTTCCTTGGCTGTGGATTCGTGGGAGCTCTGCCTCCTTGCCGAGGATGCCTACATATTCACTTCTTACCGCGATGCGGGACGCAAAGTGAGGCAGAAAAGTGACAATCTGCAGTCCGCAGTTTCCGGGACGCAAACTGCGTCAATCTCGGTGGAGTTATTGACATTTCTCCTTCTGATCTGCTTTGCCCCAGAAGCACCTCAACAGTACAACGGTGAGCCTTTCAGGCCTATGTGCTGGGAATGCAATGAGAGACATCTGTTGAGTCTCTTGCTGCCTTCATATTTATTGCTTATCTTTGGGAAGTCTTGCCATCTGGCTCCCTGGCGGTGCGGAACTGTCCATCAGTTTTGTACTTAAAACATTTTGTCTCGGGATGATAGCTCAGGGGCAACGTGCTCACCTTGGAAGCAAGACGACACGGAGCGACACAGGTTCGATTCCCTGGTCCACGCTTAGAAACCTTTGGGTATTAAGCGTGTTATAAATAACCTATCATATATCATAAGAGTACAAACATGGCATCATTTTAATGTGATTGAACTCTAGGGTGCAGTTGCTGCTTGGACGTCTGCTTGTGCCTGTCAGCGGCCAAGTTGCCTTGACTCTTTACAAAGACGAGAGCAGGGCTTTGAAGTAAAATTATATCCTGGAGATGCACGTCGTAAACACATGCATGTGCGTAGCTGCCGGGCGCAAGGTAAAAGCAAAAGCAACAGATTTGTAACTAATGCCTAACGCCTGCAGACTAGCATAAACTCGGAGGGGACCAATCCTCCGGCTCAACCAAATGAAGCACCTCCAGGGTTAATAACGTCTTTCTTTTCAGTATCATGGACTGAAGTCAAACCAATAATATTGAGCGTGAGCTCCCCGACTTGCCGGCCCTACTTACATCATAGAGCAAGGAACACAGCACTAATCTGGGTGATATAGATAATAACTCCCTCCTGGATCTTTGCTATTCAGTCCAGGGGATCCTGGTGGGAGGCAGGAAGCCGAAATCACCTTGTAATAACAATTCAGAGGACCACTGTTCAAAGATTCTATTCAAAAGGAATGGGACCCTGCTGTTAGGTTATCGTATACACCTAACATGTGCCCTGGATTCAGTCCTGTCTGTCAACTCTCTAGATTGCAATGAAGACATTATTTAAACGTTGTGGTTGAATAAGTGACAATCAGATGGGGGCAGAAGCAGAGAGTAACTTTCATGTAAGAGTTAGGCCTTCCTCTCTCTCTGCCCTCCCTCACCCCCCTCGCCCTCTCACAATCCTGCTGAATAGTGGTAAAATAAATGATTACACGAAAGAAGCAGGGGCCTGTCCGGCACTGGTTCATAACGCAGCAATGGGGGAGAAGATAGTGATCCTTTCGAGGGCTGTCAATGGTGGGGAGGGCTCAGTTCACTCCCCAATTTACCATACATGTAGAGAGAATGACAGGCCAGGAAGGCCACTCAAAAACAAACCTACGCGACAAAAAAGGCTGGTATTGCCCCATTGGAACCGAGAAATCAGGGTGAAAAATCCAAAAGAGCCTGTTAGAAGTGGCCTTGTCTGAAAAGAAGATTGGTTAAAAGATCTGGCACCTTAACCTGTTGGATACTGGCCAGTGACAAGTCAATTAATAGCAACAATTTGGAGGCTGATTCTGTGGCTGAAGTGGAAACCCCAATTGTAAAAAGTCATGGTGAAATAGAAGCAGAATGCCTGCTCAACCCCTGATGGAATACAGCGAGGCGTTGACCCACGCCCACCTGCTAAAACGGATGTTGTTTTACGGGGCAGCCAGGGGAAAGATTGACTTGGATACATCTGCCTTCAACATTAAAAGAACTTGCCAACAGAAGAGAAATAAGTGGGTCAATCGATCGGAGCTTCTCTCCATGCTATACCTAATACCTTCTTTGAGAGAATTAGTTTCAGAAGACTTTACATTTTTTGAGCCTCTTAAATGCCCCAATGCAAATTCACTGGAAGGTCTCTGACTTGATCCTGATGATCCACAATTACAAAAACCAACGGTATAAACTTGGCATCGAACTGGATATCGATCCTGAGACCGTCGACCCTGCACTTCCAATCCCGGGAGTAAAACCTCTCTCGGCAACCTTTTCCCAAAGCAGAAGTCGGAAGATCGGCTGGAAGGAAAGGCGAACATAGACCGCTATGGTTAGCGGCAGCACTTACAGCAATAACGACTAAGGACCAATGAAGAATGTCGATCTCCTCATGGAATACCAGGGGGTTTGCCTACTTGATGGGGACTGGAGCCTCATTGAAATATCTTGCAGATAACCATATCTTTATGTTGCAGGAGACTTGGTTGCAGGAGTCCTACTTTGTTAATGGCTTCGAAATTAGCCAGATTTTCGCTAAAAGAGGGACACATGGGCACCCGTATGCTTAGAACTATCCCGACTGACTGCATGGATTATGTTCTGGTGGAAGAAGTAGCAGTTAGGTTTGGGGATATTGAATCCTCCTCATTTGTTGTCTGTCTTTATGACCCTCCTTGGGGATCACATTGGGGGTCATTCAGAAAGCCTTAGCTAATGTATTTGCCAGATGGATATGGGAAAATAGGGGTGGCACTATCCTTACTGGGGTGGGGGTATTGTAATGCTTGTTGCAGATGCCCCATAGCATTAATACCTGTTGCAAATGTTACCAGCATTTCTAGAATGGCTTCTCCCAAGCAAAATGTACAGGGTGATAAATTGTTGAATTTCTTGACTGACTGGAATTTGTTTATGTTGAATGTCCGTCTAAAGGTTGATATCCTGTGTTCGACTACACGAAGCGTGGGTACCAAGCAAGCCGTACTTGACTATTTCTTTTCCAATCCAGCCTTAATAGACCGTAACCTTCAAATGAGGGTTCAGCCCAATGTGAGAAGTGATCACACCATCTTAACATTAGCGGGTGCAATGAATGCATCTGTAGATATTCATCCACCGTCTGGAAAGTTGCTTGTCAACAGTTTCTTCCACTCTGTCAAATATATGGAAAATATATGGCACCTGTTGATCTGACAAATGTTATGGTGGATGAAATTGAGGGATGGTTCTCAACTACCATACTAACAGCTGTGAAGGATAGATCGCCATTCACAGTACTCCTGTCTGATAAATGCCACCATTATGACAAAAGGCCTAGATATCTTAAAAGGGAAATGAGACGGGAAATCTGCCAGGGAAAAATTAAGACCTTTCCTTAAATGTCTTTGAGCAAATCAAAATAATTAAAAAAAACGCTATTGATGCTGAGTCAAGTGATGGTGCTACTCTTTAAAACAGGAAGGATGGCAAAAGATGGCTGCAGTGCTGTGCTTGGGTAATATGAGGAACATATGGCAGGTATTGGGGGTGGATAAAGGAAGTCTAGGTAAAAAAATGGTCAACCTAGTGAGCAAAGCTCAATGGATTGACCACGTTGAAACAACTCCACTGGAACAAAACCATGTTGTGACAGGGAATTGGCAAGAGGGTCGCTTTAAGATTCACAAAGAAACCATCTCCCTCAAAATTGAGAAGCTCAAATCATCTAAAGCTCTGCGCCCTCCCCCACCCCCACTCTCTCTACATACACACACTCTTTCTACCCACACCCACCCAACCCCCATTCTCTCTACCTCCACCTACCCACCAACCTCCACTCTGTCTAACCCCAACCACCCACTCTGCCCCTACTCTCTCTATGCCTATGGGTTGGCTGCAGTGATGTTAAAAAATGCTCTGGAGCATTGAGCGACAGTTTTGGAAACTTTGCTTGAGAAGGTGATGGCTGTCTGTAATATTAATTCCAGTATATTAGAAAGCCGATTATCATCTTCTGGCCATACTAGACATTCTCGGAAAGTTGTTTGCCTCCTGCCTAGTCGGATTCTAATAAGATCTTGGAATGCTTTCAGATGGGGTTTCGCCCGGGCTTCTCCACAATTCACAATCTGAGGGCTATGGATCTTCTAATTGTGGGTACAAGAACCAGGGGTGTCCCCAATTGTATGTGCTCTTTGTGGACTTCACGTCTGCTTTTGATCTGGTTCCCGGACAGAGGCTCTGGGCAAAACACACAGCTAAGGGTTGTCCACCAGTAATATTACACTTTGTAAAACTTCTCAGCACTGATAATACTGTACGGGTCAGGCTGGAAAATGATGGGACACTGTCACGGCCCATGGACAACTCTAGAGAGGTCAAACAAGGGTGTAGATTGGCTCCTTTTCTGTTTAACATTTACCTACCAGATATACCAGAATACCTAGAGAAGTTGGATACTTGTCTGCCTAGGATCAGCTCAGTACATGTTAAATATCATGCTTATGCCAACGATTTTGATCCTTATAGATGCAACCTTCACTGGTATGAGAAAGTTTGCAGAGGGACTATGGAGTAATGCCACAGAGAACCTGCTAATTATTAATAGGCAAAAGACCCAGGTAATGTTATTCAACCAAGAAAGAGTGGCTTGCCCTGCACTGTTGGGACTAGAATTGACTACACTGAAAGTTATAGGTACCTGGGGGTTGAGCTGGAGTGCAAAAGGAATTAACCTATATGTGAAGCTGCTCGAGAAAGGAAAGCAATGCAATAAACTGCATTGATTGCTGCCTTCAGTAAGAATTCTTACAGCCTAGAATCTCTTACCTTACTGGATACACCCTGGGACACCAGAATAGAGGCCCGTTTCTGGCGTCGAATATTGGGTCTGCCTGCTTGTGTCCCGTTGGAGGTCATCCGTCTTGATCTAGGCCTCTGCTCAATGGCTACCATGCTGCTGTTGAAACGTGGCCTATTATATCTGAAGGCCTTAACAAACCCTCAGTGTGCCCTTCTAAGATTGTTGGGTTTGGACATGAAAAATAGAGACAAATCTCTGTTTGTTCAGTCCATCTCAAATCTTTTCAACTCAATCAACTGGTTGCCTGAATTGGAACTTGGCTATTGGGAGCTCCAGAATGAGTTAAAGATAAAAATACTGGACTGGGATAGCCTTAAAGACCACTTACATCTTCAGAGTCTGAAATCATATCATTTCACATCACATGTGTTGTATACCCCAGGGATAGCACAGTGCTACCTTATGCAATGCCCATCAAGAAACCTTCTCAGATTCATATTGCTCCTTCGAATAAACAGACTGCCAGTATTAGCAAACAATGGGGCTGCTAAGAAAAGGAAGTGCCAAAAGTTGCTGCCGTGCCTTTAAAAATCACAGCATAAACAAGGTCCTAGACCCCTCCCCTCCTCAAACTGAATACAAGTAACATGTCAGGCTGATAAATGGTTCCAGTTTTACAAAAATCATAATTATAGTGTTTTTAAGACAAAAAGGTACATACAGGGTGACATATATTTTTTAGGGTCAGAATGCCCCACACAGTGGAGGGTGCCTCAGTTATTACACGTATTACACGCACATCATGAATATCTAAAAATGTAGTCTGGGAAATGGATAAAAAAAGACTTATGCACAAAAGTAGGTTGGTCTGCCATTTGGTAGAAAAGCCAAGTATCCAGACGGGGTTAGATTCTAAGATGGATGCTGAGATAAATTGGCTTCAGGTCCAGGTGTCAGGAGGGCTGACTCATTTTTTATCTGGAGTACTCTATTGCAGCAGTTCATTGTCAGTTCACTGTAGAAATAATTGTCTGGTGTGTATATTTAGAATTTCTTGGCAGGAAAAGCACTGCGTAGCCTGTCAAGTCTCAGCAATCAGATAAGGGGCTGCCCCTTTACAGACATCTAAGGATTTATAATGAGTTCCGGTTAAGTCTCACACACATTATCAGATTATGTGTCAGTCAAATCATGCTTCCCAAAATAAAGTAATGTGGGCTTGTGATTGACAAGCAAGCCAGCCAATCGCAGACTAGGAGAGCTCATATTAAATAATTATGTCATGGAATAAAAGTTTCTAAAAGGCAAATGATTTTGGGAGCTCACTGTGCCTTTTAGCCTGTCTTCTGAACCTGTATTAAAAAATGACTTGAAACTGCATCCAGACATCTGTCTCTTCCTGTGTCCTGCCTCCAAGTGCCTAAGTACAAAGATATCAAGGTTCATGGTGGGAATGCAGACATTCCTCCAATTCAGCATTTTAATGGAGTGTCCTTCTATGACACCAGCAATTATGTTAAACTTTGGCGATTGTGTTCATAACCTGACTTCGACCAGAGAGAGAGCCTTTTGGCTCTGGTATTTGAATACACGTAATAAGAGCTTGCAGTTGCCCCACTATCATATCTGTTTATCATTTGGGCAGTTGTTGATGAGTTGAGTTAGCTGGAGAATTGTCTATCTGTGGGCTGAAGAATAATAAACGCCAAAAAAACCATGGAAAATGTGTAAACTGTGGAAGATGCATGTGGGGGAATTAGAGGAAAACAATTTAAAGGGAATTGAAATTGAGTCTGTAGAGGTCCATATGCATGGCCAAATTTGTATAGTTTTTCGGAACCACTGGCTGACTGATATTGATGTCGAAGTCCTGAGGCTCCTGCTTGGAATTATTGGATGTTTGGAATTGTCAGATACTCTAATGTCATTTTACTATGAAATCCCTTTTCTTAATGGACTCTAGGATGGCTATAGTTAGTGAAGTGTGAGGAATCCAGTGGAAATCCTGTCTGTCTGACTGTCCCCTTGCTCAAAATTGTATTGTATGCATATGCATGTATGGTATTTAAATCTTAACGCTTAATTCTGTATTTTGCTTTTATTTGATTTGATTCTTTTATTTTCTTTATGTTTAAAGTCTTTGACTATAACACATTAAAGTATAACATAATTTGATAGGCACCGGGGTGCAGGGAGAAGAGTGCACAATATCAAAGGAGGGTTCAAAAAGGATTGCAAGCATGCAAGAGAATGAGAAGGGGAATAGAGCAAGGGATAAAGCCATTGCGAGAGGGTGCCATCGATGATGAGCGAGAATGGGTGATAGTGCGAGGGTAAGAATTGAAGCCATAGTGTAAGAGGAAGGATGCGAGGTGGTAGGTTGGATGGAAGGATGAGGTGGTGTTGAGGGAGGAGGTAGGGTTGGTAGGTGGGTGAATAGAGAGAGTAGGGTGGGTGGGGCTAGTGAGAAAGAGGGAGTAGGGTGCATGTGTAAAGAAAATGGGGTAGTGTTGAGTAGAAGGAGGGGTTAGGTTAAGTTTCGAGGGGAAGAGAGATGGGAAGAGTGGCTGGGGTTAGATATTCAGTACGGATGGTAGGGATAGAGAGAGGGACTAAGGTGGGTGGATGGGAGAAGAAGGAGAGGGTGTAGTGGTGGAGGTAGGCAGTAGGGATGTAGATGATTTAGAGTGGTTGGGTGGGGGTAGAGAGAGTGAGGGAAGTTTGGGTGGGTGCGGTAGAGAGGGTTAGGGTAGGGTAGGTGGGGGTAGAAAGAGTGGGTTGTGGTAGAGAGAGTGAGGCTAGGAAGGGTGGGGATAGAGAGAGTGGGTTTATGGGTAAATAGAGTGGTAGTAGGCTTGTTGGGATAGAGAGAGTGGGGTAGAGTTGTCAGTCTATGGAGATAGAAAGAGTAGGATGGGGTGGGTAATGGTAGAGATAATGGGGTGGAATGGGTGAGTGGTGAATATAGAGGGTGGGGTAGCATGGCTAGTTTAGAGTGAGTGGAGGTAGGATGGGTGGCTGGGCATAGATTGAGTGGGTTCAGGGTGGGTCGATAGGCATAGAGAGAGTAGGGGCAGAGTGGGTGGTTGGGGTTAGACAGAGTGGAGGTTGGTGGGTAGGTGGAGGTAGAGAGAATGGGGGTTGGGTGGGTGTGGGTAGAAAGAGTGTGTGTATGTAGAGAGAGTGGGGGTGGGGGAGGTGTAGAGATTGTGGGGCGGGGTATGTGTGCTTGAGGGTATAGAAAGTGGGGGCAGGGTGGGTGGATGGGGTAGATAGAAAATGGGGGTAGGATGGGTTAGGGGTACAGAGAGTGGAGGTGGAGGGATGCTTTGGGATAGAGAAAGTGAGGGGTGGATTGGTGGAGATAGAATGGGGGTGGGGTGTGTGAGTGGGTGGGATCAAGCAGGGGGGTTTTGTGGATGTTTTATGGTAGTTGGGAGTATGAAAACATGAAAAGCAACACAGCCTCGGGAGGACTTGGCAAAAGTAGGCCAACATAGCCCAACAAAATCCAAGCAGCACACGTAATGGCAATGGGGTTGGTGGGGGTACAGAGCATAGGAGCAGGGTCTTTGAAGGTACAGAGAGTTGGGTGGGGTAGTTAGAGTGGGTGTGGTGTGGGTGGTAGTAGAGAGGTAGACTGGGGGGACTAACAAAACAGATCTGCCATTGATTTTAGCCCAAAATAGCCCAAAATTGGATTCTGTAATTTCTCCCACATATGGGTTTTTTTTGTAGCCAAACTGTGTGTGAAATAGCCTGATTGCTTGGGGAAATAGCCCAACATAGCCCAATATTACAATCTTACAAATCACTGCGCAGCTGGCAAATGGAAAGCCTGGCACCTGACCTGCTGGTTGGATAAAATATCATTAGGGAACTTCTCATTGAGCAGTAAGCCAGAGGAATTTTGATGATTTTGCATTTTCATGCAAAAGGATGGCCGGATGCTATACCAACCAGATTTTCTGAGTTCAGAATCCTCCATCCCTCTCTTTCTTCTGTAATAATGGTTTAGCAAGCACCAAACAATTCACCAAAACCAAATCAGGCAGATATGCATAGTACCTTTCACTTTAACTCTGATATAGAAACACTTTGTAGATGTGATTTCATATTGATATAGGAATTTGCTTGCTTCTTTTTATGTTTCAAGAATTATGGTACGTAAACATAGGGGAAGTTACCGAAAAGGGACATTGCACATGTTTTGGAGAAAGCCATATGTTTTTCTCCAGTGTTTTGTGCTTCATGCTCCTGTGCTCATAATGAGAAGCATTTTCGTAATGCAAACTTAAGAAATTCTTTAGTGGAAAGTGTACACGTTTATCCCAAGTTGATTACATGCTATGCTACATTCATTGGTATTATTAACTGTGTCCACAGTGCCATCGCCATTGTAGTGAGGGCCACATCCTATCACATGTGTCCTCTGATCGCCACATTGTGAGGAATAAAGCATAATATTAAAAGGGCAAGGAGGTCCTATATTTAGGGTTTAACATCCGGTAATTTCCATCTAAGGGATACACAGAGGGCATCCTGGATGATAAGCTGATTAATCTGGGGAGCTAGATGAATAAATTGAGCTCCCATTATTGTATGTTTTCAATAAAACCCCAACCCCCCAATCCAACTTTGACCCATGCCATAGATGCACTCCCTGCGATTATAGCTATTAACTGGGAGCGGTTGGAAGGCCTATTATGGAAACGCAGTCTCTCCTAGTGGTTTCATTGAGGTATGAATTGGGTCTCCACTCCCTCCGCTACCACGTAGAGTGGAGAATAGTGTCTGTGTTTAGATTGATTAGCTGTCCGCAAGTCAACATCCTCTATGAAGACCTTAATACAGAACTAATGAAAAAGGGAAATCTGTTCCTATCGGACCTAACTGCCTATGCGCAGGACATTCGGATTTCCTGCGCTTGTGAAGCAAGTGAAATTTGCTATAATGCTATGTATGTTAAAAAACGACTAAAAAGAAAGGACTGAATAGCAACAATTACAGAAATGAGATCCAGAAAATTGTTGCATTCTAACTCGCTTCACAATAAACCACAGGGTTTCCTGCTGGGTTACCTAAGGCGATTTCCAAATGCTAGAGGGCGGACAGATTTCTTAAGATTCCGTCTGAACATTTTACCAACGAAGGAAATTCTTCACTCCAGGCATAAGGACAGTACATGCCGACGATGTGATAGCGTAAGTGTAGAGACGTTAAAACATGTCCTCAATGAATGTCCTGGGATTCGCCCACACAGGTTCAAAAAGCTAGCAATGTTTGTGGACAAAGTATGGTAGCTGGAGACCCAATCTTTTTGGGACCGGCTTAGCTGTGGTCATGAAAGTCTTTTGACCTGGGACGTGATAACTCTCTTATGTGATTTCAGACTCTTAAAGTGAGACTATGAATGAAGGGCTGAGTTCTAGAAAATGATTTCCTTTTCTGCTTATTATGGTCTTAATTTTATTTTCATGAAATCTGCATGCATATGTGTATATTTTAAGATTGTAATTCGTTTTTTTATTTATCTATTTTTGCTACTATAACTTTTTGAAAAGTCAAACTTGCTGTATTTATATTGGCTGAAACACAATAAATAAAAAATAAATAAATAAAATAAGAATATTTTTCAGGTACATACAAATGGGCCCTCATTCCAACCCAGGCGTTAAGGGTTTAACAGCGCCGTCGGCACCGTTAACCCTTAACGCCTGATTTCCACCTTAACGCCTGCTTTTAGCAGGCGTTAAATACCAAGGCGCTAAGCGTCCTTGGCGCTAATTACGGCACCGTAATTTACGGTGCCGTAATTAGCGCCTTCCCCACTCCCATTATGCCCTATGGGGCAAAAATGGGAATGAGGAAGGGTAAATGGGTATTGGGGATTTACCGCCCAACTCACCTTGGAATGGGGCGGTAAATCCGCCATCCACCATGGTGTAAACAGAGTTTATACCATGGTGGTAAAGTAGGGAACTTCCCACCTGGGTTGGAATGAGGGCCATGGTCTCACCTGTCATATGACGACAACGGAATCCGCTTTTTCAGCTAGCCAACATGTCTTCCAATTGTGATTTGAATTCGAATGTGCACATAGTTATTATTCAGCTGCATATGGAGTAAAAAAAGAGTTAGCATTCATGATTGCAATGGGCTAGTCATACCTGTTGAGTAATGCATATAAAGTCAATTTTTGTTGTATAAATACTTGTATTTACCAACTAATACTCTCTCATAATGCAATCTCAAGTACATTAAGAAGCCAACATTTCAAAGGGCAACATGGTGATTCAATTATGATGATACTGCAAGGTCAACTGCAAAATGCATTACATTAATAATCCCTGCTCGCTGAAGGCTTGTTCAATACTGCACAAATATATCTGCAGAACAATTCATTTGAACATAAATCGGGTAGTTTATTTTCCAGTTGCAATATCTTTGCCCATACAAATGTAAAAGTCCTCGGCACATATGATCACAGACAATAACCATGACAACGTTATGAAAGTGTATTTGTGGTCATTTTTTCTACACCTCCAGTCATTGCACCTTTCCGTGCACAGCACTGTACAATAAAGTGTGACACACAAGGACATTTCAAAAGAGGTGTAATTGTTGTTTCTGTAGTGGGGGATCATATAAACCATATATATGAATCATATATTGGAAAATAGGTGTAGGTAGACACACAATATACATATAATCCACTTATGTTCTGACCAGCCCCTTTCCTGTCTCAAAACCATGCTTTCCTGGGTTCGAGATCACCTTGGTGAACCTTGAGGTGGCGTTGGGAAGGCCAAAAAAGCACAGGTTATTATAGGATGGATTTTCCCAAAACCCCTAAGCAGAGATACACCAGGTTCGAATAACTAGCACACAAAAGGAAAGGTGGACAAAGGAATGCAGGTGCACAGTTCTTTTGTTGCTCTTTGGTTAGATATACAAAAAGTTAATTTAAACATAAACAGTCCTTAAAAATGCATATCTAGTCTGTAAACGCCTCATCACAATTTGAGTAGTGCAGCAAAAGGAAACAGCATTAATACTGTTACCGCTGCATTACTGCACCACCCAATTACGAGTTTGGGGAAATGTTGGAGCATTCACCCCCAGCTCTGAGCTGGAGGTAAATCTGCCAACTTGCCGCCCATTTTCGGTGCAATTACCACAGCGCAATTACCGCTGCAGTAATTGCACCGAAAATGTCCATTGAGTCCTATGAACTCAAATAAAATGGGGACTTACACCACCACCGCCACTTGTAACCTGGCCACTGGTAATACTGCCGGATCAAGTGGCGCTAATGGCAGTTGCATTCGGTGGTATTCCAGTGGATTGACTGCCAGAATACCAACAAACTCTAACTCCTTGCTTGGGAAACAGCCTGGCCAGGGCTGCCTCAAGGTCCTTGCTGCTGTTTGAAGTTCTTCTGTTGATGGTTGTGTCAGACAAAGTGTTCTTTGTAGAGGCAGGCAGTAAGCAGCACATTAGTGTGGGCCCCAATGTCTTTACTGTAGGTGAGCTGCTATGTCAGAGGCATCCCAGCAATTATCGACAGCGTGAGGGAGTCCCTGCTATCCTGTTGGTTGGGCTGTGTCTGTCAGATGCAGCCCGGCTTCGACTGCCTCAGTGTGTTGGGGGCCCCACAAATCTCATCAAACCAGGCTGCATTTGTCAGGTGCAGCCTGGGGAGTTTGGTTGGGCTGCCTCGCAGGGGGCGACTCTTTTAAAAAATGTGTGACTCCAGAGGCTATGGACATTGGGTGCTCCCCACAGTGAGGAGCGCCAGTTATTATCAACCCAGGGCCTGGAGGTCATGCAAGAGACGCAGGGGGGCAGAAGTGGTCTTGGGTGCTCCCCTGCTTGTCAGGGCAGCACCTTTACTTAGACCAGGACAAAGGCAGTGAAACAGTGCCAAGCAGAGAGCTTAACAATCCTCGTCTCTGAGGGTAGAAACCATTGGCTCTGGCACTCTATGTGTGCATAGCTTAATGTTTTTTTTCATTTTTATTCAAGTACTACCTAGTAAAGAATCCTTTCTGTGGCCATGCATGAAGTTCCTTTACTCTATGTTTCTCCTTCACATTTTAATGATCTTTGACACAGCTTCTCGCACTGAGGATACATTACTTTTTATTTATTTATGTGTTTCCCCCCACGGGGGGGTTACAAGCTCCCCCGTTTCAACTATCCTCAGCCATCAGCACAGCCTTGGCCTGTTCCATAAACTTGACTATCCATGATTTTGGTTGACAGGCCACCGGTTGTCACTCAGTATCCTGAATCTCAGGCACCTCACACAGTACACCTGAACTCCTAGGAACCTGCTCTAAAGCCGGAGCAATGGAAGACTGAGAGGTACGGGCAACAGAAATCTCACACTGGGCCCTGGGTGAATCATAGATTAACTTCATCACCGTCCAGCTCTCCCTGGTGGAACAACAGATATCAGCGAAGGGCTAATCTAGGGTTTGGCCCAGATTTGGCAGGGCCCTCTGCACTGATTTTGGGGACCCCATATTCCAGTGGCAGAGCAGTTAAAGGTTCCTCTACCACATCGATTGTAGGTCGAGCATTTGTTTCTTGATCTGCATTCTCTTGAGCAGCCTGAGCAAGCTGATGTGCTTGCTCTTATTGATGCTTGAGCTGTTTCACATAGCTGGCATAATTCTCGCTGCATGTTCCATCTGTAGACACTCTAAAACACAGGCCTACAGGCAGCCATGTGTCTCTTCCGACCATCAAGACGTACCGTGCAAACACAGTGGTATGATTCTTCGTACAATGGTAAGTATGGGTCAGGGTAGCCCAATGCTGACTCCATCTGTTCTTCTCCTCCTGTCTCAGGATGCCCACCATTGCCAAGATGGTGCTATTGAACCTCTCTACTTGAGCATGACCCTGATGATGGTATGGCTTTGTATGGGTCTTCTTCATGCCAACTAGACCCAGCATCTGCTTGATGAGCGTGGATTCGAAATCCAGTCCCTGATCGGAATGTATTCCGGCTTGCCAACTGTAGTGCATGGAGTATTTCTCCAACAACACGTGGGCAATGGTGGTGGCACACTGATTTTTAGTGGGAAATGGCTGTGTGCACCAAGTGTAGTGGTCTGACACCACCAGGATATTCTGTACACCTTGCCTGTCCTACTCAAACTTGAAGAAGTCGATGTAGACGAGGTCCTGGGCAAAGAACTCGGCAGGTGATGATTATAGGCTACAGTACAAGCCACGGTCATCTTGGTGACACAGTTGGCACCTTGCTGGCAATAATACTCGACTTCTGCCGCTAGTCTGGGACAAAAAACCCTTGAACAGACCAAATCAAAGGTTCTGTTGTTATGTTATGTTATTTTGCAGTTATATAGCACCTTATATACCATTGGTATGGTCTGAAGGCGCTGGTAGGTTGAACGCCCTTGGGAACCGAAGTTCAGGTCAGTAGAGAGAGTAGAGAGAGTCAAAGGTGCATGTGAGCACCGGGTAGTGTGCAGCTAGTGCGGTATTCGTGTAATAGCTGCTTCTTAGTGGTAGGTGTGTTGGTTGAGAGATCAGGAGTATGTGTTCATTGTGGCATGATTTATCCAGACCGAATGTGGCTGCGTTGGGCCTGAGGAGAACGCCTGGCTGGAGTGTGTGTAACCATCAATGCTTACTTAGAGTGATGGGGAGTGAGCGACGGATGTTGGTATGAGAACAGTTATACCAAATGGTGTCATATTATCTCTGTGTTCTAGTTGAGTGGTGGTGTAAAGAAGAAAGTAAGCGTGGTCGTGTGATATGATGGGTTATATGCTCTTTCAAACGTTCCCTGCATTCCAAACAATACTATGTATGTCATGCAATTCTATGCGCTCTAGTCCATTCCATGCACTCTTATTCATTCCATGCACCCCAGTCTGCTCCACACACTCCAGTCTGCTCGACGCACTCATGCACTCCAGTCTGCCCTGTGCGCTCCAGTTCACCCACATACTCTAGTCTCTAGTCTGCCCCATGCATGCAATCTTGTCTGCCCCGCGCATGCATTCCTGTCTGCCCCACGCATGCACTCCTGTCTGCTTCATGCATACATTCATGTCGGCCTCATGCATGCATTCCTGTCGGCCTCATGCATGTACTCTTGTCCGCCATTCGCACTCCTGTCCGCCATTCGCTCTCAAAACCGCTCTATTTACTCCAATCCGTTTCGTGTATTCTAAGTTGTTTTATATTCTTCATCCACATATTTCATCCGTACCATTCCGTGTATTCTAAGTTGTTTTATACGGCACCCGTTCTATCCACATATGTCAGCCGTTCCATCAACGTACGTCACCCATTCCATCCACGTCCGGCACGCGTTCCATCCATATATGTGATCAATTTCATTCACATATATCATTTGTTATATCAATATAGAATCCATCTACACACTTCACTCGTTCCATCCACTCTACGCATTCAGAAGCTCTACATACTTATCCATTCTACGCACTCATCCATACTGCATGCACTCTGCACTCACTCGTTCTACATACTCATCCGCTCTACGCAACTCATCCCTCTACGCAGCATATCTGTTCCCTCTAGGCACTCGTTCACTCCGCTCTAGGCACTCATTCGCTCTAGGCACTCGTTCATTTTATGCCCTCACACGCACTGTGTATTCACCTGTTTTGCTCACTCACCCGCTCTACACACTAGTCCCCACTAGGCACTCGTCCCCTCTACGCACTTGTCCACTCTACACACTCGTCCCATCTACACACTCGTCCCATTTAGGCACTCGTCCCATCTACGCACTCCTTCCTTCTATGCACTCTTCCCCTCTAGGCACTCCTCCCTCTATGCACTCTTCCCCTCTACACACTCTTCCCCTCTACGCACTCATCCCCTCTACGCACTCATCCCTTCTACGCACTCATCCCCTCTACGCACTCATCCCCTCTACACACTCATCCCCTCTACACACTCATCCTCTCTACGCACTCATTCCATCTACGCACTCATCCCTTCTACGCACTCATCCCCTCTATGCACTCATCCCCTCTATGCTCTCATCCCCTCTTCACACTCATCCCCTCTACGCACTCATCCCCTTCTATGCACTCGTCCCCTTCTACGCACTCGTCCCCTCTACACACTCGTCCCCTCTACGCACTCATCCACTCACCACACTTGTCTGCTCCCAGCACTCATCCGCTCCCCACACCCATCCGCTCCCTGCACTCGTCCGCTCCCCGCACTTGTTCGTTCCCCGCACTCGTCCACTCCCAGCACTCATCCGCTCACCTCACTCATGCACTTGCCTCACTCATCCGCTCCCCGTACTCATCTGCTCCCTGCGCTCATCCGCTGATATTGTTATATCAATATAGAATCCATCTACACACTTCACTTGTTCCATCCACTCTACACATTCAGAAGCTCTACATACTTATCCATTCTACGCACTCATCCATACTGCATGCACTCTGCACTCACTCGTTCTACATACTCATCCGCTCTACGCAACTCGTCCGCTCTCTGCAGCATGTCTGTTCCCTCTAGGCACTCGTTCACTCCGCTCTAGGCACTCATTCGCTCTAGGCACTCGTTCATTTTATGCCCTCACACGCACTATGTATTCACCTGTTTTGCTCACTCACCCGCTCTACACACTAGTCCCCTCTACTCACTCGTCCCCTCTACGCACTTGTCCACTCTACACACTCGTCCCATCTACACTCGTTCCATCTAGGCACTCGTCCCAGCTATGCACTCCTCCCCTCTACGCACTCTTCCCCTCTATGCACTGTTCCCCTCTACACACTCTTCCCCTCTACGCACTCATCCCCTCTACGCACTCATCCCTTCTACGCACTCATCCCCTCTACGCACTCATCCCCTCTACACACTCATCCCCTCTACACACTCATCCCTCCTACGCACTCATTCCCCTCTACGCACTCATCCTCTCTACGCACTCATCCCCTCTATGCACTCATCCCTTCTACGCACTCATCCCCTCTACGCACTCATCCCCTCTATGCTCTCATCCCCTCTTCGCACTCATCCCCTCTACGCACTCATCCCCTTCTACGCACTCGTCCCCTTCTACGCACTCGTCCCCTCTACACACTTGTCCCCTCTACGCACTCATCCACTCCCCACACTCGTCCGCTCCCCGCACTCGTCCGCTCCCCGCACCCGTCCGCTCCCCGCACTCGCCCGCTCCCCGCACTCGTTCGTTCCCCGCACTCGTCCACTCCCAGCACTCATCCGCTCACCTCACTCATCCGCTTGCCTCACTCATCCGCTCCCCGTACTCATCTGCTTCCTGCACTCATCCGCTCCTAGCACTCATCTGCTCTGTGCACTCATCCGCTCTATGCACTCATCCACTCTATGCACTCATCTGCTCTATGCACTCGTGCTTTCCACGCATTCAACAGCAATATGCGCTCATCAGCCCGATAAAGTAATTCGATAATACGCAGTAATACTGTTCTATATATTCATCTGCTCTCTACACTCATCTGCTCTGTACACTCATCGGCTCTGTACACTCATCCGCATTGTACATTCATCCGCTCTGTACACTCATCCGCTCTGTACACTCATCCATTCTATACACTCATCCGCTATATACACTTGTTCGCTCTATACATTCGCCAGGCCTGCACATTCATCTGCTCCAGTGATCCACACACTCTCCACACTTCCGTACTCATCTGCTATCCACACTCATCCGCTCTGCATACTCATCCACTCTACATACTCATCCGCTCTACATACTCATCCGCTCTACATACTCATCCGCTCTACATACTCGTCAGCTCTACATACTCGTCAGCTCTACATAGTTGTCAGCTCTACACACTCATCAGGTTTACGCTCATCCGTTCTGTACATTCATCTGTTCTACATACTCATGCATTCTACTCGCTTCTCTGTATTTACACACTCATCCGCTCTACACGCTCGTCCGCTCTACACACACAACCGCTCTGCACACTCATCCGCTTAACATGTTCATCCATTCTATACACTCATCCAATCTACATACTCATTTGATTTACATACTCATTCGATCTATATAGTCATCTGTTCTTCCACTCATGCATTTTTCCACTCAGCGCATTCATCTGTTCCACACGCTTCATCCATTCTAACTATTTCATCCACGCCATTCACTTTGTTCGCTCCTCATGCATTATGTCCATTTCGGCAGTTTAAATCTCTTTACTCTTTCCCTATGATTTATTCTTTACTCGTTTAATTCTGTTTGTCCTTCTAGTTTATATTCGGGGTTATTAGCTGTCAATTTCTCGCATCAGGTAGTTTGTTGGATTGGTGTCAAAGAGATGCTGTTAATCTGTTTGGGTTACTTTTGGTACCAGTTGGTTTTAGGGGAAGAGCCAGGTTTTCAGCAGTTTGCGGAAAGACGTTAAATCCTCATTTAGGCGGATGTGGGGTGGGAGCGAGTTCCACAGGGTGGGGGACAAGGCTGAGAATGATGATCCGCCCAACCTGACTGAGTTTGTCTTAGGTATGACTAGGAGGCCAGCTGAGCTTGATCTTAGGGTGCGTGGAGGGTGATAGGGTTTTAGCTTGTCTTGAAGATATTGAGGTCCGGTTTTATGCCGTGCTCGATGGACGATGCATAGGGGTTTAAAAGTCACCCTTTGGGCTACTGGAAGCCAGTGAAGCGTCTTAAGGGCTGGGGAGATGTGGTCTCTAGAGCCGAGCGCAAGTAACATTTTGGCTGCTGCGTTTTGTGCCCTTTGGAGTTTATTCAGTTGGTATGCGTGGACTCCGAGGTATAGGGGGTTTGCGTAGTCCAGTCTTGATATAACGATTGATTGGACCACAGAGAGTCTGTTGGGAAAGGAGAGATATGGAAAGATGCGCCTAAGGGTTTTAAGATGGTAGTGGCAGGAGACGTTGTTGACTTGGCGCGAGAGTGTTAGGTCAGAGTCAAGGGTGCATCCAAGATTTTTCACTGAGTTTCAGGGGGTTGGTGAGTTGCCCATGGCGGGTGGCCAGGGTAGTGAGTGCAGAAGAAGTTCGGAGTTGCCACATACCATGATTTCCATTTTGGAGGGGTTTAACAGGAGGTGGCTTTGGGTCATCGAGAGTTCTATGTCGAGGAGGCAGGAAGCCAGGTCAGGTCGGGAGTTGGGTTTTGAGTTCATTAGTTTTAGAATTAGTTGAGTGTTGTCAGCGTAGTTGTAACACAGGATGTTGTGTGAACAAATTATTGGTGGGAGGGTGATCAGATAGAGATTGAATAGGAGGGCGGATAGGCATGTTCCTTGTGGGACTCCCGTGTCGGCTGGTCGGGCTTGCAAGGTATAGGTGGAGAGTATCATTATTTGGTACCTATCTTTGAGGAATGAGGCTATCCATTTAAGAGCGGTTCCACAAATTCCTAGGGAGTGGAGGCGGTCTAGGAGGATTGAGTGATTGTGTCAAAGGTGGCAGATAGGTCAAGAAGGATTAGTGCAGCGCGTCCCGTGAGTTTGCCATCATTTTAAGGTCAGCCCAGATTGAGGTTAGGGTGGTTTCAGTTCTGTGACAGGCTCTGAAACCTGATTGTGCGGAGTCTAGGAGATTGTTGGCTTCGACAAAGGCATTTAGTTTGGAGTAGGTGGTTCGGTCAATGAGTTTGGCAAGGAATCTGGTGTTTGAGATGGGGCGGTCGTTTTTGGGCTTAAGAGGGTCAAGGGAAGGTTTTTTAAATAGCGGTTTGACATGAACCGTTATGAATGCGTCGGGAAAGATACCAGAGGAAAGGGAGGCATTTATGATGGATCTTGCGTGTTCTCCTGCACAGGTGGAAGCGAAAATCTCTTTGAGGGTTGTGGCCGGGCAAGGGTCCAGCAGAGAGCCAGATAATTTGTGGGCAGATAGGAGTTTGAGAAATTGCTCTGGTGATATTGGACTAAAGGATTTGAACGTTGGTTGTGTAGTGGTTGCAGCTGGTGGGCTGGCTGATATTGGGGGAGTATTGCCTGGTGGATGTAAGAGAGCCAGTTTGGTGGCTAGAGTATTTGTTCTTTCAAGAGCCGTGGTGTAAAAGTGGAGGGAGAGTGAGTCGCACAGTGATTGTGAGGGGGTCGGGACGGTCGTGATGCAAGCCGTTTTGTTAAATTCACAGATGATTTTGTGGAGTCCTTTGCTTGGATTTTTGCAGTTTAGGATTCAGGAGTTGTAGTGTTTTTTTTTGCTTTCCGGATTTCGGCCTTGAACTGATAGAGGTGTCGGGCCAAGGTGGCCCTGCTCTCCTTGGTTTTGTCTTTCTGCCATTTGCGTTCTAGGTATTTATATAGTTGTTTAGTGGTCTTCAACTCAGGAGTGAACAATTTGGGGAAGAGGCCACGACGGGTTGATGGTTTGCAAGGGGGTGTGAGCCGCATCAGAGATGCGTTGAGCCATGAGTCAAAGGCGTCAGCGGTTAGTTGTTTATAGAGTTGGCAGGTAGCTGGTGGAGACTGGAGGAGCGTGTCGGCTAGGTCCGGGGCGATAATTAGTTTTTTCCAGCATTTGCGTAGATTCGGAGGTTCAGATTGGAGTACGGGAAGAGGGTCGGCTGAGCGAATGGCGAATGAGAGAATGAAGTGATCGGACCAGATGATAGGGGTGGGTGGGGGGGTTTAAATGAATCCGGGTGTTGGAGCTAAAGATGGCATCAAGAGTGTGTCCTTTATAGTGAGTCGGGCCCTTTATGTGGGGTTGGAGGTTAATTGCATCTAAACCGTCAACTAGAGAGTGTGTCATAGGGTTGGTGGGGATGTCGAGCCATATGTTGAAGTCTCCAAGAAGGGTGAGGTTGGGATGGTTTAGTTGAAGGGTGGCAATAGAGTCGCAGATGTGATCAAGATGTCCTTGCTGGTTGTGGAGTGCATACAATGCAACTAGACAAAGTCTCTGTGGTAACAATAGACAGTGTAATAGACAGTTTCCAATTTTGCTCTCCTTACTGGATTCCTCCCTTCTGCATTAGTGCCTTCCACTCCTTCAGCATTGCAGCTTGCTCGTGGTCCTGAGCAATGTCTCTGGACATATTTGCTCCCATGGTCTTGGCTTTTAGGAATGGAGCGATGACAGGATCCTCTAGCTGTGACATACAGATTTCACCTCGGGTTAGACATGGTAGCTCAGATACTTCCAGACTGGTGATTTTGCTGTTGATAGTCAGTACCGCCTCAGCTGCGGGTCCCAAGCAATCCACACCCCTGGCTATGTCGGGCTCCTAGTGACTTGCAGCTTGGCAGGTAGCTCTTTTGCCTGTAGAAGAGAACTCCTTGCACAAGGTGGATCCAACTGAGCATGATGCTTCTGAGAGAGGGCATCATTATCAATGTTAGTGTGCCTAGGATTGTATTGTAAATTTAAATTGTATGTGGACAGAACGGCGAGTCATTGGTGTCCTAAGCATCCAGATTCACCAACTTCAACACATACTTTTGGGGGTTGTTGTGTGTTCTCATCATCAAAGTGGTACCGTAGAGCTAATGCAGGAACCTCTCTTTAACCGGCCACTTCACTGCCAAAAATTCCAACTTGTGGACTGTGTAGTTCTTCTCTACCTAGTCAAGGCATCAGCTGGTGAAAGCGACCAGTCTCATCTCACCACTGGTTTTCTGATAGAGAACAGCTCCCTATCCCTCCAGACACACATCCACATGCAAGAAGTAGGGCAACTGAGGATCTGCATAGGTCAGAATGTGTGTGGTGGTCTACTTTAGCATCTCAAAGGCCTTCTTTCATTGGTCAATCCACCGCTCACCAAAGGGCTCACTTGGATGATATAGATGGGCCACCAAGTTGACGGTAGTCTTCTGGCACCTCTGGGTATGTGGGTATATTTTGGTGAGGTCCACAAGTTGGTGGGCATTTTTGGAATGAACCTCTGGTAGTACTTACATAATTCCAGGAAACTCTGTAACTGTTTGACGGTCTGAGGTCTTGGCCAGGGGACGAGGGCCTCCATCTTTGAGGATCCACAGCGATGCCATCCACTGAGACGATGTGCCCAATGTACTTTATATCCAAGGTCTTTGGATCCAGCACTGCTTCTGATGGGCTGGTGGCAACACTGGCTGGGGCTACAAAGTATACAGGTGGAACTGAGCGATGATGGTGCATCATGGTAAACAAATGGTCCTATTGGTCAAATTAATGACAGGTACCTTGAAAGGTCTACAGGGACCTTCCATCCATTGTTACCAAGGTCTGCTGTACCAGTAAAGCCCGTGGGAGCTGCCCACATTCTGGAGCTTCAATCACCAGAAGTCTTGGTCATTGCTCCCTGCGGAGTCGCACTCTGCCAGGAAACATCACTGTGGCATTTGCCAGGATTGTGGAGAGCTCTGGCCCGGATCGCTCTCTGCACGTATGCTTGTTGGCTAATTCTGGTGTATTCGCTTTTTCTGTCGAAACTATTCAGAAGAATGTTTTTTTTTTTTAAATACATGATTTGGTACTATGATTAGATGTTATTAGTGTTCCCTTAACCACCCAATAGTTGACAAGTTTCAACTACTATTGGTCTGTGATTAGACAGTTTTAAGTAGTGTATGGCCTATAGTGACCATTGATATACTGCATGATTTGAAAGGGAATAACGTCTGGTCCAGGAACAAAAGATGTATATGTTTGTCCTGCTGTATTTGCACTATTGTGCTGTATTTTGCACAAATAATAATATCTACATAAGGTATGTGTAAATGTCTTGTACATTAATTGAGATTTGTATATATGTTTTGCTCTACCTTGCACTTTAATGCTGTTTTTGTTTTCACAAAAATAATGTTGATACAAGTTAGGTGCAATTACCATGATAGAACTTCATCTATATTTAGAATTACATCGTCTGAATAGGAATTTTTACAATATGTGAGGTTGTTTAATAAATGAGGTTGATGCGATTCAAGGATCCAAAATAATGTTTGTGGCCACTGTCCTCCATGCCTATTTGTGATTTTGTGCAAAATGGTTTAAAATGTTCCATAATGCAGTAAATAATGTCACATCATGTGTGAATCCTGCAAGACACCCCCCTGCTGTGATTTGCCTTAAATTGACCCCTGGTGTCTTTGAGTTACAGGGTATACACATCCATAGCTTTCATCATCGTGGCACATGGGGTGCATGGACAATGCGCTGGCATATCGTGGTCCAGCCATCTCCCGACATAATGCTGCCAGTGTGTCAAACATCAATGACTCAAAGCCTCTTCTCTTGGTCTGGAGCTCTCCAGCCATGTATGATCTGATTTGTGTGGTTCGCCCAAGGTTGATATTCTTCTTCAACTCTTGGAGTCAGTTTCTCTCCAGAGAAGGGTCTCAGGCCATAGGGGCCATGCTCAGATGGTGTTGTGATGGTCTTGTGTAGCACATCCTTGAAAGCATCCGTCATGGAGGATGCAATCAGTTTGGCATCTCTATCCTTTGGCTTAGCATGGGAGTGATTTCTAGGCCCTGGTAACATAGGGGTGCCTATTGACTGGGCACAGTGCTGGGCAAGGCAGGGCTTGGCCTAGGAATAGATGCTTTGACTGGTACACTAACCGGCAGCCCTGTCCATGTCTTTAATGCCAGCAGAGGATATGAAACTATAGGCTGTCCCCCATAGATGGCAAGGGGCACTGTCTCAAGTTTGACTTCCTTAGGCCCACAGCAGCCCAGGATACTGGTTCTTGCTAGGGCAGGTGCTTTGCCCAGGCATTTGACCAGGCCCGTGAGAGATTCTAGGGACTCTGTCTACTTCAGCACCTGATGGAGAGGTGTGTGTTTAGATGGATTTCTAAACTCTGACCTGGTGAGCAGAAGTTCAGAAGGCCAGCCTAGTTTCTTGGAACAGGGCAACCTTCTGGACAAGCCAGACCAATCAGGTAGCATTGGCAGCGGTCAAGACTTGGTCTCAGGTGTGGTGAGGGTGACTGAAAGACCTCAATGAGCACGCAGAGTAAAGGACACTACAGATCACTCCCAGTCAGATGTATATACATATTAAATATACATATACATTTATTCAAGGCCGTTGAATTTCAACACAAAGTAATTATCAATAGGAATACATAAAACCAATACAACACTACTATAACACATATATACATCACCAAGTGGCCTAAAGGATTAAAGCACAGAATGGGCCCACAACCTAAAAGGAAAGGGAGCAAGCAGTGCAAATAGACGAGGCAGGTTCACATCAATCAATCTCTAATTGAGAGGCAGTCCAGTCCCTATGAAGAATGGAGCCTAACGTTCAAAAGTACTTTTTACTGCTGCATGCAACAGTGCAGAAGGGCGAAAACAGGGTCTCTCGTAGGGGTGGTAGCAGATCAGGAAGGTGTGTGAGGTGATGCAGAACAGGTTCCCACTATTTGTGGAGCGGCTCTCCAAAATGGGAGAACAAGTTCCAGGAGTTGGGAATGGGACAGTAGCTCGAGCTACCTGTGGAAAAGTGAGTGGCCCTCAGGGGACACTGGTGCGTAAAAATGGATGGATGCACTAGGGTTCACCGGTAAGGGTTGCAGGTAATCACTGACCCCGGCACACTGCGGACCAAACTTTGGCAGTCGGGTCCACTTCGGTTGCAGGTTTAAATGTGGCAGTTGTGCGGCTCTGCGGCTTTCAGTGGCGAAGTTACAGCGATGATTCCAAGGTGGGACAGTGGTGAATTCTCCACTCCTGGTTGACTGATCAGCCCAGTTTCACTGTAGCAGGCTTCAGGGCACAGAGGGACTCCTCAGCAAGGCACCTGCGAAGTTTGTCACCACGGCTGGGTGACACGGTGAGAGTGTGTACTCCGGTTCGGGCACTCTCTCTTTATTCCAGACCTGGAAATGCCAATTCTAAGAAATTCGGTGTGAGAGTGCCGTGAACAGAGAGCTTGCGATGTACCATGTTTCAACGGTCTCCTCAAAACTGTGGCAGTTTCAGAGCAAAGATCCTACGCAAGCTGGTCAGCCCACTGAAGAGGCTTGCTTGCAGATTTAGATGAAGGTGCCGTGAATAGTTAGTCACACTATTCAAATGGGTCAAAACGTCTTTGCAGACCTTCTGGTTCGATCAGATGCAGATGGGTCCAGCCAGACAACAGTGGGCTCATTGTGCCAAACCTTCCAGCGGGTCACCAGCGATTCCTCGATTTGGCTTCTTCGTTTCAGGATGCTTGGATCCTATCCTAGGTTCAGTGAGAACCAATACCACAGGGCTGGACCAAGGACTACTAGAGGGTTCAATCCCAATATCTAATATTCTGTTGACCTCAGTATTGATGTAAGACCTTATTTTGTATGACATTCTGTAGCCTCTACATTTAGTAGGTACACTGTCTCCTGTTTTAATATCATGTTTGCACCAAGGGGTCAAACTTGGAGCTTGTGATAACAAGGGGGAAGACTGCCTCAGCAAACCTCTCACCTCCTCTTGGTGATCAGAAGTTAGTTGAGGGGCCACTTTGACACCCTAAATGGAGCTGTCTGAAGGACTGCTCTGGAACAGGTCAAAGAGAGGTTCTGACACCTCTCCCTCAAAATCTGAAGCCAACAGCAGTGCAGCTATTTCAACTCTTGGGATGAAAGCCTTCAATCTATTTGCGTGGAACACTATTAGAGCCTATCCAGCCCTTCCAAGGTCCACTAAGTATTTGACCTCACCCAGTGACTCCACCACTGTGTACGGGCCTGACCATTTGTCCTGCAAAGCTCTAGGCCCAATATGATTCATGATCAGGACTTGCTGACCTGTTGTGAAGATGATGAGGGCAGCTTTCTGGTAATACCAATGTTTCACCAGAACTTGCCCAGCCTTCAGCTTTTCACTAGCCAGACCCATCAGGAGTACCATTATTTTTCTGAGTCCTAGCACGTAGTCTACTACATTGGTAGTGACAGGGGGAGTGGGCATTTCCCTAATATAGCCAAGGGTCCCCTCACAGGGTGACCAAAAAGAAGCTTGAAGGGGCTGAAGCCAACACCCTCCTGAGGTACTTCTCTGTAGGCAAACAGTAAGCATGGTCCATTTTCTTCTAGACCATTGGTTTGTGGATGGTATGTGGATGAAAGCGTATAGATAACTCCACATTCCTTACACATTGCTTGCATATATATTGACATAAAGTTGCTGCCCCTATCAGACACAACTTCTTTAGGGAAGCCAACTCTAGTAAATATGCCAAGTAAAGCTTTTGCACAGTCTTCAATGGGATGGACTCAGGATACCTGGTGGCATGGTCGACCAGCACCAGGATAAACTTATTGCCTGAGGATGATTGGGGGCCAAGGGGACCAACAATGTCAATTTCTACCATCTCAAACGGTACTCCCACAATTTGGAGTGGTACCAATGGATCTTAGATTGTTGTGCCACTTTCCGAGATAGCTGGCAGGTGGCACAACTCCTGCAGTGACTTTCTACTTGCAACTCCATCTTGGGTCTTCTTGAATCCTTTAGCCTTGGGTTTCCCCTTTGGCTTGAGCTTGGCATTGGACTTGGTTTGTGACCTTGTGCATGGGTATTCTGCTGTGTCACTTCCAAGACCTAAGTCTCTGAGATTGTTCCCCAACAGAACTCTTCCTGGGACTTGCCTCTGAATGCTCACCGGAATCCTGACCACTGTAACATTAATAGTAAGATTTACAGGCACTACTGGGAACTTGAGAGGGGACCATCAGCTAACTAAGTGGACAACAAAGGAGCTCTGGCAACTTCCTCTGGGTCTACCAAGGTAGAATCCATTACTGTTCTGCTGGCCCCACTATCCCTAAGGGCAGGACTGTCAATTCTAGTATAATCCTCTGAAATGTTAGGCTTTCAGGAACCCATGGAAACTAGGACTACCGCAGATTATATCACACTGGGGAAGGAGTCTGACTAGGATCCCCTGGTGATCTCTTGCTCTTCAGTCTTTAAGGGCATGTCAGTTTCCCCATAATAAAGTGAGCGAAAGCCCAGTGGAGTGCAGCTGAAGGCTGTTCTTCACTGGTAAAAGTCAGACTATGGTTTAAAAAGCAGCAACAAGTTGTGGGGTACACATCTGGAGGGAAAATTACACATACATGGGAAACATTCCAAACAGTGTGCTCCAAAGAATGCTGCCTATTATAAAGCAATGTTGAGGCTTAATCCCTTCACTCGCAGCCCAGCTAGCTACCTGAAGCTGATGCATGAGGATAGTGCCTGTCTATCAGTTAGTTGCCAAATCCAGTAAGATCAAAAACACAATGATTATCACAGTATATACAGATTCCTATCCTCAAACAGAAAAAAAACATATTTAGGGGAAAAAAACTGAAATTTACACTAGAAATCTGTACACTACTCCTAGAAGGAAAAAAGGGTAGTTAGTGTGTAAGTAGGTAGAATATATTATGTATAGGCACACCAAAGGTGATCTCAGCAGTGCCTCCAAAAAATGTAGCAGGTGGATTGTCTCACACACCCTACTGGGAGACAGGTGTAGATGGGCATAGAATATACTTATACACCACTTAACTTATCTTCTGGCCCGTCGCTTATCTGTTTCCAAACCTTTCTTGCCTGTTTAAGAGATCGACTTGGTGAAAATTGATGTGGCATTGGGAAGGGCTAGAAAAGCAAAGGCAAGTGTAGGATGGATTTTACCAAAACCGCTAAGGCGGAAGAGAGTAGGTTACAATAACTGCCCCACAAAAGGAAAGGAGGATAAAGGAATGCTCGTCTACGGTTCTATAGTTGTTCTTTGGTTAGCTATACTTTTCTCATCAGGTACAGAAGCAGGTTTTTATACGTTTTTGTATAAAAAAGGGAGAAATACGAGGCACTATGTACAACTAATATAAAATCTAAGTAACCGCGTAACTAACATTAAACATGTAACAAAAGTTATTTAAACATAAGCAGTTCTTAAATATATGAAAAGTCCTTAAAAATACCTAGCAAGTTGCTATGCAGTGCACTGAAAATACTACATTTAGTAACCCGGTTCAAAGCCTCAGTGGATTAAGATGGCTCGGCGGTTAAATGCTCATTGCTTTGAACTGTGTTTGATCTGCAGGTTGCAAGTTCAAATCCTGGCAAAGTTGACTCATCCTTTCATCCTTCCGAGGTCGATAAAGTGAGTACCAATTTTGATTGGGTAATAATAATTTTTGTAAATATGTGCTATGTAAAGTGCTTTGGATCAAAGCGCTATATAAATATCAAATTATTAATATATATAAACTCTATCTTCTTAAGTAGGTGACAGTCCGGCCAGGACTGCCTCAAGTTTGTGCTGCTGTCTGTTGATGGTTCTGTCACTCAAGCTGTTCTTTGTAGAGCCAGGCAACAAACAGCACATCTGCAGGGGGTCACAATGTTTTTACTTTGGCTGGGCTGCTATGTGCCGAGGCAGCCCAGCATTAGGAGCAGCATGGGGCAGTTCCTGCTATCCTGTTGGCTGTGCTGCGCATGTCAGATGCAGCACATCCTTGACTGCTGCAGTGTGTGCGGGCACGACATATCTCCTCAACCAAGGCTGCATCTGCCCGGGGTTCGATGTTTTAATATCTGCAATATTAAGGCATGGAACCTGCGGGGGACACCCCTGTAAAACCTGCATTATTTTTAAAGGAGCGGGGGACACCTCCGCAGCCCCCACTCCCCAAAACCCCCAAAATTATCCCCCCCAAAAATATTGCTTATGGCCGTTCCTGACAACCATATATATGGCGATTTTTTGGGTGGGGATAATATGTAGTGATACCCTGCCAGGTGCATCCTGTGATGTCCTGTTGGGCTGCCTAGCAGGGGTTGGCCCCTTTATAAATATGTGTCCCAGAAGGCTTTGACCGTTGAGTGCTCCACATTGTGGCGAGTGCCAGTTATTATCAGCCCAGGGCCTGGCGGTGATGCGAGAAATGCGGTGGGTTGGGCGGGGCAGTGATCCTGGATGCTCCCCTGACTGTCAGGGCTGAACCTTTAATCAGGCCTGGGCAGCGACCGAGAAACCTAGGATTCAAACATTTGAGTCTGACGCTCTGCTTGCGCTGAGCTTAATGTTTGAAAAAAACTTTTTTAGACTAAAGAATCCCTTGTGTTACCACATGGGACGTTCCTTTACTCTATTTCCTTTCTTTTTAAGTATCCCTGAAGCAGATGCTTGTGCCAGGCATGTTTTACTTTTTATTTATGTATTTATGTTCATCCACTGTGGGGGGGTTACTTGTGGCTATTACTGTTGCTATTATCTCTTGTTGTTTCCCGTAAATCCAATATTGTTTGTGCATCCAGGTCTTATATTTTCTTTAAAGTTATCCGTATCAGAGCTTCTTCTGTCACTTCACTAGCAAAGCTCTATTTTGTATTGCAACACTTTCAATTTTGTGCTCAAAACATGCTGGTAACCATACCATTTGCAAGCACCTCTGAGTTGAAATTAGTGTGAAACAATTGTAAGCTACTTAAGACAACCTCTGTATAAAAACTATTGCTCGAGCAACTCTATTGTTGTCGGTCTTTGGGGTAAAGAAGAGCAGGACAGTGCCATTCCTTTGTTAACAAACTATGTGCTTCATGGCAACAAAAGTTCCAAGATTATGTTGGCTTGATTTTGATGAAGCTGTTGTACTAAAATATAAGAATGATTATGGTGTTAAGGCCAGTGTCAAATGGCTCATTAGGCAGGAGGAGAATGTTCCCAACATGTTTTCAACAACCACTATGAGAGTAAATGTCCGCCTAACACTGCCATTTTCGCTCATGGATATTGCTTCACTGCACTATGACTGTGAAGTTGGAATGACTAACTGAGCCATCCCTGGCGTACAAACATCATACAGATGTGTCCCAGGTTTGTGGAGCAGGGCTTCACAATCAGAGGAAACAGCAGCCTGGGGTGGGAAAGTTAAGGTTCCCCTACCAGTAATGAAGAGCTCAATGAAGAGCAAATGAAAATTATACTCCCTTCCCCATCCTGTGCCTGGGAGATATGTAGGAATGCTCAACCTACTCTCAGAAAGTGCAGAAGCAGGGAGAGGGAGCTACGAACAGGGAGACCCAGTGCTAGGCACAAGCATCAGGAAGTTTGTCAGGGTTCCTAGTGATTGCATCGAATGCAAAATCATCGAATGCAAAACCATTGAAAACAATGCATCGGACAATGTACTTTACAAAAATAAAATAATGGGGGGTGGGTCCCCAACCACTGTTTTTGTTACCCCTTAAAACCCATTATATTAAAAAAAAACTTTACCTACAAAAAAATGCATTTTTTCAATGCAGTTTTTCTCGATGCTTTCTCGATGCTTTTGCATTCGATACTATGTATTCGATGCAATGCCTGGATACCGTTTGACAGTGGCAAGGTGTTACCAACTCTGATACTACATGTTCTGTCGGTTTCTTTGAGGCCCATCTGATGTGATGCGAATGTCTTACAGCTGAACACCCCCGTTCGAAGAGAGGTCGCAGAGCTGTGGAATGTGTGATGCCCCAGGCTGCCGGGCTGACTCATGAGCCCCTCCTGAGAAGTACACAGCTGACGCCACTGCTGGATCGAATCCACAAGGCCAGAGGATGCCTCGCTGATATGACAATTAAAGCATTTTGCAACTGCATCCTATACTCCTTAAACCTTTTTTTCAAAATTAACCTTTTGTTATTATACGTGCTGTTTCATGGGTGGAGAATGGGTTTACCCACTCCATTTGCACATAAGGATGAGCCAGGCCTGAGGGGCAGAGCAGTAACAGCCCTGCCATGCACTGGTCGGTTTGAATTACCGGCCATTTCTCTCTACATTTGGTATCCTGTCTATTATTGCTGTCTGATATTGCTGGCAGAGTGCCTAAGGTGTTGTAGTGGAGCAGGACGAGCCTGTAACACAAGGTTGACATATGTTGGGGCACAGGACTTATGATCAAAAAGTGCCAACACTCGCATACATGCTGTAGACCCAAGAATAATGAAAATATGCTTTGCATTGGCACTACCCACATATATTGTAGGCACAGCACCATAGACCTGGTTACAGTGGCAATGCTGCATTTATTAGAGGCTTCATGAAAATGGACTTTGTAGTAGCTAATCTGGCAAACATTGTGACCAGAGAAATCATGTAATGCTTTTGTGTACTGTTGATGACTTGAAATGTGCTACCCTATAGAACCAATTGTATGTTGTATGGATTTTTACTGAATGTTAACAAAACATATGCTGTAAAATGCAAATTTGTAACCACTATATGGGCTCACTCACTGCAATTGATCTGCAGGAATACATCAGGGGAAACATTTACACCCCATGACACAAATTCACCAGCCATCCCTGTTAATGACTCTTTAACAACATAGCACACATTAATTAAAATTATGCCATTTATTACAAAAATAACATACTCGACAAGTGCACCAAATCGGGCCCTTGATATGTTACTCTGTATGAACAAGGAATTATGGGTTATGTAGTTATTTTTCTTTATGGGCTTGCTGCCTTCATCCTGATGCAGGTTAATTTAACTGACGTTGATAATTCCATGTGACTCTGAAATACCAAAGAATATGTTTAAAGGTACATGTCACAACCTGGTGTGCAAGAAGTGCACGTGTTCCTGTAGTGCAAATTCGGCAATCCACAGGTGTTTGGACAAGGAGGCTTATTGTGGATAAAGAGGTTTGCTCCCACCAGGAATGTAATTCAAAGAATCATAAAACATCTGATTTTTCTGCTTTCTCTGTGCTCCCAGGTTTGACCCCAGAAACAGATTACTCCACCCAGTATAATGAGATCAGCATGGACTGATCTCAAAGGTTGTTTTTAAAGGGAAGTCAGTCAGGGCCGAATGCATAGCTACCTTAGAAGGAATGTCTTTTTGCTCTGAAAGATGGGTTGAGACACCAGGTACTAAAGCTGGAGGTCTGTTAATACCACAGCCTCTACGTTTAAGAAACTCCCA
This sequence comes from Ambystoma mexicanum, assembly GCF_040938575.1. Taxonomy (NCBI): domain Eukaryota; kingdom Metazoa; phylum Chordata; class Amphibia; order Caudata; family Ambystomatidae; genus Ambystoma; species Ambystoma mexicanum. Next base: position 850,388,200 of record NC_090935.1, read on the forward strand.
GAATCTTGGAGAGTTGTCTTCAGGTTCAGTTTTACCAATAGAACAAATATATCTCACTTTGTAATGTGTTACTTGTTCATTTGAGAGGCAGATTCTCACTGCATTGACAAAGATGTTTAACTACACTGTCCATTTACGAAGGTGGCAATGCATTCCCTTGTATTCAAAACTTGGGCTGTGAACTCTACTAACCCGTTGAAATTTTACAATCTTAAGTTTCCTCGTGATTTAAATTCCTATTCACTGTAGTTTATGCTTTTCAAGTACGATTATAATTCTTGAGTTCCACTTCATCGTCTTTGTGTTATCCTTGTTAATTTAATCCTCTGATCTGCAGTCCATTTTCTTTAATGCATCCATAATGTTCCAGTACAGTCTCAGATGAAGATGAATAAATAAGGACATCAGCATACACAGTGTTGGATTAATTACCCATAAAATGAATAGAAATGGTGGTATATTTGTTCTCGAGTCGCCGTTCCTAGCCAGCTGTTATGTAATCAAAATGAGCCACTCAGGAACGAGCACTCACCGCTGCCTCGTGATTGTGTTGATGTTAACTGGACAGGGATGCACACTTTGCCTGACACATGAGAAAACGGTTTGCTGCAACGAGTGTTGATACACGTACTCTCCATTGCAAGCGGAAACCCTTACAAGGCATCAATGTTGACTTGCTGCATTGAGGTCCCATAGCAGTATAAGAGTAAGTGAGGCCAGTCATCATGCAGGGAAAACCCTGCTGCCCTTGGTGTGCCAGATGACCAGCCAGATGGCGATACGCACATTTTACTTGATGTGGATTGCATGCTCCGAGCTAATAACTGCTCAATATTATTTGCTTTCTCTTTTGGAATGGCTCGTGTCCAAATGTTGTGGACAACTCAAAGGTCATGGGCATCTGGATCATCCAGCACTATGATGCCCCGCCCACTAGGGCTCAGTACGGTAGTTTTGTTTCTGTATGTCCCCCCCACCCTTACCATCAGATACGCACTTGCACTATTGAAACGTCGGTGGCCGAGTACGCTTAATGACTATGTTCTTCTTCGTCTCCTCCCCCTGTATGCCTTCCTTGTCTTACACCGCACTTGTAGTAAGAGCGTCAGGCCAAGTTGCTAGCTATTTTTGCAAGATTATTTGGAAATTACAAGGCCTAAGAATGTCTACGAAGGCCCCTGTTCACTTCCCGCCTTGAAGCGCTTTGAAGCACTTCACCTGTTTATACTTTGCTCTATAAATAAACAATTACAATTACTAGGGAGGGGACAGGTTGCCTTCATGTAAATATGCATGTGGCCCATATTATTTGTGATGCTATCTTGGCCTCCCATTTCATTCACAGATGCAGGCACATCTGTGTATCACAAGTACACCATTAGAGCTATTTATTTATATATTTATTTAAATACTGGAGGAACAATGCTCTTTTTACCTATTTTTTTTTAACAATAGATAAGAAATCAGTGAGCTTCTTACAAGGGGGTGAGTTTGAGGTACATTCTGACCAGGTTGTGGAGGGGATAAAGAGAGCTATTACTGGGTGCACTACATAAGTGGACATTGAGTTGAATGTGCAGCTGTTCAGTTGTATATGCCAGTGGCCCATGCAGTGGAAGGACGACATAATCTAAGTTATAACCAGAAAACAAGAGACATACATATTTCAGAAACATGACATGTCTCATTGATTGGATGTATGTGATTATGTTCTGTGTAATTAACATCTCTCCTTGGAGGTTACTGGCCTAAGTTTAACACGCACTTAACATCCTGCAGAAAGAGTGACAATTCTATAACAAGTTGTAGATCAGTGGTGCTATTACACCAACTTCCCTGGATTGGGGATTTGTTGTGGTGTGTTTGAAAACAGCATTCAGTGGTTTTAATGAAAGTAGTGCCATTGTGCCCTCTCAGTATGAATGGGTTTAGTAACAGGCCTTTACATGTATGGTTGGTGATTTAACGCTTTATAAAACCCCTTGAGAAGTACTCTGGTCATATGGGCCTAACGTACGCATTGGTGCTCTTCTCCAAGGTGGTTCAGGGCCACATTAAGAGTGATTTGTGGAGACCAACTTCTAAGAGCTCAAATGGGGTCAGGTAGGGTGTGTGTGTATCACACCTTGTAGAGTCCCACTAAAAATAATCATGCTAAGAAATTAACGTCTCCTCAACCTTTGTATTAACATTCTAACTCCAATCTCTATTCGGACCTCAGGAGCTTGACGCTAATGGAAAGAGATCTGGTATTACAGAACAACAGATGTTTAATCGCTTCAACAAACTCTGAATTTTAGAAGTGCAACTCGACCAAACTACTTGCTTTCCTCCACACAAAAGCAGTAACAGAAGAGATATTACCACACGCGCCCATCCAGCATGAGGTAATGTGGCATTCACTCATGAAGTCCAAAATCGCGAAAAACTGAAAGGTTCAAGTGACTCGGTGCCACGCGGATGCTTCTCCTAACCACAGCCGTTAACAGTATTTGAGTTTGGGGGTATTTCCAAACGAAATACCACTCGTAATTCAGCCTATAATGTTTTTACTGAGATACGTGAGTTACAGATTAGTGGTACTGAGCTCCTCAGTAAAGTCTTCCTGTATGACCTCATCCATTTTGTGTTGTGCAATATTTTTCTCACAGAACCAAGAGGGCATTGTGTCTTGTTCTTCTTTGCAAGTTTTCCCTTTGCCTAACTCAGCCCTCTACACCACCTCGCAGCATGTATGTGGTGTTCACAGTGAAGAAAGGCCAGTTTAGCTGCTGCGCCAGTGATTCAGATCACCAGGTCAAGGGAGCTAGTGTTTTCAATCCAAAGGCCCTATGAATGTATTTCTATGTGCCCGTTTTGCTATTGAATGCTATTACCTTTACATGAATATGACTGAACGTGAACATTATGGATTGTCTAGACGTAAGCATCATCAAAGCAACGGTAAAGTGCATACCATGTTTCAAAGAGGATAAGAGATGTACCCTTGAAATACCGAATACGCACATTTCATATTGCGATTAAGTTGTCTAGTTTAGACTTTTTGCAGCCAAATTGAGACAGGGACATCCCTGCTCAGACAAGAATGCAGATGTAATACGTGATTGCATATCTGAGGGGTTAAAGCAACACTTTCATCTGCTGTTATCAGCCAGATCTGTCAGTGCAAACCAGAGGATTTACCCAGAAGTTTGAAGGATTAATCCTTTAATTACAAGGTAGTGGTTGAGCACAGATGGATGACATTAGGAATTACACCCTCCCCGAGAGTTCTCCTATAGAACTATCAGGCTACCATTCCGCCAAATACTGAGGCAACACCCGATGCCATGCTGGCGCATAACGCAGACATGGAATCCCCTCACTTTCTTATGCAGCCAGCAGCATTTTCAACCGAAAATGACCCTCCTCTGTGCTGTATTGAAGGTTAAGAGTAAAGAGCTGACCCGCTTGTCAGTTGTGCACATGTACATCTCTGGCCTGTATTTACTTTTCCTACTGAAAAGTGTTCAGAATTGGCTTTGTTTGTACATGACATAACTGTCAAAAGTAGTGTTAGCTTTTCATGCGTTCAGTATTAAACCGTGAGTATGTTCTGGTTCAATTTAGAATCTGCCCCTTTGCATGCATGTGTTATATACATTGGAACTGATACTGAATGGGACATGGGACACACATGACAGGTGGCTTTCCAACATCATTGAAAGATAGTAACAACCAAAGCTGTGCATGTAATCAGTGCTGTACATTGAAGTACAACATAGTGCCAAAGCATTAAGTAAAACACATTTAATAGTGCATCTAACAGACTTCAACTAGTACAGTATTATTCATATCTCTCAGCCAAAGCATCCAACATTTGGGAACAGTTAGTGGGAGATTTTGCCCCCAGAAGTGGAAGGTTCCTTTTCCCCATTGAATTGCACTGATGAAAAACAACATTCACAGCAAACACTTGTATTTGGTGCAGAGCATTTTTAAGTTAGTTAAGGGTGTGAAGGAGTGTTTGGCTTCAGGAGAGTGAGCCAGGGCACAAGAGAAACAACACCTGAAATCTACCCAAGAAAATCTTGGTAACACAAATCATTGGAAACAATACATGCTTCTTTTTAAAGGTGAATATGAATGGTCGCCGATATTATATATGGAGCAACACTAGTCCAGTAAAGTAAGCTTTTTTGGAATAGCATTCACTGAGAACTGAATTATTTCTAGGCACTACCAAGTTTGGCAGATAAGGCACAGTTAGATTAAATGAGTTGCCCAAGAACACACACGTTGGTTAAGTGGTGTGCCAAGATTTGAGCCTAGTCTGAAAGGTAAGCACTTGACCAGATATCTTTCTAGCTCAAGTTGGTACAAATATTTGTTAATGTTTGGGTTTGAACACTTAACATTATACTGTTTTTTAGAGGTTAGAAAGTTCACACAATAGACCAACATGACAATGTAAACATCATTGTAAAAAGAGTATGTTTGGAGATGTATGTACCCAATCCTGAATTGGAGCCTACAAGTTTCAGCATACAAAATAATGTGAACCCACAAGAAATTGCCTACAGACAATAACTGAAATATAATGCATGGCAAGTTCATGTTGGATCAGAGTCTTCAAAAAGTGGACAAAGGAAAAAAGCGCAGAAGATTAGCTTTTTTCATTTGCGCTCACTGATGAAAAACAGAGGTCACCTTATTTGCAGAGTTTCAGGAGGAGTGGGACAGTGCCGCAATGATGAGCTTCCCAGCCCCCTTGTATACATTAGTTTCGGGTGGTTGTGGGGAGCACATTGCACAGGACGGACCCTTAGAACCAGTCTCTTTGAAAAGGTCGAAAAAAAAACATTTCCATCCCTGTTTAGGGGAAAGAAGAGCAAGTGTGACAACCATGGTTTAATCCATGGCTGTCAAAATGAAAGAAAAATCATGACAGGGTCAGAAATTACCCTGCCATGATTTGTTCCTAACACGCGTAAGGGGATCGCCCTAATTTCTGCGCATCTCATTTGTGAATTTGGGATGCGATTTTATTTGAGCAGAAATGCCACCTTATCTGAACAAATGCTCAAAGGCGGAAACATGGTATCTGAATGAATGGAAGAGACATTGTGGCATCCATGCAGCAGAACTCTAATGGTATTAGCACGTGAGGCGGGGAAGCCAACATACCAATATCAGCCTGGGTTCTGAGCAGCCTCATAGCTGTTTCTCCCAAATTCCACTCCCTTCCCCTTGAGCCTCCGGTCTCCTCCCAACCCCAGACCCACTTACTGATTTGATCGGCAGTGGTGCGTGTTAGGCAGAATCATATGCAGTACCCTTTGGGAACATCACACACAATTAAAACTACAAGTGACAGTACAAATTCACCTTTGGTACAAGCCTGTACTACACAGTAAAGTGGTAGCGATGGCTGAACAGCCAGATCTCAAGAGTAAAGTGAGCAGTATCAATCATTACACAAAGGACAACAATTTACTATGGTTCAAGCAAACACTGAATCAAGAATATACATTTATTTACACATCATTTATCAAACAATTCACTAAAGTAAAGTATCACAAAAATCACACTCTTAATGTACTACACACCGCCCAATAGATTCTGGACAATTTACGCTCAAAATGAACTGTGAGCAAAATGGCACTCCAGTAGTTTAAAAGGGAGGGAAAGACAAGGTTAGACAAAAATTAAGCAGCACCAACAAGTAAGTAAGCAGGGCAAACTAGAAAAGGCAACTATGGTGAGGCAATCAAATCAAGAGGGGGCCTGAGCCAAAGTCAATGGACCAGAGTCTTTGCAGAGGATTACACAGTTCAGAGTAGTTTGCGGTTAAGTCTTTGCCAAGAGTTCGAAACAAAGTTGGTTGGAAGAAAAGTTACTTTAAAGAGTATAAAAAGACAAGCCCTCGGATTGGCAAAAGATTTCAAACACTTGCACCGCGGTCAGACGAACCGAAAAACCGGGTTAGCACAGTACCTTTAGAGCAGAAGAATGCTGTAGCTGAGGCAGATGTTCCTGGCAGGTTCTGCAGGCTCACAGTTCCTGAAGCGACTATTGGACTGACAAGAAGGAGGAAGACTGGAGGGTCCTGCACTGCCCAGGGAAGAAACCAGCAGAGGATCAAAATGACAAATAAAAGCTGCGCTCCTTAAAACCCAAGCAGGGTCCGATCCTCCTGGCTCTCCGGTTGACTGTAGTTGTGCACAGCAAATTCGACCAGAGAAGGGATCCCTGGCTTGTAGTTTGATGAACTGGTTGGTCCCACCAGCTCAATGGGAGAAGATTCCTTGCAGATCTTCCCTGTCGTCAAAGTTTGAAGATTCAGACCTGCAGCAGGGCTTCACCAGGAGGTTCAGTCGTGGTAGAGGTCCTGTTCTGTCAGCTGCTCTTCGGTTCTCTCGATCCAGTAGCGACTCTGCCTTCCTAGTCCCAGAGACCTGCTTTTTATGCAGTTTTCCACGATTCACACAGCCTGGCTGTAAATCACACAGCAGGGTGTCACCACAGCCAATCTGATCAGAGTGCAACATGGGTCTCCAAGGAGACCCTGTGCAGGGAGTCTCAATCCCCTCCCTCACATCCTGTCCCCCTCAGACATTCAGGTGCCTAAAGAGGGCTTCTGTGCAGAAGCCCGCCAAAGGGTGGCAAACAAAGGAATCAAACCTGGTTTGGCACGCAGAGTAAAACACTAGAAAGACCTTTACAAAAAGAAATGGCGAATAAACCCAGCCGGAACCGAAATAAAATAAAAGGGGTCCAGCGGATTGAAGTTTGAGGCTACTAACTTAGCTTAAAACAGTACCAAGGCTATTTAAATAGACCGTGGTAGGAAAAATAGGGTAGATACCACTGCCACCAGCCAAATCTTAAAGAAAGGGGAACAAAATAATGTTCCATGAGAGACAGACGAAAAGGGATAACTATTAACCATTTCCAGTACTCTATGTAAGATAGTTTGTGCTGGGTCTGTGAATTTAGAAAGACTAAATAAAGTCCATGGCAACTTTACATGTGCTGACAGTAGTCAGTCTGATAAAATGGAGTTCAGAGTGGGAAGTCTGAAAAAAAAGTCTACCTTGTGTCACTGCACTAAAGGTGCTGTGTGACACACAATTAAAAGATAATGCCTATGGAGTAGGTGAAGCTCCACAGTCCATGAACACATAAAAAATGTGCAACGCACAGCCAAAAACACATATACGATTGGGAAAAAAGGCTCTCACTCTTAGCAGGTGAAAAAATAAATCATAGAAATGCAGCAAAGCTGCTGAGGGACTCAGTATGTAAGGGAAATTAGCCATTCTGGAGAATTCTCCCTAACACTCGCCCCACCAGATTAAGGGACAGGAGGATTTAATCCACTCCTGGATGAATCTCTTCACTCAAGTCAGTTATAAACACCCTAGAGAGGCCATCAGCATTTTGGTGGTGACATCCTGACCTGTGCTCAATGGTGAAATCAAACCCTTGCAAGCAGATTGACCATCTTAATAGTTTTGGGTTTTCCCCTTTCATTTGCATTAACCATCTCAAGGGTTGGTGGTCTGTCTGAATCACAGAAGCAGATCCATATAAGTATGGTCTAAACTTCTTCAGAGACCACACAATGGCAAAACATTCACACTCTATGGTTGCCCACCTTGTTTCTGGTTCCTTCAGTTTCCTACTGATGAAGCAAATGGGGTGTTCCCTACCTTTCTCATCCAGTTGACTAAGGACTGCACCTATACCTGTATTGGGTGCATCTGTCTGCACAATGAAGGGTTGGTGATAATCAGGAGCTTTTAGGACTGGAGCTTGACAAAGGGCTTTCTTCAGGTTTTCAAAGGCTTGAGTGCACTCCTCATTCCATCTAACCTTTTCAGGGAATTTTGGAGAGGAGACTACATTCAAAGGAGAAGCAATGGTCCCATAGTTCATAATGAAATTCCTGTAGTACCCAGTGAGATCTAGGAAGGCTTTCACGTCGGTTTGAGTAGTAGGGGTGGCCCAGTTTTGCACAGCTTGTACTTTGCTGGGCAATGGCCTTATTTCACCTCCTCCTATCTCATGACCAATGTACACCACTTCGCTCTGACCAATTTGACATTTGCTTGCCTTTATGGTCAGATGGGCCTGCTCAAGAGCCTGCAAAACATATCCTAAGTGGTCAACATGTTATTTCCAAGTAGGGCTGAACACTCGAATGTCATCCAAGCATGCCATGCAGAAGTCCTCCAACCCATTCAGAACTTGATTGACCATCCTTTGGATTGTAGCAGGTGCATTCTTTAATCCAAAAGGCATAACCTTAAACAGGTAGAGGTCTTCTGGGGTTGAAAATGCAGTTTTCTCCTCGGCATGGCCTGCCAGGGCTATTTGCCAATAGCCTGACGTTAGATCAAAATGCACTGAGGTACTTGGCTGCACCAGGTTTATCTACCAGTTCATCTGTCCTTGGTCAAGGATGGGCATCAGTCTTAGTGACTGCATTTAGAGCTCTATAGTCCACACAGAATCTCAACTCCTTGGATCCTGCCTTTGCTACTAGAACAACTGGACTAGACCATGGACTTGTAGATGACTCTATAACCCTGAGACCAAGCATCTTGTTGACCTCTCCTTTGATGTGGGATCTCACATGTTCTGACATTCTGTAACCTCTGCTTTTCACAGGCAAACAGTCACCAGTGAGAATATCATGCCGGCTCCAAGGGGTCAAGCCTGCTGAAAGTGAAAACAGGAAGGCAAACTGATTCTGGAGAATTCTCCCTAACACTCGCCCCACCAGATTAAGGGACAGGAGGATTTAATCCACTCCTGGATGAATCTCTTCACTCTAGTCAGTTATAAACACCCTAGAGAGACCATCAGCATTTTGGTGGTGACATCCTGACCTGTGCTCAATGGTGAAATCAAACCCTTGCAAGCAGATTGACCATCTTAATAGTTTTGGGTTTTCCCCTTTCATTTGCATTAACCATCTCAAGGGTTGGTGGTCTGTCTGAATCACAAAAGCAGATCCATATAAGTATGGTCTAAACCTCTTCAGAGACCACACAATGGCAAAACATTCACACTCTATGGTTGCCCACCTTGTTTCTGGTTCCTTCAGTTTCCTACTGATGAAGCAAATGGGGTGTTCCCTACCTTTCTCATCCAGTTGACTAAGGACTGCACCTATACCTGTATTGGGTGCATCTGTCTGCACAATGAAGGGTTGGTGATAATCAGGAGCTTTTAGGACTGGAGCTTGACAAAGGGCTTTCTTCAGGTTTTCAAAGGCTTGAGTGCACTCCTCATTCCATCTAACCTTTTCAGGGAATTTTGGAGAGGAGACTACATTCAAAGGAGAAGCAATGGTCCCATAGTTCTCAATGAAATTCCTGTAGTACCCAGTGAGATCTAGGAAGGCTTTCACATCGGTTTGAGTAGTAGGGGTGGCCCAGTTTTGCACAGCTTGCACTTTGCTGGGCAATGGCCTTATTTCACCTCCTCCTATCTCATGACCAAGGTACACCACTTCGCTCTGACCAATTTGACATTTGCTTGCCTTTATGGTCAGATGGGCCTGCTCAAGAGCCTGCAAAACATATCCTAAGTGGTCAACATGTTATTTCCAAGTAGGGCTGAACACTCGAATGTCATCCAAGCATGCCATGCAGAAGTCCTCCAACCCATTCAGAACTTGATTGACCATCCTTTGGATTGTAGCAGGTGCATTCTTTAATCCAAAAGGCATAACCTTAAACAGGTAGAGGTCTTCTGGGGTTGAAAATGCAGTTTTCTCCTTGGCATGGCCTGCCAGGGCTCTTTGCCAATAGCCTGACGTTAGATCAAAATGCACTGAGGTACTTGGCTGCACCAAGTTTACCTACCAGTTCATCTGTCCTTGGTCAAGGATGGGCATCAGTCTTAGTGACTGCATTTAGAGCTCTATAGTCCACACAGAATCTCAACTCCTTGGATCCTGCCTTTGCTACTAGAACAACTGGACTAGACCATGGACTTGTAGATGGCTCTATAACCCTGAGACCAAGCATCTTGTTGACCTCTCCTTTGATGTGGGATCTCACATGTTCTGACATTCTGTATCCTCTGCTTTTCACAGGCAAACAGTCACCAGTGAGAATATCATGCCGGCTCCAAGGGGTCAAGCCTGGTGAAAGTGAAAACAGGAAGGCAAACTGATTTAACAGAAACTTGCACTCATCCTGTTGTTCAGATGTCAGATTAGAAAAGAGATTAACTACTTCTATCTTCTCATCTAAAGGTTGGCCTCTGAGAAGGTCAGGTAGAGGTTCACTCTCCTCCTCCTCTTGAGCTGAAGCTAGAAACAAAGCTCCCACTTCTGGTCTTGAGACACATGCCTTCAAATCGTTGGTTTGAAAGACTTTGGGAGCCTCCTTAGGTCTGCCTAAGTCCACCAGATAGTTCACCTCTCCAAGTTTGCCCACAACCTTAAAGGGTCCTATTCATTTGTCCTGCAAGGCCCTCTGTCTTGTTGGCACCATAACTAGTACTAGCTGGTCTTGAGCACACTCAACCATGCTGGCCTTCTGGTCATGCCAATGTTTGACCAGAGCCTAACCTAATTTTAAGTTATCACTAGCTTCTGCCATCATGTGTGACATTCTCCTCTGGAGACCTATCACATAGTCAGTCACTCTGACAGGCTTGGGGGAAGGAGCACTCTACAACCCCTCCTTTATCAGGGTCAATGGACCTCTGACTGGATGGCCATAGAGAAGTTCAAAGGGACTGTAACCAACTCCCTCCTGAGGGACATCTTTATAAGCAAAGAGAAGGCATGGCAGTAGAAGGTCCTACTTTCTTTTAAGGGGTTCCTCTAAAGCACCTATCATGCTCTTCGTAGTAGGATTAAAACTCTCTACCATCCATTTGTCTGTGGATGGTAGGCTGTAGAGAACTTGTAAGTACCACCACAGTTTGGCCTGCATGTAGTGGGACATAAAATTGGATCCCCTGTCAAATATCACTTCCTTAGAAAACCCTACTCTGGTAAAATTACCAAATAGAGCCTTAGCAACAGCCTGAGCTGTAACAGTCCATATAGGTATTGCTTCAGGATACCTAGTAGCATGGTCTACTACAACCAGGATAAACCTGTTTCCTGAAGATATGGGACATCAAGGGGACCAACAATGTCGATGCCCACCCTCTCAAAAAGAACTCCCACCACTGGGAGATGCACCAGGGGTGCCACATTCCTGGCTCCACTCTTGCCAGAGGTTTGGCAAGTGTGACAGCTCCTACAGAATTTGTCAACTTCTGAAGCCATCTTAGGCCAGTAGAAGTATTAGGAGAGCCTTTCCCTGCTCTTTTTGAAACTCAAATGAACAGCCAAAGGTATCTCATGGGCTAACTGTAGGAACTGGAGTCTGTTTTCTAGGGGCACTACAAGTCTTTTGCAGTCCCCAGGGATAGACTCAGTTGGTTCACTGTAGAAGAGGCCATCTTCCCAGTGCAACCTATGCTTCCCAGCCTCTTGCCCATCGAGCTGAGAAGCTGCCTGTAGGCAAAGACCTTGAAGTGTAGGACACTCTCTTTGTCCTCTGCTGAAGTTTGCCCTGTTGGGTTCACCTTCTGTCAGTAAAGACTGCAGCTCAGGATGGTCACCAGGATCCGGGTCTCCAACTAAAGTTATTTCTTCTTCCAGATCTAACTCTTCAGAGACTGTTTCAACCACACAGGGCTGTACCTCACACTCTGCCTCAGCATGTGTAGGAGTCACAGGTGTGACCTTGGACAATCTTGGGGATGTCCTCATTGATAGTACAGGGGTGCCATCTGTCTTTTTCTTGGAGTTCTTGGGTTCCCCATTGCCTCATTCTTTCCGGAATTAGCAGTGAGCAACTCCTGTGGAGTGGGGGTGATAGCTTCCTCTATCTCTTCCCCTGGAGAGCCACTCAAGGTCCTCTCCCTTGCAGGCCTAGTGAGCTCCTGTTTCCTTTTACTGGGAGGCCTAGCGGTGCTAGACACAATTCCAAGAGTTTTCAGGTCATTACCCAACAGGACTCTCCCAGGCACTTCACTCTGCACATGAACACGTATTTTGACAGTCATATCATTACACTAGATGAGAGCTGGTAACTGGGGAAGCATTTGCACAGGGCATCCAGCTAACTTGGTTAGGCATTTGGGTGCCTTAGCAACATCCTCCACATTAAAAAATGATTCATCAGCCACAGTTAACCTGGCTCCAGTGTCTCTGATGGCAGGGACCTCCTGACCATTCACAAGAACACTATCTTTATAATACTCTTTAGTATTATCTGGGATGGAATTATAGACATCTAAATTCTGTTGTTCCCACAAGCCCAGGGACACTAAAGAAACACTAGCTGAGACTCTCATGGGTTCATCAGCCAGAAGGTGAAAGTTTCCACTTGCCATAGGTACTTCTTCCTCTGGGGAGAAGGCTAAGGAGATAGTGTGGACCACTGAAGGTTTACCCTTACATCTGGGATCCCCTTTCACATGGTCAGTTGACCCACAAACATAACATTTCCCAAATGTTGTGATGAATGGGGGTTTGTTCTGACCTCCATCTGGTTTGGGTCCAGATGGCACACTAGCCTGATTCAGTTCCCCATGTGGTTTACCCTTAGGTTGCTGTTTGTGCCCCTCTTTTGGATTGGAGGTATTGGAATTATCCTTGTTATCTTTCTTTGGCTGCTTTCCCTCATCCTTCTTCTGAGCGGCCCCAGAATCCTTGTGAGTAGCCCTGTTGGCAACCCACAAGTAAGCAGCCTTAGCTAACTTCTTTGGATCTATCTCCTTAGAATCAGCCAAGTGTTGTCTGAGCTCAGGAGAGCATGCATCATACATGGACTCCAACATAACAAGATTTCTCATTGCTTTATAAGTGTTTACTCTGTAACCCTTAACCCAACCATCTAAGTTTTTCAAACAGTCACATACCCAGGTAGCCCAAGGGGTAACGTCATGCTTTTTGAGGTTCCTATCCACCTCCCCCAACTCCATCACAGCATCAGATGCAACAATGGGTACCCTAGAGAAGAGCCAAGGAAACAACTGATTCCCTGTAATGTCTTGAATCCCATGGTTATATTCAAACATTGCTAACCAATACAAAATATCAAGCTTAGCCTCATAAATACCCACAATTTCTTTAGGCATACGGGGTCTCTTAGGACTGGAAGACCTAGAAGACTCTGGGAGAGAAGCATTTTCCAAAGACAACTTTTTCATTTCTAAGGCATTTCCATCTTCACTACACACACCCACACACCCACTTCCAGCACAAACCACAACCTCAACATCTGATTCGCTGATCCCTACAGTCCCCCTTTTCCATGCTGGATTTTCTGAGAAAACCCGGGAGTAGCATGCCCTGTCCACGGACAACCACAGTGACTGTGGGGCGCATAACACTGGGGCAGCCCTTCTACCCGTTCCACTTCACTCTCTGCACCATTCCCTTATTGCCTACTGTTAAGCAGTCACACAATCATCCACCAATTACATCCAAGAACTCAACATCTAACTCTATAATCACAGATCAACACTTTAGATGTACGATTGATCACTCTCAGTACAATTCGACTGTGACTGCAAAGGACCTACAGCAACAACTACTATAAAACTCCCCAAGACTTCTACTTGCAGATTCATGCACATCCACATGATAGAACACAGACAACAGGTATGAATATTTTCTACACAGTAAATGTCCAGCTCTTCTAGGAATACAGTACATTCCGGGAGCATAGCTCAGCGACAATGTGCGCGCCTTGGAAGCAAGACGACAAAAAGCAACACAGGTTCGACCCCCGGGTCCGCGCTTAGAAACGTCTGGGTGTTTAAGTGCATTATAAATACTCAACTAAGATAAATAATTAAGCAACTAAAAAACAAACAATTCCTGTAACAGCACCTCAATGCCCGCGGGCTGTGTGAGCACTTTAAAAATGTAAAATAAAATAAAGTAAAATGTACACAGAGTAACTGCCACTTACCCTGTAAACAACTGTTAAAAACTGTAACATGAACCTTTCTGCTCTCTAAATTTGTGTTTATAAGATGGGAGAAATAACAGTATAATTATGAAAACAAAAAATAACAATGTCTACATTAACAAAAGTGCTATAAACACACATATTCACTAACCTCTTTCTTTTACAATTGCAGTGAAGACCACTGTCCTGAAAAGCAGCAGCGTCTGAAGTACGAGCAAGGACTTAGAAGAAACCTACTCTTTCCATGCAAAAAGTAAATACAATACTAACATAATGTTCTAACTGTTACTCAAACACACTAGCATTTTAGTATTGTAGAACAAACAAGTGTATTCACCCTTTACTATCAGATGTAGTATTAGTGCTTCCCCTTACCAGTTCCATACTTTATATTGTCATCTGAAGGCCAGTATAGTAACACACAAATACAAGAAGAGACTTCCCAACTTGATGTAGCTGGCCATTGCACAATCACACACCTCTACAATCATCCTTACCATCATACTCAGACTCTCATGCACAAAGCACGCATACACTGCACAACAGCCAAACCCTCACTTCTTTCTTTCTCCGACAGACCCCAAAGAATGCCTACCAAAAAGAAACTCCATAGAAAGGAACGCAGAAGTAGAGCAAATCAAAATAATAGTGTCCAAAATAAGCATCCATCTCTAGCAGATTTTGTACTAAAAGTTCAAACAAAACAGCTAATACAGACATTAAGTGAGACAAAACAAGCTTCCAGTACAGAAATGTTCCCTCCTCTATCAAAATGTAAAACAAAACAGAAAGTGATTAACAAGACTTTAGCTACCACTACTGCTAACGTTGCACCTATAAATCTTGATGTAGTGACAAGTAAGCATACCAAAAATATATTTTATAAAAAATGTTCCGCCATAGAGTCCTTCAGAACCTTATAAAAACAGGAGAGAAATCATGCACAACCCTTAAACCTACCATAGAAAATTAATCCTAGAAGCTCTCATAGACAGTGCAATCCTTCTCAAAAGGAAGTTATTTATTTTAGTTTTAAACAGAATGAAACCACTAACAAATCTAACTACTAAACTACAAAAAAGACTTCTCAATAAACAGAATAATAACAAAAATAGCTTCTTAAACATCTGTGGAGGTGAATGGAGTCACACCACGAGCACAGAATCATATTTTAATGAAGACGCATATATACAAAAGCAAACAAACCCAATTGCCATACATAGCAGTGGATGAGGGTATGAAAAACTTAATAACACCATTATTGAACAAGAAACTCTGCTCACAAGAATATCCCTAGAAAACTCAGTATCACTTCTCCATTCTACAGAACTAAAATGTCCAGTCTACAAATGGCTGCGCACATCAATGTGTAACATTGCCAAAAAATCTTTCAAATCTTTACGCCAGTTCCTCATCAGTATGTAAAAAGCAAAGAAAAATTCAAAATGAAACTACTACAAAATATGTATGCCTTTCTAGTGCGCAAATACACAGGACTACAAGGATAGTCATTAGCCTGCATTTCAGGACCTATTTGCAAAATCACCTTCCATCATATCAAAATGATATCAACACATCATTCAACTATAAGAAATCTGGTCCAAAAACTCTACTGTGCTAAAAGTCCTGCTTTAGCAGTAGCCAATTTAAATAACAATCTTCTACATGGTACAGCCAAACAACTACTTGAAGAAATAGAGCATATCCATAGAAAATATTTTGGAATTGAACACTACTTACAAAATGCAATAGATGTACAACAAACTAGCAACTACTGAACAAATAGCAACATTCTATTAAACACATACAAAAAGAAATAATAACGTTTAAAAATTAATTGGTAGGCCCTAAATTACTTCTGCAGGGAAAAAATACATGTGATAATGGGGTACAATGCAGTCACACTATCCATGAACTGGCTGTATGCTGACATGTTTATCTAGGTACGAGAGAGGGAGAGACAAGCATATTGCTTTATTTTAATGAAATCAAATAGCCCATATATTACCTCCTATGCCATGCTTAAAGCCTTGTTCGCAATCGCCATCCTGCTCTTGACAGATTTATGAATAATTATTCTGTGACTCATCCTGCTAAGATTTCATCAAGGCATTTTAGTTGTTTTTTCATAGGCCGCTTCTCGCATCTTCTCTTCACGCGTAGCCGGGCGCAGAATATATTAATCTGTCATCTCCTTCTGATTTCCTAGGATGTTACAAACTTGAAACGGTTTGCTGCATCCTTGTAACTTGATTTATCTGATAACTGACCGAACACAATAATATCTTATTTCGCCAAGTACCTCCGCTGAAGTACCAAACCATGTGTGTGTGTGTGGCAGAAGGACTTTTTTTTTATAAAAGTAGCACAAAAACTGTAGACATAACGTACAAAATAGAACACAATGAAGATTCAAAATGGTTCCAATTAGCTCTCTACCTTATAGCAGAAAATAAATATGACATTACTGACCCCTTAATACTTTGCAATTACTGCACTGCAAAAGTTGACAACAACCAACCACCTTCATGTGCTATCACAACTAACTTGGAATTATTCCCACTACCAAAACCCCTGCAACAACTAAATTTATATGAGAGCATCATAATTCAAACAGTGAACCCATTTCAAGCAATAATACGCCTCCAAACAAAAACTTCAAAATTACTTCCCTCTGAATTGTGAAAGGCATTTGTGGCAAAGTCGTTTATTTACCATTAGATCTCAAAGGAAATGTACACACTCTATGAGTGCATCAGCCAATAGATCAATCTTTAATTGTCTTACTAAAAGGCGTACCTACAAAAGACAAAAAAAAATTGGCAACAATTCGTGGACTTACATAAAGTTAGACAAGCCCTGCAATATCTAGAAAACAACAAAAAATACTACAAAGAAATTAATACTGAAGAAGAACCTGAGAGACACCATTGAAATAGTTCAAGAGTCATCAGAAACTGGTGAATTTGAACCTCTTAATCCTGCTACAGAATCCAATATTTTAAACCATTATACAATTCATCCTTTATACTCTAAAGACAATATAGAAGATGCACTGGAAACATATCAAATGCAACAAGCCAAAGGATCTCCAATCAGCATATGGGAAAACATGTATAGAAACACAGGCCTTTCCTCTACTCTTTCCTACTGGAAAAGGAGGAAGGTACAATGATAGACCCACATAGATAACAGCATCAGAATATCGCTCTTTACGAATGTATTCTGACGATCCCAGATTCAGACAAAACATGGAATACATATTTCACCTTCTCTTTGAAAGTGAACTAGCAACTTTATGCTACGAAGTTGCACACACATTAAAATCAGGTACCCATTTTCGAAATATGTCAGCTACGCAATTATTACAAAAAGTGCAAGAAAAAGATGAGGTTTTACAGTCAAGTATTACAAATCTTTTAGCAAACATGCGTGGTACAAAAGAATACTGGTTCTGACGTCATGGAGACGTTTGCTGTATGATAAGAAACCTTGGCCCGCCCACTTGGTTTGTTACATTAAGTTGTGCAGAATGTGCCTGGGAAGATTTACACGATTTCCTATGCATGGGGAACAACAATAAAACAAACATAGATATAAAAACACCAAGAAAACTCTGCTCTCTGGATCCTGTAAATGTATCTAGATATTTCCATCATCGCTTCATTGCTATGCTATACTTTATTTGTAATAAGACTGTTCCTCCCCTCAGAGAAGTTCAACACTTCTTTTAGCCAAAAATGATCCCAACAGCCAAGACATTTTGAAAAACAATTTACTAGACACATACTACCCAAGCAGGAGTACCACTTTGGAAACCATGTGCTAAACCCATAGGAAGAGCACTTTTTGGGTGACTTCTAACTTTGCTCCCCCTGGACGAATCCTCACCTAACTTTGCAAACATTGTTTTGCAAAGTTTTGTGAGGTTTGGTCAAGGGGTGGCAAAGTTATAGGGGGTGTCCCAAAAATGCCTTTTTTTCCCATAGACATAATGTGAAAAAGGTTTGTCGAGCCTAAAACCTAAACCGCTGGACAGATTTTCGCCAAATTTGTGGCAGGAGCGGCGGCTTGGTCCCGAAAACGTGCTTTTGTTAATTTGGCATAGATCCATCCATGAGTTTTTTTTTAAATGTCCAAAATGTAAGGCAAAAAAATTAATGATATCTATGTCTGCTGCACGGACGCACGTCCCAGTTCAGTCCGCGGACTGGCCTCTGATTTGCTGTTCTGTCCACGGACTGGCCTCTGATTGGCCAGAAAACTTGCTTTTTGCATGGTGTGCGGACATCAGGCCGTGGCCGCCAATTGTGGTGGTGAGAATACGTGAAATGCGTTGGTTTTCCTGAAAAGCCTGCCATCTTAGATTCATTGACTTTTTTTGGGGTCCGCGGAGAGCGCTGTGAAAACATTTTAAAAAAGCAGTATTGCACTTGTCAAACTCAACAAACAATCTCTGGTGAGGTGGGGGGACGAGGATGGGATGGGATATGGCCATAAGAAAGCCAAAAAACGTGTTGTTTCACCCCCAACAGTCTGCAAATACTCCAGTTGTCCTGGGGCAGTCCTGTGATGTTCGCGGACACTTCAGATTTCCTAGGACATCTGTACCTATTTCTGCATTACAGGGTTGGTAAAAAGCAGTTTTTGGATGGGTTATAACTTTTGCGCCACTCAATGAAACTGCATGTAGTTTTGCAATTTTTTTCTAGAACTAATCTTGAATGGTTTCGCAAAGTTTTGTGGGATTCTGTCAAGAAGGGGCAAAATTAGAGGGGGTGTCCCAAGATATTGTAAAGGCATAAAAATGTGGTGTCATTTGATGAATCTACACAACATTTGGCAAAACGATTTTAGATCTAGATATAAATGGTTTTCTAAAGTTTGGTGGGATTTTCTCACAAGGGGGGCGAAATAAGAGGGGGGTTGCAACATTTTTAGATGGCTTATTACTTTGTTGCTATTTGACGAATGTGGACAAACTTTTTGAGAAAGATTGTAGACACAACCTTCAATGTTTGACTGAATTTATTTTGTCAAGTGGGGGCTAAGTTATATAACTATTGTATGTACATACATTTTGACACTTATAAATAATACATGGACGGATTTCAAGCAAACTCGCGAAGAGCATTGGCAAGGACAGTAAAGCATGGTGTTGCAAATGTGCCTGTGTTTTATTTTTTGACAAGTGTAATAATGTAGGTACAAAAAATAGTCATATACCTTTGGTGGCTGAGGTATAGCCTGTGGCCGGTGGCAGTAGCCAGATTGTCTAGGTCATGGCATAAGGTCATGATGCAAACAATCTGGCTGCTGCCCATGACCGCTAGGGACGAAAAATGGTATTAAAGTGGCTATGTCTACCTGGGACTGGCTATGTGGTAAAGTTATTCTAAGGTAGGATCGTTTGAAAGGGAAAAAAAGTGCTTGTGGTAATATGTTCATAGGGTTTTTCAGGCTGCCATGGCAAGGGAAGAGGGGCTGTGTACGGAGCCCCACCTTCTCTTTCCATGTTGGCTGTCTTGGAAAAGGATTTTCCTTCCTACAGCGGGACGCTGCAGGAGTCCTGCTGTAGGAAGAATAATCCTTATTTCTTACAGCGGGATGCCACAGGCGTCCCGCTATAGGAAGAAAAATCTATGTTTTAGCACCCTGATTCCCACTTTGGAATACAGGGGTGCTAATGGCCTTTATCCCCCATTTCAGGGGCTGCAATGGACGATAATGGTCCATAGCCCTCCTTATTTATTTATTTATTTATTTATAATGCACCAATGTCCGTAGACATCAGGCTGTGTGGTTACAGTATTTGTTGAGGAAGATGAGGTGGAGGAAGACAGCTTACTACTTGCTGAGAAAGGATCAACCTTTCTGAGAGCATTGCGGTCATTGTATTTGGTGTGGTGGCGCATGGAGGTGGTCCCGTAGGAGTACTGTCCACGTAGTCTGCGACTGAGTACAAATTTGCACTCAGTGCATTTCACTTTGGTAGCTTTAGCCTTTGGTACACTCGCAACAGTAGCAAAGAACTGGCACACCATTGAGTCGATCTTGGTGCTAGAAGTAGGCGCTTCCTCTACCTCATCTTCTTGGTCCTCTTCATTGTCTTTGAAAGTACTGCACTTTTTTTGTTGTGAAGGTCCTCCAGCTGGTGGCTCTTGGGGAGGAGGGATGGTAATAACTGATGCCAATTTTAAGATAAATAGCAGTTTTGGTAAAAGTATGTACTGTGTACTAGATTGGTTATGGATAATGAGTATGAAAAGGTGTAGGAGGTGTGCAAGGGAAATTTGAAATTTTGAATTTGAAAGATCATTAGAAAATGCAGTTCTGAACTGTCCGTGAAGCACAGATCCTATCGTGAAGTGCGGACGGGTTCTCGGACACGTCATCATGCCGCTTGCCAGCATATGGTCATGTGGCACTGTCCAGAAGGTCCGCAATGAAGTCAGATGTCCGTAGACATCTACGTATGCAAAACTAGTTGAAATAGTGGCAAAAAGTGAATAGAAGTGTTAAAAATGATTCTAGAAGGTGGGAAATGGCAGAGTTTTAAGGTGACACTTTGTAAATTTGACGCAAATATTGTTATATTTGGTAAGTATGATATTAGTAAGTTGTAGGAAAATAGCATGCACTGGCAAACACCAATGAAATTCACTGAAATGACGTTGTTAAAGGGATGTTATGGTTAAGTTAGACTTATAAAAACCTATGAAATTCAATGAAAAAACTTTGTTAAAGCGACGTTATTCTTAAGTTGCACTAATAAAGTCCTATGAAATTTAATGAAAAACTTTGTTAAGGGGACGTTATGGTTACGTTGCACTGACAAAAACCTATGAAATTGACTGAAAAAACTTTGTTAAAGGGACGTTATGGTTAAGTTGGACTGATAAAAACCTATGAATTCAGTAAAAAAACCTTGTTAAAAGGACGATATGGTTACAAGTATAATCGAAAAACCCCTGAAATTCGCCAGTTAATGGTAAGCTAAGCAACCATAACTCACGCCACCACTAAAACCCAGGACATCAAAGATGACATCACAAATGTCATTGATGACATCACTGATGACATCATATGTAAAATACATTTTGATGAAAAGTCCTTACAAGTAATTGTGTTTATATTGTTGGTAACAAGATGTCAGGGGTGATCGGGAGACCTATCATGAAATACTTAATCTATTAAAAAATGTACTTATCTAAAATCATTTTATTGGAGTGTTGTTGTTAATACAGAAACTTAATCATTTATAAATATAGGGAATTACTGCAGCATGCACCATAGACGTACACTATTTATAATCTTGTAAATTTGGACAGTACAAACATGAATACTACCGTATCAGAGATTTCAGTAATGTTAAACATGTAATAACTAGCTAACAATTCAAGAGTTACAACAATTGTGCTAGTAAAAACAATGCATATGAATAACCACAATGCATACAAATCAGAGGCACATACAGGGAAACTAAAGTAAGGAAGAAAGAAACAGCATCATCAGAAAATGTTAATGACATTATAGTTTATCTTCATGTATACAAATGAATTGTGTGTTTGAGGCCTGCTCAATTCCCTTTATCCATGCATGTGCACCATGAGCTGAGACCAAACCCTAAGGAAAGTACTTAAAGAACATATGACAAGGTTAACGTCTAGATATATAGCACTTTTTTCAATTTTAATATTCTGACTGTCAGTGAACACAACCACCTGGCCTGTATATGTCAGTGAACAAAAACAAGTGGTCCAGATATGTGATGTCATCAGTAATGTCATCTTTGATGTCCTGGGTGTAAGTCTTAGCAGTGCACAGTAGTGGTGCGAGTTATGGTTACTTAGCTTACCATAACTTGAGAATTTCAGGGGGGTTTCGGTTTTACTTGTAACCATAATGTCCCTTTAATAAAGGTTTTTCCTTGAATTTCATAGGTTTTTATTAGTGCAACGTAACCATAACGTCCCCTTAACAAAGTTCTTTTATTGAATATATATTGAAGGAAAACATTTTAGTTGCAGGGATGTTAAAGTAAGAACTTAATTCAATGAAACCACAGGAAAATTCAGCTAAAGCCACTTTAAATTTGTGCCGCCTGTTACGCAGCCTATGACCGCAATGATGACATCACAGAACACATTGCTGACAAAAATGCAAAACTAGACCATAATAAAAATGCTTAATACAACACAAAAAGAAAAGATCTGCAAGTCAAAAAGACATTTCTGAGTCATTGGCAACACAATGATACAAACCCCATTACAACATCAACAGACGTCCTACTCATTTATATGGCTCCCATAAAAATGAACAACTACCGTTTTTTCCTTGAATTTCAAAGGGTTTGTTATGCCATACATATTTAACATCAATAATACAGATAATTGGGCTAATGGAAAAGATTTATCATGTGTACAAAGAAAAATAAAAAGAAATTGCGCAACCACATTCCCCCGAAATAAATCTGTTCTTAAAAAACGTAGTTTGCAAATTTAGTTAACTTTGCTTGTAACCACGGTTACAATGTTAACAGGGGGGGTGCAATCGCAAATAGAATCACTCCATTCATTGCTCACTTTAGCCGTGCCTGCATATACCCGCATCTCATTGTTTGTGCTGTAGCTGCGGCTATACATAATAATATAAACAAAATATACAAATCTATGTGTATACACATGTGCATTGTACATATATATAATATTTATGAAATGTCTTTCCTAATACCTTTATATGTGTCATCTTCTTTTTTGAATATTAGTAACTCTGAAACAAGATGAAATGTATTTCATAATAAAATTTAAAAAAGAATATTGATGTTTTTTTCATAATGGTACTAAGTGAATACTGAATGTACTGGTACACAAGCAATATAAGGTTGAATTCATTAATCATGCTACAGAGGAACACAACTTCCTGTTGGAGAAAAAAAAAAGGTATTCACTTCTTTACAATATTTAACAATTAATGCACCATTTGTAAGGTCTGTCAGTTTGTTTTTAATTGTGATTCCTATCAGCATCCCATACTAAAGAATACCATCAGAATCAACAGTAAGATAACATGTGACTGAGACTATGTGGTCTATGTTATATGTTCTATGCAATTGCAATAGGAGGTATATTGGGAGCATGAAATACAAACTAAAGGTACGCATCTTACAAAATGTCAGAGCAATCAAGAATCACAATGCAGCGTACCCGATGGCAAAACACTTTGAAGAAAAGCACAATGGCAAGCTAGATGATTTTTCTTTTTTGGGGGTCCATAGGGTCACAACTGGAACCAGAGGAGGTGACAGGAAAAGGTTGTTACGCCAACAAGAAATAAGATACTTCGTCGACTTTGAGACAAAGAATCCTCCAGGACATAGCATAGATGAAGTGCTCTATACCTTCCTTGGCGAACTAATTTATGCATAGACGAACGTTGATTGTAATGAAATGTGTTTCATACATACACTGTGTATAACATTGATCTTCTGCTCTTTTCCTGGTTTCTTTTTTCTTTTCTTTTCTTTTGTTTTCTTTTCTTTTTGTTTGTTTTTCTTTCTCTTTCTTTCTTTTTATTTCCTTTCTCTTCTCACCTGGCAAATATTTAGTTTTTCCTCGTCTTTGACCGATTGCTTTGGTTTCTGTTTTTTTGGTCTTTGTTTTTTTTTCTATCTCTGACTATATTGTAGGCATATACACATTTGGGGAACTTACTAACTTTGATCTTACTTTACATCATTCTGTTTGTAATAACAAATCTAACCCCCCTGATTCTCGGAGGACGTAGGGTTTAATTCACTTTGACATTATCTACTTGTCATCATTTGTTTATTGGGGTTGTTGTTTAATTTAATCCAATTTTATTCCAATTCTTAGGTTCTCTTCTGTGCATGTGCTGTAGTTTGTGTTTTTTCTAAACATTAGCATGGTTTTTTGCTGACAATTCTACCGTAGTATACTAGGTACAGAGAGTCAGGGGTTGTCCTACCCTTATCTTTGATATTAGCACGCTATTCTACACAGATACAAAGTATTATAGACTTGCAAAATGACGAGTCATCATTCAACTTTATCGCCCGGTAACTAGCAAGTATCTACAAATTGGGTCGAGACACCACTGAGATTTCTTAACATCATCATTAGCTATCTGCATCTTGAGCCTCAGACCATACACATTAGTAGGGGATTGGTCCCCAGATTCAAGCATACATATCCTATAGACTGAGGCTCTATAGACTGAGGCTCTTTAACATTGTGCACTGCACAACAATCTTTTAGACACATCAACAGGTTCAGATGCATGTAGTATTATTATTCAATACTTTTCAGGGGGATACAACTGCACACAGTCCCGGGTTTGGACTACTGTGGTATTCTATTACATGTAGGCTCATTGGCGAGATAAGTGCATAGTTACTGTACACTGTTGTACACCAAATAATTAGTATTCCTACCCAACAGTAGATGGTCTATTTCTAGGGACATCTTGTGATACATGCTCACCATACTGCACTCTATAGACGTGAACATAGATCAAATTGAGCCATAGTATAAATCCACGCTGACGTATTCATAGGTGCACCACCTAGACAGCCACATGCTTTTCATTACATCTGCATGTGGTAAACTGTCTTCTGACATAAGCGCTATATTTTGTCCATACAAGCACATGTACATGTAAAGTACAGTGCACTAGCGCAGCACACTATGCGGTTGACATATAGCGCATTTATATGTACTGTCGATCTTAACAATTGGCATAGGATCATCAGCACATAGCGTAGAAGTTGGCAGAGCTGTTTAGTATAGACCACTATGCACTTTCAATACTTTGAATTTCCCTATACAAAAGATTTATTCCACTCATGTCATTTTATGAGTGTTCAATTTTTAGGATGTGTGACTTTACAGAGTGTACAAGCACATTTGAGATCGTTGTACAGCAGCTTGTAACGAGCATCATGCAGTTTATACTTGGGGACCGCATAGGTGTTTGGCTCTTATTATAATGGCGATCCACTCCTGTAAGGATGAGCCTGAAGGACTTACTGCTAATCCTGATTGCAGCCCACACTGGCACTATTATATTGTGTGCTGCAGTACTGCCTAGACTTATAACAAAGTCTTACCTCAGACACATGAATGCATAGGCATTAAATTCCCGTGATGTGTAACCGTACATGAGGTGTGCCCTGTGGTAGACGTAGTGTCAGAAAATAATCTCAGTATACTCAGCTGATTCTCAGACATCACAGATTCTTACTGAACACAAACAAAGGACAACACACATTGAAGACTCACTCACATGGTTTTCTTTCTTCCAGTGCACTTTTTCTCCTTCTTTTATTTCACGCATTAGGTATTTAACACATGGGTATTATGTGCAAATCATGTGACCAGGCAACACGCTGTTGCGAAACGTGCCATTTCGATGACTACCTTTGTTACTAATGGAGCTGCACGAGATATTTTGATTTTTGTATGGAAATAAAATAGGTTTTTAAAACCATTTTGTGGATGCTGGTGTTTGTCAAACTGTAGGATTTTGTGTCGTAGTTTCTGTTTAAAAGAGACTGATTGGGAGTGCAATTCTTTGCACGTGTGTTCACACTGTTTTAAGCAGGATATATATATATATATATATATATATATATATATATATATACACATATATATATATACATATCTCACTTTCTATAAGTATATGTATACGACAGGTTAAATACAAATGTTAACAACTGTATAAAATAAATATTGTTTTAAAAAATGTGGGATACTTTTTTATGAAATCAAACTAAATTTTAAAATATAATAATTGCCATTACGATACCTCCTTTTTAATTTGTGTGTATCCTTTTTTGGCCACCTACACTCTTAAGAAGCTAGTCCCAATTGTGTATAAACTATTATAAAAAACAAAAAACATCAATGGTGAAATGACACAATACATTGTATGACTATTCTGAAAACTTCCACACAGCAAATAGCAGATCTTTAAACATTGAACAAACTGAGGGGATCATTACGAGGTTGGAGGTAATGGAAAAACGATGCCGGTAAAGGATTACCGGCATCGCATACCGCTCTGGGCTATTCCGACCTAAGACCCCGCTATTAGCGGCACCGTTAATAACGGTGCCACTAATAGCGGCATAGGCGCGGGCACGCGGCCCATCATGCCGACAATACCGGCATGTCGCTGATGGGAGGAAATCACAAGTCAGGCGGACATGCAAATACCGGCATCATGAAGGCGCTAATAGGGGATACCGGCATGTCGGTAATACCAGCATCACAAACCAACCGTAAAATGCTATGTGCAGTGTTCCCAACTGCCACAGGTGCACTCAATAAAGCACAGGTGGAGGCAATGGAGTCTGGGCCAGCACAAAAGGAGCACACCCACACACCACACCCTTCCCACACCAAGATGATTCCAATAGTAGTAGCAATACTGGGGTTGGAGGACATGCTTGCTTTGCTACACCAGTCAAGTGGGGGCTAAGTTATATAGCTATTGTATGTACATACATTTTGACACTTTTAAAAAAATAATACATGGACGGATTTCGAGCAAACTCGCGAAGAGCATTGGCAAGGCAGTAAAGCATGGTTTTGCAAATGTGCCCGTGTTTTATTTTTTGACAAGTGTAATAATGTAGGTGCAAAAAATAGTCATATACCTTTAATGACTGAGGTATAGCCTGTGGCCGGTGGCAGTAGCCAGATTGTCTGGGTCATGGCATAAGGTCATGATGCAGACAATCTGGCTACTGCCCAAGACCACTAGGGACGAAAAATTGTATTAAAGTGGCTATGTCTACCTGGGACTGGCTATGTGGTAAAGTTATTCTACGGTAGGATCGTTTGAAAGGGAAAAAAAGTGCTTGTTGTAATATGTTCATAGGGTGTTGCAGGCTGCCATGGCAAGGGAAGAGGGGCTGTGTACGGAGCCCCACCTTCTCTTTCCATGTTGGCTGTCTTGGAAAAGGATTTTCCTTCCTACAGCGGGACGCTGCAGGAGTCCCACTGTAGGAAGAATAATCCTTCCTTCTTACAGCGGGACGCCACAGGCGTCCCGCTATAGGAAGAAAAATCTATGTTTTAGCACCCTGGGTTCCCGCTTTGGGAAACAGGGGTGCTAATGGCCTTTATCCCCCATTTCAGGGGCTGCAATGGACGATAATGGTCCATAGCCCTCCTTATTTATTTATCTATTTATTTATTTATTTATTTATTTATAATGCACCAATGCCCGCACCAATGCCCGCAGACATCAGGCTGTGTGGTTACAGTATTTGTTGAGGAAGATGAGGTGGAGGAAGACAGCGTACTACTTGCTGAGAAAGGATCAACCTTTCTGAGAGCATTGTGGTCATTGTATTTGGTGTGGTGGCGCATGGAGGTGGTCCCGTAGGAGTACTGTCCACGTAGTCTGCGTTGGACTGATAAAAACCTATGAATTCAGTAAAAAAACCTTGTTAAAAGGACGATATGGTTACAAGTATAATCGAAAAACCCCTGAAATTCGCCATTTAATGGTAAGCTAAGCAACCATAACTCACGCCACCACCGTGCACTGCTAAGACTAAAACCCAGGACATCAAAGATGACATCACAAATGTCATTGATGACATCACTGATGACATCATATGTAAAATACATTTTGATGAAAAGTCCTTACAAGTAATTGTGTTTATATTGTTGGTAACAAGATGTCAGGGGTGATCGGGAGACCTATCATGAAATACTTAATCTATTAAAAAATGTACTTATCTAAAATCATTTTATTGGAGTGTTGTTGTTAATACAGAAACTTAATCATTTATAAATATAGGGAATTACTGCAGCATGCACCATAGACGTACACTATTTATAATCTTGTAAATTTGGACAGTACAAACATGAATACTACCGTATCAGAGATTTCAGTAATGTTAAACATGTAATAACTAGCTAACAATTCAAGAGTTACAACAATTGTGCTAGTAAAAACAATGCATATGAATAACCACAATGCATACAAATCAGAGGCACATACAGGGAAACTAAAGTAAGGAAGAAAGAAACAGCATCATCAGAAAATGTTAATGACATTATAGTTTATCTTCATGTATACAAATGAATTGTGTGTTTGAGGCCTGCTCATTACCCTTTATCCATGCATGTGCACCATGAGCTGAGACCAAACCCTAAGGAAAGTACTTAAAGAACATATGACAAGGTTAACGTCTAGATATATAGCACTTTTTTCAATTTTAATATTCTGACTGTCAGTGAACACAACCACCTGGCCTGTATATGTCAGTGAACAAAAACAAGTGGTCCAGATATGTGATGTCATCAGTAATGTCATCTTTGATGTCCTGGGTGTAAGTCTTAGCAGTGCACAGTAGTGGTGCGAGTTATGGTTACTTAGCTTACCATAACTTGAGAATTTCAGGGGGGTTTCGGTTTTACTTGTAACCATAATGTCCCTTTAATAAAGGTTTTTCCTTGAATTTCATAGGTTTTTATTAGTGCAACGTAACCATAACGTCCCCTTAACAAAGTTCTTTTATTGAATATATATTGAAGGAAAACATTTTAGTTGCAGGGATGTTAAAGTAAGAACTTAATTCAATGAAACCACAGGAAAATTCAGCTAAAGCCACTTTAAATTTGTGCCGCCTGTTACGCAGCCTATGACCGCAATGATGACATCACAGAACACATTGCTGACAAAAATGCAAAACTAGACCATAATAAAAATGCTTAATACAACACAAAAAGAAAAGATCTGCAAGTCAAAAAGACATTTCTGAGTCATTGGCAACACAATGATACAAACCCCATTACAACATCAACAGACGTCCTACTCATTTATATGGCTCCCATAAAAATGAACAACTACCGTTTTTTCCTTGAATTTCAAAGGGTTTGTTATGCCATACATATTTAACATCAATAATACAGATAATTGGGCTAATGGAAAAGATTTATCATGTGTACAAAGAAAAATAAAAAGAAATTGCGCAACCACATTCCCCCGAAATAAATCTGTTCTTAAAAAACGTAGTTTGCAAATTTAGTTAACTTTGCTTGTAACCACGGTTACAATGTTAACAGGGGGGGTGCAATCACAAATAGAATCACTCCATTCATTGCTCACTTTACCTGTGCCTGCATATACCCGCATCTCATTGCTTGTGCTGTAGCTGCGGCTATACATAATAATATAAACAAAATATACAAATCTATGTGTATACACATGTGCATTGTACATATATATAATATTTATGAAATGTCTTTCCTAATACCTTTATATGTGTCATCTTCTTTTTTGAATATTAGTAACTCTGAAACAAGATGAAATGTATTTCATAATAAAATTTAAAAAAGAATATTGATGTTTTTTTCATAATGGTACTAAGTGAATACTGAATGTACTGGTACACAAGCAATATAAGGTTGAATTCATTAATCATGCTACAGAGGAACACAACTTCCTGTTGGAGAAAAAAAAAAGGTATTCACTTCTTTACAATATTTAACAATTAATGCACCATTTGTAAGGTCTGTCAGTTTGTTTTTAATTGTGATTCCTATCAGCATCCCATACTAAAGAATACCATCAGAATCAACAGTAAGATAACATGTGACTGAGACTATGTGGTCTATGTTATATGTTCTATGCAATTGCAATAGGAGGTATATTGGGAGCGTGAAATACAAACTAAAGGTACGCATCTTACAAAATGTCAGAGCAATCAAGAATCACAATGCAGCGTACCCGATGGCAAAACACTTTGAAGAAAAGCACAATGGCAAGCTAGATGATTTTTCTTTTTTGGGGGTCCATAGGGTCACAACTGGAACCAGGGGAGGTGACAGGAAAAGGTTGTTACGCCAACAAGAAATAAGATACTTCGTCGACTTTGAGACAAAGAATCCTCCAGGACATAGCATAGATGAAGTGCTCTATACCTTCCTTGGCGAACTAATTTATGCATAGACGAACGTTGATTGTAATGAAATGTGTTTCATACATACACTGTGTATAACATTGATCTTCTGCTCTTTTCCTGGTTTCTTTTTTCTTTTCTTTTCTTTTCTTTTCTTTTCTTTTTGTTTGTTTTCCTTTCTCTTTCTTTCTTTTTATTTCCTTTCTCTTCTCACCTGGCAAATATTTAGTTTTTCCTCGTCTTTGACCGATTGCTTTGGTTTCTGTTTTTTTGGTCTTTGTTTTTTTTTCTATCTCTGACTATATTGTAGGCATATACACATTTGGGGAACTTACTAACTTTGATCTTACTTTACATCATTCTGTTTGTAATAACAAATCTAACCCCCCTGATTCTCGGAGGACGTAGGGTTTAATTCACTTTGACATTATCTACTTGTCATCATTTGTTTATTGGGGTTGTTGTTTAATTTAATCCAATTTTATTCCAATTCTTAGGTTCTCTTCTGTGCATGTGCTGTAGTTTGTGTTTTTTCTAAACATTAGCATGGTTTTTTGCTGACAATTCTACCGTAATATACTAGGTACAGAGAGTCAGGGGTTGTCCTACCCTTATCTTTGATATTAGCACGCTATTCTACACAGATACAAAGTATTATAGACTTGCAAAATGACGAGTCATCATTCAACTTTATCGCCCGGTAACTAGCAAGTATCTACAAATTGGGTCGAGACACCACTGAGATTTCTTAACATCATCATTAGCTATCTGCATCTTGAGCCTCAGACCATACACATTAGTAGGGGATTGGTCCCCAGATTCAAGCATACATATCCTATAGACTGAGGCTCTATAGACTGAGGCTCTTTAACATTGTGCACTGCACAACAATCTTTTAGACACATCAACAGGTTCAGATGCATGTAGTATTATTATTCAATACTTTTCAGGGGGATACAACTGCACACAGGCCCCCGTTTGGACTACTGTGGTATTCTATTACATGTAGGCTCATTGGCGAGATAAGTGCATAGTTACTGTACACTGTTGCACACCAAATAATTAGTATTCCTACCCAACAGTAGATGGTCTATTTCTAGGGACATCCTGTGATACATGCTCACCATACTGCACTCTATAGACGTGAACATAGATCAAATTGAGCCATAGTATAAATCCACGCTGACTTATTCATAGGTGCACCACCTAGACAGCCACATGCTTTTCTTTACATCTGCATGTGGTAAACTGTCTTCTGACATAAGCGCTATATTTTGTCCATACAAGCACATGTACATGTAAAGTACAGTGCACTAGCGCAGCACACTATGCGGTTGACATATAGCGCATTTATATGTACTGTCGATCTTAACAATTGGCATAGGATCATCAGCACATAGCGTAGAAGTTGGCAGAGCTGTTTAGTATAGACCACTATGCACTTTCAATACTTTGAATTTCCCTATACAAAAGATTTATTCCACTCATGTCATTTTATGAGTGTTCAATTTTTAGGATGTGTGACTTTACAGAGTGTACAAGCACATTGGAGATCGTTGTACAGCAGCTTGTAACGAGCATCATGCAGTTTATACTTGGGGACCGCATAGGTGTTTGGCTCTTATTATAATGGCGATCCACTCCTGTAAGGATGAGCCTGAAGGACTTACTGCTAATCCTGATTGCAGCCCACACTGGCACTATTATATTGTGTGCTGCAGTACTGCCTAGACTTATAACAAAGTCTTACCTCAGACACATGAATGCATAGGCATTAAATTCCCGTGATGTGTAACCGTACATGAGGTGTGCCCTGTGGTAGACGTAGTGTCAGAAAATAATCTCAGTATACTCAGCTGATTCTCAGACATCACAGATTCTTACTGAACACAAACAAAGGACAACACACATTGAAGACTCACTCACATGGTTTTCTTTCTTCCAGTGCACTTTTTCTCCTTCTTTTATTTCACGCACGTGGTTATTATGTGCAAATCATGTGACCAGGCAACACGCTGTTGCGAAACGTGCCATTTCGATGACTACCTTTGTTACTAATGGAGCTGCACGAGATATTTTGATCTTTGTATGGAAATGAAATAGATTTTTAAAACCATTTTGTGGATGCTGGTGTTTGTCAAACTGTAGGATTTTGTGTCGTAGTTTCTGTTTAAAAGAGACTGATTGGGAGTGCAATTCTTTGCACGTGTGTTCACACTGTTTTAAGCAGGATATATATATATATATATATATATATATATATATATATACATATATATATATACATATATATACAAATGATATACTATCTCACTTTCTATAAGTATATGTATACGAAAGGTTAAATACAAATGTTAACAACTGTATAAAATAAATATTGTTTTAAAAAATGTGGGATACTTTTTTATGAAATCAAACTTAATTTTAAAATATAATAATTGCCATTACGATACCTCCTTTTTAATTTGTGTGTATCCTTTTTGGCCAACTACACTCTTAAGAAGCTAGTCCCAATTGTGTATAAACTATTATAAAAAACAAAAACCATCAATGGTGAAATGACACAATACATTGTATGACTATTCTGAAAACTTCCACACAGCAAATAGCAGATCTTTAAACATTGAACAAACTGAGGGGATCATTACGAGGTTGGAGGTAATGGAAAAACGATGCCGGTAAAGGATTACCGGCATCGCATACCGCTCCGGGCTATTCCGACCTAAGACCCCGCTATTAGCGGCACCGTTAATAACGGTGCCGCTAATAGCGGCATAGGCGCGGGCACGCGGCCCATCATGCCGACAATACCGGCATGTCGTTGATGGGAGGAAATCACAAGTCAGGCGGACATGCAAATACCGGCATCATGAAGGCGCTAATAGGGGATACCGGCATGTCGGTAATACCAGCATCACAAACCAACCGTAAAATGCTATGTGCAGTGTTCCCAACTGCCACAGGTGCACTCAATAAAGCACAGGTGGAGGCAATGGAGTCTGGGCCAGCACAAAAGGAGCACACCCACACACCACACCCTTCCCACACCAAGATGATTCCAATAGTAGTAGCAATACTGGGGATGGAGGACATGCTTGCTTTGCTACACCAGTCAAGTGGGGGCTAAGTTATATAGCTATTGTATGTACATACATTTTGACACTTTTAAAAAAATAATACATGGACGGATTTCGAGCAAACTCGCGAAGAGCATTGGCAAGGCAGTAAAGCATGGTTTCGCAAATGTGCCCGTGTTTTATTTTTTGACAAGTGTAATAATGTAGGTGCAAAAAATAGTCATATACCTTTGGTGACTGAGGTATAGCCTGTGGCCGGTGGCAGTAGCCAGATTGTCTGGGTCATGGCATAAGGTCATGATGCAGACAATCTGGCTACTGCCCAAGACCACTAGGGACGAAAAATGGTATTAAAGTGGCTATGTCTACCTGGGACTGGCTATGTGGTAAAGTTATTCTACGGTAGGATCGTTTGAAAGGGAAAAAAAGTGCTTGTGGTAATATGTTCATAGGGTGTTCCAGGCTGCCATGGCAAGGGAAGAGGGGCTGTGTACGGAGCCCCACCTTCTCTTTCCATGTTGGCTGTCTTGGAAAAGGAGTTTCCTTCCTACAGCGGGATGCTGCAGGAGTCCCACTGTAGGAAGAATAATCCTTCCTTCTTACAGCGGGACGCCACAGGCGTCCCGCTATAGGAAGAAAAATCTATGTTTTAGCACCCTGGGTTCCCACTTTGGGAAACAGGGGTGCTAATGGCATTTATCCTCCATTTCAGGGGCTGCAATGGACGATAATGGTCCATAGCCCTCCTTATTTATTTATTTATTTATTTATTTATTTATTTATAATGCACCAATGCCCGCACCAATGCCCGCAGACATCAGGCTGTGTGGTTACAGTATTTGTTGAGGAAGATGAGGTGGAGGAAGACAGCGTACTACTTGCTGAGAAAGGATCAACCTTTCTGAGAGCATTGTGGTCATTGTATTTGGTGTGGTGGCGCATGGAGGTGGTCCCGTAGGAGTACTGTCCACGTAGTCTGCGACTGAGTACAAAATTGCACTCAGTGCATTTCACTTTGGTAGCTTTAGCCTTTGGTACACTCCCAACAGTAGCAAAGAACTGGCACACCATTGAGTCGATCTAGGTGCTAGAAGTAGGCGCTTCCTCTACCTCATCTTCTTGGTCCTCTTCATTGCCTTTGAAAGTACTGCACCTTTTTGTTATGAAGGTCATCCAGCTGGTGGCTATTAGGGAGGAGGGATGGTAATAACTGATGCCAATTTTAAGATAAATAGCAGTTTTGGTAAAAGTATGTACTGTGTACTAGATTGGTTATGGATAATGAGTATGAAAAGGTGTAGGAGGTGTGCAAGGGAAATTTGAAATTTTGAATTTGAAAGATTAGTAGAAAATGCAGTTCTGAACTGTCCGCAAAGCACAGATCTTATCGTGAAGTGCGGACGGGTTCTCGAACACGTCATCATGCCGCTTGCCAGCATATGGTCATGTGGCACTGTCCAGAAGGTCCGCAATGAAGTCAGATGTTCGTAGACATCTACGGATGTAAAACTAGTTGAAATAGTTGCAAAAAGTGAATAGAAGTGTTAAAAATGATTCTAGAAGGTGGGAAATGGCAGAGTTTTAAGGTGACACTTTGTAAATTTGACGCAAATATTGTTATATTTGGTAAGTATGATATTACTAAGTTGTAGGAAAATAGCATGCACTGGCAAAAACCCATGAAATTCACTGAAATGACGTTGTTAAAGGGATGTTATGGTTAAGTTAGACTTATAAAAACCTATGAAATTCAATGAAAAAACTTTGTTAAAGCGACGTTATTCTTAAGTTGCACTAATAAAGTCCTATGAAATTTAATGAAAAACTTTGTTAAGGGGACGTTATGGTTACGTTGCACTGACAAAAACCTATGAAATTGACTGAAAAAACTTTGTTAAAGGGACGTTATGGTTAAGTTGGACTGATAAAAACCTATGAATTCAGTAAAAAAACCTTGTTAAAAGGACGATATGGTTACAAGTATAATCGAAAAACCCCTGAAATTCGCCAGTTAATGGTAAGCTAAGCAACCATAACTCACGCCACCACCGTGCACTGCTAAGACTAAAACCCAGGACATCAAAGATGACATCACAAATGTCATTGATGACATCACTGATGACATCATATGTAAAATACATTTTGATGAAAAGTCCTTACAAGTAATTGTGTTTATATTGTTGGTAACAAGATGTCAGGGGTGATCGGGAGACCTATCATGAAATACTTAATCTATTAAAAAATGTACTTATCTAAAATCATTTTATTGGAGTGTTGTTGTTAATACAGAAACTTAATCATTTATAAATATAGGGAATTACTGCAGCATGCACCATAGACGTACACTATTTATAATCTTGTAAATTTGGACAGTACAAACATGAATACTACCATATCAGAGATTTCAGTAACAACTGTATAAAATAAATATTGTTTTAAAAAATGTGGGATACTTTTTTATGAAATCAAACTTAATTTTAAAATATAATAATTGCCATTACGATACCTCCTTTTTAAATTGTGTGTATCCTTTTTTGGCCACCTACACACTTGAGAAGCTAGTGCCAATTGTGTATAAACTACTATAAAAAACAAAAAACATCAATGGTGAAATGACACAATACATTGTATGACTATTCTGAAAACTTCCACACAGCAAATAGCAGATCTTTAAACATTGAACAAACTGAGGGGATCATTACGAGGTTGGAGGTAATGGAAAAACGATGCCGGTAAAGGATTACCGGCATCGCATACCGCTCCGGGCTATTCCGACCTAAGACCCCGCTATTAGCAGCACCCTTAATAATGGTGCCACTAATAGCGTCATGGGCGCGGGCACGCGGCCCATCATGCCGACAATACCGGCATGTCGCTAATGGGAGGAAATCACAAGTCAGGCGGACATGCAAATATCGGCATCATGAAGGCGCAAATAGGGGATACCGGCATGTCGGTAATACCGGCATCACAAACCAACCGTAAAATGCTATGTGCAGTGTTCCCAACTGCCACAGGTGCACTTAATCAGCACAGGTGGAGGCAATGGAGTCTGGGCCAGCACAAAAGGAGCACACCCACACACCACACCCCTTCCCACACCAAGATGATTCCAATAGTAGTAGCAATACTGGGGATGGAGGACATGCTTGCATTGCTACACCAGCAACAACAACAGCAGCAGCAGGCACCACATAGGAGACACAGGAGGAGAAGGAGGGTGAGACAGGCCAAGCATATCCCACCAGTGCAGCCAGCGGTACCACGCAGGCAGCCCCCAATCCCTCGCATCAGAGCCAGTCCATTCAACCTAACCCCTGAGCAGATCCACACCCTGTACTGACTGGACCGGGACACCATCACCACCATCGTGGACCTGATACACAACAACATTGTCAGCCTCATTGAATTATGCACCGCCATCCCCCCTCTACTGAAGGTAGTGTCTGTGCTCCACTTCCTTGCCACAGGCACCTACCAGCACACAGTGGGGCACATGCATGGCATAGCACAACCCTTATTTTCTCACATTCTGATCCACGTGCTGGATGCCCTCCTCAAGCACACAAGGGACTACATATCCCTACCACGGACTCCCCAGGAGTTTTTTATACATAAGTTGGCTTCCATGCACTGGCAGGCATGCCAAATTGTATAGGTGCCCTCGACTGCACCCACATGGAGTTGGTGGTCCTGCATGCCCTGGAGGTGGTGTACCGCAACTTCAAGCAATACCACTCCATACATGTGCAGATGGTATGTGACGCCAGCAAGATCATCACACATTGTTGTGCCCATTATCCCGG
Source organism: Ambystoma mexicanum (assembly GCF_040938575.1). Taxonomy (NCBI): domain Eukaryota; kingdom Metazoa; phylum Chordata; class Amphibia; order Caudata; family Ambystomatidae; genus Ambystoma; species Ambystoma mexicanum. Next base: position 850,425,008 of record NC_090935.1, read on the forward strand.
ATCAACTCATGACTCTATGGTCCCGTGGAACTCCACGCTACATGGAGTGACATGTAAGTTGCATGATAGGCACATGGCACTGAAATGGGGGGAGAGATGCACACACCACCATGGTGTCAATGTTGATGTGACAGCACAATGTGCACATCACTGAACACTGTGCCCCATAGCATCCCAAACAGAACATGACACCCAAATCCCATAGGAATGAAGTAAGGTCGACACCTATCACAACATGACAAACAGTTAACCACCCCACATCCCACAACACGTGCACCACTCATCAGCGGACCTCACCCTCCGTAACACCATCCAGCAACATGCAGTGAATATGCACTATGTTGCTGTCTCCAGCAAATCACTACACAGGACAAGCATCCATGGGAGTGCATTGAACAAAACCACCAAGGGAATACACTGTCTGTCACAGGGCCGCCACAACCACAGGAGTGCAGCATGTCACCATGGGAAAAATCAGCGCTGAATGCCTAACATTGCAGAGCCTACTGCCAACGCTCCCAATCAGAAAATCCTACAGAACAAAACAAATTAGACACAAACACAGCTGTATGCGTACACAATCCATGAGCAACAAGACGGCAGTGCACACTGTGTATCATCTTGAAGATGCAACCCACACCATTAGTCCATGGCACAGGGCACATTGAGGGCCTAAACATGGCATGCATACGACCACGGACATGTGCATGTGACCAACGATAATCTGCAGGCGTGTGTGATTAGTACAGCTGTCCATCGTGAATCGACTGACATATACCTTTTTTTGCCTCCTATGCAGGTGAGAGTGGCTATCCCTTGAAGCCGTGGTTCCTCACCCCTGTCTGAAACCCACAGAACAGGCACGAGGAGGACTACAATCATTCCCACACCCGTACCCGTGTGGTCATTGAGCAGACCTTTGGCCTGTTGAAGGCACGGATTTGCTGCCTTAGCCGGTCGGGTGGGGCACTCCTCTACAAGCATGAGAAGGTGGCCAAGATCATCATGGCATGTGTCATGCTGCACAGCATGTGTATCCGACGGAACGTGCCCCCCCCCTGACATTGAAATGCTACCACCTGGTGATGAAGGGGATGAAGAAGATGCAGCTGCACATCATCGCGGTGCCGATGCACAGGAGGGGCGTGCTGTGTGTCAGTCAGTGATTGCACAATATTTCTGACACACATGGCTGCAGAGGGTGACATGATAGTTGGACAGAGGGCACTGGGTGTGGGAGTACATGTACACTATGCACTGTATATGAATAAATGACACACATGCAATGATGACTGTCCACTCAAGATATTTTTTGACACAACGGGTGTATTGAAATGCACAATGAAGATGAAAGTGCACTAACCCTCCACCACCCTCCCCCCACAACTCCCCCACACACCCTCACCCCCTCCCTCCACAACTCCCCCACACACCCTCCCCCTTATCAATCCCCCCACAACTCCCCCACACACCCACACCTCCCTCCCCCTGCCCCACAACTCCCCCACACACCTACACCACCTCACCCTCCCCCCACAACTCCCCCACCCCCCTCAACCTCGTCCCACAACTCCCCATCAGGCTGGCCAGTCTTCCCCCGAGACTCACTGCACCAGGAGGCGGCATGTCCGGGCAGCGCAGGGTGCACGCCGACCTGCGTAGTGGCTAGTCTGTGTGGAGCTCGAGGACGAAGCTGTGGCCACCTGCTCCATTTGGGGGGCTGGACGCTCTGCCCCCATTGCATTAGCAAAGCGGCTGAGGACCTGCCGCAGGGCTGATACCTCCTCACACAGTCTACTTGTGCTATCGGCAATGATCTTGCACAGAGAGGCAGTGTTTTCTCACCACTCCTGCCTTGCTTGGGCATTGTCAGTTACAAATTGTTACACCAGGACAGTCAGCTCGTCCTGCCGCTGTGAAGTGTGCCCTGCCTGCTGCACCCCGCCGGTACACATTACACCTGTGGAGGTGGAGGGTGTTTTTGGATCATACACAATTTCTATTGGGTCCCCTATTGGACTCATGGCCCCTTCGTTGTACTCCCCCCAGACTGCTCCGGAGTGGTGACGTGGTCGGAGTCTACCGATGTGAGCTGGGGCGATGGTGTCGGACTTGGTGTGCCAGGTAGGTCAGAGGAGTCGTCCTCCATAGGCACCCACACCTGCTCCTGCGCCTCGTCCGCAGCTAGGGATGCAGTAGCTGCCGCCTCCCCGACATAACTGTTCTCTGCTGAGAGTGCAGCTTTAACAGTGTTCTGTGCCAGTGTGACTGGAGTTGTGGATTCAGTGTCGACGACCCTTGGCGGCACCAGTGCCATGGCATCCGGAGGTGGTTTCCTCTGCAGTGCATGCCAAGGCTTGTGTTGGGCTTTTGAGGTGGAAGGCCTGTTGCCCTCATCCCGGGCCCTCTTCCGGGCTGTGGTTGGCTGTGGGGGTGAGTCCCGGGCCTCGCTGTCATGATCTGAGCCTGTGTGGGTTGAAGAGAGAGACGGCATGAGTGATGGTTTAAGAAGCATCAGGCATACATTTGTATAATTGCTCATCTACACAATAGAGGGTAATAGGCAGTGGAGTTTGGGTGATCACGTTGCTTGCTATATGGGTGGGTAATGCAGGCATCCGTCAGAGTCACTCACGTTGGTGCAGACGTATGCTATGTGACATGCATATTTGTTGTGGCCTGCATGCAGTGTGACTTATGCCATTAACAACTTAGTGTGGTTTGTGTAAGGTATGGCATTGCCTTGCTGCAGGCATCTGCATGTGTCTGTGCTGCGGACAACAATTAGGCTTGAAATGTGTGTGTATTGGGGCATGGCTTGCCTCTTCAGACAGACACATTGGTGGACTATCATCAGACTATGCATCACAGTGTTTTCTTAGGACACTCACCACCTCCCGCCCATGATGTTGCGCCACACTCCACATCACCAACGGCTTCAATGGCCTCCATGCCGATCAGGCTTGCACATATCTCCTCCCACCATGGCAGCTTTATCTGAGAGCTTGCTCCTCCGCCAGTTGCCATGGCCTGGCTCCTGTTTGCCGAGAGCATGTTGCGGACTCGCAGACGCAAGTCATCCCACCTCTTCATGCAGTCCTTAGTTGTGCAGGAGGTGTTGCCAACCGCGCTGACTTTTTCTGCCACTAGTGCCCAGATCTCCTTCTTTCTGATGAGTCTCCCTCTTGAGGCTCTGTGCAAACACGACATTGGCATTCTCTGCCAGGGTCTCCGCAAGCATGGTTGGCTTGTCTTCATTAAAGCGCTCCTTGCGCTGACGGGAGGGGCCCTTTTTCACAGCCTTGGGCATTGTATTGTTGTTTTGGATTGAATTTGGTGCACAGCAGTATACTATAGGTCCTGGCTGCTGGGGATGGCAATGGATTGTGTTTTCAAAGATGGCCGCCGTGCTCTTTCCCGTTCCTGTGCGATGACGCTACTTCCAGTTCCGCTTATTTACGTTGACCGTTTATTCAACTTTCCCTCTGACAGCTTGCACTAATGATTTTCTAGGCAGGTTTGAGATCTTTGTTTGCAAACTAACAGTAACTTGAAAAGGATGAACAGTTTGCAATGCAATCACTTCAAAAATGTTAAATATTTGGAGCACAACAGGGATATCAGGTACCACCATGACACAGGAAGATTTGTTTCATTATAAAACCCAACACATTGTCTTCAAACATTAAGTGGCACACTTGTTTCAAATCGTTCATCTACAAATAAATACAAATAATATTCTGTCCAAACATCTTCTACACTCGGTTTAATTATCTCCTCAATGTACACTATTTGCACTTGAGACTTATTTATAATGTACACAAACAATGTCAGGTCTTTCAGTAAAAATCAACTCAAACATTGCAATATTTTTTTTGTACTGTTGAAAAATCAGATCCTTTGAAAGCATAGGATCAACATTTCCACTTCCTGTAAGTGTTTCATCTGCGTACACATACTCTTTTAAATGAAATATATTTATAATTTGCAATGTACAACCTAATCTTTCTACAATTCCAGTCAAAAGTGTTTGATTTGAAAGTACCAGATATATACTTAGTGTTTTGCACTCATATAGTTTGACTACAAGGTTTATAATTTCAGTATGATGTGCAGCCAGCATCCGTATATGATGAAACACTCTTACAGCTAGTTTTATTAAGAAAAGCTAGAGAGTGACCCAGAAGTCCTGTTTTTTCACAAACCTCACAGTAATCTGTTCTCTGCAGCATCTTGATCTGTCTTTGAGCATTATTATTTTTGTGCAAAACTTGCAAAAATTGCTTTAAGATATTTCAAGAAAACGTATCAATATTGCAAAAAATTGCACATCCACACCTGACTTTGCTTTTCAGGTTTTTTTCAAGACTGACCTAAACTTTAAATTTGAGTATATCAGCCTTTAGCAGTCCTCCTTTTTTTTTTTAAATCTCACTGTTTTTGACTTCATAGCTATGCCTACTCTCAACAATATCAAGACGCAGATTCTTTCCTTGAATGTAACTCAACTCATAAAAAAATCTTTCTTTATGCAAAGCGTGTTTCCACTCTCTGCTAAACATGTTACAAAATTTGTCACCTGTAAGTACATTAACTGTTTCTATATTTCATTGGAATGGTGTAGTCACCTTAAGTAATTTCCTAAGTTTATTCAATACAAAAATGAAAACATTTCTTTTTATATTTCATATGAAAAACTTTTTTAATTATTACATTTGCTTTTTTCCTTTGCAAACAACGCTTTACAACATATCTAGATTTTAGTTTCACACTTCTCCAAAGATTTGCAAACATTTGACAGTGGTACATTTTCCTATATGTATATCGTTATACCTCTGTTTTTATTTGATAGCAGATTTGCTATCTTTTCTCCTAAAAACATTATTATTTTCTTTACTTACTAATAACACATGTAATGATTTTTTTTCTTTTTATTAGTCTCAGTAAAACATTCTGGGTTTCGTTCAGTTGTTTAGTTGGCACATCTACTATTTGAAATTTCAGATTTTCAAAAGTATTTTCGAAACAGGTATTGTTGTATTATGCACAGTATTTGTATCTACAGATTTGAGAACACTAATTTTTACAAATGTTGTAAAACTATACTTCCCTGTACACAATTCTTCCTTCTGGCATGCTGTTGTTGCTTGCTTGATGGCATCTTAGAAAAAAGCTGTAAAGAAATGATTTGGGATGGTGAAGGTCAGTGATAGTGTTTTATTCATATTTTCATTATATAATATGAATTGTGGTTTATATAAAATATATTCAGTATATTTAGGTTTGTAATTTAGTACAGTGTATAGGTATTACTTGGAAGTAGGTTTTTCCATATTTTATTTCAGTTTTTTTCTGATGAGGGTTCAAGCAGTAGTAAATGTTATGCTATGGTTATGTGCGAGAAAAATATGTTTCCTATATCAAATGTCCTTGCTTCTTTTTCTATAGATGTGACCTGATGAATCCCATAGTTAGTGCATATCTTTCACTTCATATGTGCATCCTTTATCATGAATTCTAAGTCTATAAAACAAATGGTCACTCTGATCTATACAATTAGCTCAGGTTCCATTCAGGCTGTGCCAACCACAAATGCATCACAAACTGAGATACTCAGATACCATCAATTCAAACACTACTTTGCTCATCTTATTTACACTACATGCAATACTTCACACATTTTCTCCAAACATATAAGGCTAATATACAAGAGGTATGTCAGCCTATTGGGCAAAAGGCATTCCTTCACCAAAAATCTGAAGGAAGGCAACATGGTCTTCTCCCTCTGCATTCATTCATCACTATAAACTGGACAGGCAAATAGTGCATCTTGGTACTGAACACAATAAACATAGCATAGATTAGCATAACTTGTTAATTCACATAGATCATAAAGGTGTTGCAAGATAATTGTTTACATATCCTTGGTTTAATATACAAAGCTGCCATTCATTAATATCGGGTGTGCCCTCAATTCACAATGAAGGTGATGAGGGAGGAGAGCTGGAAGGTAATGCACTGCCACTCAGTTGCTCCACCCAGCTCTAGTTTTAATACCGTACAAGCCTCTACTTAAAAACTGTAGGGCAGCTACAGGGAAACAGCATTGAGTGGGCTACTGGTCACATAGAAGGACCCTGACACTCACATGCTCCTCCCACCACCTATTTAATCAGTTTTCCTTAGACATCCTCATAAAAGGACATTCAAAGACAAGGGTCTTGTCTGTTTGTACCTGTTCAGGCCTGATAGTGCCAGTGGCCTGGCTGGCTATCCTGCATTTCACCTACAAACTAATGGCTACAACGGCTACTCAACAAAAGACAACACCATGTGTGTCCTCCCTCCATTGCCCATCCCCACTCTCACTAGGATTTGAATGGCCAAGTGCCCTTGACAGTTCCAGAAAGCTACCCTAGTGAAACTCATCAATATTGACCTTCCCCCACCACAGTAAACATTTCCTTAGTAATAGCTGGCCTAATGTAGCTACTTGTATGCTTGTTTTCTCTTCTCTCAAGGAATTGTTATAATAATTGTATACATTGTTTGTTATTTGTTATTGAGATGTATTTTTAAGAGAAATAATTGTTTAATAAAAATATATATTTTTTTAATTTCTGTCGTGAGGTTTCAATGAGAATACTCATGTAATAAGAATAACGTTTGTCTTGTAGTGGGTGTGACGTGCTTGGTTAACAACCGTCATGGAGTTTGCCAAAGAAGGTTGATATTACCAGGGAATAGATAAGAGGTGACAGGATATTTTTGTACAGATTATTACTACTGTAGCCATACCTTCAGAGTACAATTCCCAAACCACTTCTCAAAAGGAGAAATGTTCACTGGAAACTTACCAGTTCATATTAACTTTCCCTGTAAGATGGCAGAATACTTGAATTGCCACAAACAAGGAAAATAACATTTGCCAACAATATAACGAGGTTAGCATTGATAAGCTGCTCTCCTTCATAACACATTTCATATTTAAAGATACATTTAAACACTTCCACAAATCTGACACAAAGGAGTTACTAATATGGGATCCTAGGGAAGAGCTTTATATCCAACTTCGAAGCACAAACACAGCTTCCATATTTTTCAACGGTAGAGGTAAGCAGCTTGTTTGATGATAGGAATTACTATGTACCCCAATTCATATTACATCTTCCTGTGTCTGTACATTGTGTAACAACATATGGGTTTACATAGCATGGAACCCAAGTGGGTTCCTGCCCTACCAAAGCACACCATTTCCAAACAAATTGTCAAAGTGCCAGATTTGGTTGCTGTTCATTATTTGTAAATGACTACCATTCTTCTGTTTTGTCTACCACACAGGTTAGACTCACGTGCATGCACTGGTGCTCCACCTTACAATATGCATACTGGTCTACATACAATGCAGTGATGGAATCTACTTTCAAATCTGTGACCAAAATGTTAGAATCAATTTGACATATATTGTTGGTGAGGAAACTATACATAGCTGGGCTACATAATACAACAATAAGATTATAGTGGAAGTGCTGCAATATAAAAGAATTTCCCATGTAGAGCTCTGCTCTCAGTGGTTGAGTAAAGTGGAATATTATTTAGCAGCTACTATAGTGTAAATAAGATGAGCAAGGTTGAGTTTCACTGGGTGGGCACTGAGTTGGTTGGATTGTGATATATGTTTGATTGGCAAAGTACATTTTTGGGATTATAAACCTGAATGAAAAGTTAGCTAATCTTGTACGCAACACAAACCATTTCTTTAATAACCTAACATTTTATGATATTGCATGCACATATGAAGTGAAAAATATACATAAGCTACATGATTTCCAAGGTCATAACTATATAAAAAAAAGTCAAGCACATTTGATAGATTACTGATTTATCAAATTAATCATTTTCTTCATTTGTTGATGGACTGTGTATGTGTTGAGAGAAAGTATTGTGTGAATTTTTGCGCATGTGCTAATTCTATGCCCAAGACCTTGTAGGAGTCAGAATTGTCATTTAATACCTACCTAGATTTGATTTAGGACATGTGCACAAGAATGTGTACTTAATAGAGCTTTCTTTCTGCTGCTTGTGTATGTAGTTACTAAGAATTACATTTCCCTGGTGGCTTAGCAGCTATTTAGCCTCCCCAGCAGTGCATCAGAGCTGGCGCATATGCAGAGGTACGGGCATCGTACATTGTCTGTTACACTGGTGAGTTCTTTCCGAATAGACTTTGACTGTCCTACTTTAGACACATCTGTATGCCAACTTTCAGTATTGTCAGCCGAGAGACTGAACATGACACCCACCCTGGGTGTAAATGATGAAATCAGCTGTATTAACGCTGGAAACAAAATATATATAAATGCACAACATTTAAAAGTGCTCGGTAGCCTGCAGTCAAACCTCAATGTGATTGAAACTATAACCCTGCAGGCAGAAAATAATCATGTTAAAGGGCCACAAGCCTCATCTCTCATCACTGGGAGTATGAACCCACTGAAATGCTTCTCAATACTAGATCATTAGTAAAGCACTGCATGGAAGTGGAAGACTATATTATAGAGGAGAATATTCATATATGTAGAATATTCATATATGTGCTCTGTCCAAATCTTGGCTTCATTCTGCAGTAGGACCCTCTCTACTGCTTGCAGGCTATAACATCTTTAGGAAAGATCGATTATGTGGCAAATGTGGCTGGGTGGTGCTTATTTTTCGGAATGACCTACCCATCCACCAGGTGAACCTGGAAGAACTACCAAACTGTGAAAACCCTCTTAGCCAAACGTGACCTTGATCCGAACACCACACTTAACCTATATGCATTGTATCATCCGACCTACTCCTATGCCGGACTTTGTATCTAACATATGTGAAATGATCTCTTCCACCATTAAACCGAAATCAAAAGTGGTCATGGTTGGGGATTTCAATCTGGGTTTTCACGACACATTACAGTTACGGGCAAATACAACTGAGATTGCACTGGAAAATCTTGGTTTCACTCAACATGTCTTACAACCAGCTCATTACAGTGGCATAATACCTGGTGCATTTTGCCTGAAATGCCAAAAGACTTGAACAATACCTGGGATGTGTTCTGGCCCCCTTCTATTTTGCATATATATATCAACGAAATAATAGAAGATCTGTTAAAATGTTGCCTTGACCCCCTGAAAGGTGGAACAGATAAATTCCATGGCCTCTTTTATTCAGATGATGCAGTGTTGATATCTACAACTCCCATGTAATGATCTCTCAATAGAGCTCAATACATCAAAAACTAAGGTAATGGTGTTTGGCTGCAAGCGTAAGAAAAAGATTAACCTGTGGCTTGTAATAGATGATGGTGTATTAGAACAGGTCCACTTTTATGATTACCTTGGGGTATGATTTCCAAAAGACCTAACATGGACTGCACACTGCACTAAGGCTGTGACTGTCCTAGAAAAACATAGCAGCAGGATTTGTCATTTCTTTAGTACACATGGGAGAGGGGCTTTTTCTCCCACATTAAAAATGTTTAAAGCCCAGGGATGGTAGGTGGAGTTTTGGGGTTTCTGTAAGTGCCCTCAAATTGAGGTGGTTGACAACCAGTTCCTGAGGTCTTTGCTTTTGCAGCCAAAGGGAGCCACAAAATGGCTTGTTTATGTTGGGGTTGTGATTTAATGCCCTTTTTGCGAAATTGCAGGTACCAAACAACTATTATTTTGGACCAGATTACGGTGTATTCCTGAACTGATCAAATATAAGGAAGTTATTATTAACCTATGGAATGTACCTGGAGTTAGATATTCTGTGGGGGAGAAATAAGCATTGGCGTGTATGTGGGCAATTCACAATTTTAAATTATATTTGTCATGGCGGGAGTTCACCATTAGGACTGATCACAAACCTTTGATAAGCTGCTTTTCTAAAGGTGGTTTAGAAGGTGTATCTAGGAGGATTATGAAGTGGACCAGCAGCTCGCAGAGCCTGCAATATTGCATGGAACATTTTCAGGGAAATGAAATGTGGTTGCCAATGCTCTCTCCAGCTCTGAAGTAAGTGAACAATAGCATGATGAGAAAGAAATGGAAGATGTTGGGAAGGTTGCAGATATTTTTCTGTTGCAAGAGAGTATCAAACGAGGTGATTGGGATGCAGCATGCAGTGCAGATGACGTTTATTAGTTAGCTTTTGAGCTGGTTAGAAGGAACTCATTGGAGCTTGGTTATGAAAAGGTGAAGGAATGAGGTGTGTGTGAGAGATTCGTATTTATTCAGAGGACATCCGTTAATTCTTCCCAAGGGGATGAGAAAGGTTGTCATGCAATTGGGCCATAGAGGACATTGGGGCTGGCAAGAACCAAAGGTATCATTAGGGCTGATTTTTGGTGACCAGGGGTTGACAATGATATAGAAGAATTAGTTAAAGGATGCCTGGTTTGTGTGGAAGGTGACAAGGGTCTTGTGGTGCAGAAACCTCACCTGAAATCTTGTTGGATTTATTAGGTCTGTTTAACATTAGAGGAGGCAAGGACACAGATCTGCTGGTTGCCATGGACTTATTATCCAAGTGGCCAGAGGTGTGTGTTTTGAAAGAGGTCAGTAGTAGTAGTATCATCAGGTTCCTGGAACTGCTATTTTGGAGAGAGGTTGTCCCTCGCCGAAATCTGTCAGACAATGGTACTCTATTGGTGTCGAAGAAGTTCAGGTTATTTTTGAAGAGGTACAGTGTTGAACAGATGACAATTTCTCTTTACCATCCACAGGGTAATGGACGCATGGAGAGATTTAATCTCATCTTCATAGAGGTGGACAGGATTGGTGTGCCCCCAGGCGAAGACTGGATAAGAGATATCATTGAAAGGACCTTTCAGTATAGGTTGGCTGCACATGCGGTGACCGGAGTAATAGCTGTTGCGGGGCAGGAAGCCCAATACGCATCTGTGCCCTGGTTGGATGGGAAGATTGAAATGCGAGAGGTTGGATGTGGAAGATGTGAGAGAGAGGGTCATGGTTAGTGGATACAAAGCAAAGAGGAGGTTTGTTAAGGAAAACTGTTGTAGATTTGAGGGTAAGTCTGGCGATGTGATCAAGGCAAAACTGCCAGTAAAAGTTAAAAAGGGCAACTCTATGTTTTCAGAACCCAAAGTGGTGTTAAAGGATTTAGGAGGTTCTGTTCTTGTCAAAGGGGGAGGTGTTTGGAACAAGGAGAGAGTGGCGGTGTTGCAGATGAGAAATGTTGTTATTTGACAAAACGGCAGAAGGAGGGGTGTTAGGAATGTTGGATTAATCATCTGCTGTATTAGATTTATGTTCATTTCACTGTTATGTCATGATTAGTTATTGTTACTGCTAGCTCCTAGCAACCTGTGTTCATGCTCTCTCTGCCAACACTGGAACTTGGAGCCATGGGGTACCATGGAGTATTGGATGGTTCCAGATTCCAGAAGAAAGCAGTTGGCGCTGCAGCTGCCAGAGAGGGGGTGCTGTTTAGGTTTTTGCTAAACCTTGCCACTAAAGTTAATCCTGATTGATTAATTTATGTCCTGTTTGATAATTAATGTCCTCACTTTCCGAAAATAACAAGGTCTTAGTATGTACTCTAATAGGGCTAGTAGATTGAAAAGTGAGTTGGTTAGTTATGGAAGGGAGAAGTCGTTTTGTGGCTCTTAGCCCTACCACCGGAGCCAAACCTATGCTGAAGGAGTAGAATTCAATACTGCCATCAGGCTGATAGCAGAAGTACTGTTTTGTTGTTGTGTACTATTTCATGATGATTGAGGGATGTTGTTTTTCTGTTATGTCTGATGGGTGAAAAAGGGTTTTCAGAATGGCAGGACTGAGTTTGATTTGAAAGATACAAAATGTTTTCGTGATGCAAGCATTGCACACAGCTGGGTTTGCATATGGCTGTGAGGCTCACCGTGTTTGGTCGTATCTCTATGGATGAAGAATTACTCATCAGACTTCTGTGACCTCAACATAGTATATTATAGAGGAAACAGCCACTATCTACATGGTGGAGGTAGTGTGTGAAGCCCATGGAGTGATCTGTGGAAAACGAACAAACTGAACTCTTTTGATGGACTGATATTTGAACACACTCTGGAATTAAATGATCAAACATTGTTATCATGTTCATGTAAGCACATCTGAACTCAAGCCTTTTTGAGCACCTCATAAACAGCAATGGAAGAATGTTGACTGAAACCTATAATCCACTGTGTTAATGTGAGAGGATTGCAGACTTTCTGCAATACACTTGTCTTCATTGTGGCTTACAAAGGGCTGCTTAACAGGGATAAGACTTCCCTTTACTACAAAGCCCTGCTTATAATCTATTGTACTGTAGGCATGGTTTTCCATCTGAAGCCTCTCACGCCAGTATCCAAACCTTCCATTGTTGTATTGATGGTTTTGTGGCAATATGTGGTCATAGTAGTTCTCTCATTGTTTGTCCGCTAAAGGTTATGTGAGGGTTGCAGCTTGTACACTCTTACAGAAGTCTGTATGTACCCAAATACCACCCCAGTTTAGTTAGCCTGCCATGGAATCATTGGATATGCTGCTATCTGGTTCGCTCTCGAAAAATCGAGTCAAAATAACTATTTGTATTCTCATTTACCACATTTCCTAGGTGTGTTGTTTTAATCTGAAAGATGCATACACTTATACAAAGCCAGGTGGTTGTTTTTTCTACTGTGTGACTGGCAGCATTGTTATTGTTAGTGTGTAAGAACCAAGTTCTTTCAGGTTAGTGTGTTGCAGAAGAGGAATAATCCTAACTCAGAAACTGTTGTGTGCAATGACTCAGAGTAAAAAAAGCATACATCCCAACCCTATCCACTCTGCAAAGAAACATATGTTCACAGACTTCCCTGTTCAAGACCAGCCCCACTCATGTACGATCTGGAGACAAATGCTGATCTAATGTATTGCTGCCCTCCTTTGCTGACACAGCAAACATCCTCACTTATAATTGGTTATTTATAACACACTTAATACCCAGAGATTTCCAAGCGTAGACCCAGGGATCAAACCTGTGTTGCTGTGCATCGTCTTGTTTGCAAGAAGAGCATGTTGCCCCTGAGCTATCCTCCCGAGACTATGGGGTGAATCATGCATTTTACCCCTCTTCGTTCCTTAAGCTACTTTGTCATGTCTGTTTCCTTGGCTGCTTTACTTCTTTCCACTTGACATATTGTTCAATTGATTCGTTTGCAGACTGATTAGATCCCACCATTCTTAAATGTGGTTTTTATATGTGTGCAGTTTAATTGCATCGTTTTCCTGGTGCTGTTTACCGTGGTTTATTATATAAGGTTGTGTGACCTACATCAGGTTAGATTCAGTTAACAGTCTTCAATAAAACACACTGAACCCACATATTTGGGAAATGCCATGTTTCAAAAAATCCCAGACACTGAAATATATTTGCTTTAATTTCTTTCTAAAATATATTCATCCTCTATCAACCTTGAACCTGTCAGAAAATATGTATACATTTATATATAAAACTAAAAAAATAAACAGTATTGACAAACAGACAGGTTAATGTAAATGGGAAATCACCGTGCATGAATTCTTGCTAAAGGACACCAAAAAATCTTTTGAGAAACAACAGTCTACTCGGCTGCTTCCAAATCTAACCAGCAGAGAGAGACTCGTGCACGGATCGATCAATACCAATGCACAGCTAAGAGATCACCAGCTCAGAATGATATAATCCAATTTAAGCAATTGATCCGAGCAGATTAGTAATCAGGCTTAGTATCAGGGGATCTTAATTAAACTTTAAAACCGAAAATCATTACTGAGGTTTTGTCAGAATTCAATATTAACCTACTAATGGGACGTCTATTCAGCAGAGAAGAAATGCATGTCAGGATTTTGGAAAGTCCCAACGTGTCTTTTTTTATTTCTTTTTATGTTTTGCTAAATCGTGTCTAAGACGTATTGCGTTATTCTGCTATTGTCTGAATCACCTGTTTGCAAGTCAATGCCTGATCAGACTATGCAGACTAAAAAGACATTTTCCGGAGGTCAGTTCCAGAAAAGCTAAACATGTACTTTTGGTACCATTAACGCATACGTCTGGCTACTTTAATATCGTGAACCCATTGTGACATGATATAGCTTTATACACTGTTATTCTACATTGGACACGTAGGCCTCATTACAAGTTTGCCCGTCCAGAAACAAGGGTGCCGGTAAGGTCACCTCACCCTTCTTTCCAGGCCAGCAAATTACAAGTCTGGCTGCCGGAGCCACTGTGCAGGACAGTTCTGAACCTGCCATGCGTCGTGGCCACAGTAGGCAGACTTGTCTCAGGAGCACCGGCACAGTTGTTAATGGTGCCGGTGCACCTGTGTTCCCACTCCCTTAGAGTCCCATAGGACTCTATGGGAATGGGGATTAACAAATGTACCGGCACCTGACTTCCCGGCCGCCAGACTTGTAATAGCTCGGTGGCACCAGGAAGTCAGGTGGCAGTAGATTATTACGGGTCCAGTGGCAACCCGCCGGTAGCACCGGCAGGGTTACCGCCAGACCCGTAAAGAGGCCCAATGTGAACCCGAGAAAGAATCTGATAGCACAGGACTTTGGGTAGAATTATTTTTTCGGTTAATACACCAACATCACTTGCTATTATTTTACATGGCCCCTTAAATCGTCCCCCTAACAGTGGTGGTGATATGGAGCCCTCCCTCTGTGGCCTGTGGGCAAGAAGAAGAAGACGGAAAAAAGTAGAAACACCAGCGGGAGAGGCAGCTCAGATTCTTCACTGAGCTGTTCACAGATGCATTTACATTGCACATGGATGGTAAAGGAAATGCTAATGATAGATAGGGCTTGCCAAAGTCTGCAGAGTTTGCTAAGAGCTTGCCCCTGGAATTTGAAAAGATGGTAGACCCCAAATGTTGAGGAAGTATGGCTTTGCTGGAAGGGCTGGTATTGTTGACGTAAAGTAAGGTACTGCTGTATTTGCTGTGTTGTTGCACAATACTTTAAATAGTTCATATCCCCTGGGTACTCGGACATATCAACAGCTTTGTTAGCCATCACAATTATTTATGTTGGGAACTTTGCTATTCACTGCCGTGGAATGCTGCTTGGATTGCTTACCTGCCTTAATGCTTGTTGGGAACTCTCTGTGTCAATTACAAAACAGAAAGCCTTCTAAACTGGCAGAAGAAACTGGAATTTGGTGGAGGTCTCACCACAAACTTGGCAGGTGTGCTCACATGGCACAAGCTTTGATTGAAACTTTGGGAGAAAATAGTGTCCACCCAGTGCATGGTGCTGCTTGAGGGTAGTGTGTTGGGAGACTTTGGGATGCAGTTGTCAGCATACACAGTGGCAGGAGTACATGGGGGAGGCCGGTATGTAGGCACTCAGTGACGCAGGTGTGGGAGGCCTGTTGCTCCTCTTTTAAGTGTTAATGTTAATGTCAAAGGATATTTGTACCGCTCACTATATCACTACCAGAGTTATCCCCTGGTGCTCTGGAGAATCTGTAACAAAAGGATCATCTCTCTTGTTCTTGTAGGAGTTTCCCTTAGTTGGTCTGGGGTGTTGTGTGTGCCATCATATATTCTGTCAATCTGTACTTTGGGTATCCTATTTGATTGCTTTAATTGTTGAAGAGTCAGGTTTTTAGAAGTTTCAAAAATTTTAGGTGGTCCTTGGTGTTTCTTATTTCTTTCAGGAGGTTGTTCCAGGATTTGCCACTAGGTGGGAGAAAGAGGAGCCCCCTAGTCTTTTCTTGACATATGGTTTTTGTTCCAGGCAAATTTCATTGCTTGATCTGAGGAGTCTCGTTGGCCCGTAGATTGTTATTTTCTTTTGTAGGAATTCTGCTCCCTTTCTGCTGATTGCCCTGTGTTTTATGCACGTTGTTTTGAAAGTGATACAATGTTTGATTGGGGGCCAATGTAGTGTTTCTAGTGCCGGATTGCTGTGGTCTCTTCTGGATAGTTTGAGGAGGAATCTGGCTGTTTCATTTTGGATGTATTGTAATTTCTTCAGGATGTATTCCGGCACCCCGAAGTAGAGGCTGTTTGCGTAGTCGGTTCTTTACACGATGAGGGCGACAATTGTTAGTGTTTTGTGGGTGAAGGAGAGGAAAGTTAGGATTCTTCTTGTGCAAAGGAGGAAGAAGCATTTCTTAATTATTGCGTTTACTTATGTCCGACAGGAACCAAGCAACTGAGCCCTAGTTGCGCACAGCTACAGTGAAATAAATGGGATAGCCTGCACGTATTCCTCTTAGTTAAAAGCAAAGGAAGAGAGTAGCTCAAGAGAGTAGCTCCAATGCCAAACTGTGATTCATGAACAGAAGTTGACGCCAATGGAAATAGCAAATGGTTAATATGTTGACATCCTTACTGGCAGAGTCAGTAATCTGCTCCAATTGGAACGAATCATGTTTTGCTTGATTATCCTACTAGAACTGTATGACAGATATGCAGCATTTGCGACAGTTTAAGAAAATTGGCCTCAAGTGTGCACAAATTTGCCTACTGTACATTTCTGTGATTTTCTGCCTCAATGCTTTTGTAATATCAGGATGTAGAATGTGGCTTCACAGCCTATTTCGTGCCTTGCCCACTAGAAACAATCATTATGAGGGAACAATGGATGGATTATGTTCAAGTGTACCCCTGAGATTCTGAAAGATTAGCATATAGCACCCAAGATGAATATTCATTTTTTGTTTGTGTTAGGTATCTTCTTTACGTGGGTAAAGGCAGGTAAGTACAGTAGAATCTTCAGATATACAAATACATATTCTATTTTGTGCAGCTTTGTCGATTTTATTTGTTATGAAGTTGAGAGCAAGGGCCTTTACTTCCTCATGCCCTACCCTCTTCTACAGTATTCTTTGTGCCATTCTCTGTTGTTTTTTAACACAGTGTGGGTCATTACACAGTAGGCGGTCACCATCCTGCTAATAGCGGCATGGCTACCCCCTTACCAGGTACTGGTTCCCGGGTTCCTTAAATGAGGAATTACCGGGCCAGTCCAACCTTGGAGGGCCCGGTAATTCCGCATTCAAGGAACCCGGACCCAGTACATCCCCGATTCCATTCAAGCCACCATAGGTCTTAATGGGAATAGGGAGGGTGCTAACAACGGGCCCGTTAATAACGTTGTTAGTACCCTGGTCTGCTCATGGGACCCGCTAAGGGCACCTGGTAAAACCAGGCATCCTTAGCGGGTTCCCACAAGCAGACTCGTAATGAGGCGTTAAGGGGTTGATGGCTCTGGCACCTTTACCGGCACCGCTAACCCCTTAACGCCTCACTCGGAATGACCACCAGTATATTTACATGGACCTAGCTTCTGAAGACATATTCCATTAAGCCAGAGATCAAAGTTTTTCAAAAGGCCATCACAATTGTGAGAACAATAGAGCTGTCCAATTAGCCTGTGACAATGTCCATTGCAGCACCATTAGAAGAGGTGCATGTTGTATGCATCACCAAGAATTACACAAGAAGTACTAAGAACATGGTCAAGGACAGAGTTGCAATGTCTATTTAAGGTATGGCTGGAATGGTCATATGACCAATGCAAAGGAGCAGCATTGCCAAACAAGAGGATTGTGGGATGAAGGAATACTTTGCACACATGCTTAATGATGTAAGTAAACAATGTATTGTAATGGTTGGAGAGGAACTGATGAGGAAATTGACGAAGACATTTTGTTAAGTGCGGAATGATAGGGTGCAGAACTACATGAGCAGAACTGATGATTTAAGCAACATATGCTACTTAATTCTGGCTCCACATACACCATAGTCACCAAAAGAACCATCATGTGAATAAGTCAACAAAGTAAATGAGTCTCTCAGACATTAACCCCTAAGGCATTTGATAAGGACATAACTGTGGTGGCGTATGCTGTCTGTGTGACAGCCGAAGATGGAATGGCAGCATTCAAGTTGTCTGTGAAAGACGAAGAATCCCTTTTGGTTGGTTGGAAGGTTCACGATAAACTTAAGAAAATAATTAAGAACTAGTGAATTCATTCAATTGTTTGCTGTATCAGATGAGATTACCAAAGAAAATGTTGGCAGAAGATAAGGCAGAACTATGTTCAGCAAAACTATTAATATGTATTATCACACTAGATCATCCTTACGTTAAGATCAATGCATTGATTTAAGTAAGGATATTAAGAAGAAATGTGATAGGTTCAGGGAATTATTGGACTCATAAAAGCCTCTGATTCGCTATTTCAATGGTACATACTTGAAACAAAATGCAGGCCGGAGAGACCTGATACCATTTGTATTCTTGACATGTTAGAAGACTCACACTAAACTTAGGATCATGCTCTGATTCACATCCAGACAGAATTGTGATTAGCTTGCATTACATCCAGACAGAATTGTGAACATTTGCTTGTGTCACATCCAGGCAGAATTGTGCTTGTTAGCTTGTGTCACACCTACACAGAACTGTGAAGATTAACTTGCTTCACATGTAGACAGATTAGTTAATATTAGCTTGTGTCACATCTAGACAGATTTGTGAATATCAGCTTGCATCCAGACACAGTTGTGCATATTAGCCTGTTTCACATCCAGACAGAATTGTGAATATTAGCTTGCATCACATCCAGACGGAATTGTACATAATAACCTAGCTTGTATCATATCTAGACAGAACTAGGAACACTAGCCTGTGTCATATCTAGATAGAGTTGTGAATATTAGCTTGCATCACATCCAGACAGAATCGTGACGATTAGCTTGCATCTCATCTAGACAATACTGTGAAGATTAGCTTGCGTCACATTGGGACAAAGCTGTGAAGATTAGCCTGTGTCACATCTAGACAGAACTGTGAGTATTTGCTTGTGTAACATCCAGATAGAATTGTAATATTAGCTTGCGTCATATCCAGACAGAATTGTCAATATTTTCTTGTGTCACATCCAGACAGAATTGTGAATATTAGTTTGTATCACATCCAGACGGAATTGTGAATATTAGCTTGTGTAACATCTAGACAGAACTGTGACAATTAGCCTATGTAACATATAGACAGAATTCTGAATATTAGCTTGCGTCGCATCTAGCCAGATTTGTGAATATTAGCTTGCGTCAGATCTAGATGGAACTGTGGATATCGTTATGCATCCAATCTAGAATCCACTAACCAACCCTACTAATATAAAACTCACCTCTTTACATACACCTCTCAAACTCTGAACTAAACACAACCATACCGCTAAAGCACAACAAACCGCATGCACTTCACTACACCGCAACAACAAAACAAACCACACATAGCCTTGCACAACAGCACATAAAGGCTACCAAACAAAAAACACACCCAAGCTCAGAGAACAGTATAAACCAAACTGAAGCTGCCAACAGCACATCACAGCTCCCTTGCTCTTTCTCCCACTCAGTCCTACTAACTTACCCTACCCTCTTGCTTTTCAGATACGCCAGAGCGCCATGGGACAAACTCCAATGGTGACACACTGGCCATGGCCTTCAAACATGTGCACAGTCCAAGTTGCACCAATTAGGTGCAAAGACAGTAGCCCATAGTCCCTTAACTGTAAATCAAGATGTCCAATTGCTATGGTGAGTGGCCAATGCATCCCAATGTGCCCCCTTCTTTAATTCCCATGGTATATTCCCCCAGACATGTCCCATGTAAACATAAGTGCCACCCTGTGTTGCTGCGAGCATGGTCCCTGTGTAAATGCATCGGGTTACTGCCGTAGTGTGCAAATGCTATAAATGTAAAAACATCTCTATCTGTGAATCCCACCAGATTTTTAGGTCCCCCTACCTTCATCTACTTGTTAATCAATCGTGCCCCTCTCCAATAATCCTTTTTCCCTCGCTCTTTCCAATGACGTCTTTTGATTTCCTCAGAGGCACCCCATGGGATTCCGCCAGTTACACGAATAAGATCTGACTCAAAATGTGGTCTCTAGCCCCACCCCATCTCAAAGTGCCCAACTAACCATTTGGTCCTCTTTTACCATCCCTACTATGACATGAGAGCACCCCTTTCCTCCTCCAAACATAATTTTGAGCATATTTATTATTTGTGTTCCCATGGGACATGCAGGAATTGTCCTCAATGAGGAAAATTGATTTTTTCATTTCTGAAAAGACTCAGTGCTGCAAAGCACTTTGGGAGGTAGATAAACAAATATGTATACCACGAGCACCCCCTTCTCCATCAAATATTTTAAAAACCAAGGGATGGATTTGTGCCCAACTTGTTTTTTATTTGGCACAAATCCATTCATCGATTTTTGCTATGCACTTGCCCAACTGAAGCAACTTTTTCTCGACAGGAAGAATGAATGGGAGTAGGCTGAAAACTGTTTTTATTCAGTGCTTAATAACTTTTTCTTGCTGAGTCTAGCGAGTCAAAAGGTATGTGCAATGGAATTTTCTGAAAAGTCAATGGTCATTTTTTTATTTTTTTTAAATTCAGAGAGGCAATCATCGCCCTCTAACATATATTTATTTATTTAATTTATTTCTTGGTTATATGTAATGCGCACTACAGCAAACATTGTGTTTCAAGGCGCATGAAAGCAAAGGTTGGGGAGGTGGAAAGAAATGTTCTTAAAATGTCTTGAAAAATTCAGAACATGCAAGTGCTAAGGAATTAGAGCAGGCGGAAAGAGGGAGGAAGGAAGTGCAGGAGGGGGAGAAAAGGTTGCAAAACAACAGAAAACGCGTCCCTAATAGGTTGTTAGGCAATTTGGATCATGCAAGTTTTGAGAAATGAAGTAGGGGCAGAGTGGGAGCAAGGGAAGTGAGAGGTACAATGCAAACAAATTAATAATGGCAAAAACAAGAAGGTAGGCTGCAGTGTGGAAAACCAGACATGCAACTATGACAAGTATTTATGAATGACTGCAGACTGGAAATGCTGTGCGTTATGGCATGAGGGGCTACATCAGGCAAGCAAAACAAGCAGTTATGAATAGGCAGGTATGAATGAATGCAGACACGAAAAGCTGCGCCTCGTGGTGTGAGGGGCTTCATCAGATGTCCAGAAATTGAGTGGGAGCACAGGCAGGTGGAGCACTGATTCATAGCATAAAAGAATCGAGCAGCAGAAATAATTCAGTGCAAAAAGCCTAATAGTGGAGGAAGGTAGGACCAATCCAAAACACAGCAAGGAGTCAAGTCAATCAGTGGTTGCAGTAGGTTAAATGCAAAAGACAGCGAGGTATCAGAGCCCAACAGTGGATGCGGGTAAGTCAGAGCAACACACAGCGAGGTATCAAAGGCCAAGAGCAGATGCAGATAGGTCAGAGCAACACACAGCCAGTTATCAAAGGTCAACAGTGGATGCAAGTAGGTCAGAGCAACACACAGCAAGGTATCAAAGACCGTCAGAAGATGCAAGTGGATCACAAGCAACACACAGCGAGGTATCAAAAATCCACAATTGGATGCAGGGAGGCCACAAGCCGCACACAGCGATGTATCAATGTCCATCAGTGGATGCAGGCATGTAAAAAGGCAGCCCACTGCAAATGGCTCGGGAGTGACAAGACGAGGCTAACAGAGGGCAATAATATAAGCAACACAGCAAGGAAAGGGATTGCCCAAACCAGTGTTAGCAGATAAAGGAAGAAATAAAGGAAGCTGCAGTAAGAAGGGCAGGGCTGAGATTGACCATACTGCATAGAGCTGGTTGGTTACACCGGGAAATGCAGAAAGGCTGGGGACTGCAAGTAAGAAGGCTTAAGAAAGGTGGGTAGCAGAGAAGGTTAGAAGACAGGCATGGGGGACAGAAGAATTTAAAGATAGGGTTACAGGGTAAGACAATCCAGCAGATGTAGTGGGGTACAACTCAATACAAAATACAGGGTTGGGGAGAGACCAAGTAGTGATTGAGGTGAGGAAAGATTAAGAAGGAAAAATAAAAGGCCAGCCCTGTACGATGGTGTGGGGGGTACTTCGGTAAAAGGAGAAACAGTCAGTGAACAAAGAGAAAGGAGATACCTGCTTGCAGGCCACACTGGAGGCAGGGGAGAAAGGCATACAGGCATCTCGAATCGCACAGTCTGCCAGAAGACGGTGAGCAGTGGGGCAGGCAAGTGAGTCATAGGGACGAGACAAGAGGATGGCTGAGTGATGCCCGGGCAAGCCATATGAGCCTCAACCTGCACGAGGAGCGCCATGCCAGATGCGGTGGGACAGAGTGGGGGGGACAGAGGGATGCATGGCAAGAGGAGAGAAAGGTGAGGAAGTGACGATGGGCCACTAACGAATAGGAGATGTAAGAAGGGAATAAAAGAGGCAGAGCAACTGAAGAATGAGAGGCAGTAGGGTGAGCATAACTGCCCGGAGGAGCTGCAACTAAATTGGGTTGACTGACAAAAGGACAACAATCCTGGTATGAATGGACCTGGTGACAGGGCCCATCCATGCCCACACAGGCCCAGAAAAGACTTTGGCCATGCACCCAAGACTCTAGGCCCTGGTCACAACCACCACAGCATGACACAACCATGCAAGCACACATTTTGACAGTGGCATGTGGGTTGCATAGGGGGTATGTTCTCAAGAGTTTGTCCACTGGCGGCCAGTAGTGTAATAGTATTTGTAGGAAAGTGGACATGGTGTGTGGCAGTTGGTGTGTTTGACTGTGTTCAGAATGTTGGGTGTATGATATTATATGGCTGGCTACAACTATCATAGTATGATACAGGTACGCACTGAATGTTGTGACTCCAATCATTGCATACTTACTGTTTGCATTGTTGAGGCCATATACAGTTCTTTGCATGGTATGGGAAAATGTAGCAGAAATTGTGTTTTCATTCTCTGTGATAAAAGGAAAGATCACATGTTAGGCTAGGTACTTTGTAATGTGTTATTGCATTGCATAGAAAACATTTGTGTACTTTGTGGACCGTCATAGTTAGTACTTTACAAACACTATGCTTCAAACCAGTGTACCATGCAAAGTGCTCATTTCCTGTTTTTGTTTGCATAATCATTGGGTCTGTGGGGTAAGAAAATCCATGCAGGATAAAAGGTGTATGCTTTTTTGTTTGCAAGTGGTGGTACTATTGTTGCAGTTAGATACCAGTTGGCATATTCAAATTGTTTATTTCTTGTTGCATTTTAGCAGTATTCATTGATTCATTTGGTTGTTGATCTTTTGTAAGAATTGTTGTATTGCACAGTAATGTTGCAGAATTTTGGAGCAATAAAATACCTGTTGGCATGTTCTAACTGTTGATAGTTTTGAAGTTGTTGAGGGTATGTTTATACATAATAAGTGTTGCAGGGTTTCCTCAGAAATATGTATATTGCAGTATTATCGTTGCAGTTAGATTCCAGTTGGCATATTCTTACTGTTTATAGTTTTTCACTTCTGCATGGTATGTTTTCAAGCATGTTTTCTCTTGTTGGTGGATGTACATTTTCACTGTTAGATAGCTGTTGCCTTAGTCTATCAGTTTGTGGATTTAAAGGTTATTGAGGGCATTTTATAGATGCACATACTCAGATTAGTGAATACATTTTGGTTTTGAGACTATTAAGTAAATGTTTGCAAGATTTGCTGGTAATCTCTGTTTCAGAGTAATGGAATTATTACATTCAAACCATCCACATTTCTTTTTAATGCATGTAGTATAGTGACCTGCATTGGTTGTGGCTCCTGCGTGGTAGATTATGCCTACTGTTGTGAAGGTTTTCTTGCTAAGTGATACTTGTCCATGTGTGAATCCTGTCAGCTTGCAGCTGTTTTTGGTACCATCTGCATTGCAACGCAAAAGCATTACTATTGCGTATTCGCTACGCGACTGTATCTGTAAGGTGGAACGATTATTGGAATTGCAAGTAGTACATAGTATGCCATGGCTTGCCTTTTGTACAAGCTGCTGAAATGGAATGGATTCACAGTTAGGTATGGATACATACACAAAGCGTTCATTAGGGACTTGCTGTGCATTACATGGCTGCAGAGAGTATATGTATGTTTCCACATGTATGAAATCTAGAAGATTTCATTTATAGGTCAGTTTTTGTTTTCCAGTACTTGTATTAAGTACATTACAAATGCTTGGGGATCTTCTTGTGTGTTTATAGTGAATCTCACCATTCCTGCACAGTAGTCCATATCCTGCCTTATTCCGGAAACACTTAAGTGTTGTAAGGTTTGTTTGTTGCATTTCTGTGAAGGACTAACGTTGGTAAACACAATAGGTCTGTGCCATTTAAGTAAATGTTTTTAACAATTGGTGGCAATTGGAATAGAATATTGATTGATACATTTGCATAGCAATGTACACCACTTGTATTGGAAAATTTAAATGGACCAGACAGTTCTGTGTCTGAGTCATTTGATGGAAGTGCACATTGTTTCTTTGAAGAGGTAGTTGGCTTTGATTGTGCAGTTCAGTATACATTGTCTTTTCCAGTAGATACTTCCCCTTAAGTAGGCTGGGACATATTGTGCAACTGCAGTGGAATTGTCTGCAATGTACTGCACATCTGTATTTGCATTCCATACTATGTTTTCAGATTTCCTATGCAAGGCATTGCTGGTTAAATGGTCAATGGCTTGGTAGCAGACATATTCTCTATGGGAGAGCATTTTTCTGCCAAAGCTGCACAATTTCTGTGACAGTGTTTTTTCAGATGATATGTTGTCTCAGAGGTCTTTCAGCTCTGTTTTCTCTGCTTTGGTTAAGTTGGCTGTGACATATCATGCAACTGCAGTGGAATTGTCTGCATTGTGCTGCACATCTGCATTTGCATTCCATAGAAGGGCAATGATTTTATTGAAATCATTGATGTACTTTGATGCTTCTGTTCTTTTTATGCAGTATGTGTTCTAAGGTGATTTGACTTTGACACTGGACCTCATTACGAGGTGGGCGGTAAGGGATTACCGGCACAGGTAAGGGCACCAGTGCCGGTAATCCCTTACTGCCCTACTACAAGTTCCCTTTGCGGGTCCTCCCTTAATGGCTGGTTTTTCCAGGCGTTAAGGACGGGACCCGCAAAGGGACTCTGGAGCTAATAATGGTACCGCAATTTGCGGTACCGTTATTAGCGCCTTCCCCATTCCCATTGAGCCCTATGTGGGCTCAGATGGGAATGGGGAATGGCCCTGGTGCATGGGGAATTACCGGTCCCGCCAACCTTGGAATGGACCAGTAATTGCTCCATTTACTTGGGCAGAGTCGGAACGAGTTTGGAGGCAGCCATGGCGCTAATAGTGCCATGGCTACCTCCAACCTCGTAATGAGGCCCACTGTGTCTAACCGAAGACATTGGGCCTCATTCCGACTCAGGCGTTAAGGGGTTTACGGCGCCGTAAATGGTGCCGACCCTTAACGCCTGATTACAAGGTTCCCTTTGCGGGATGGCTGTTTAACGCCTCTTTTTGCGTTAAAAGCCTTGCCACAATGGGACCTTGACGATAATTACGGCACCGTAATTTACGGTGCCGTAATTATCGCCTTTCCCCATTCCCATTATGCCCTATGGGGCAAAAATGGGAATGGGGAAGGGGCCATTGGTGAATGGGGAATTACCGCCCCACTCACCTTGGAATGGGGCGGTAATTCCGCCATCCACCATGGCGGAATTGCAACCTTAGCGGCATGGACCATGGTGCTAATAGCACCCTGGTCCTCCGCCAAGGTTGTAATGAGGGCCATTAAGTTGTTCACTTGCCCTGTTGCTGAAACTGGTCTAGGGAAACCAAAGCAGCATTGGTGTAGTATTTCCCTTTGTTTTTATATTTGCACCGACAATACTTGCCACACTTGTGTCTTTAAAATTGTAAAATGTGTGCATGTAGGTCGCTATGTGTAGTTTGTGAAGGTATTGCGCAAGTGACATATTTGTGGGTGAACTGCAAAACCATGGCATCACTGTCCTGACCAAATTTAGGAGCATCTTAAATCCACAAAAGCATGTGGATGTGTGGTGCTCCTGTGGCTTGATATTCTTTTTTCCAAAAGAAGTGCTGCACTTCTCCGTGGGGAGGAACTGTTTTATTACAAAAGAAGTGCAGTATGGCAAAAAGCGATGATGGAAGTACCTTGATACATTTACAGGTTCAAGAAAGCAGAGTTCTCCTGGTGTTTTTATGTCTACATTTGCTTAGTTTTCATGTGCTATGCCTAAGAAATCGTGCAAGTCTTCCCATGCTTACTCTGCTCGACTTAACGTCACAAACCATGTGGGCGGGCAAGGTTGTGTATCATACAGCGTACATCTGCGTGATGTCGGAAACAGTATTTTTTCGTACACGCATGTTTGCTAAAAGATTTGTAATACTTGACTATAAAACATCATCCTTTTTTCCACCTTTTGAAGTAACTACGTAGCAAACATATTTTGAAAATTGAAACCTGTTTTCAATATGGGTGCAACTCCGTAACATAGAGTTGCTAGTTCACTTTCAAATAGAAGGTGGAATATGTATTCAATGTTTTGGCTGAATCTGAGGTCTTCAGAATACATTTGTAAAGAGCGGTATTCTGATGCTGTTATTTATGTGGGTCTTTCATCGTACCTTCCACCTTTTCCAGTAGGAAAAAATAGAGGAAAGGCTTGTGCTTCCACACTTTTTTTCCATATGCTGATTTGCTTAACTGCATTTAGTATGTTTCCAGTGTATCATCTATGGTGTCTTTGGAGTGCAGTGGGTGAATTGTATAGTGGTCTAAAATATTGGATGCTGTAGTAGGATATAGAAGTTAATTGGCAAGTTCCTGATGAGTCTTAAATTATTTCAGAGGTTTCCCTCTAGTTTTCTTCAATGTTTCTTTCTTTCTAGTATTCATTGTTGTCTTTTAGATAGTGCAGGGCTTCACTAACTTTAGGTAAATCCAATAGTTGCTGCCATTTTATTTTGTCTTTTGTACGCCATTCAGTAGGATAATCTAAAGATTCATCTATTGCCGTTGCACTCCCAGAGTGTCTACATTTTCCTTGAGATCTAATGGCAAATAAAATACTTTGCCACAAATGCCTTTCAATAATTCAGAGGGAGGTATGTTTGCTGTTTTTGATTTAAGGCATATTATTGCTTGAAATGGGTACACTAACTGGATTATAATGCTTTCATACAAGTTACGTTTTTGGAGTGTTTTTGGCAGTGGGATTTCCAAGTTATTAGTTATAGGCCGTGAAGGTATTTGGTTGTTGTCAAGTTTTTCAGTGCAGTATCTGCAAAGTATTGAGGGGTTAGTAATTCCATATTTATTTTCTGTTATAAGATAGAGAGCTAATTGGAAACACTGGGATTCCTCATTGTCTTCTATGTTGTACATTATGTCTACAGTTTTTGTGTTATTTTTATAAAAAGTTCTGCGGCAACACACACACACACGGGTTGGTACTTCAGCAGATGTGCTTTTAAACTTTAGTATTTCTGTTTTTGCATGTGTGTAATAGTAGGATGACATCTGCAAGGTTGTTGCTACTCTGTTCTAAAGATATTGAATTTTGTAAGTGGGTTTCACTTCCAAAATATTTGCTTTGGGTGTGCTCTATTTCTTTGAGTAGTTATTTGGCTGTACCATGTAGAAGAATGTTATTTAAATGGTTTAGTGCTAAAGGGGGCCTTCTTGCATAGTACAGTTTATGAACGAGATTTTTTACAGTTGAGTGGTGTGTTGCTAACATTTTGATATGGTGGAAGGGGCTTTTGCAAGTAGGTCCGGAAATGTAGGCCATTGAATGTCCTCATAGTCCTGTGTATTTGCACACTGGACAGGTGTCTACAGTTTGTAATATTTTAATTTGTCTTTGCCTTTCACATACTGAATGAGGAACTGGCGTAAAGATGTGAAAGATTTTTTCCACATGTTACACATGTGACTGGACGTATTGGTTCGGTGAAATGGAGAGTTGATGCAAGGTTTTCTGGGGATATTTGTGTGAGCAGTGTTTCTTGTTCCATGATGGTATTGTTAACATTTTCATACCCTGCTATGTATGGCAATTGGGTTTGTTTGCTTTTGTTTGTATACGTCTTCATTGAAATATGGCTCTGTGCTTGTGGTGTGACTCCACTCACCTGCACAGATGTTTGCAAAGCTACCTTTGTATATATTCCGTCTGTTGCGAAGTCCTTATTTGTAGTTTAGCAATTTGTTTTGTTAGTGGTTTCATTCTGTTTAAAACTAATATTAATAATTTCCTTTTGAGAAAGATTGCACTATCGAGTAAAGCTTCCAGGATTAGTTTTCTGTGGTATGTTTTAAGAATTGAACATGATTTGTCCCCTGTTTTTATAAGGTTCTGAAGGACTCTGTGGTTGAGCTTTTTTTGTGAAATAATTATTTTGGTATGCTTACTTATGGCTACATCAATATATATAGGTGCAGTGTTAGCACTCGTGGGATTTGCATTTTTCTTAATACATTTCTTTTAAGTTTTACATTTTGAAAGAGGAGTCAGAGTTTATTTCCTGCACGCTGCTTCAGTTTGGCTTAGTGAGTGTATTAGCTGTTTTGTTTGAACTTTTTGTACAAATTCTTCTAGAGGCGGATGCCTATTTTGTACACTTTTAGTTTGATCTGCTCTATTTCTACGATGCTTTCTAGGGAGTTGCTTTTTGGAAGGCATTCTTTGGTGTCTGTTGGAGAAAAAAGAACTTGTGGGTTGGGAGGTTGTGCAATGTATGTGTGCACTGTGCATGAGTGTCAGAGTAAGAGGGTAGGCATACATGTAGAGGTGTGTGATTGTGGAATGGGTTGTTACTGCAGGCTGGGCAGACTTTTCTCATATTTGTGTGTTACTATACTGGTGTTAAGATGACAATACAAAGTGTGCACCTGCTGAGGTGAAATCAGTAATACTGAATCAAAGGCTGTAGAGTTGATACAATTGTGTGTCTTACAATACAAGTACACTGCACTGTCTGAGTAACAGGCAGAACACTACAAAAGTATTGCACTTTGTTGAATGCAAAGAGTAGGCTTCTTCTGGGTTCTGTTTTGTACTTGAGACACCACTGGCTTTGAGGAGAGTGGTCTTCACTGCAATTGTGAAAGAAGGAAGTTAGTACATATGTGTGTTAATGGCACGGTAATTTCATTGGAAGAACAGATTAGTTACATTTGCAGACAGATTTCTTGCCAGGAAAAGGTACTGTATG
This sequence comes from Ambystoma mexicanum, assembly GCF_040938575.1. Taxonomy (NCBI): domain Eukaryota; kingdom Metazoa; phylum Chordata; class Amphibia; order Caudata; family Ambystomatidae; genus Ambystoma; species Ambystoma mexicanum. Next base: position 850,454,134 of record NC_090935.1, read on the forward strand.
TGTTACATTGCACAGCTTTGTATATGAATGGGGACTTTGGAGCACCAACATCATTGCTACAGGGGTTAGTGGTGTATTTGTACGTTTGTGCTATATGTGTTGCTATTGCACTATTTAGTGTGGAAATGGATTTGTGGAAGTTGTGGTAGGGCAAAAAAAGGCTTGGTTAGATGGACAGACTGGAAAGGAGAATGTTTTTATCTGTGGAATTCCATTATATTTTTCTGCACATAAATGTTTGCTACATGAGTGGAGGAAACCTTTCAGTTCTTTGATGAATTTATCCACATTGCAAATGGCACTTTTCTGAATGTACACATGTATTTGTTTGGTTTGCAAGATGGTATGTTCTGTTAATGGGGCATGTACTTGCCTTAGTTGCCAACATACATGCGGTTTCCATTCTCTGCATACATTCTGGGCATTTTACATAGGACCTGCCACTTTAACTTGCCTTAAACATGATTCCAATATGGTTTTCTTTTTTTCATGTGTAAATACATCAGAGAGAGTGGTGAAGAAATGGAAATATGAAGTTTGAAACAATTATGCAAGTGGGCATTAAAAGAAAAGTTTGTAAGCACACAGCTTTGTAAGTAAGTGCCACTTGATGGTAGGAGATGGGACAAATGACTTTATGAATATCCTGTAGATTATGGAAGGTAAGTGCAAATGCATGCAATGTATGTACTTGCAATGCATGTACTTGCAATGCTTTTGTAAGATATATGCTGGTTTCCCGTTATGTGTGCATTCTAGGAATTTCATAATAGGTGTGTTAAGGGGGAAGTGGTTGTGAAAATGACAGAAGGAAAGAAGAGAGTAACAGTTTGCACATTATAATGAGTGATGTGTGTAAATGAACATGTGTAAAGCACACAGCTTTGCAAGTGACACTTGATGATAGGAGATGGGAGAAATGACAGTATGCTTTTTTGCAGGTTATGCAGTGTAAGTGGCAGGTACCCTGTTCCCATGCATTCATAAAAGAGTTGCAAATGTACTGTACACACAATATTCATACCTGTAGTTTGTGTTGATGCATGCAGATGTGGATGAATCTGGAAGCAGTAATGTTGGATAGTTTTACAGTAGTTTTTGATGTAGGTAATTTGTAATCACAGGAGAGTCAGAGTGATGAAAAGTGCTGAACTGTGATGACAGAGTTAGATGTAGAGCTCTTGGATGTGATTGGTGGATGCTTGTGTGACTGCTTAAGAGTAGCCAATGAGGGAGTGGTGCAGAGAGTGAAGTGGAAAGAGAAGAAGGGCTGCCCCTTGGTAACAGGGTCCGCGGACCCCGGGGGAGCCTGTGGACAGGTTGTGCCACATCCAGGGTTTCTCAGCATGCTGGCATGGGAATACAACTGGGAGATTAGCCAATCAGGTTTTGAGGGTGTGATTTATAGGGACAGAGGGTAATCCTTTTTTTTTCATTTATGTGTGTAGTGAAGATGGCTGTGATTAGAGAGATGGAGAGAGTGAGTGTGTGGATGGTGGGATATTGTTTTATGATAAATTTGCAGATGTATGCAGAGATATTTGGCATTTCTGCCAATCCTGGATTGGAGGGAGCCGAGGCTATGTGGTGTGATGTGCCAGGGAGAAATGTGCAAGATGTACTTACACTTTGTAAAAATATGGCTGTTTTCAACAGTCCAGATGTCTTGATGTTTAATTGTGGAGGAATGTTTTTGGCGTATGTAAGTGTAATAACTTTGCAGTGTGACATGAAGCAGTTCCTCAAGGCATTAATGCACCTCTTTTCATGTGCAAAGATCATCTTTTACCAAACACCACCTAGGGCTGCATGGATGTGTCGCAGTGTCTTCAATCCTCAACAAGACATAGGAAGGTGTCTTCTTAACTAAGGGATATCTTCTTTTATGTGTGCTGTTGGGATGTCATCATTCCAAAAGGAGAACCTTTTGGAGCATGGTGCAAGTTCTTTTTTTGTGATGGCATTGCTTTAACAGATTGTGGTAATGAAATCTTTCTTAGTAATGTTCAAAATTCAATCAGAAGGTTGGTGTGAAGTTATGTAGTTTGCATTTAATAGGTGTAGCAGAAAACATCTCAAAAGGTCCAAAAAGAACCAATAAAAGGTTCTTTTCAGCACCACCAAAGAGGAAATGTGTTACACTCGTTGAAATTTCTGTCCCCACCCTCACACATTGCACGATATGTCCACGGACACTGTGGTAGTCTGCAGAGCGCACGTGCCAGATCCGGGGATTTTGAGGCTGGCAGGCATGGAAATGGAAGTCTGCAGTCCACGGGACTGGTCAATAAGTTTTACTGGGTGTGATGTGTAAGAAGAGACTTTGGCAGAAGGTATGTTTGCTGAGAGGGGAGCATGTGGCTATGGCTCTGGCTTTCAGGAGGCAGAGTGTCTAAATGTTGGGAGACGGGTGGATAAATTGGTTGGAGGTGCATGCAGAGCACTGTGGAGTGGATGCACATCTTGGATTCCATCATGTGGATGTGCACTGGTATGGAATACGCAGAATAAACTGGCTGGATTTGGTTCCTCTTTGTGCCACTTTGGTGACACACCGTCATCCAGACATTTTTATTATTCATTGTGGAGGGAACAATTTAGGACATGTTACTGGAATCTCCTTGCAGTTTGCAATGAAAGAGGAACTTGGGAAAGTCCTGGACATGTTTCCAAACTCCCGAGAAATTTTCTTCTCATATTGTGTAGAGACGAATGTGGCTGCGTTCTTCTTCATTTGGCCGACAAATGGAGAAAGCGAGGCGCAATGTCAACAAGGCTTTTGCGCTTCTTTTGAGAGATGTTGGAATGTCCTCTTTCCACAATGAAAATGTTATGTTCCAGAGCACAAACATTTTTTGCAGTGATGTAGTCCATTCTACTGATTCTGGCATTCAGATGTTTCTGCGAAATATCCAAAATACATTGCAGTCCTTTTTGCAAGTATAGCAACAATTTTACCAGTAGGTGTTGGCCTCTTGAACTTTTCCAAACACAAAAAAACACTACAAAAAGGCTCTTTTCAGAGCCAACACTTCCTCCCGGAGAAGAGTGCAATGTTTTTGATAGGGCACCACCCCAAACATGTAAAATGTCTGTGGACTATCCGCGGACTTCGCAGGTTGCATGGGGCCTGCACTCATTTATTGGCACTTCTATTTTTAAACTGTGAAAGATGGCTCTGAAAAGAGACTTTTTTTGTTGGTTTTTGTTGTTTTGTATTTCACATAAGGAATGGAAGGGAAGGGAGGGTAGGGAAGGGGCACCAACCACAGGGATAAGAAAGGGCAAGTGGAGAGAGGAAGATGTTGGGTGGGCCTCACTTGGGTAGACAGCACTCTTTCTCATGCTCCCGGACTGAAGCCTCCAAAGCACTCCGAAATTGTTCCCCCTGCAGAGTATTGCATCGCAGTACATGCACAATAAAGTGACCCTTGAAAGGTAAGGGTCTACTGCATCGTGTAATTCCTGCGAGGCTGGTTCAGGGATGCACCGCCCCACAGGAGTGTCTCTTGTAATGGCAGGAGCAGATATGGAGGATATTGTAGATGAACTCAAACTACTACTTTGTTCAAAGGGGACGACCCTCTGAACTGCTGCCTAGTACTACGACCTCATGTGTCGCCGCATGGAAATGGTCCCATAGCTTTACAGACCTGGTTTGCCACGACTGAGCACCATGTCACACTCAGTGCAGTGCACCTTGTCTGCATGTGCATTGGGTACCCTTCAAGGGTGGTAAAGTGCATCCATACCCAAGACACACGCTGACTGGCATTAGTGGGGACTTCCACTACTTCATCCTCATCTTCCTCTTCATCCCTCTCTAAATCACCACGCCTGTTCCCCTCTGCAGGCCTTTGGGAAGGTGGTGGTGGTAGAGGGGATGGGGGTGGTACTGAGGCAGATGTAGCACCAGCAGCAGGAGCAGCCGTGGATGCCATCAGGAAAGCTGTCAGGAATGAGGAAGATAGCAATCTGAATAGCAAAAGCCGAATAGTCCTGGTCAGCACAAAGGAGCCAAAAAATTCCTGGTAGTATCCAAAAGGAAGTAAGGCAGGAACAAAAGCAGGTCTAGCAAGGATTGAAAAAGCACAAATCTGCAGTAGTGCTATGCCATGGACAGAAAGACAGAAAGAGGAGCAGCTCTAGGGTGTGGCCTTTTATAGGGGTGCTGGGGAGCGCTACATGGACAGCTGTGCTATCTGTGAACACTTCAGAAAAACAAAAAGGGCTAAAAAAGTTCCAAAAAGTATCCAGATGGGTAGGGCCATAGTCTGGGACCTCTACAAGGTTGAGGTTTCATAGAAAAACATCTTGGATTGCTCACAAAAGTGCTTTTTCGGAGTCTGGGATCCCAGACACTGTCCGCGGTCAAGGGCCTACGCTCAGCCTGGGTGCGGTCACATGATGATGTCGCAGACACGTTCGTGAATGGGACGGCTGTCTGAAGGACACCTATTGCGCTGGATCAGCTGTACGCATGCACACAGGTGTCCGCCGGACAGGGCTAGGGTCCTCAAACTAATTAAAGGTGCATCAAATCTTTGTGGACATGTGGACAGGGTAGGTCTTCTATGGACACCTCCATTTTGATTGCTGTCAGTACGAACAGTTTAGCTTAACATACCATAACTGCCACATTTCTGGGGTTTTTCGGTTTTACTTGTAACCAAAATATTGATAGATTGTTATTAGTCCAAAGTAACTATAATGTCCCTTTAACAAAGTTTTTGCATTGAATTTGATAGGTTTTTATTAAGGAAACTCAGCCATAACGTCTCTTTAACAACATTTTTCACTGGCATTTGTAAAAATAATACATTTAGATTCATAGATCTATTCTGAATACAGAGATCTCATTTATGTTTCTGACATATCACGCATGACAGGGTTATTAAAATATGCAAATTATGCATAAATCATACATTTTAATATATCACATTCAGATGGATATAATACATATAATACATTTTGATCCGGATCTGTGTTTAGTGTTTAGTGAGGCAAATGTTTCAGAAACCTCAACTGATAATGTTTTTACACTTGTCACTGGACTAGCAGCCTTTTAATGTAAAGTTTCTGCAGTTTATTACTAAATTACATCTGTGTCTGACATGACCATTATAAAAATGTTCAATGAACCTCCGTAGACATCTGCCAGATAGGCCAGCCAGATAGCTATTTATCAATTTATTTATTTTATTATGTTATTAATGTGATATAGTTTATAAATAAACTTTACCCATATAATATATATTTACATACTTAAATAAAACACAGTTTAAACATATACTTCCAAATGCAGACAAGAAAAACATAATATATCCAGTGAGTAAAATAAAGGTAAAACTTACATAGAAATGTACATAGCAATAGTCCTAACTTCCAGATCATATATACAAATGTATAAAATAAACTCAGAGTAAAAAGAAACCAATCTAAAATCTCAGGTTTTCTATTACCAGAGGCAAGAAATAACATCAAACAAAAGCCTCATCATGCAGTATGTGCTCACACCTTCAAATCTACGGTGAATCAGTTTAAATAGAGATTCCCAATAGGCTCTCAATTACTAACCATACATTTTACATTGCAACGAAAAACATAATATTTGTTGTGTTAATGCTACGCTGCCAGAAGGCTAGATCTGCTATGTGCTCACTATTATGTATACATCTGCCATATTGGGTCTGATATGTTGTTAGCCATTTAGGGCAGTTTGTTAACGCATGTTTCCCTGTTTCTGTTATTGATTTATACTTACATAGTCGGCAGTAGCATTCAACATAAGGTATCTGGTTTATTATTCCAGTGACAGCCAACACCAGTAGGTAGTTCACACTAAGGAACAAAATAGAACGCCTTAATCTAACTGCTGGACATAGATTTAGATAAAACTGTGGCTTTTTGTATGTATATATCATATACGTGACAAAATGTTAGTTCTTAAGATTTTCCAAGTGGGCATAATTCTCTAGCCAATCCCAATGTTCTGCTTTTTTAGATAGAGCATTTGTGGACATTTGAGTGAACTCCTCAGCTCGGATATTCCAGCAATTTCTTTCAGGTATATATCAACCTTTTAAGAGTAATTTGCCAGTCTGTTTGGTGATTTCTTGCCTCATGGCATCAATAAATTGGTTGCCCGAGTTGCTCAGCATCATCAGGTACAATTAAGCCCTTGAGTATCCGAGATTTTAATGAGGTCAGCCCCAGTTCTAGCGTAATGAAGGCCATTGGTATACAGGTGGGGAGGCCGAGAATGTTTTTCCAATATTTGCTTTCCACAACCTGCAATCAATTTAGGTCCATCGTTTGTAAGGCTTCAAGACCGTAGGTCATCATTGGGGCTAAGACCTGTTGGTAAAGCAAATGCGCAGCTCATATGGTAAAACCACCATGCGTGATGGTAAAGGGGTAAACCAGTGCGGTTATTTGGGCCGCCCTAATCATTCTAGTCTGCTTACATTGAAGGTAGTCCACCTTGATTTCCACTTCTATTCCCAAATATCTATAATTCAGGGTATAGAGAATCTCCAAATTCTGCACCTTTAGACTAGTCTGTGCTACCTTTTTATTTGTGAACAGTATCTGTTGGGTTTTCTGCAAATGTATTATCAGTCCATTCCTTCTTGCATATAGCCATAAAGCTTTTGCGGATCTCCGCAGGCCACTATTTGTCTGATCTAATATCACTAAATCGTCCACGTATGCAAGGACTGGACAATGTTTATCACCAATTTTAGGGGGGCAATTGTGTACCTCTACATTCGCACCAGGTAAGTCATATGTAAAAAGAATATATAGGGTCGGGCCATAACACAGCCCTGCTTGACTCCTCTATTTTGTTCAATTTGGACAGTGATGTTCCCTTGAAGATCGAGTTTAAGGGAAACTCTGTTGTTATGATCAAGGAGCCTCAGATAGTATAACAGGCCTTGCGGGCAACCAAGTAACTCTAACTTTGACCATAGGATATCTCTGCAGACCAAATCAAAGACCGCTTTAAGGTCTACATATAACACATATAAGGGAGCACTACCCTTCTTCCTGGCAGTAGTACGCAGGGTGTCCAAGATGATCAGATTATGTGCCGTAGAATAGCCCCTACTGAAACCACTTTAAAAGCAGTTAAATATATTTTCCTTGTCTGTCCATTCTTGTAGTTTGTCTAGTATTAAGCCCGGAAAATGTTTACCAGTGCAATCGAGCATAGATAACAATCTATAATTGCTTGGGTCACTCTTATCACCCTTCTTATGCACTGGTATAAGTATACCTGTTTGCCCAGAGTGGGGTATTCTAACTTCAAACATAATTCTTTCAAAGAGGATCTTAAGTAGTTCGCCCCATAATCTAGGATTACATTTAAGTGTAATGTTAGCCAGGCCTTTAGGGCCAGGAGCACTTGACGGTTTTAACTTATTTATCTTACCAAGGAGCCACTTTGGCTATCTTTTTCCCTGACCGGGAAATACGTGTTGCAGCATGGTTTGCCCTTACATCCCCTATAGATTTTACTGTATGGTTTACATCATCAGCACTTATAGTTAACGCAAGAGAGGCATGATCACTCCATATATTTTTGGAGACCTTCATATCCTTCACCCGACTAGCTATATAGGCATTAATGAAAATATAGTCCAAAGTACTTCTAGATCCACCAATTTCCCAGGTATAATGACCTGGGTAATCAATAGTTGTTCTGCCATTAACCATTTCCATTTCCCACAGTTCAAATAATCTCAACCAATGCTGTCCTTCGGGGTCCAGTTTCTTATGTGACATTATACTCTTAGGTCTTAAATAAGGATTTCTCATTGTTCCAGCCCCCCACCCCCAGTCATATGACAATTGAAATCCCCCACTATCATTACTGATTTGTTTTCTTGATTCACCATCCAATTGATAATAATATCATGAAGAGTATCTTGGATATTTTCAGTTTGGATAGCATCGGGTGGGCTATATAGGCTTATCAATAACATATTCTCAGCCTTAATCTCAATGTACATCACCAGTTCAATTGCAATCACAAAGTCATCTAATTTAGTTCCTATACAACGTGATTTAACATTATGTTGAATATCGACTATTAATCCCCCAAGAGGTCTGCCCCGTTCACCTTTTTGTGCAAGAGAGTGGTACATTCAACACTAATGGGGGTATCGGCTATACCTCCTGCAAACATATAGAAGTACAATTATTTATGTAAGGCAGCAATCCCTTCTGAGCAATTAAATTACTCTAACCCCTACTGTTCCATGAAAGGATCGAGCTACCTCAATCCTTTTTCAGTACCACCTGTAAAGATTCAGCTAACCACTTTAGGATATTCTGTATATCTGCCAAATGGACAGCATTACTTGCAGGAAGTGTGGTTTCATTGGTCTTACTCTTAGGTTCAGGCATCACTTTCCTTGGGCATTCTAAATCTTCTTTTCCAGGATCCGCATCAATTTCCACATCAACCTCAAGTAGATTGTCTGTATATTTATGCAGCAGCTGAGCGGTGGCCAGAAATGTACAATGGATTGCTGAAACATTAGTGTTTTGGACATTTAGTCATTCAATGTATTCAAAGTCATCAGACGTAAGGACTCTTAGTTGTGGAATAGAGTGTAATCTATTCAAGAATTGTGTTCCTGTAAGCCAGTCATGATCGTTATTTTGGTAGAGATTCTTGATTATACAGATACAGTTAACGCTTATTACTAGCTTCTGCCCTTCATTCTGACATACTGATTTCTGCTTTACCATTGTTCGGTGTAGATGAAATGTTTTCAACTATCTGCTCAGTTTGTGGACTACAAGGTTCAAGCGACAACTTTCTCTACAACAGGTTTTTCTTTATCTTTCTCAGGGATAAGCCAGCTAGTAAGATGCCCCTCTCTTTCCGAATTTTTCTTTTTCACCAACGCTGCTTTTTTCCTAGTTTTTTCATACTTTTAATCTGTGGAGCGGACTCTGGGATTGCTGAAGTCACAATGCATGGTACTTTCCTCGTTGTTGCCCGTCTAGCTAATCTCTGCTGTTTCCGGGAAAATATACCTCCAAATTATTTTTCTCATTCGGAAGCAGAGTTGGTTCTTTAATCATCCGTATGGCTTCTGTCAGATTATTCTCAGTTTCCTTGATAGAATCTTTATTTATGATGTTCAAAGTTGAAAAAGTTAATGGTGGTTTTTAAAATACGACCTCACATTTTTAGCAAAATCTTTAATGCAAACTGTAGGGAGGCCACTGCAGATTGAATCTCGACTAAGGTATTGGCACCAGAGAAGGAGTCCAAGTTAGAATCAGGGTCTGAAGTTTCTGATTGCATAGCTAAATTGGGTGACATTGATAGCCTCTCCACAGTTGTCATGGTTTGTAGGAGTTCTTTCGCTATCTCTCCTTGTTCTTTGTCCAGAGTAGAGATAATCAATACGGGGATCATAGACCTTTGTACTGAAAGGCATAGCTCCAATAAGGAGTTGTTATCAATCATCAACTCAGAGGAACTGTCTTGCACATGGCTATCACTCTGATTATTTACTACCTCCTTCTCAGGTGTATTCGGCATCAACTCTGCAGATGGATAAGGTGGAACAAAGTTTGTGATAGTACCTTTACTAATAGGTATTTGGTTTTTTGATTTGCTTTTAGTGCCCGCTTTTACTGTCTTATCTGCAGACATGTTAGAGTTGTTCTTTCGCAAATTATAATTATTTTGCGGCAGTCTTATTTGGGGGGGATTTTACTCTTTTGATGATTTCTTTCACTTAGCTTATCACTTCCCAATACGCTCCAAAGCTGGTTTTGATATGGACTAAATCATCCTAATGCAGTCAATATTTCGTATTACAATACACACCTTAAAGTTTTAGGATCAAAGCAAAAGTAATTCCCAAAGTCTCCTCATATCACCCATGGGCTGCTAAATGGCTAATGGTAGGTATACAAACCAAAGGGGGGGGTCTGGGAATCTCTCTATCAGCACAAACACAGCCCAATTACCTGTTCATGGGTTAATAAGCCTTAGGAGAGACTCTACCAAGTCTATAGCTCACTGTTCCTTTCACCGAGAAGAAATATCCCTGCATATCATTCTTTGTCCTGCCCAGGGGCAGTCCAGCACCGAAATGCTAGGAATTCTCCTCTGAACAAGAGTACCAACAGCAACCCCATACACGTGTTTCAGCCTTGTTGGGCATCATCAGTGAGGTGAAGCTGTGCCTCTCTAAGAACAGAGAGCAAGGGGTCCATATCTGGATCGCCCTGGTAACTCAAGGTGAGACCCAAAGTTAATTTACGCAAAACTAAGGGGGGTCTAGGAATCTCTCTACCAGCACGACCATAGCCCAGTGACCTGTTCTTGGGTCAATAACCCCTGGGAGAGACACTACCAAGTCTTTAGCTCACTGTCCCTTTCACAGAGAAGAAATATCCCTGCGTATCAGTCTTTGTCCTGCCCAGGGGCAGTCCAGCACCGAAATGCTAGGAATTCTCCTCTGAACAAGAGTACCAACAGCAACCCCATACACGTGTTTCAGCCTTGTTGGGCATCATCAGTGAGGTGAAGCTGTGCCTCTCTAAGAACAGAGAGCAAGGGGTCCATATCTGGATCGCCCTGGTAACTCAAGGTGAGACCCAAAGTTAATTTATGCAAAACAAAGGGGGGTCTGGGAATCTCTCAACCAGCGCGAACATAGCCCAATGGCCTGTTCTTGGGTGAATAACACCTGGGAGAGAATCTACCACGTCGTTCACTCACTGTCCCTTTTCACAGAGAAGAAATATCCCTGCATATCAGTCTTTGTCCTGCCCAGGGGCAGTCCAGCACGAAATGCTAGGCAATTCTCCTCTGAACAAGAGTACCAACAGCAACCCCATACACGTGTTTCAGCCTTGTTGGATATCATCAGTGAGGTGAAGCTGTGCCTCTCTAAGAACAGTGAGCAAGGGGTCCACGTCTGGATCACCCTGGTAACTCAGGGTGAGACCCAAAGTTAATTTACGCAAAAAAAGGCGGGTCTGGGAATCTCTCTACCAGCACAAACACAGCCCAGTGACCTGTTCTTGGGGGAATAACCCCTGGGAGAGACTTTACCAAGTCTTTAGCTCACTGTCCCTTTCACAGAGAAGAAATATCCCTGCATATCAGTCTTTGTCCTGCCCTGGGGCAGTCCAGCAACGAAATGCTCGGCAATTCTCCTCTGAACAAGAGTACCAACAGCAACCCCATACACGTTTCAGCCTTGTTGGACATCATCAGTGAGGTGAAGCAGGGCCTCTCTAAGAACAGTGAGCAAGGGGTCCAGGTCTGGATCGCCCTGGTAACTCAGGATGAGACCCAAAGTTAATTTATGCAAAACAAAGGGGGGTCTGGGAATCTCTCTACCAGCACGAACACAGCCCAATGACCTGTTCTTAGGTGAGTAACCCCTGGGAGAGACTCTACCAAGTCTTTAGCACACTGTCCTTTTCAGAGAGAAGACATATCCCTGCATATCAGTCTTTGTCCTGCCCAGGGGCAGTCCAGCACCAAAATGCTAGGCAATTCTCCTCTGAACAAGAGTACCAACAGCAACCCCATACACGTTTTTCTGCCTTGTTGGGCATCATCAGTGAGGTGAAAAGAACAGTGAGCTAAAGACTTGGTTGAGACTTTCCCAGGGGCCATCCACCCAGAACAAGTCAATGGGCTGTGTTCATGCTGGTAGAGAGTTTCCCAGACCCCCCCCCCTGTTTTTCATACCAAGTAACTTTGGGTCTCACCCTAAGTTACCAGGGGACTCCAGACATGGACCCCTTGCTCACTGCTCTTAGAGAGACACAGCTTCACCTCACTGATGATGCCCAACTAGGCTGAAACACGTGGATGGGGTTGCTGAGGTACTCTTGTTCAGAGGAGAATTGCCTGGCATTTCGGTGCTGGACTACCCCTGGGCAGGAAAAAGACTGATATGTGGGAAAATGTCTTTGCTGTGAAAAGAACAGTGAGCTAAATAATTGGTTGAGACTCTCCCAGGGGGCATCCACCCAAGAACATATCAATGGGCTGTGTTTGTGCTGGTAGAGAGATTCCCAGACCCACCCTGTTTTGTAATGGTAGGTAAACGTTGTCAGAGATCACCACACTGCATACCTCCGCCCACTCTAGGGGACCCAGAGTCACAGAAAAGGGTCTGACTCAACCTTAGCTTCGGTTTTTGCCACAGCTCACTTGCACCCCATATCCCCAGGTCTCCTAACAACTTAAACCTGTCTTGATGCTAGTATATTGGCAGACTGCATAAAAACAGACCAAAGAAGGGGTGGGGACCATGGGCATCAGCTAAAAAGCATAAAATAAGATGCCCCGACGTGTATGTGTATATGGAATCAAGGTAACTTGGTAAGTAAACAGGCCAGCAGTCAGACCACCAAGAAATTTCTAAGATGGACTTCTGCTGGCTATGTTATTTTTAGTTCTTCACCCTGAGCCTCTAAGTCTCTCAGATTGCTTCCCAACAATTTACACTAGACACAGGAAAGTTTCCTACCGTGTATTTACTGTGTTTACCGTTTTTGCTGCTCCAGTGCCTCTCCCAGCCTCAAGAACCAGACTTCAAGCTCTGAGCACAACAGGTTCCCAATTTGCGGGCCCCCGGTTCCTGGATTCACGAGTTCACAAGCTTGCACTGAAATTGAATGCCACTTCAGTGGCTAGCTCACTCGTCCTGGTCCAGGATACCGGGGGGGGGGTGGACAGGCACGGGAAACAAAAGTTCAAGTAGCACGAGAAGCACCGCTCAGTCCGCTCTCAGCCAACGCCGGCAGAGCTAGAGGAAAGCTAGAGGAAAGGACTTACAGAACTACTCAGGGAACGTCAAGCCACACCAGCTCTGAAAACAACCACACACCTCACTGCTGTCCGCTTCCGACACTCTGCAGTCTACAAACGATTTATCAATTAAATAATTTTCTTTCAAATTAGCTAAATAAAACCATACAACGTTCTGGCCTATATTTCCACAATAAACCTTGTATTTCATGTTAAAGAAGTTTAGAAGCAGAGCCAATTGTCTAAAGTGGAAACAGCTTCTCTGCTTTACTTTGATGTGTTGATATCATTGTTGTTTTTGCATGAGCACATAGTTTCAGATAAGTTAGAGTTCACAGAGTGTCCATTTATTTATTTATTTATTGGGTATTTATAATGCAACCATACAGCAAATGGTGTTTCAAGATGCCACAAGACAAAAGAAGAGGGGGACAGAAATAACAAAAACGGTCCTACTAGGCCTAGTGTCATTTGGATTGTGCAAGTGCAGTAACAAGGAGCAAGGACTGGGCTGGATTGGGCTTTGTATGGTTGTAAGCCCCACCTGGCTAGTACAGGGGAGAGAGAGACTGGTAGGGCAAGTGCAAGTTTGGGGATAGGGGGGTCACAGGAGAATGAAGTGCAGGGTAGTCTGGGCAAGGAGGTCCTGATTCCCTATAAGACTCAGAAGGCAGTCAGTCAAAATGTAGCAAAGGGGGGCATTAGCAGGTGAGGGGAAGAGGGAAAGAAGAAGAGAAAATGAGTCTTGAGAAGCTTCCGGAAATTAAGGAGATCCGGCTCAAGCCTGAGAGGGGCGGTGAGGCCATTCCTGAGGGAGGCTCCTTCAGAAGAGAGAGAGCTACCCCTCACTCTCGCTTGGAAAGGCATCTGATCTGCAGAGTGTTGGAGTTAGCAGAGCATAGGGCTCCAGCATGGAGGTATTTAGGGGGAGTGAGTTGGAGGTAGCAAGATCCCAGGCCCCATAAAGCCTTTTGGATAATGCAGAGGGTCTGGAACTTGATCCTCGCAACACCCGGTAGCCAGTGGAGAGATGTTAGGGCTGGAGTGATGCAGTCCCTGGGTGTAAGGCCAAGGATAAGTCTGGATTAGTTGAAGGGGGCAAAGCGAGGTATTAGGCAGATTGAGGAAGAGGCTGTTGAAGTAGTCAAGCCTTTAGAAGACTAGAGCTCTGGAGACATTGAGTTTCTGGGGTAAGGTGAGGAAAGGGAAAATGTCTCTGAGGAGGTGCAGCTGAAAGAGTGCCTTCTTGGCAAGGTCCGCAATGTGAGTAGAGAAGGAGAGAGAGAGGAGTCGAAGATGACACCAAGGTTTTTTTGTAAACAAGATGGTGAGGGCAGGAGTTCCATGGAGGGCAGGTAGAGAGTAGGATGGAAGGAGGGAGCAGATGTCCCAATGAGAAGGATCTTAGTCATACTGTAATTAAGGCAGAACTCTTTAGCAGCACACCATACCTGAATGGCTGTCAGACAGTCAGGAATGAGAGAGGAAGATGATGAGGAAGAGGATGCAAGCTTGAAGGAGAGGTCTGTGTCATCTGCATATCACTGGAAGTGAGGAGAGAAGGCTGAGATCAAGTGGGTTAGAGGGGCAAGGTAGATGTTGAAGAGCCAAGGAGAGAGGATAGAGCCCTGACGGATGCCGCATGTGGAGAGTGTGATGGGGAAGAGAAAAGGGCCCAGTTGAACCTGGGGAGATTGGTCAGAGAGTAAGGAAGTCAACTAGTCCAGTGCCAGGCCTGTGATGCCAAGGGTATCACCCAGCCGATTTATGAGGGTGGCATGATTGACTGTAACAACAGCAGAGGAAAGGGCAAGAAGGATGTGAATTGAAGGAGAGTTGGAATCAAGATTTGAGAGCAAATCTACATGGGTGTTCAGGAGTGCAGTTTCTATGCCACTGACTGCTCTGAAGCCAGACTGGAGGTCATGAAGACAACCAACAGATTTAGTGTGGTGGATCAGCTAAAAGATAACCAGCTTTTCCAAGAGATTGCCCAGGAAATGGGTAATGGAGATAGGATGGCAGTTAGCCAGGCAAGGGGGTTCGGCAGAAGGCTTTTTGAGGAGAGTGTGAACAAGGAAGTGCCTGAGAGGTAGTGGGAAGGAGTCTGTGACAAAGGAGTGATTGCAGAAATCAGCCAAGACTGGAGCAAGGGATGCAATGTTGCCATTGATAGTTCTGGAGGAGCAGGACAGCCCGTGTTTGCAGGAGACTTTCATAGAGAGGACTTGTGTAGAGATCTCATCCAGTGGTATCAGCGAGAAAGAGGAGAGTAAGAGGGAAGGGGTAGGGGACCAAGGGGGTCATTAGAGTGGGTGAGGGAGAAGAGAGGGGTGAAGAGGAGATTGGGGACAGGATGTCCTGAGTTTTGTTTATGAAGTGAGAGGCCAGTGGATTGCAGAGGGTCAGGATAGGCAGAGGAGAGGTGAAGACTGCAGTAGGAATTCACAAGCTCCTTGCAGATTTTGAACAGTTCAGCCATTTTGGTAGTGGCCCTAGAGATGCAGGCTTGGTTATAGGCCTTCTTCTAGCGGATGGAGAGTTGGTATTACCTTTGGAGCAGGTGGCAGGCCAGTTTGTCAGAGGGTGTGCTCGAGGCCTGCTACTTCTTCTCAGCAACTCTGCACCTTCATTTCAGAAAGACTAGGTCGAAATCATACCATATGTTGCGTTTGGAGGAAAGCTACATGCAGAACCTCACAACAGGGGCAAGGATGTCCAAAGTGTTGGAGATGGAGAGATAAAGGTTAGCAAGGGCTGTGTCAGTGTCATTCCCCCTATTCATCTCCCTGCTCTCCCCCTCCTTTGTGCTCTCCATTTTCTCCATCTACCCCATCGACTCTTACTGCTCCTCATGACCTATCCTATCTCTCTTTCGCTGTTTGGAAGGAAAAATTTCAAGAAAGACCTCCAGTGAATAGCCAGTCAGTGGCTGGTGTGGGAGGGGGAATGAATGTGGTGGCAAAAGCAGCAACTGACACTCGCTTCATCGGTCAAATGACAGAGAAGGAGACTGGCAGTGTGGGCAGAGGCTTAGCCAGGTGACCTAAGAGATCCAGGTGAGTGGACAGGAGGGCATGGTCAGACCAGGGGAGGGGTGTAGTGAGAAGGTTGGAGATGGGGATGTCTGCTGCGATGAAGGCATCCAAGTTTTGTCCAGCTGAGAGTGTCGGACCGGAGGGAAGAATGGTGAGGGAAAGAGAGTCACAGAGGCTACAGAAGAATCCAGAGGCTGCATCAGAAGAGTCAAAGTGACGGTTGAAGTCTCCAAGGAAGAGAAGCTTGAAAGTGGAGGCCAGGAGAGACATGGTGAGGTCAGACCACTCCTAAATGAAGAGGGAGATGGGAACAGGGGTCCTGTAGATGGTGGCAAGAGTCAGCGAGAGGGTTGCAGACAAGGCATTTGAAGGAAGAGTAGGTCTCATTGCGTATGATAGTAGCAGGAATCCATTCAGGGAAGATCAGGGTCACTCCACCCACAAGCCGGTTAGGCCTGGGTTTAGTGAGGATCTTATAGCCCTCGGGTAGGAGTGTGTAAACAATCCTGACAGAGCTGGCAGTGAACCATGTCTCGGTGAAAGCAAGGACATCAAGTCAAAGTGTTCAAGGAGGTGGCAGATGTCCAAATTGTGTTTAATAGCATTACAAGAGTTGAGGGTAGCTAGTGGAGCTGGTTGCCACCTTTGCAGGTGTTCCGAGGAGGGGTGCAGGAATGTTGTATGCTCATCTGTGGTGGTGAATGGGCCAGAGTGAAGGCAGAAGGAGGAGTAGCAGGAGAAGGATGGGTTGATGACAGATGGAAGACGTCTATCAAGAAGGAGGAGGTTGGGCTGAGAGACCAGGGCATTTCTGGGCCATTCTGGTAGACATTAATAATGCTCCTAGAGGAGGGGAAGGAATCTATGTGTGCTGCCGACTCCCCACTATCTGTGCAGCGTTGGTTCCTCCTACTTACGTGGGTTGGAACTGATGCCACAGGGTGCTTTTTAAAAAAAATGTTATTAACGTTGTTGTCCCCTGCTGTCAACATCCCTGACTCCCGTTACTGTTCCCACGGAGAGCAAGGGACACCCCCACAACCCCTGCTCTGCTTGGGTGTAGTAATGGGGGTCAGGATTTTTATACCACGCTCTGCTGCAGTTTTAGTAATGTCACCACAATTTTGGCAACAATATAGTACGATTCTGAAGGGAAGTGTCGCAAGAGTACTTCCCATTGGGTTCCACCATTAATGAGCAAAGAAGAGAAAGGAGAGAGGACTGAGCCCATATATATGGAATCCAAAGGTCCAGTGAGGGAATGACAAAGAGGATGTCATGACAGTCTGCCTGGAAGAAGCTTTGACGTAGGAGTCAGCGATGGGCAGGCCTGCATTGTAGACCAGGAGGTCTTTCTTGAACTTTTTCCTTCCAGACTGCGAAAGAGAGATAGGATAGGTCATGAGGAGCAGTTAGAGTCGATGGAGTAGATGGAGAAAATGGAGAGCACCAAGTAGGGGGAGAGCAGGGAAATGAATAGGGGGAGAAAGAGAGGGAAGGAGAAACAGTACAATACACAACCAACTCACCAAGCAGCCTAGCAGCAAGACAAGTGCACAAAAATCAGGTGCCTTGGGGCCTGTCAGCCTCTTGGGACCAACGCAGTGCAGTGCACTATTCAGCGGGATACCCCTGTGATGGCTGGTCTCAACATACCACCTGCCAGCCCTTCCACATGCCCCTGACAATGTCCAAATTCCACCATGTGGCTCAACAGTTTCTCGCTGCATTGTTCATCAGAGCAGCTCTCCAACTCCCCAATTAGTCACTGCTATGGGCTGTGCCGCCCTGCTCTGCCACTTGCTGTCCCAATCCACTTCCCATCAGCATCTCCAGCCCCACGGCCCTCCACTCAGCAGTCCTCTTGTCTGCGCGTACCTCACTTGCAGCGCTATTTACTGTCACTGTCGGCCGATGCACAACACGACTCTCCAGCTGTCTCTGATCCTTGCAAAGGGCCAGTTCCAGTGCTCTAGGCAGGCAACTCCGGTCTCAGGGAAATCTAGGTGTAGAGGAGCACTCCTTGATTCAAAAAACCTTAATGTAAACTCAAGTATTTACTTATATTTAAATACAAATTTAGGTGCTGAACAGAGTTTGATTCTGGGCTACAGAATCCAAATAGACAAAGGTTTGAAAAGATCACTTCAGCAGAAATGATCATACTCTGTGCACACTTTCAGGCATGAACATGCTAAACACACTATCTTAATGCAATTTATGATTTCACATTTTATTCAATTTTTGATGGTCATTCAAAAAATATATCAATTTTTCAACAAAAATGTTACATGTAGTTTTGTATTTCAAGTAATGTTCAATAAACCAAACAATATATCCGTATTTTCATCATTATTTCGAAACGAAAATATTTCTAATGTCCCTTTAACATTCTTTTACTGATTAATCTTGTTCAATTTAGAGTCCATAGTTTTCAAATGAAATAAAGGGACCATTAATCAAATAGTCCCATGTCTTTCCGTTAATGCACAACGCGTTTCGGGCTCTCTCTCAGCCCTTCATCAGGTGCGTCCACATTCTGTACTTCAATCTGATTTATCTGCAAATTAAATACATTTCTATTTAGAACCTTAGTTCATGTTCCGTATAATTTCACAATTACTTTTAACCAAGTTGACCTATGTACCTGTAATGCTGTGAATCTCTCCCATCCGTCAGTCTCTAATACTTGTAACTTTCTTTCCTGTATCATATTGTTCATCCACTCTAGTGTTTATCTTCAGTATTTTCATCTAATCTGTAAAAAATGTATATGACATGGTTTGTTCTACGTGGATTTTAAGTGTTTATGAGCGGGTTAGGTGCTGGGAACAGTCGCTACAACATAGCGCTGTGCCCCAGTCACCCGACCCTAATTCAGCGTTATTTTTGCTTAACTTTTGTATCATGTCCCCATTGTCTCACATAACTGTGCGGATCGCTGTCAACTGTATTCTTCGGCTTGCCGTGTGTTTGTGCTCGTTGTCGTTGGCTCAACACTGCCACAGGCCTCTCAAGTTGATGCTTCGTGCCGTTCACAATTATTGATTTTTCTCTTACACATGGTCCGCGCTCTCCTGTCCCATGCACAGCGTGAGTGTCTCCATAAGGTCGCTCCGTGGTTGCCTTGATTGTATTTCTTAGAAAACCTTGGATGGAGTCCCTTCTTGCTTTCTACCACACTGTCGATTCACTAGTTTTCCATGATTGCATGGCCACCATCTTGGAATAGTTTCGATGACTGTAGTTTCATTTCCTATGATGTTGTAATTGCATTTAGATCGTCACTGCAGACGTCTGGGGATATTGCTGAACATGATGTATGTTGTTTTCAATATTACTTGTGTAAGAGGATTCAATTCAACACTACAGCTAAGTCAACGCCTAGTCTATAATACTGAATGAAAACCCTTATTGATATAACTTTATGTCCAGTTCATGCGTTCTGGATGACTACCCCTATATAACACTCCTCTCTTGGAATCCTCCTGACCCCACTGAGCCAAGAAGTAGTTCTGTTTTGCAAGTTAAAAGGTTTAATTGATAATTTAAACAATATATATATATATATATATCACGCTTTATAATAAATTAATAATTGAATATCACACTTAATCTGATATGATAAAGATTAACAACGGAGAATCTGGCACTAGCACACTTCTTTATAATCACTAAGGAGTTGACATGAAATGGATAAGATAGCAACAATACTTTTATGGTTTCCAATGGATGCAATGTGGAATGAAATGCAGTAAAGAAAATAACTTTATAGGATTTCAGCAAAAGACAATGTAATCACTTTCTTGGACAATTCACCCCCCCTTTTATGCAATGCAAGGAAATGGAGGGAAGCACACAGTTCTCAGAAATGCGATCAAATGTGATTCAGTTCACCCCAGCAACTTAGACTACAGAAGTTGAAAACACAGGCCCAAATGCTTTTAAATGTGCTGGAAATGAAGAAAAAAATATGCTAAAATGCTTTTAATTCCCTCTAGAGGTTCAGGGTGAGTGGTATCTAGTTAATATTAGTCCAGGCTCACACTAGCAATGATGCAGGGATGGTTTTTATGAGGCAAACAAATTTCTTTCAGAGGAAAGCAAAAGCAGCTATCTTTTTGCAAGTGGAGAAATTTGCAAATCGCGGTAAAATTCGCGAATGCGTCTGGTGCGATTACAGAGGAACTACAATATCGTTTTGGGGTCCTAGGAAAGCCTAGGATCTCAGCTTCCAGATGAAAGTTACTACAAGTCTCTAGCACAAACGGTCACGGAGATATGAGCGATTAAATAAAGGTGGTTTTTCAGATTTGAAATTTTAAAGTTCAAAAAGACAAGTGCAGCTTGCAACTAGAAAATGACAGGTGACAGCTTTGCAAATGACAGGTGACAGTTAGGAGACAGTTCTACTTAGATTAAACTAGATTGAATTATATTATTTTAACTAGGAGATTGGTTCTGCACAGTTTTCTAGGTACACTATATTCTTGAGTGAAATGGGCCACGCCACGGATCTGGTCAGGTTTTAGACTCGCCTCTGGTCTCTGCACTTCACACTGATCTGGGTCAGCTCTCTCTGGTTCTGCTAACAGGTCAGCTCTACTCTGCTGGTCTGGTCTGGGTCTCTGGTTCTGGATAGATTGAAGTCTCTAGTTTGGCTCTCTGGAGGTTTGATGGAGGCAAGGTATGGATTTTCCCGGCAGAGCTTCCAGCTGCAAATGGATTTGAAAAGTCCCTATCTGTCCTGCCTCTCTGCTTTTATGTGTTTTGAAAATGGGTGTGTGTGAGCAGCATCACTAGCCAGCCCCTCTCCACTTGTCATTGGCCACTTCATCCGCTTCCACTTGATTGGGGGAATGAAATGAAGTGTCATCATGATGAGGTCTGTTTATGATACAGAGAACCCACCCCTGTCAACTTTACACACAATCTATATTTGCTCAAAAAAACATATTTGCACAGGTACACATTTGTTTAAAATTACATGCACCCTTCACATATCACAGGAGGTATACCCTGTCCAAATCTGCTCTTCCTGGGGGCTTGCATTCAAAAATGGCACATATTTCACTTTTTAACTGGTTTCGCAATTTCGGACATTAACCCAAATTTACACACATGTGCGCAAGGAGTATGGACATTAGTTGATGAAGTGTCAGATTTTTCACATGCACACATTTTGAGTAATATCCTCTTTTCCGCTAAAACCCCCCTGAACATGCCACCGGTTCTAAAAACCTCTTAAAATGTGGGCAGAAAAATCACAAGAATTATGGTGTCTTATACAATTTTCACATGTCCGCTCTATGAGTTATTCATCTTTTTAGAGTTATGTTCTGGCCCCAAAGGGGTGTGGTTTTCCTCCAGCACAAGGTTGAATTTCTGGTTTTTCCAGTTCTGCCAAGCCAGCTTGCTCTCACAGGCAGTGCCCCTCCCCTGTGCTTCCAGGAGAAATCTCCATTTACGACTCCCGCCATAAAACATTTGCCTGAGTAAAGACAGGGCTTTGTTCAATTTCCTGCAGAGCCCAGGTAATTCAATCAGGGAAGTGTCATATCCCTTTTGGTGTGAGCAGCAAAAGGGCAGCTAGGCCTGGGAACACAGCTGTGACTCAAGTTTCACTCCTGATGGGGGTAGTTGCCAGGCAAATTGGAATCTCTTTAAGCCAGTTTTTAGCTACATGTCATTTCTGTTCCCCAGTTTCTGCATTCAAATAAAACTAAACATTTTCACATATGCAGCTAGAAGGCTGATTCTAAGTTTAAAACTATGACATTTAAACAATTGCAACCTATGTGACACTCAAAAGTAGGTCACTCAGTCAATTTAAACATTTAGATTTTTTTAGTGTCTTTCAGTCCAAATTTACTTAAACTGCTGAAATCCACAGCTCAGCCAGTCTTGTTATAAACCTTCAAGTCACTTCAGAATATAACTTTACATTGTATCCACCTCTCAGTAAGTCTTTCTTTGGCCTGTTTTGGGTTAATTTATTCAGTTTTCTACAAAAAGTAAAATCTGGTGGTTTTAAAACGCCGGCTTTCTGATAGTGGTGAGTACTGGTACTGCACCCCTTTTTGGGATTTAAGAAAATGAATTCCCAACAGTTATGGGTTTGCTTTTGGCAATCAGCATTGCCACTCCCAATGGTTTCAGACTACTGTGTGGGTAGTCCAATGGTGGTTTTAGGCAGTTTCCTTCTGTGCCCATAACATCGGCAAAAATGAGTGGCAGCCTATTCTTCATGCATTTCCCTGTGCATTTTCTGGGAAGCTCTGGCCATCATGATGTTTTCATGTCAGTACTGCACAGTTTTGAGGTAGGGCTCGGATGCATGGGTAAATACATCCCACAAGCCCCCCTTCTTGCGGTGGCCATCTGATCCTTCACTGGTGGGACCCGCAAGATCTGGGATGTAGTTCTCATCTTCTTCCGGTAGATGGCACAGTTCAGCATCTTCCTCTCCATCCGGTCAGATCGATCAGTTCTCCTCGCCGGTCCTGATGGGAAGATTGGGCGGTACCCCGGGCCCGTTGCGTCTCTGCTCCCGGTCTCCGGATCGTCCTCCTTGGCCCGTCTCCAGGTTTTCTTTCTCCTAGGACGACAAAGGAAGAGCGGCAATACCTACTCATAGACATTTCTTCCACCACTGTTGAGATAGGGGGGCAGCATATGCATTTCATCATAACGAAACATTACATTCTTATTTTGAAAAAAAAAACAGTATAACTAAGAGACAGTTTCATGCAAATCACAATATTTTAGAGACTAGGACTAGATGTGGTATGTTTTATGGTTGGAACTGAATTAGTCTGAGACAGTACCCGCTAGGATTCCAGAGGATTCCTCCAGTTGTTGCAGAGCGTGCCTGGGATGGCAACATTTCAACTGGTTTATGTGGACCCACTTGTCTTCCCCCGCTGCCAAAGGACCTTTGGGGATGTGTATTTTGTAGGCCACAGGGGAGATCTTGTCGATGATCTCAAAGGGTCCCTTCCACGTAGGCAAAAATTTCCGCTGTTTTGCCTGGTTTCTTTGGAAGTTGTATAGATAGACCCGGTCCCCCACCTGATATTCCTTCCTGGAAGTCTTCAGGTCATAGTGGGTCTTCATGCTATCAGCCGATCTTTCTAGATTCCGCTGAGCGTAAGCAAAAGCATGTTGGAGGTGTTTCCTTAAATTCTCCACATACTCATGAGTTGTGGAGGCATTTATTAGTGTCTGCTCTTGGGTCCTGTAGAGCAAATGCTGAGGAAGCACCATCTTGCACCCAGTCATCAATTCAAATGGTGACATTTTGGTTGCAGATGAAGGGGTAGATCTGATGGCCATTAGGACCAGAGGTGATCGGATATCCCAACTTGGCCCAGAATCTGCCACAAACTTTTTTAAGATGCTCACAATTGTCCGGTTATATCTCTCTACTGCCCCAGAAGAAGCTGGCCGGTAAGCAATATGCAACTTCCTTTTGACCCCCAGTATCTCCCACATCTTTGTCATTACTTCACTGGTGAAGTGGCTACCTCTGTCTGACTCAATCCTTTGAGGTAGACCAAAACGGGAAAAGATGTGGTTAATCATCAAGGCAGCTGCCGTTTCTGCCTTGCAATTTGGGGCTGGGAGACATTCCACCCACTTGGTAAACAAGCATGTCACAGTCAACATGTACTTATCCCCCCTAGCAGAGCGAATCACGGGGCCTACAAAGTCGATTTGTAAATCTGACCATGGCAGTGTCATCCCCCTCTTTTGGAGAGGTGCACGGTGCGTGAGGGATGATGGCTGAAATTGTGCACACACAAGACACCCCTTCAAGTATTGGTCAAGGTCCTGCCCCATGTGTGGCCAGTATGCAACCTCTCTTAAGATTTCCAATGTGGTGTGAAACCCCCTATGACCGGCGGTGGCCGCATCATGGGCGTGACTTAACATCAGGCTTCGGAATGAGGTAGGAACCACCCACTGATCGTGGCCAGCTTTGGATTTCCTTACCAGCAAACCGTCTTGGATTCGGAACATTTTTGGACATTTCATCAACACTCTTAGGTCCTCTTTCCCAATATAATCGGTATCCGTAAGGGGAAAGTTCTCAGGGTCCTCAAGGTGTTGGTAAAATTTACCAATTATTGGATCCCCCTTCTGAGCGGTAATCAAATCAGCATCAGGGGTCTCCTTGCTCCATTGTGCAATTGAAAGGTCGTTGTGAGCATTTGTCTGGGACCTAGTGATAGCAGTGACCTGGATTTCCCCCAACAGGGACTCAATCTCAATTAGATCCCCTTGGATGGCCCCGGTTTTGGCCAGCTGATCAGCTAAGTCATTTCCAGTTTTGTCTGGTCCCTCTACTTTGGAATGACCCTTGATCTTTTTCCAATAGATGGTCATCTCATTCGAGGTGACCAGATCATCAATGTTTTGGATCAACTTCCCATGTTTCAAGGGTTTGTTGTTAGCACATAACATGCCTCTGGTTTTCCAATTAACCAGGTGCTCCACGAACCCGTTCCGTACATAATCCGAATCTGTGATTATGACCAGTTCGTGGAGTTGATGCTGGACAGCAGTGAGGATGGCCTGATGCACAGCCATCAATTCTGCCACCTGACTACTTCGGGGACCAATTTTGTATCCAGTGGCGGGTTCTGGGAACTCCTTCACCCATGCATTCCCTACGCCAGCCACCAGTTCTTTCTCCCCGTTGTTGTCAACATGGTAAGAGCATCCATCCACATAGACAGTGGGCATTCCCTCACACTTGTCCTCTTCAAAGACTTTGTGTGGGGAATTAAGGTATGCCTCCGTGTTGTCCTTGATTTTTAGACTTTCGTCCTCGAGACAGTTTTCTCTGGCACAATCATGCAAGTCAGCCAGACCTTGCGCGAGGGGACTCTTCTTGTTTTGGCCATATCGGACCTCCACAGGAAAGCCTTGCATTGACAGAATCCAGGAAGTAATTCGGGAATTACTCACATTTCCGGTCCGGATTCTATCACTTTGGAGATATTGCAGAGGCTGGTGTGGAGTCTCCACTATGATGTGTTCCCCCTGGATAAACGGGCGGTAATTCTTCAATGCCCACACCATTGCCAGGAGTGCCTTCTCACAATCGTTGAATTTTTCCTCCACAGAGGATAAAGTTTTGCTCGCATAGGAGATTACTTTATTGACCTTGTCATGCTTTTGGTATAATACTGCCGTCAAGCACGTATTAGAGATCCCCGTCTCCAGGAAGAACTCCTTGTTTCTGACAGGGTAAGCTAGGCAAGGCGCTTGTGAGAGGCTTCTTTTGAGTTGTCTTACTGCCTCGGATTCTTCTGGACCCCATTCCCACTTGACCCCCCCCTTCAGGAGATGAATCAGGGGTCTGGTGATCTCTGCGTAGCCCTCAATGAACTTTCTGCTGTAATTAGTCAGTCCAAGGAGGCTCCTTAGTTCTCGCAGAGTTGTGGGGTCTTTCAGTTTCTGAAGGGCTTCCACTTTCTTTTCCTGAGGAGTAATCTTATGCCCCAAGAAATTAACACGGGTTCTACACCACTGTGCTTTCTGAAAGGAAAGTTTTGCTCCGGCGGCCCTCAACTGCGTCAGAACATAATGGATCTCCGCTATGTGTTCCTCCACAGATGAACTTTTGATGAGGACATCATCTACATAAGCCAGGTTACCCCTCGCACCCAGGTCGGGCATGGCCTTATGTAGGAAAATATTGAACTCATTACCAGAGTTGAGGTATCCGAAAGGAGTCCGGGTCCATGTATACTGCTGGCCCCCAAAGGTAAAAGCCAGCTTGTATTAGTCCTCCCTGCTGACAGGCACGGTCCAGTATCCATTGGTCAGGTCTATTGCAGTGAATACCTGTGACCCCTGGATCTGGGCCAGCCCTTGGTCAATGTAGGGCAGAGGTCATCGGGAAGTATGGACCCGTTTGTTGAGCTCCCTGAGGTCGGCACAGAGTCTCCACTGGCCGTTTGGCTTCAATATTCCCAGCACCGGATTATTGAAGGTGCTGTGGACTGGACGGATTATTCCCCTGGACTCAAGGTTCTTAATTATTTCAGTAAGGGACTCCATTGATGCGAGAGGCAAGCGATATTGCTTCACAAACACTGGAGTCATGCCAGGGTCCGTGGGGATGGTTGTTGTGTGGATGTCAGTGCGACCACAGTCATATGAGTCTACAGCAAAGAGATCTTGGAAATCCAAGAAAACTTGTTTCAACTTTTGCTTTTGTTCCAGAGTCACACAGGCATCAGCTAGGTTGACTCTCTCTTCCACCATCTGCCTGAAGCCTGGAAAGACTTCTGGTTTGGCTATCTCCGCGGCCTCCTCCAGCTGGGTGGAGAAGTCCCTGGTCAGAGTGCTGATTTGGACCGGAGGCTTCAGGTGGGAAAGGCAGCCTTCATGAACCTGGAAAATCACCTCATCCCTCCTGAAGTCACAAGTCACATCTTCCTTACCATAGGGGCAGGAAGTGTACACCAGGAAGCTCCCCCCATGCCGGGTAAAAATCCTGTCTCGTGTTGTATTGTCTTTACTGTCACTGTCAAAACAGTCCTTGGGGATTGGTCCTAACAGTTCATTTCCAAGATCAATGGAGAAATGTCGGTCATCAACCGCCATTCCAATAATGGTGCCTGCGGCTAGAGTAATACTCTTTAAGTCGCTGTTATCCACCTCTATTGGAATGGTGTCATGTTCTATGTTGACTAATGGAGTTGGGTTTACCCCTAACCCTTGCTGTTGGAGAGAAGCATTTAGATGTATGTAAGCATCAGGGTTTTGCAAATATTGTCCTCTTTTGACTTTCACTTCCAGGGAGAATTGTCGGGTCCTTTCTGGGATGGTGACTTCCTCTTTAACCTGAATTTCAACTGCATAAGGTAGCAATTGAGCTGACCTAAATGCTTTTTCTGGATCATCAAAGCCCATGGGATTATCCGCTAATCGGGACCAAGCTTTGAAGTTTATTAGGTCCAAACTAATGGCAAAGCGATTGAGAATGTCACTGCTTAAGTAAAAGGCGGCAGGGACGTCTCGCACGACCCAACAATTGTGGATTATGCTCTTGTTGCCAATGAAGATTTTGAGCATACACCTGCTTGGCAGGAGATGTTTGGAATTAGGTGCTTCCAGGTCCATTTCCCATTTGTCTATCAGTTTGAAGGTGGGAATGGCTGGATCTTTTGGGAGTTGGCGGAACATGGCTTCGCTGATGAAGCTCTTACCGTTGTTCACACACACTCGAGCGAGAACAGAGTCCTTCCCATCATTTAACTGAACAGGGATGAACAACTGCTCTCCAATTTGCTGAATATCAGCCAGGTTCTGAGCTGATTTCACATCTTTCTGGACTATAGGAGTGGGAGTTTCTGATTGTGGATTAGTATAGAATTTCAGAGTGTTTCCTTCCAGCGTGGAGTACCACTTTAGACTGGAAGGAAGGTTGATTTTCAGAAATAGAGAGGACCCTCCACCACCAGTCTCTTGTCCTACTGCTATTACTGTCACGTCTGGAATTTGGCTATTCTGGAAGTGAAATTCTACTTGGTCAGATTTTTGTTCAACCATGTGGCAGGTGCCGTTTAAACTAACATGGTTGACACTCTGTTTTAATTTTATTGGTCGGCTAGTCTGGGTCCAGAGGACCTTGTTTACACAATCTATTAGGGGTGACAACCTTCTCAGGAGGTCATTCCCTAGTAAACAAGGGGTGCCCTCTGGAGTCACAACTATGACCGGGTGTTTCAACTTGTGTCGCCCAATTTTAATGTCCAAATCTGCCGTCCCCTCGACGGGAATTTCCTTCCCGTCAAAGTTCTGGAGTTGTCCAGGAAGTGAGGTGAGAGGAATTTGGTAATTCCCTCCCCTTCCTGCATTCAATTCATCAAAGGCCCTTCTGGACAGAAGGGTAGCTTGAGATCCAGTGTCCACCAGTGCCAAAATTGTACCCTGCCCCTGTACTTGTACCGGGGCATAGTATCTTCCCTCCTTCTCCTCAAGGGGGCACAGATAATGCACATTTTTGGACAACTGGTGGGCTAGCTTTCTGGTTTTGGACATTGCAAGAGAAGAAATTTGGGCAGACTTCTGTGGAGAGCCTTGGGAATCTGAAAGAGAAAGTTGGCAACTGGAGATCAGAGCCATTTTGGGTTCCCCTGGCTCCGGTTCTGGGCCGCCCCCCCCTTTTTGGAGGCAGTCACCAGGATGGGTTTGAACCAGGGGATTTTCTTGCTGTTGGTTCTGGGATGAGATAGTGGGCGGCGGTAGCTCAGTCTCCACATCTCCCCAGTCTGGATTTGCATCCCTAGGGACCCATTTTTCTTTGGGAGGAGTTCCCCCCTCTCTGAAGGAGAAGATCCTTTTCCCAGGATCCTCTGAGGATCCCTCTCCCTCAAATTGGAATATCTGTACCTCCTCCTCAAACTGAGTCTGTTTGGGTCTTCTGTTTCTCCTACCCCCCCTCTGCTCCTTAGGAGGCAGACTTTCAGGGGCAAGAGATTTTGTTTCCGGTTCCTGGGTTTCCAGGGGCTGTTTACAAGTGAGGAAGGAAGCTTCCTCCAAGGCTTTACACCCCCCTTCCCTTTGTGCTTCCTCCCTGGGAACCGGTGAGTTATCGGGGTGCTGCCCCCGTCATTGTTCTGGGGCACCAGGTCCAGAGTTGGGTGCGTTCTGCGCCGGCATGCCCATCTGAGGGTTCTGCTGAGCCCTCAGTATGTGACCCAGATCCCGCGCCATGTTTTGAACCTGGCGCTCTAACTGGGAAACCCGCTCAGGCTGATACGGGGCCCTGTTTTCTCCCCTGGGCTGATCCCGGGAAGGGTAGCTATCCCTTCTTTGGTAGTACCCTTGGTTGGGAAGATTTGGGTACCCCTCCACCCTTGGCCTCCCCTCTCCCGGATTAGGTTGTCTGGGCTCAGGGAATTGGGGAAAGAAGGATGGATGGTTTTGGGGCTGAAAGTCGGGTGGATATCTGGGGAAAAAGTTCTGCCCAGGGTTTGGTAAATTTCTGCCCTCCTGTGGAAAGTTTGGAGGGAAGTTCCCTGGGTTCGGTGCTCGGTTGGATCCCCCCCTTGGGCTGGGGGAGTCCACACATAACCCAGGATGGGTCGATTTCCCTTGTAACGGGGACTTACATAATCAGGCGAGCGAGGGACCCCATTTGTGGGGCTGCCTCCTTGGCTCCCTGTCTGTGACTGACCCGAGGACCTCCTGGGCCTAGCATTATTAGGTGCAGCTAGGTTTTTAGGCCCCCCCATCTCCAAATCCAAAACGGGGGTGACCTTTACCTCTGCCACCTTGGCAGCAGCAGGGGTGCTGTTGGCTTTGGGGTTTTTCTGGGCATTACTTTTGCTATCTACCGGTTTCTGCACCTCATAGATCCGGGTAGCCTGTTCAATGACCCAGTCTAAAGATCTTTTCTCGTGAAAATCCCTCACGAGCTGGGTCATTATGTATTTGGGCAAGGCATGAAAAAATGTATTAATGAATTCTCTACTGTCTGTGCGCACCCTTCTGGTGGTCTGCGCAAAAGCACGTTTCAGTTCTTGCACAAATTCTTGTGGGGCCTGATCCTCCCCACATTGCAAATTGTAGGCTGCCTTGCGAGCCTCTTGAGGATTTCTATGAATGGAAAAATGTTTCAAGAAGATTTTGGTCCTCCAGCCCCGCAAAGAAACTGGAGTATTCCGGGGAGAAGGTCCACTTTACATATTGAATACAGCTTTGGCTGTCCTTCAAATGGAAAGTCTCCATCATTTGCTCAAACAACTCTAAGTGCTCCCAAACAGAATACTTAGCGTTCTTATGGTAAGGCGTGATGACGCTCCTGATCGCCTTAATCTGCTTTAAGGGGTCCTTAAGCAAGGCCCTTTTTGCCTTATTGGCCTTTTTGGTTCGGGTAACCCTTGTCCATTCATCCTCTGACTCAGAGGCACTGCTCCCAGAGGTTCCTGTCTGCTCTTCCAGGTTTTCCCGGATTCTGCGAGCCTGGGAATGGCTGGCAGAATGTGGGGACCTGGTCTCCTGTGTCCTGCGCAGTTCAGAGGAGTCTTCAGATTCCTCCTTGCTGCCAGGATTTGATGGGTACCCCCTCCACTGACCTAACTGGGCAGAGGTTTTCAGGATGCCCTTAAGGGGCCTACTCTCCTGGGGTTTCCCACTGAACTGTACTGTACTTGGGTGCCCATACCCGGATGCCCACCCCTCCATTCCTGAGTGGTACTGGCCTATGAGCCCCATACTTTTAGCTGGATAGTAATCTGCCATCCCTGTGGCCCTGTGCTCATGTGCGCCAGGGGACATGGGGGTGGCAGAGTGCAGGGACTGAGAGAGATAAAGGCCTCTGGTACTAGGGCTCCTGAGGTTATGCTCAGGAGTTTCCCTTTCCCAGCGAACCTGGTCTCTATCCGCCCCTTCTCCCTGTTGCAATGCAAGAGCCTGCGCCTTCAGTTCCTCAGTTAAGGCCTTACTAGACTCTATCAGTCTCTCCTGCATCGCTACCTGTTGTTGGAGCCTATCATTGTGCTGGCAGAGAGCCTCATTCTTTCTCTCTGTTTCCTGATTGGTCCTGGAGCACTGGGCCAGTCTTTGCTGCAGGAGGGTTACCTCCTGAGCTGTGTCCCTATTGGCCTGCTCCTTTCTTGCTAGAGCATCCTCCGCCCTCCTGGTGTGCTCTAACAAGTTCTGGTGTTCTTTTTGGAGGTCACCCAGACCCTGGTGGGCCAGGTGATTTTCTTCCATTTTTCTTTTTAAATGGCAGACTTCCTGGCCTAAGGCATCTCTTTCCTGACTAAGAGCCTGCATTTGTGCCGCCAGGTCGTCCCTCTGCCTTTGAAAGGCACCAGCTTTCTGGCGTTCTTCATCAAACTCTGCCTGGGTATCCAGGTCATTCGAAATCAGCTTGTTGCTCTCTACCTTCACTCTATCTAGATGACTTTGCAGGGTGGCTACCTGCTCCGTGCATGCCCTGTTAAAGTCTAATTGTTGCTCCAGCTTTTTCTGGCTCTGCAGTAAGGAGTCCAAACTGTCTCGGTGCTCCTTCTGCAGGGCCAGAAATCTAGTATCCTGGTCAGCCTTTTCCTGTTGCAGTATATCCATGTCCTCTTTTATTTTAATGATATACTGCCTACTGTCATTTTCTGACTCCTGGCTCCTGAGCAGCCTCTGCTCAGAAGAGTGCAGCTCAGATTGGGCCTTCTGTAATGCCAGCAGTTGCCTACTCGCCAGATCTTGGCCTTCAGCACATTTGTCCTGCATCGCTCCCATATGTAAATATAAATATGCCGCTACCCTGGCAATCTTGTTGTGCTCATCCTTGGCCTTAGAGGACATATATAGTTCACTCAGGGCCACATGTAAGGGACCCTGGTCTCTCCATTTATCTGACCCTGTTTCCGTGATTTGGGGTGTGATGGCCTGCAACCAGACTGTTTGGTCCTGGTGAGTCCACTCACCTCTCACAAATAACTTATGTAAGAAGTGCTCTCTGGCTATTTTCATGTCTACTAAGGTCGTCATTCTAGAGATTTGTCTCTGTCCTGACTTACAGAAGTTTGTATTTTATTTTTGCAAAACAGACCTTTTTCTTAGAGCGTTCCTTTGAGAAGTGCTTTACAGCGTAACACAGCGTGGTGATCCGACCGGATATGTGTATCTGGTCAGCTGGCACGCTGTATTAATCTGCACAAATGGTAGATCTAACCCAAACGTCCGGCACGAGCCCCCAATTTGTAAGAGGATTCAATTCAACACTACAGCTAAGTCAACGCCTAGTCTATAATACTGAATGAAAACCCTTATTAATATAACTTTATGTCCAGTTCATGCGTTCTGGATGACTACCCCTATATAACACTCCTCTCTTGGAATCCTTCTGACCCCACTGAGCCAAGAAGTAGTTCTGTTTTGCAAGTTAAAAGGTTTAATTGATAATTTAAACAATATATATATATATATATCACGCTTTATAATAAATTAATAATTGAATATCACACTTAATCTGATATGATAAAGATTAACAACGGAGAATCTGGCACTAGCACACTTCTTTATAATCACTAAGGAGTTGACATGAAATGGATCAGATAGTAACAATACTTTTATGGTTTCCAATGGATCCAATGTGGAATGAAATGCAGTAAAGAAAATAACTTGATAGGATTTCAGCAAAAGACAATGTAATCACTTTCTTGGACAATTCACCCCCCCCTTTTATGCAATGCAAGGAAATGGAGGGAAGCACACAGTTCTCAGAAATGCGATCAAATGTGATTCAGTTCACCCCAGCAACTTAGACTACAGAAGTTGAAAACACAGGCCCAAATGCTTTTAAATGTGCTGGAAATGAAGAAAAAAATATGCTAAAATGCTTTTAATTCCCTCTAGAGGTTCAGGGTGAGTGGTATCTAGTTAATATTAGTCCAGGCTCACACTAGCAATGATGCAGGGATGGTTTTTATGAGGCAAACGAATTTCTTTCAGAGGAAAGCAAAAGCAGCTATCTTTTTGCAAGTGGAGAAATTTGCAAATCGCGGTAAAATTCGCGAATGCGTCTGGTGCGATTACAGAGGAACTACAAGGGCTAGCAATATCATTTTGGGGTCCTAGGATGTCCAACCCCATCCACCCGGGAGACCTATCATTGCTGCAAACAATAGTTTACTTGAACCATTGGCACAATATATAGATAAGGCAATCCAACCTTCAGTGCATAAATTCAAAACATACATAAAGGACACAAATGATTTCTTGAACAAATTAAATCAAGTTGAAATAGATGACGACCAAGATATTCTCTTCACTATGGACGTGGTAAGTCTTTACACCAACATCACACATGAGGGAGGTCTGGAAGCCATGGAGTGGCTACTACTGAAAGCAGATACAGTTTGTGAAGCTGATAAACTGTTCACTTTAAAACTCCTCAAAATAGTGTTACAAAACAATTTCTTTATGTTTGAAGATAAATATTATATACAAACATCTGGAACTTCTATGGGGGCCGCAATGGCCCCAAGCTATGCAAACACATATATGGCCTACTTGGAGGAAATGAACATTTTCAGTGAAGAACGATGGACAAACAAGTTGAAATGTATGTTCCGCTTTATAGATGACATATTCGGGATTTGGAATGGTTCACAAGATGAATTGTTGGCATTCTTTCAGCATCTTAATAACATGGCACCAAGGATTGAATTAACATCTAAAACGAGCAAGGACTCCATTGAATTCCTTGATGTGTTAATATACAAGAAAGGAGGCAAACTAGAAACAACAATATTCACGAAACTAACAGACCGGAACAGTATACTGCATGCGACTAGTTTTCATCCACGGAGGACAATAGAAAGTATACCGTTTAGTCAATTTTTAAGATATAGACAGATTATTTCAGAAGAAGTGGAATATACTAGAAGAACAGCAGAATTAAAAGAAAAATTTGAGAAAAGAGGATATCAACCGTCCATCATTACAACATGTGCTGAAAAAGCCAACAGCATCAGCAGAGAGATAGCGTTACAACCAAAAGAAAAGGAGGAACAGGAAAAACTTGTATATGTTACCACTTTTTCTCAACAGAGCCCTAAAATCAAAAAAATTATCAGAAAAAATTGGTCAGTTTTGACCCTTGACCCGATGATGAAAAGACTTTTTCCAGAACCTCCACTCTTTGCCTACTCCAAGAGTAAATCAATGAGAGAACACCTCATAAAAGCAGATTTTCTAGCAGAAAAACGAAGCCAGGAAACTCACAAAGGCACAACCCCATGCCACAATTGCAACAATTGCAATAACTTGATAACGGGCAACACCATTCTTCACCCCCATAAAGGTTACAAAATCAATTTACATCATTCTTCGACTTGTGATTCAAAAAATGTAATTTATGGTATAAAATGTCCATGTGGAATCTATTACGTGGGCATGACATTGAGGAAGGCGAAAATCAGATGGTCTGAACACAAGTCAAACATCAGAACAGGAGCAATCAAATCACCAGTGACTCAACATTTTAAAAAAGAAAGACACAACATTTCGCAAGCAAGATTCATTATCCTGGAACAGATAAAAATATCAAGAAGGGGCGGAAATTTAAATAAAATTCTTTTACAAAGAGAAATATACTGGATTGACAAATTGAACTCAATGCAACCCAATGGAATGAATGCAGATTGGGATTTAGGCTGTTTTCTATAAAATGGCTTACAATCACCAATCGGATAGCAAGAATCTAAACACGACCCCCCGTGCAAAATTGTATTTGTAAAAATTGGGCTGGCTCAAAATTAAATAAATACGAAAATAATTTTAAGGGTGCTCTACAATGAGCCAAGTAATATTGAAAACAACATACATCATGTTCAGCAATATCCCCAGACGTCTGCAGTGACGATCTAGATGCAATTACAACATCATAGGAATTGAAACTACAGTCATCGAAACTATTCCAAGATGGTGGCCATGCAATCATGGAAAACTAGTGAATCGACAGCGTGGTAGAAAGCAAGAAGGGACTCCATCCAAGGTTTTCTAAGAAATACAATCAAGGCAACCACGGAGCGACCTTATGGAGACACTCACGCTGTGCATGGGACAGGAGAGAGCGGACCATGTGTAAGAGAAAAATCAATAATTGTGAACGGCACGAAGCATCAACTTGAGAGGCCTGTGGCAGTGTTGAGCCAACGACAACGAGCACAAACGCACGGCAAGCCGAAGAAAACAGTCGACAGCGATCCGCACAGTTAGGTGAGACAATGGGGACATGATACAAAAGTTAAGCAAAAATAACGCTGAATTAGGGTCGGGTGACTGGGGCACAGCGTTATGTTGTAGCGACTGTTCCCAGCACCTAACCCGCTCATAAACACTTAAAATCCACGTAGAACAAACCATGTCATATACATTTTTTACAGATTAGATGAAAATACTGAAGATAAGCACTACAGTGGATGAACAATACGATACAGGAAAGAAAGTTACAAGTATTAGAGACTGACGGATGGGAGAGATTCACAGCATTACAGGTACATAGGTCAACTTGGTTAAAAGTAATTGTGAAATTATACGGAACATGAACTAAGGTTCTAAATAGAAATGTATTTAATTTGCAGATAAATCAGATTGAAGTACAGAATTTGGACGCACCTGATGAAGGGCTGAGAGAGAGCCCGCAACGCGTTGTGCATTAACGGAAAGACATGGGACTATTTGATTAATGGTCCCTTTATTTCATTTGAAAACTATGGACTCTAAATTGAACAAGATTAATCAGTAAAAGAATGTTAAAGGGACATTAGAAATATTTTCGCTTCGAAATAATGATGAAAATACGGATATATTGTTTGGTTTATTGAACATTACTTGAAATACAAAACTACATGTAACATTTTTGTTGAAAAATTGATATATTTTTTGAATGACCATCAAAAATTGAATAAAATGTGAAATCATAAATTGCATTAAGATAGTGTGTTTAGCATGTTCATGCCTGAAAGTGTGCACAGAGTATGATCATTTCTGCTGAAGTGATCTTTTCAAAACTCCGGTCTCAGGACCATTTTGTCCTCGGAAGCCATGGTCACACTGCTGACAAAGTGCTGCACAATGATGGGGTCTGTACCAAGCTGCATACACCACTCCACGGCCGCGTCTTTTCCAACCCAGTCTCTGTAGTCTTTCGCCATAATGGCATAATCCTCTGAGCCGCTCTGCCTCAGCCCTGATGTGGCACTATGGGTCTTTTCCAACTGACCTTTTCTTAAGAAAGTCCACTAAAGGACCCAGCTTGTTAGCTTTCTGAAACTCACAGAGAGCAGACCCTTCTCCTGTCACCACCCCTGGTTGAACTTCAGTATTAGGCCATACTCCTTCCACCGAAGATAATGTCCTCAGTTCTGACTGGCGGTGCTGGGGCCCTAGAAGAATAATGGGCAATTCTCTGTTAGGATATTGCAAAGGCAACCATCCTGCCACAAGATATGGCACGCACCTCAAAACACAGAGGTGCCATAGTAGCCAACCCAACCAGGCAGTAATAGCACTTGCAGGAGCCTGAAAATTCAAAACAACCTCTAGCAGCACAATCCAAGTGAATGCAGAAGTAGGGGATGCATGATGCATCATGATAGGTACATTCAGTCCCATATTACAGAAAACATACAATTCAAATAGTTTTTATTTGTAACTAGCAAAAGTCCCCATTCTTGAACGGGTTCTATAGACAGACATGATAATACTCTCATTAATGGTTGAAAATGAATAATCCTGCACGCGTTGTGCAGGACTACTCGAACTCTAAAAAATGCAACATCAGATAAGACCCCACTGTGCAGTTCCACTTGTACCCCATTCTCTCAAACCTTGCAACATATGGGAAAAATTCTACCCCATCAACCACTGCAACCTTATCCCCACAGCCAAAACCAACCAGCACACTTCCTGAATGCATCAAAATGCATCACCAACCTGTCTCCTTACTGGGTCTACTTCATCAGCTCCTGTTATCACATGATGCAATCCCCTAAACAATCTCCCTTCAAATGACCCCACCTCAATAAACCATTTCTTGGACGACTTCCACAACATGAATGACAAAGGACACACAGCCCTTCATATAATCCTTGAGCTATCTTCAGCCTTCTCGCCAATGCTCGACCCTCATCGAACGGCAATGGCTCATGCTGCAAGCACATACCATTTTCAAAAACTGTTGCATCATCTACAAGGCATATGCCCTGACTTCCCTAAGCTACCTCTATAAGACACTCTTCTTCAAGCCCTGCGATCCACCAGAAGTATGGACAATATGCAGACTTGACCCTGGCTGGTACAGGAAGGAAAAAACAAGAAGACAGGACTTCTCTGTCTACGCACCCATAATCTGGAACCTCCCTCCAATCAACAACAGACTTTCCCCATCAAAATTACATTTCAGGAGAGAACTCGAAAACCTTCCCTTTAAAGAATGGTCTCCTAGGACCTAGGTCCATACGCTCTCCACTCTTCACCTCTTTCAGTCAAATTGCCTGCCCTTGCTTCCCCCTTGACATCTCCCTACTCCCTTATGTCTCATACTCCATCATTGTGTTCTTCCGCAATGATTTGTGATTTGTAATGCCCACTGCTGCTTACCAAATATAAGTCCACACTCAAAATGTGTATTATTATTATTATTATTATTATTATTATTATTATTATTATTATTATTATTATTATTATTATTATTATTATTATTATTACCCACACCATTCTTCTAAACATCCTTTACCACAGGATGAAACTCCAAGATCCAACCCACCTAGTCAAGTATGAATGCAAAATGATCCTCCTACTATTAAACAGCTCTTACCGTCTCTTAGCAACTGCATCATCCATGTGTACTAATAAACAGGTAACATTCAAATATACTTCCAAATATCCTCCCCCTCACAACTCCACACCCTCAGAAACTGCGGGCCCGATTCATGGAATTAATTGTGTGGAAATAGTGTGCTTTCACGCCGTTCTGCGTGCAAATTCCTGTTTGTCAATTCATGGAATCAAATGCGCAGTACTATTCCTGGACTTGCATGGAGTTTACGCATGCTGGCACCTCTCTGCGAGCCATCGAGGGCATTGTGCGAGACTCCATGCAGCGCGTGGGTGTGGCTTGTGCAGAGGGCTGGGAAGGGGGCAGAACACCAAAAATGAGGCAGTGCTTGCTCAAAAATTGGTGTTCCGAGGGATGTCCTGCAGGCAGGCCCTCGCAAGCCCACAATTGTGTGGCACAAGACATATTTATGAATTCGATCGCGCAACCTCGCCGCCCGACAATGTCCATGCAAGCCATATGATCTGCCACCCGCAGAAATGCGTAGGTATACTTGCGCGTAAGATTTGCAGCACAGAGGTGGGGTTGCATGTCAGATTTCAGGGTGCGTCTATGAATCCGCAGTTCCAAACTGACTTAGGGGTGCGTGTAAGCAGTGTAGCGGGGTGCAGGAACAGTTTATGGGGGTTCGCAAACAGATTTTCAGAGTTACGATTTTTCATACGCAGGTTGTCGGGGTTTCGGGAACAGTTACAGGGGACCTGACGTAGGTTCCCTGAGATGCAGGCCTGCTTGTGGGGGACCCCACAAACTGTTTTAAGGGTGTGTGTATTCGCACCTGGGGGAGCACGCAAAGGTAGCTGATCTGGTTATTTATGCTTTGTGTGTGGGCATGTCGGGGGCGTTCCAGCTGCGACATGCAAATACGGTTACTTTGCGCAAACAATTCCATGAATACGCGGGGTGCGCATTATTTTGTCTGTGTGAAGGCTTGCACAGTGTCCTTCTCCGTTCACGACCCTTGTGGGATTTCTGCGCAAATTGACATGAATCGGGCCCTGTCTCTCCACCAGCACAGACTGGATTTACATCCACTTCCTCTTACTCAGCCCATCCAAAATAGAATATCTCCTCATCTGCCTGCATGCACAACCCCAATCTTAAACCTTGGATCAAAAAACCTGCCACATAGCTTCCATCATCAGAAAATGCAACCTATAAATACACCTCCATCACAAGATAAGACACATCCTTCCTGTGTAACAATTTACCCACTGCTATCCAAGCACTAGTTCTGTTCAACCTACACTACAGAAAACAGCCTCTCCCCCTTCAAGTCATACAGAACACAATAGCAAAACACACCTACCCAAACATTCACACATTACCCCAGCTCTCTCCCAACACACCTATCTCCTCATGCCCCCGAAAATTGCTTTCATAGGACTCTGCATCCTCCACAAAGCCCTCCTTAAAAACCCATCCTACCTTAAAAAACATTAAACCTGTTACCACACAAACATTAGACAAGACACCTCATACCTCCTACACATTCCACAACACAAATGAACCAGCACACAAAAGTAAGAATTCACTCAATGGGCACCCACAATCTGGAACACCTTGGCACTCCAGATCTGCCTCACACCTTCCATCATCATCCTCCAAAAGATCTTCAAAACACACTCCTTTCCCTCCACTTAATTCAACCAAACCACATCCCCTGCCTCTTGTGTCTATCCTGTTCTTCTTATATTGTTGTGAACATATTTGAACCTTTTAACCGCCTCCTTGTTTACTTTTGTAAGGTGCTACACGACCTTCTGAGTAGGGCCAGAGCTGGATACAAATTCTGTTTTTATAACAAAAGGGACAGCCTAAGGTCAGACAGGATGGAAAGGCTGGGCTAATACTTTATACGAGGGGGTGGTCCTGTCCTCAAATGTTTTCACTCTGCAGTGATTGTTGCAGTAATAATTTAAACAGACCTACACATTAGTGGTAATACATCATAGCAAGTATGCATTACTGGAAGAAGGTACTGATCCAAATACTGGAGATAAACTACGGTGTCCTTTATTTTAATGTTATGTACACATCGATTTCCAAAGGTACATGTGCATTGGTGACAGACGGGCACTGAATCTAACATTCCCAAATGAATCGAAAACCAAATTCTAAAGTGTCCTGTGAAAAATGAACTGAACATTTTTTAAAGGCGCATCTGCAAAATTCATGTGGTGTGTTGACAACACACCTGTACAGTAGTGCGGTAAGTGAATTTAACCCGAGAGATAGTGACATCCCAGCGTCTTTCCTCACCTTTGAGAAATGCCTAAAACAAGAAATTAAAAAAACTCAAAACATCTAAGGACCATCAGAGAAAAAACCTGACTGTCGGCGAACACAAAGCCCTCAAAGCCTTGGCAGAAAATACTGACATCATTATCAAAACTGCAGACAAAGTTGGAGGTATTGTCATACAAAACAGAGATCAATATACCCTTATGGTCATGACCCTACTTAATGAAGGCAACAACTACAAATAACTCAAAGAAGATCCCACCAATGTGTTGAAGTCAAGAATACAAGAAATGTCCAGATTTGCAGCAGAAAGAAATTGGATAACAGATAAAGAAGAGGCATTCCTCAATACCACCAAGGGCAGGATCCCATGGTTTTACGCTTTGCCGAAAATACACAAGAACAGTACCTCACCACCAGGGAGACCCATTGTTTTGGGATGTGGTTCCATATAAGAACCCATAGGCAAATGTATTGATTTCTATTTGAAGCCTCTATGTCAGAATACACCTACATACCTTAAGGATACTATGGCGACCATCACCATCTTTGAAAATCAGTTCTTTGACCCAACCAATGAAGAATTAGTCAGAATGGACATCAGGAGTCTGTACACCAGCATTCCCCAGGACCAAGCAGTGGACTGCATCAGACAACACCTTACCTCACACATGACTCAGAGAAGAGTACCGGCCAACTTCATAACAGAACTTTTGGAGTTCGCCCTCACCAGCAACTACTTTTCATTTCATTACATCTTTTACCTACAGACATGCGGCACCGCAATGGGCGCAGCTTTCGCACCCAGCCTAGCCATAATCTACATGGCAGAATACGAGAATAACTTCATACTCAACAACGACAATCCGTTCCATAATAACATCCGACAATCCGTTCCATAATAGCATCCGTCTTTGGTACAGATACATCGACGATGTCATCTTCATTTGGCACGGTAATAAACAAGAACTCAATAACTTCTTGATCTGGATCAACAATCAAACCCAAGAAATTCAGTTCACTATGAGCAATAACAACGAGAAGATCAATTTTCTGGATCTCAATATCCTGGCCACGGATGACAAACTGACATGCTCAATTTGCAAAAAAGAGACAGATAGAAACACAACATTGCTCTACAGAAGCTACCACCCTAAAAGCCTCTGGGACAATGTTCCCTATGGACAATTTTTGAGGATCAGACGGAATTGCAATGATACCAAGGACTTCAAAATCCACGCCACTGAATTACAGCAAAAGCTTGAAAACAGGGGATATCCCAAAAATCTACTCAAGAACACCAAGAAAACATACATCTATACCCCAAGAGAAGCATTACTTATCCCCAAATCCCTTAACCAAACCATTGAAAATCCCATGTCATGTACTTCCACATTCAATGCCAATACATCCCAACTCAAGGGGATTATCAAAAAATGTTGGCCCATTGTACAGCTCAGTCTGCCTGAAGAACCACTCCCCAAGATGGCCCTCAAGAGATCTAAAAACCTTAAAGACCTTCTTACTCACGCCAGAACAAAACGCAAGGACTCCCAATTCACTCTATGGAATATGCGGGAAAATCGTGGCCACCATCCTTGCGGCAGTTGCACAGCCTGCAATCAGACTCGGAAAATAAGATCTTTCCCAGTAGATGATAAAGAATGGGAAATCCGCCATTTTTCCAATTGTAAAACACCAAACGTTATCTACCTCATCGAGTGCCCATGTAAGCTCAGATACATAGGGCAAACTTCCAGACCAGTACACAAAAGGATTGGTGAGCATAAGTGAAGGATCAGGTGCAAAACATACAATGCACCCCTTGTCTCCAATTTCCTTGAATTTCAGCACCGTTGTGACTCCTTCAAATGGTGGTTGGTCGACAAGGTGCCAGACTCTTCCAACATCGCCAATGCCCTGAACTTTAAAGAGGCGTGGTGGATATTGAAATTGCAGACCACCACCAAAGGGCTGAATGAACTCACACCCTTTGAATACCTTTGAACATCAACCCACCCTCTTCCTGATTGGTACCCAGTATTCCTCCCGGGCTACCCCACATTCACACACTAGCTCTCCTTTATTGCTTCCTCCACTTCCTTGGTGCCTCCAGCACTCCCAAATGTCTTTTGGAAGTTATCCAGCACTCCCACAGCCGCACACTACCATTCAGTGCTTGCGGCACACACATACCAGATCCAGTACCTCTGACGCTCAGGGCCCCTTTCCCCTGGTTTCTCATCCAGCTTCATTGATGCGGGCATAACACCTCACAGTAGCATAATTCGCCTTCTGGGTCTCACAGAGCAGCCCACAACGCTCCCACAGACATCCCGCTGCACCAACCGTGCAGCCTGGGCCACGCCTCCTCCAGCTACG
The DNA here is from genome assembly GCF_040938575.1 of Ambystoma mexicanum. Taxonomy (NCBI): domain Eukaryota; kingdom Metazoa; phylum Chordata; class Amphibia; order Caudata; family Ambystomatidae; genus Ambystoma; species Ambystoma mexicanum. The sequence continues at coordinate 850,495,979 of NC_090935.1, forward strand.
TACTACTACGTGTCCCGAATGCCATGGCAACTCTGCCAAGACGTTTGGACGCATGTGCAAATCCCACTTACTAATCCACCACCCATGTGCATTTGTACTCTACAACACAGCTCGCATCCAGATGATCGCGAGTTTCACTGCCGTACGGATAGAACGCACAAGGCACGCATTCAATGCAGGTCAGTGACCAGACAGACCCAGGTCTCTTTCACCTCATTTTCCAGCACATCGGCCTCTTTTTGGCTTTAGATGACGGGGTTTTCTGCTCTTTTCTCTCCTCCTTACCCCTAATGCACACTCCCAGATTCCAGACCATCCGGCTGGCACTGGTTTAAACCTCATTCAGAGAATTCCCATCACGGATGCCCTGCAGAACTTCTACTGCACCGTCCCAGCCTCGAGGTACCCTTTTCTGTTCCCAATTTGTTATACAGCTGCTAATGACTCCTGTAAATGCCACAGCTGACTCATACCCCTGCCTCTCTTCCTGTACTTACAGATCACCCCAGCGTGACCTACCCACGTCCTTCCTGAGCCTGGAGAAATTTCCCCGGCCAGTGGTTCAAAATTCAAAACACACCTGATTTGAATTTCTTCACTTATATGCAAGGTCAGTGCATAAGGTCTTAGACTCTCACCCCCAGAACAGCCTCTCACAGGCTTTTACTCTGAAATATTTTAGGAATTATCCACCTCCTGGATCATGTAACAATATGTTTCCATATTGTTTTTTATTTATAGGGAGACCTGCTCTAACCCGGCCCCAAAAGAAGGCTGCAACACCTTCCAGCCGAAACGTCCAGGGTCATTATGTTCCTGTCGAAACCTCTTTGAACTATGACCCAAATTACCATCACTACCTTTATGTTGACGTTGACCAGTTTCTTGGTTATCCCTTTCGAACCAATTTATAGCAGACCCTATTTTTAGGTTTTTTGGTCATTAAGCGACTTGCTTTGATTTTCACATAATATTGCTTAAATTGTTGAAATACATTGTTTTTTTGTCAAATATGAAGTAATATTTAGCAAAACTTTGTACTGGAAAAACCACACTACTGTACAGGTGTGTTGTCAACACGCCACATGAATTTTGCAGATGTGCCTTTGAATTTTCAGTTCATTTTTCACAGGACACTTTAGAATTTGGTTTTCGATTCATTTGGAAATGTTAGATTCAGTGCCCGTCCGTCACCAATGCACATGTACCTTTGGAAATCGATGTGTACTTAACATTTGAATAATATGTCATTTATTTAACACAACATGTGTATTTGTTGTAATGTTTTACTTTTTACTTTCTATTTTCAATACCTACAGGTGTGACCTAATTAAAATAAAGGACACCATAGTTTATCTCCATTATTTGGATCAGTACCTTCTTCATGTAATGCATGCTTGCTATGATGTATTACCACTAATGTGGAGGTCTGTTTAAATTATTACTGCAACAATCACTGCAGAGTGAAAACGTTTGAGGGCAGGACCACCCCCTCGTATAAAAGATACAAATTCTGGTCAGTTAAGTTTCTTTCCCATAGCTTCGGAGCATAGGACCTTGTATTTTCCCTTTATATGCATCAGTGACAGTACATGTCTGGTGTCAAGCAACAGCATAACATTGGCCGTATCATAAGGACCATGCATTTTTGTTGATTTCACACAGGGCATAGTGCCATAGTAGGCAACTCACTGATAAATTGCATCAGGTGTGGCGCACGTCAGATGAAGTGTCCATGTCTCATTAAATACAACACATTTCTGCATAGTGAGTGCATACAGGATAATGGGAACAGGAATGGTGCTTGCATGATGATAAACATAAACATATGCAGAAATGTCAGAATCGTGTGAGAAAAACAAACACCAGCAAACTCAGCAAACGGCCCTTCACAGAAACTTAAATTCCATTCCAGTTAGTGTTTTCCACACACGACTGGGATGGCTGACAAATGATTTTTGGTAAGCCAGAACACGTTCATTACATTCATTTCAAACCATTACTCTTGCAGCAGCAAGCACCAGCAGCCTGTGTGTGTTTTTCTCTGTGTTTATGTCTTCACGCTGTACATGCGTTCCTTGCTTAACATTCAGCTGTATCTTTTGTTGTGGTTCCAATCACTTCTCACCATGACATGAGGTAAATTCCTTGAATTCCTTCGCTTTCTCTGCCAACAGCCCATCTTGTGTTGCTTACCAGGCCCAGGCGTCAAAGTGTAGACACCTCAGTGATGGCATTTTCATTTAATTTCTCAACCTGGCACATAGTTCCATGCATTACTTCACCTTGGTCTTTTTCAGACCAATGTTCTGCACATTTCTGGCATTGGTATCTGTCTATACACCGTTGCAATTATAATTTAGCCAGAGCCATTATTCAAGGAAAGTCACTTTCCTGGTGAGCTTCAAGTCTGTTCAGACAGCTTCGCCAATCAGATCTGTGACACTCCTCTTTATGCTTATCACTCTAATGTCACACTGCCTTTCTGCCACAAAAATGCCAGATGCTCTGCCACATAACTAAGGGACACTTTTCTCAGTTTCAGAAATGTCAAAAAGCAACCAAAACTGTCCTCCATTCAGATCCCAGGGCATTTCACCTTATACCATGCATTGGTGAGAGAATGTCATCTGCTGTGGGTGTGCACGTCCCAGCCTTTCTGGGTTTTATTCATGTAACATTATGCAGGGAATAAAGGTCTGGCACACATACACCTCATTTGAAATGATCCATGCCAGAAATATACTGCACACATGTGCATTGCTGTAGCCAGCCTACTGAGAGTTACAGCAGCATCTCTGCTGTGGCACTGAGTGAGCAGGTTCAAAGGTCAACTTGCATCCCTGACAGCTGCAGGGATGCACGCGGAGGTAGCAATGTAACATCTGCACGTCTGATAAATTATATTTTTGCCTACTACCTTAAACAGTCTAGTGGCATGTCAATATTTAACTGTATGCAATGCATGGTTGTGACATGGTGACTGTTAAAGACATAACATTATTCAGCCACATCCTTCTGATATCAACCCAATGTCAATTCTGTGAGCAGCGTTAACTATGACAGGACTTATGTGTATTGCTTTTTAAGTTTACCATCTCCACAGCTGTCATGTGAAACAATAGCCAGGATGCTGCCCCTTTACTCCCCCAGCAGGAAGTGTCACACATTCCTCCAGGGTATAGAAGATTCACCCAGAATGTCTCCTGGGAACAATGGTTCAGAGGCAGCACTGACATAACAAAGCTACCTCACACCCAAGTGCTGACCACTGTAGCACATGTGATGCTAGCATGCGTGGGAAGCGGAAGGGCTAGAGTAGACAGAGGCAGAAAGTAAGCCTTGAGAAGGGCTCCAACATCTTACTTTCTGTTAGTTTTCTTTTCCCTTTCCAGTCTCCTCCATTTATTGCAAGCAAAGTACTCTGGGTATGATGTCAAAAGGAAAAGGGTACTTGTTACGGGAAAAGGGATTGGGTCGCTTACAGCAGGATTGCTTTGGATAAATCCTGCCTGACCTTTGACCTTTAAAAGCGATGTGGCACCATTCTTTCTTTGATTCATTCCTGGACTATAAGAAGAAAAATAATACACTTTTGAACCACTGTTCACAGTGCCGTCCTTTACAAAGTCCTCTACCAAGGAGTTACAGACAGAAAGCCTCAAATGCAGTGGAGAGCTCTGTCCCATAAACATCCCCTGAAAAAAGGTGGAATTGAACTGCTGTGGACTAAGGCCTGCCACTCTGCCAGATTCACTGGAACCAGGCTTTGTATTTGCCAGTCAAGCACCAAGGACTGGGAGTGCAGAGCAAGAAGGAATCACCTTGTCCTGGAGCCCATCAATTTGGACTCACAACATCCCAGATGTACAAGAGCTCTTAAGTCCTGTTTCAGCGCTTTGACCCCTTTTCAAGCTGCTTGAAATTTGCAGGATGCCCTTTAAGCCAAAACAGGATCTGCAGTGCAGCTTTTGGCATTTCATGAAATTCAAGTTGCTTACTTTTTACTAAAAAACCACCTCATAGTCATCTTGCGCCAGTGATGATCACAACTGCATCAACCCAAGTGCCAGCTCACTGCTGTGGAAGCATCTGGCTTGAAGCAGTTAGAGCTTCACATTGGTCAAACAGAATCTCATCTTGAACCGATTCAACTACTGACTTGAACCCCTGGCAGCCATTGTGCCACTGGTATACTCGACCCAGCGGAATCTTAATTTTGACCCAGCTCGGAAGCTGACTCGAGCCTGAAGTAAGCCATCGACTCGCATTTTCTCAAGAAGCGTCTCAATCCATACCAAGCCCGTTCTCAACGCCGACTCGCTGGAGGATCAACTGGGCTTGCACCGTCTCGACACCTGCTCAAACTCATGAAAGAGATCTGAATGCTGAGTTCAATGCTGTCAAAAACTTAAGACAAATACATAAAGTACTCTAAAGAGTACCTGTCTCCCTGGTTCACCTTCGGGACAATAGTGACTTTTAAGCCACATTATCTACCTTTTTCTTGTAAGACATTTTCTTGAACAATGACATTGTGCCAGTTGAGTGCTTGAATACCTCTGCACATCTACCCAGAGTGCTAGCATATAAAAGCTTGTGTTTACTGAGTTTCTTAACAGGGTTAGGTTTTTGTTTGTGCTTGTAGTTAGTTATTTGCATTTTTATTGTTCAATGAAGAGTCTGCATTTTTATTGAACCGTGATTGGGCATTCTTTTATTTTGTATTCTATCTACTATTGCTGTTTGAGTAGCTACTTTGATCAGCTCAGGGAGGTTTACCTTTTTCACCTTTATGAGTGGGATAACTGGTGGTTGAGTAGTAGTGTGGTGCTGGATAGGCAGTTTAGCTACTGGTCATCTGTGTACTCCCACAGAACAGCAGTCATTTCGTCACAGTGTTATCCTGTAAACCGACTCAAAGTCAGTCTCAAATTAGGGGTGATTGCTCCATCGCCAATAGGACCATTAAACTCATGATGGGCCTCATTACGAGTTTGGCTATGCAGGAAAAAAGTGGCGGTAATTCCGTTCACTCAATTTTTCCTGCACTGCCAAATTATACATTTTGGGAAAATTACGACTGGTGGAATTACTGAGTGGTAATTCTGCCGATTCTTAGAGAAAAAGTGGAGGATGTTTCTCCAGCATGATGCCAGAATGACCACTCATTAATGCCACCCGTGGTAATTCTGCCAGACATCTCCAAGGGAGCCCTATGAACTCCTGAAAATTGGGATTTACACTGCCTACCACAACTTGTATACCCATGGTAAAGCAACAGGACCAAGTGATATTAACCGAAAATCCATGTGGTAGTATTTTGGAGGATTTACCTCTGAAATGCCACCAAACTCGTAATGAGGCCAATGGTCTACAATCCTACAAAGTAGAGCCAGTGGACCATTTCAACAAATTACTCTGAAACTCTCTTCGACCAATCAAAAATCTCCTATGACGTTGTGATCCCTTTAACACTTTACAACATTTAAGTACTTTACTGCAGTGTTCATTATTTCATGTCACTGTTAATTAATTATCTATTCTCTCCCCCACTTAAAGGAATTGGCTACAACTTCATTCAAAACATTCCACAGCCACCAAAGTTTACTGACTGAAAGCCATACAAACAAATAAACACACACACTGAAAACTACACAAAACAATATTATGCAACCTTTCTGGACAATTCAAGCCCATCTGACAGTCTATAGGGTTTTAGAATACAACACACAATGCATGTCTTATCAATTATATGTTCCATATGGTAACACTCAGAGCAAGCATAATTCACAGCACTCCCTTGTTACCAGCACGACACAACTTGGCCTTACCCAGGAAATGTAGGATTATTTAGCTGAGATACCGGATTACTTACACGTGTATCAATGCATCCTTAAAGCGTCTCTTTGTCCCCCCTTCCCTGCTCCACTAGTCTGTGATTATTGCCTGTTTTCCACCCTTTTCTTGTTCGTAATTGGATTAACTGTTAATGGGTGATTGCCAAACCTTTCCATCATGGCTGGGATGGGTCTATCCTGAAATGGCCTTTGTGCCTTATGCTACATTGATTTCCATCTGACTTACCCTGTATCAATGTCTTTTCATTGTCTGGGTTGTTCCTGTATTCTTTACCACTGTTACAAGTTGAGGCTGGTGTCCTGCAGCATTTTCTCACCCTCAGAGACTAGACTTGCTCCAAAGGACCTCTTTAACACAGACGATGGAACATGATATTATGCACTTGCATGAAAAATTACCAGCATTGCACTTAGAGGTCACTGTAGTGTAAAAGAAGAAAAGACTCGCTAAGGGCAACATCACACACAACACTGTCATTCTAGTAGCCAAAAGACGAAAATCATTCTGGCTCTGTTGGATACATTGGTGCTCCACCATGTTTAACCATGTTTTTCAATCATTGTAAGACACCATTTCTCATTGGACCACACCATTGTACAAGTGCAATTGTGTATATACTTAATATTTTAAATGGAAATCCTCTGGCATGAGCCGCCCCTACAAAGAACCTGATCCTCGAGAACTTCATAGTTTTCACTCACCAAACCAAGCACAGCAGATAATAAGCAAGGAAAGTAGGATTTGATCCAATATATAATGTGATTCCGGCAACTAGCATGCAAGCCTATTTGGCCAGAGGAAATTCAAAGTGCCTTTTTAAGATGAGGATTATGAAAGGAGTATACATCTGAGATTGTTCATGTTCCTGAGCCCCAGATGATCTAAACGGTTTGATTGACTATGCAGAGAGAATAGGCCATCCCATTGCTTACAGGCATATAGAAAACAATAGGCATAAATCAGCCTCTCAACTATTCCAGGGGCCTCTGATATTGCCACTACCTGTCGTACCCTCTGTGCCTCCACCTGAACTCATGAAACTTGGAAACGTGTGAGTTCCCCTGTCAGAGGCCAGCAAGAAAAGGCAACTATTGAATCAACTTTTTCTATATTGATGGGACCTGCTTACTCTGTCCCTCAGCTATCAGGAAACTAACAGGCTTGTCCAGACAGCAGGAAGCAACATGCCTCTCAGATTCATTGAACTTTCCAGCTTTTGGGGGAAAGGAACACATGCCGATGTACTCTGAAGTGCTCTTTGATTTGAGCGTCCATCTGAACCAGTGTGACGACAAGAAGCACACGTGGACCATTGCTGTAGTTCATTCTATGACCTCTAGAAAACCTATTGGTACATCATAGTTTGAGCAGTCTGCAATACCTGTTCAAACCAAATGTCATATTTCAGTCTTTGAAGAGATCAGTTGTAAACCATTGACCTCCGATCCTATTGTTCAGCAAACTGCTCCCTTTGATACATCTGCATCACGAGCACATAGCTTTTTATAGTATACAAATATCTTCATGTACAAATGCCTTGTGTTTGCCCTGGCTCACATATCATAATGCTTTCTGTGCCTGGGCAATCCGAATACTCATATTTAGTTTCCACTACAAGATCCTGTATTAACATACACTTATCTGTTGCAACACATTTAAAAAACATCTTTAATCAGCCTTCCCAAGAGGTGTTTTGTTGCTGAGACATACTCAAAACTGTATCGAGTATAAGGTGTCTTTTCAGAAGGAGACCACTACCACATTTCCGCCCATTTTATTGTGAGATTCACCTTATGCCTGCTAAGCCCGCATACCTAAATGATTGCTTGCATGCGGGGTACATTTTCCCATCCCGGTCTTCAGCGGCAGTACCCCGCTGTATCCCGCTTCTTTGTTATCAAGAAAGAAGGGATTCTCAGGCTCTGCTCAGATTACAGGTAGTTCAACAAAATAACTTTACACACCCATACCCCTTCCGTATATACTAGGAGTGGCATAATTATATAAACAAACACAAGTCCAAGATTATGTGGCGAAACTTCTGGACAGTGATAAAAAAAACATCATTCACTCAACAATGTTTTTGGAGGAGATAAAATGAATGGGTACCGTCCACCCGTTACAATAAATTGGTTTTACGAGGATGGAAGACAGCATTAAGTTAATTCTTTGTTGACTTTTATACTAAATAGTGCTCTTATGTCATCGAAATGTCCCAGTCAGCTGTGGATGTTTTTTTAATTCAATATTTCCTGATCAAAAAACTTGTCCATCTAGGTGGATGTTCATGACGGTTCTATATTTTTGGCTGAAAAAACTCATTGAAATCTTTTATTTATTTTTTATTTGGGGTTTTCTCCCCAACCCCCTTTCCCTATTATCTAGTCCCTATTCCCCACATGCCATACCCCATATACCCTATTTTCCTATCCCCCATATTTTTCAACAAGTTTTTTCAACCAAAAATAGTCAGTAAACAAAACAGCTGAAAAAATACCCTGCGATGTAACAACAAGCCTGGCGACCCATCTTTTCATCTACTTTTGTTGAGAATTACCTTTGACATGTTACCTAAGTCCTGGACCAGCTGTACAAGAATGATCTCTACACTAAGACTGAAAAATGTGACACTTGTAAATCTACTTTTGACTTCCTGAGTTATATTATCAACCCAAGATGACATATGGATCCCAAGAAAGTAAATGCCATACTGGAATGGTCCAGTTCCCAAGATATTTTTTGCATCTTTTCTAAAGTTCAATCATTTAATGAGACTCCATAGCAGAGACGTTGGCCTGTGCAACTATAGTAAAACACCCTGATAAAACAAAATATTGCATAGTGGATGCAAATCACTCAGAATGTGTGGTGGGTCCTGTATTGCTGCAATGGAATAAGAACTACATCCAGGATAATCATGTGATAGACCATTCCTGCAGTTGACACCCTGATGACTAAACTCCACAATCATCGAGAAGGAACTGCTGCCATTAAAGAAACCTTCATTGGATGTGTGCGTCATCAACAATGATGCACTCACATGGTGGAAGTCCAAACGGATCACAGCAACCTCCAGTTTTTCACACCCTAGCAAGCAAGAGTAGTCAGGCTTGATGGGAGTTATTTTCCCAATTTCTTAAATTCCTGACTCCCGGAGTGGAAATCAGATGTCCTGTCCCATTCTTTGGTGTGTGAAGACAAACAGAAAGAGCAACCCCCTCCATAATATCCACTAACCCCTTCCACTTGGCCACACTCCCATATCTAGACCTGGTCAAGCAAGGAACCCTTTAATACCCTATTGCTCTATGCCTCTGCTTACGCCAAAAATAAGTGTTTGGAAGGGTCTGCTGTTCCATCAAGGTAGGCTCTATGTCAATTCATAAGCGTTACATAGACGAATCGTAATGTGATTTCATGTCTCAGCATCTCAGACCATAGAGGGGCGGAGGCATCATTGGGAGTGCTATCATGCCAATTCAGGTGGCAAAAGATGGCTGTCCAAGCAACCAATTATGCTGCATCTTGCCTGACTTGTGCACTTTCCTAGATACACACATTTTGGTTTGAATCAACTGCTGGTAGTACCTGCCTACCCCAGGCACATTCTGCCTATAGATGTTATTGTTGAACTATTGTAATCTGACAGCATGACGCACATCATGACTACAGCCGACTGTTTATTCAAACTGGTACATTTTCCTCTATTGGTGGCTCAACCAATGGCCACCCACATGGCACAATCCTTTATACATTGAATATATAGGCTCCACAACATACTCAATAAGATCATCTCAGTATAGGTCCCACTTATGGATGGTGGTGTGCAAAACACACTGGTGTACACAAGTAACAGCCACAGTGAACAGACCGAACAGATCCTTCAGCACTATCCCAATTACTACACTAATGGCGTGCAGTGTAGTTTTGTTGAACAACTGTGCACAGCTTCAGAATATTCTGGTGCACTTAGGGGTTGCATTACACGTTGCTTCCTACGACACCTGTAACAATAATTAGTGTGCCAATTGCTTATGGCATGGTTCACAAGTCACAGTAGATCCTCTGCATGATGCCATCCACACTACAAACAATTAAGGAGGCTCAAAGGTTACATACATATAAGAGGAGGATGGTTGCACCTAGTAGAATATCAGATAATGTATGGCTATCTTCTATAAATCTGCCTAATCATAACCTCCCTCATAAATGTGCACCATAATGTGCCTGTGCCTTTTTTGCATTGTAAAGTGTCATTATTCAGTGGTGTATCACCTGCAGTTACCTGCTATATGGCACATACATCTCTTATTCCACATCTCTCTGCTTAAGTTACATGTTCCAGAACCCTACAAGCATGCAGAGCCAAGACCAACCCCGATTCATTTAAATGGCTAACATTTCTGATTTATGAATACAACCTGGGCCTTTATATTGCCTAATGGATTAGAAAGGCTAAACATCATGCCAACAAACATGGAAACTGATCTCCCTCATGCATGCATCTAACCTAGTGTCCCATATTTTCTTATGTTACCTTTGGAAACCATTAGCCACTGAATTCCAAGGATAGGGATAAGTGTTGTGCTGCATGCAACGTTCTGAGACTCTCTGCGGCATGCCCTCTGTTGCCTGCCCTGATTCGTGTTTGGCCAGGGGGCGTCCATCCATGATGGTGCTTGGGTGCAAAGTACCTATTATCTGCTGCCATCAAAAAATGAGAAGAGTTGTTGTGGCCAGCTCCTTACTGGACATTGTCATGCCTACAGCTGTGAACAGGCACAAGTGGCATTTGGTGGGTCTTTGAGAAAGTGCAATGAACAGCATCCTTTTAATGCCCAACAGAACACACTACTCTGCTTCCTTTGGCAATGTAGGATGGTTTAGACGAGATGCCTGATGGCTTCTCGGCATCTACACACTTCTGTCTTCTTTCTCAACCTCTTTCTCTACCACTCTCTCTACCTCTCTCTCTCTCTCTCTCTCTCTCTCTCTCTCTCTCTCTCTCTCTCTCTCTCTCTCTATCTCTCTCTCTCTCTCTCTCTCTCTCTATCTCTCTCTATCTCTTTTCCTCTCTCTCTCTGTTCTTCTTCCCCTAATTGTCCCTGATTTTCCCAAGGGGTTGCTCTAGCTAGCTTAGATTCCTGTCTTTTTTCCACCCTGTTTTTGTTCTTGCTTGAGTTCACTGACACTGGTCTCCTGGCTAGCCTTTTTCATCTTGGATGGGGTTTTCCATTCGTTAATGGCCCCTGTTTCTGTTTCCACCCACAGAAGAGAGTTGTATTGAGGAGGTTGGAGGAAGAAGTTAGCATCTGCAAAGAGTTGTTTTAGGAGCTTCGTGTCAGAAACATGACAGGGAAAATCTGCATGGGAAGATATAGTTGTAAGAAATGAGGCGATGGGAGGAGAACAAATATGTCTACTAGCCAGCAATACCAGGAATGTTCCCATGGACAAGGTCAGACTAGTGCAGAATATAGAGATGGAAAGCAGAATATGTTGATGCCATCTAGTGAGGCTAGATTTGAAATAGTAGGAAGAGAAACACAGTTCGCATAAGGACCCTAGAAAGGGGAGCTGGTCATATGATGGAGATCCCCCACAAGACTGTTTCTAAAACCCTGGCAGTGTGGATCTGTGTTGACAACTATCCTCATATGTCTGCAGCTAGTCTGGAAGAACCTAATGCTCTGCCAGGCTGGTATCTGGTGGCCTCGTAGAGACCCTGCTAGGAGAACCCCAAAGGCACGCAACCTGAAAGCAAAGCCCTAGGTAATCCAGTGGATTTTGGAGTGGGGCCAGGAAGAGCACAAACCAAGGACTTTGTAACAGATCTTCGCTTTGCTTGAAACTTGCCATTGAACTCTCATTTTTGTTATAAACCTCACCCATTTATCAATCTCTTCCCACTCACACTGTCCATGACACATATGTACATATTGTTTAAAATGTTAAAATATTCTGAGATAATATCCTATCTCAAGAGATTTTTTTTGCACTTGAACCTGCAGATTCATGTGGTGAGTCATCTTCAAGTGCCATTTCCACCCTTGTTTTCCAGTCTAAGAACATATGCCATGCCCCTGTCATGTATTTCCCTCTCCCGGGTAACTTCACATCTGAGGTATCCTTTGTGCAAAGGTTTGTGGAATTTGCCTCCATGCCCACACTGCCTAGTGTGTTGATGTTTGATAGAGCAACGCAGCCAATTATGTCTCTTGCTGAAGTCAATGAATCTTTTTCTGGCTTGACAATTTAGCTCTTGTGTATTAGCCACACGCTCCATTTGATGGTCACCAAGATAAATTATTTGTAGTTAAACCAATGAGTGCACCTGCTTCTAAAAACACAATCATCCACTTTCGGACTCTCACATTGCTCTAACAGCTATCAGGATGGTTTTTAGAAAAGCCGATTTCCAGTGTGTGTGGATCATTAGTCATTTTGGGGACCCCGGTTCATGGTGTATGCTGAAGAGTTTGATACAGCACACACTTGTGTGTCTACAGTTGAACATTCCTTACCATGGAACCCACGTGTTGAATTGGAATCGAGTGTTGCTAATACATTTGAGCATCCCAAACGCCAGCATATGATTATTATTAAGTCTGGCTTAATTGGTCTGTCATACACGAGTCCTTCGTTGTCGTGTATTACAAAGGATACCGTTAAAAGCGGCATGGTTACCTCCAACCTTCTAATGAGGGCCAGTGTCTATAACATAGTGTGAAGCAATGACCTGTGCCCAGTGACCTTATGTGAAAGGCTGCTTGAGGTTTCATACGTTCACGGCTAGTGAGCACGCTGCCATGGGATGTTCTCCGGCCATGCTATGGACCTCATGACCTTTCATGTGTCCCTGCTGGGCATATTGTGTGATGTATATCCCTTTGGCTGGCCTGCAAATGCACAAACAGCCCTCAGAGAAAAGGATATCAACAACAATGCATGGCTATGCTCCTTTGGTTTGCAGATGTTCATACAGGTACACAAACCCCTGGGACAAACTTGCAATCCTCTTTCAGAGTTTGGATACATATTTCCAGCCCTTTTTGCAGGGGTCACATATTTTTTAACCCTGTGTAAGAAGAGGAGTGCACATAATATTTGTCATAGGCCCTGCCCAACCCCAGGAGTCTAGAGACCACATTGTTTCACACAATCCAGTAAACACATTTTTAGTAAACCTAGGGATAATTTCAAGTTAATAGTTGGCTGACACCCCATCAAGTTACCCAAATTTGTACATCACTACAATGGTCCTTGAGCTGTGTGTTTTCTTGGAGTTTAAAAGGGATTTGTTAATTTGAGATCATCCCTAGAACTTGGTTCCCCAAAGTAGAACTTCACAAGATTACACAATGTGTTTCAGAGTGTTCTGCCTTCATTGATCAACCAAGGACATGGTTATAAGCCCTTATAATCCCCCAAAACAGCCTTTAAAGAGAAATCCAAACTTAACCATAACTATAGAGTTGCTATAGCCAATAAGACATATACAGTAGAAAGTCCTATTTTACCATCATTTTGCACAATATTTAAAAGTCTCTATAATATTGGTCTGCTAATCTTCCTATTCCATACTTTTCAGATTTAAGTCATCTCTTGTCACTAATTGAGATTTCTAATGCTGGACTTGATTGCTCTCTTCAGGGACAACTCTTATAAGTCATTATGTTCTGCATATTTTCCTTTCAGAAATGGACCAACGTGTGCAGTTAAAGCCTCGCCATTAGGACAACACACAACGCTGTGTTTTGGACCTTCCAAGTGGCCTTACAAAGATAAGGGCACTAACAATTCAAGGATAAGCATCAGAGGTGCTTGAAAAATATGTATGTTAAGGTAGCCAAATTGTACAAAGATCAGAACATTATCACATCAGTTTTTTAAAAGAAAATCCTGCTTTGTTAAACTTCTGATTCTTTGATAAGTCATGGCTGCTCTGCTATTGTTTAAGAACAAATTAAGATCTTTTATAGCACATGGAGTACTTTGCATTTGAATAATAATAGTTTCAAATACTATAACATTCATTAAGCATTCCGAGCACTTTGAAAATAATAAATCACAAACAATCCATGAGGAAAATGAAAGAAGAAATCAAATGGATGTAATTGTGGTTCATCCACCATGCATTATCCACTCCGAGATGGGAAAAGGCATCAGAAGATGACAAATTTGAAGACAATGAACTTTAAGAAAATGAATCTGAAGATTGATAATTAAAAGATGTCATCAAGCATCAAAGTCGAATAGGGTGTTCTGCCTTTAACACTTGAGCAACTACAATTATGCTCTCCCACATCAACTACAACTGTCAATCATACAAGGAAATCAAGACAATGAATTTCTGAGTCAGTCTGAAGGTAAATTAGCATGCAGCTGGCAGTACATCCAGATCAGCATCGTCTGCATCTCTCTGACCTAAATGATTAACATTCTTTCAAGAAAACAAACCCCGATATAAGCCTTCCTCTGTTGTACATGACCCCGTGGAAATCCCACATGTTTCAGTGACAATCTGGCAAGCAATAGTGAAGAAATACTTCACTCGGTAGGATACGGTCTGTGCACGGTAAACAGACATACTTAGGCGGTATAGGCCACATTATGTCCCAGCAGGATAGCCTAACGGCAACGTGCGTGCCTTAGAAGCAACACAGGTTCGATCCCCGGGTCCATGCTTAGAAATCTCTGGGTGTTTAAGCACACTATAAATACGTAACTAAGACAAAAAAAAAATCAATTATGCAACAAAAAAAAGAACAATTCCTGTAACAGCGCCTCGATGCCCGTGGGCTGTGTGAGAGCTTTAAAAAAAAGCAAAATGTTCACTATTTAGGCTGTACTTGTGAACACACACCGAACATGACTTACAAACCTCTGCGCTGAAGCAAATTAGAAGATGCCTGTGAGTATCTCAGAGTTAAACCTTGGGCCAAATTATCTAACATTTTCACCAGTGCTTCAAATTGAGCAAACACATTTAGCAAAAGTTTTGGTTCTTAGATAAAAACAGAATGGAACAAAAAAGGTTTTGTCCCAATCCGTATAATTGAAAAACAGTGAAACCCACTGTATTTTGAAGTATTTTTACTGAGTAACGTACATAAATGTTAACTACATGTCTTTATATTTTATTCTGCAAACATATCAAATAAAACAGTTGGATTTACTTTTCTACTTGCAGAAAACATGAATACCTGAGAGCAGTTTGTGTGAGGCTAAATTAAAAACATGCTTGCTCCCAACACAAAAAGGGCATTTCAGCCGAACTGCTTGGTCACATTCCTTCTGCACAAAATCACAAGCAACCTCAGACATCTTTAGAATTCTTGCCCATTGGCAGGGAGGCATAGCTTGGATTTCTAGACAATGTAAGCTTGGAAAAAACCTTTAAACTTGCATGCTTCCTCCAAACTTACTGACAAGGTCGCAATGTCTGGTGGCCAATGTGCCACAGCAAGATTGTAGCTGTGCCCCTGGGCGTGTGATGCTGTAAACATTTGATGTACAGCTCTTCGTAGTTCTCACATCTAGGTTCATACTTCACTATGCCCAACAACTCCAAGGCCCTAAGAGCCCTGTCACATACCAGAAACCAGAAGTTCTCCCTCCACCTCGCCTTCCCCCTCTCCCTCCCTCAACAAACCTCAGATAGCCCCCTCCACACTCCCTCCACAAAAGTGCTCCAAACCCTCACACCCCACCACTCTGATCCCCCTTCCCAAACCTCCATCCTTTGGCACTATCCCATTCCACCCCCCATCTACTCCAATGCCTGCACTTCCCCGCCTGCCCGACATTCAATTTTCACATCCCTAAGCGCAACCCGCACAACCATGGCCGAGACTGCCCATTCATCAGACACTCCCACTCTCACTCACATGCCACTGGCACCCTCCAGATAGCTTAAGGACAGAAGCCCCTCTACTCACAGACCCACCCACTACACTCCTCCCTCAGCCTCCCCACAACTTATTCCTTTTCCACTCTCCTACACCCCTATCGCTTTCCCCAACACTGTCCATCCTGTCTTCATCTCCACTGGTAACTTCACTAGACCCCCTTGTTTTCAACCCCCTATCCCACTGCCACCCACCACCCTCTATCTCCTTGCACCCCTCCATCCCAACACTCAACTTTCACATCCCTAAGCACAGCCTGCACAACCTTGGAAAAGCCTCCACATTCATCAGACCCTCGCCCACAAACCACTGGCACCCTCCCATCGACCTAGGCACACAAGTCCCTCTATGTGCAGACCCCCAGCCTCACTCTGCCTCCACCCTCCCCCGTGACCTCATTGTTTCCCACTCTCTTACACCCCTACCCTCTCACCCCCTCTCCCCAACCCTGTCCATCCTCTCCTCCTCTCCCCTCTTAACTCCACTACCCCTACCTTTCCCCTTAACCTCCCAAACTGCAAGCCTTCATGCTCTGCACTCTTTCACCTCTCCTCTCCTCCCCCACTTCACTCACTCCCTCTTCTTACCCGCCCTGGATCCCACAATCATACCCACAGCATCTCCTTCCTCAATCTCACCCCCACCTCAAGACACTGCCCTCCTAACCACCTTTTATGCATACATATCAACACCAGACCTGTCACCAGAAACAAACACATGAATTTTGACATTATCTCCAACGGAAACCCAGAATTCTTCTTCATCATCGAAATCTGGTTCTTTGATGACTTCCTCCACACTGCACATGAGGCCTTCCCCCAGGCTACTCGCTGATCATGCACAACAGGGACAGCAGAGCAGGGGGAATAGGCATCCTCCACAAATGTCACCTCCCTCCCATGCACATCAAGAAACAACCCTGCAGCAATGACTGCAAATCCCTGCTAGTCAAATTCCAACTTTCTCCCATGTTCTTCCTCAGCTTCCTTCTCCTTTACAGATCCCCTGGCTATAACAGAACTTTTGCAGACTCTCTGAGTGACTTTGTAGCAGCCATAATGATCTCTCATTTCACGCTCACTCTCCTAGCTCATCTGGACATCTGATTCGACACCCCCTGCAACCTTATAACACGTCATCTCATTGGCAACTTGGAAGGCCTCAATATGATCCCACTCATATCAGGCCCCACACACATTGCTGGTCACACCCTTGATGTAGCGTTCAGCTCTACCAATCTGATCTCATCCCGCCTCACCCGACCCCTCATCTGACTGATCACTCTGCTATTTTTCTCTCAGCTTCGTCTCCCGCTACCACCATCCCACCTCCCCCCCTGCAGACTCCTCCAGGATCCCACTCCGGAACAAGGTAACTATATCCCTGGATTTATCCTCCCCCTACTCTCCTCCCTTCCCACTCCCTTCCTCCAAGGAGGAACCCATTCCCCAACCCATTTTGACCAATGGTTTGCTGATCCCTTTTCCCCCTAATCCCCACCAGCCCCCCTCCCACTGCACAGGTCCTTCCCCCAGATCATTCAGCCATTCCCTCAAATCCTCAAACATTGCCTGGAAAGCCACTCCCGGACCAACCCTTCCCCCAAAACAAAGCCACAGACAGACCAGAGCCTACAGATTAGAAATCAGAAAAGCTAAGCAATCCTTCTATGAAGCCTGCATCACCAATGCCATCAACCCCTGCAAATAACTCCACAATATTATCACTGAGTTCAAGACCTTCCTCTGTTCAACCTCTCTGTCACTTGTTTCCCAAGCACTGTGTGACACCCTGTCAGACCACTACTTCAACATAGCCATTGGAAGGATCTGCACCATCAATGCTAAACTATCACCCCCATAACCCCCTCCCCCGAACCCTGCCCTGACATATTCAGCTCTTTCTCTGCAATCTCCCACCCTGAGTTCTTAAGGCTTCTCTCTAACAGCCACCCCTCCAGGACACCTGGAGAACCTTGGACCCCACCTCGGCACTCCTCAAAAACCTAACATTCTCCCCTCCACCTGTGCAGGTAGCCTCGCCAGATATATAATCAACCAATCACTGACAGCTGGGATCATCGCAGAAGCATACAAACCTCTCACATCAAACCTCTACTAAAAAAGCCATCTCTTAAACCCCTCCAATTACCACCCCATATCTAACAATTACTTCACTGTCAAACTACTAGATCAAAGATCCTATTCCCGACTCAAACGCTTCGCAGAATCCCACACTGTTCTTGACCCTTCCCAGTCAGGTTTCAGATACCTCCATGGAACTGAATACTCCCTTGTTTCAATCTGGGATAATCTGAAAAGATCAGCAGACTTTTAAGGCTTCACCAAATTCATCCTCCTTGACTTCTCTGCAGCTTTCAACACGATCAACCACTCCGTTCTCACAAACAGACACTTTGACCTAGGCATCAGGGACACTGACCTTAAATGGATCTCCTCTTTCCTCTCTGAATGCTCCCAGATCGTTTCCCTCCATCCGGTCTCCTCTGCACTGCACCCAGTTCCCCACAGAGTCCCTCAGGGAGCCTCCCTTTCCATTCTCCTATTCAACCTTTTGACCCTCCCTGTGCTTATCCACTCCCACAACCTCAACTGTTACAACTAGGCCAATGAAACTTAGATCATATTCAAGATCCCCACACTCCCCATCTTCACCCCACCCAGAACTTGCATCTTGCCTCTCAGGCATAGACTGCTGGATGACAAACAACCACCTTATTTTCAATCCTGGAAAAATTAAAATCCTAATCTGCAGCACTCTTTCCCCACCCTATCCCATCTGGCATCTGCCTAATCTGCAGCTCTCTTTCCCCAACATATCCCATTGCCGCCTTCATTTAGATGCCTGCCCATCATATCGGTTCATTCAAAGATCTAGGTTTCAACTCTAGCTCGAATATGACCCTGTCTCACCACATCAATGCCGCCTCCACATCATGGACCGTCCGCCTCTGCATTCTCAAGCAGATTTTTCCATATCACTACTACCTCCACAGAGTCTCTGCAATCATGGCCATCATCCTCTCACTCCGAGACTACTCTAACTCCCTCTACCTAAGTGAGACCGCATCTCAACTCAGAAAGCTCCAATGGATCCAAAACTCTGTAGCAAGGCTTCTCCTCACAATCTCCCCTAGAGAACACATCTCTCCCGCATTCAGGGTACTTCACTGGCTGTCCTTCAGCCAATGGGCCTCCTTCAAAGTCATGTACATTACCCTACATGCCATCCACAAGAAAGGCCCTGTTTTGCTCCAAAACAAACTCACATGCTATCACCCCACCCAAATCATCAGATCAGGTGCAGCACACCTCATGGTAGTCCCCCCTTTCAAGTTCTCCAGACTAGGAGGAACCTGTTTCTCCATCCTTGCACCCACCTTCTGGAACTGCCTTCCCTTCCCTCTCCGTCTCATAGAAGATCACCTGGCCTTTAGGAAGGCACTCAAAACCTAGCTGCTCCCTCCCACATCCTGAACCCTCCAGAACCCCTATCACACACTACTAGCAACCGGAAGTCAACCCCCTTCCCATGCCCACTCCCTCCCTCCTGTCTGCCATTCAGCTACACTGTCTCGTCTCTCATTTATCTTCTGAGCTCTGCCCACAAACACTTGCCCCAAAGCCACCGCTCTCCCATCTGGAGGAGTCAAGAGGGCATCCAGTAACTTGCACATGATAAGAATTCTGAGAGTGGGCCGGGTATTGTACTTAAATGAGCTCTGAGGGTGGGCACTGTATGAGGGTGGGCAATGTACCACACTTAAATGCACCTCTATGTCAAGCATTTGGGGGAGGATAATTAATCAATTGCATTTGAATCATCATTTCGGAGTCAGTACTGTATGTAACTCCAATGCATATGAGGGTGGATATTGCTGCTGCAACTAGACATTTAAGGTAGGAATTTCTCACACTTGAAGGGCCTGGGGATGGGCAATGCGTCACTCTAAGATCCACACAGAGGGTGTGTATGTATTGCACTTAGATCGTATGTTACATTAAGCACTGCTGCATGTACCTAGATGGAATCCAGGCGGTTGACAATGTTGAATGTATGGCTAACCCACGTATTCCTTTTTGCACTCCACACCGTCGAAACGTAGCTGAAGGCACAGACTCACTCCTCAACACATCTGATCTCATATATAACTCAAACACTGTTGCACAACACCCCTGCCATAAGAATGAAGCTATGTTTCATGGCAAAACATTTGAACTTAAGCTACTCACATAACTTTTTCTATCCGCTTAAACACTCCCTCCTGCTTAGCTAATAGTATACCTCCTTCCACCCAGCCACATGCCATTCAGACATGGGTGACTTGTAGGTTCTTGGCCACCCTCTCATAACTTTAATGTCCCAAATGAACGTACGCATAATAGCACCTCCCAAATTTCCGAAACTCTGGACTTTGGTCTATCCGAGAGCATTCAACCACTAGCACGTTGGGACCATGTTTATGATTAAAGGTGCTATACAAATGATAAAATGAATAAATGATATATATCCAAGGTAAAATACATAATTATATAATAAAATTGAGAAGAACCTGTCCAACAGTGCAATGACCCATGTCTCGGAAAATAATTTGGATGAGGAACCAATGGTCTTGGATCTGTTTTCAACATGTACGGGGATCCACATGTATTTTAAAGTAACTTTTAGTGCATGATGGCATCCCTTATGGACCAACATTTCAGTGAAAACATGACTGCTTTCATCCACATGCCTGTTTTTAGGGTACTTGGAATGTTCCCAAACACGGAAAAGTCGAGTGACATTGTTTTTGTCGGTGAAGTGTTTTGGAAATAAATAGCTGTAGTACTGGAGTCCCTGAGAGGTGCTGACTAATAGATAACATACTCACAACAAAATGCCTATCCGTCCAGGTTCCCTGTTCGAGCACAACTTTTGTCATGATCTCAGCCACTAATTATCAAAAACTCTTTGGCATTCTTAAAGAGCGCACCTATCCCCCAAAGATCACTGGCTCACCCACAGAATGCTGCCACCACCTAATGCTCGCTAGCTCTCTCACAAAGCCAAGTCAGCCTTTAAAGTTGTCTGCTTCAGAAAAAGAGTCCAAGAGAAACCAAGCATCCAGCCACTGTAAAGATCACATGCTCTTCTCTGGAGTGCTGCCATCTCCTTAATCTCTTGGGCTGCCCCACAGAGTGCAGCCCCAACCTACAATTCTCAGGCTGTCCCGCAGAGCACAGCAAACCCAATGAAGAGCATGATATATCGCCGAGTACTTCCACCCTTAAAGTTCACAGCCTCTCCCTCAGAGTGCAGCCATATTCTAAGGCTCGCGGACACACCCACAGAATGCTGCCTATTTCACGTGTGTAGAGTCTCTCTGAGAGGAAGTCACCCCCCCCCCATGACTTCATCATTCGTTCCCACCCTGCTCACCCTTCTATCAGAGGGAAGAATGGTTCTACAGAATATGGATTGCAACTGCAACATCAATTACCTTACTCCCCATCTCCCCATCTGAGAACTTCCCGGCACTGCAGGCAACATTTTCTTCCATGCCTCATCTGCTTGTTCCACGATTTCTGCCCAAATGAAAGTACTGCCAGCAGCAAGGTGCCTCCAACTGCTTGTTTGCATGGTACCTGCAACAAAGGATAGCTGTTCCCCGTAGTTGCTAGTACCATTAGTACTGATTGGGCATGTTAGGTGGATGCAATCATTGATTGTTGCTTAGAATTATGTATCTGAATATGTGCTAGCACTCACATCATCTGTGGTGGCAGCTTGGTCACTGGAGGGGTCAGTAATGACAAGGGAACCATTTGACCTGTAATCTATTTGCGTAACATGCAAATGTGATTCCGCAAGTCTTTCATCCCCAGGATGCAGCTCTTGCTTACTTGCTTCTTGCCCTAGCCATCACTATTCACAGAACCACACACTCCTCACCCATGCCAGTACCCCGATGGTGGCAAGTTGAAGGACTGCCACATCCAGTTCCATGAAGGCAGCATGAAGTTAGATAGTTGATACCTTTGCCTCCTGTGCTTGGCACCCCCTTTGGAATGGAATGGCAGGCGTAGGGCAGGTGTCTTCCTCCAACACATCCTCTTTCTTCTATTCCAACTCATGCATCCGTTAGATCCACCATCTCATAGGGCACCAACCAACCGCACAAAGCTGATCATCCACTGAAGTTGCCACTCCAATGTTATGCTCTTCCTCAAGTACCACTTTAATCTTCCCTGCCTTTGCACTCTTGCTCTAATGGGTAAAGACCACTGCCTCCTATGCAATGGTCCCTACCCAAACAGGAACGCTTTCAGTGCACTTCTCCATTGCAACCTTCTTCCTCATGAAGAACATGTTAGTGTCATATTCCTGCTTCCCCTACATCATACTTTCCTTCTCCACCATAGGCCCTGCCTCTGTGGGGTCTCCAGCACAGGTACATCCTCCCCCAACTCGGTAGCCAAGTTCACTTCCTCTGTTTGATCTCCTTTCTCTTCCATGCCTTTTCTTCCTCCTGAAGCCATCCCAGTTCCTTATCCACCCCTCGAAACCTGTACGCCTTGCAATTCTGCGTAGCCCATGCACATGAGCTGATACCAATAAACAGCATGAGGTTCCCACACTGCTTCAATTATCAGGTAACCTTCTCCTCCTATTAGGAGAAATGCACCTCCTCTCCTGCCAGCTATTCTCTTCTCAGCATCGCCACGGCACTAATCTACTTCTTCATCCTGACTCCTATATACAAAACAGCAAATTAGAGAACCATATACCAGAGAGACAACCACACCCAGATAACTAATACAACACCCAGAAAACCATGCCAGCGAATTGTGATACAACACAAAACAAGACAACATTTCTCCCAATTAAGTAACACAATAGACACAATAGAAATATACATCAGACGGAACACGAAATCCACTAGGCACTCTCTCTAGACACAGAAATAATGGCAGACTAACACAAAAAACACATGGGGAGATGATAATAACAACAAACACACATGGGAAAACTGGAAAAGGGAAGACAACTTTTGGGGATTTTTGTTTTTTTCGGGGGATATGAATGGAAAACAGGATCATTGTCACTTTTAAAGTTTTATTAGGGGAAACAAAAAGGAAAACGGACAAAGGGAAAAGGTGTCTTTTTTTGCTTCTATTACCAGAAAGGAACTAACAAATAAAGGAGCACACGTTAAGCCAACAAAGTGGTATAACAACATGAAATAGTCAAGAGAAAATGTCCAAACAACACCAAATTACACAAAAAACATTGAATCTGTAAAAGTGGTCAACAAACATGCTCCAATTCTGATTTTGCCTGTGCCAAACCATCTTTCACAAGCTATCAAAACCTAGATAATGATATGACGTGTGCAGGGCCATGAATAAAGCCGCAAACTTCCTTTAAAAGATGGAATGGCTCTGACTGGCTAAACCTATTTGACAAATCAGCTTGAAATTCAACCTAAGATCTGAGGTGCCTGACTGGAGACCAGAATCAATATGTGAGACCAAGCTAAGCCCACTGAGTTTGCACTAGGATTCAACCGAGTCAAACACGAGTGGCACACAAATGAGGTTCATTCTCCTATAAAATGCCCCTTTTATGCAATTTTGTCCAGGTTTGATGGAAATAATATGGTCTATTGCACTCACAATTTCAGTCTGTTCTTGAAATGGAGAATAGATATCGGGACAGGTTCTCAAAAGATGGGGAATCTACAAATAGAACAGAACGTTCACTTTTTCTGACAAGCTGCATTGTGATGCTTCCAACATTGCTGTACATTCACTCTGCTCCAACGTATGGAGAGTGTTGTTGGCCGAAGAGGTGCATTGCAGATACAGCCCCCATATCCATTGTGATATAATGTGATATGGTATTTATAACGCACCTATACACAAGTGTTTCAAGGCGTGACGAGGCAAGGGAGGAGTAACAGAGGGAAGACAGACAGCGATCCTACTAGGCCAGGTGTCATTCAGATCGCACAAGTGCATGGGAAGGGGAAAGAGGGAAAGTGCAAGGGAGAGGGGAGGGGAGAGTGAAGTACATGGGATAATAGACTAATAACAAAAGTAAGTACGGCCAGCTGGTGGCAAGTGCAAGGGTAAGTGCAGACATTCAGTGTCAAGTGCTGGTAGAGGCACTGTAGGGATACAGTGACAGTCATGAGAGCGGGTGTTGCCAGGAAGGCAGTGTATGTGTGCGACTGGTGGTAGAGGTGACCTGGGCCCGAGATCAGAGGGTGGCCAGGTAACCAGTGCAGTTTCAGCTAGGGGTTCAGCAGGGGAGAGGAGGAGAAAAAGCTGAAGCAAAGAGAACGGTTTTGAGGTGCTTCCGGAACCAGAGACGGTTCTCCTCAAGTTTCATTGAGGCAGGGAGGCTGTACCAGAGGAAGGCACCAGCCAAAGAGAGAGATCTGCCACCAATTACTGAAACACCTGTGCATGAGCGCGATATAAATAAAATATATCATATCATATAATAACTTGTTGCATGGTAAAGCGACTGACCCTCAAGGAATTGGAGGTGGAGGAGCGAAGTGCTCGAGTAGGAAGATACTTCAGAAGAGAACGCTGGAGATATTTTGGTCCCAGGCCCCAGTAGGTCTTGTGGACAATGCAGAGGGTCTTGAACATGATCCTTGTAGCCACTGGGAACCAATGGAGAGATTTCAGTGCTGGAGAGATACGATCCCTGGGCTTGAGGCCAAGGACAAGTCTCACACTCCTGTTCTGAATGAGTTGCAGAGGACAGAGAGTAGAGGCAGCCAGATTTAAAAGGAGGCTGTTACAGTAGTCAAGCTTAGAGAGAAACAGAGCTCTAGATACAGAGAGCTTCTGGGGGAAGGAGAGGAAAGAAAGAATACCCCTGAGGAGGTGCAGTTGGTAGTTTGACTTCTTAGAGATGTTGGAAATATGAGGAGAGAAGGAGGGAGAGAAGTCAACGCTAACCCTGAGATTCTTAGCCTCGGAGGTGGAAGCAGGAGTAGGGCCAAGGGAGGCCAGCCAGAGAGTGATGGGAAAAGGGGGTACAGGTGTGCCGATGAGGAGAATCTTCCTCTTGCTTGCATTTAGGCAGAGATCTTTGGTGGCGCATCACACCTAGATTGCAGTCAAACAATCGGAATGAGAGAGAGAGAAGAGGCAGCAGAGGGGAGCCTGAAGGCGAGCTGGGTGTCATTCACATAGCACTGGAAATTGGAGCAGAGGGCGACAATGGATGGGCAAGGGTTGCCAGTTATTGGTTGAACAACCAGGGAGAAAGGTTAGACCCCTGGGGACCACCACAAAGCCATGTACATTGGAGAGAGATATAGAGGAGAGGAAGGACCCAAGTTAGACCTGAGAGGATCGGTCAGAGAGGAAAGAAATCAGCCAGGGCAGAGCTAGATCAGTGATACCCAGGTTATCAAGGAGCCGGTTGAGCAGGATGGCATGGTTGACCTTGTCAAAGGCAGTAGAAAGATCAAGTAGGTTGAGGACAGAAGGGAGCTTAGAATCAAGGCTAGAGAGCAGGTCTTCACGGATGTTCAGGAGAGCAGTTTCCGTGCCTCTGGCTGTTATAAAGCCAGACTGATGGTCATGGAGATTAAGCTGGGAGATGGACACCTTTTCCAGGAGTCTGCCCAGGAAAAGAGTGATAGGGATCGGGCGATAGTTAGCCGGAAGGGAGGGGTCGACCGAGGGTTTCTTGAGAAGAGGAAGCACAAGAGAGTGCTTCAGGGCAGAGGGGAAGGTCCCATAGGCAAAACATTGGTTGCAGAAGTCAGCCAGGGCTGGGGAGAGGGTGTCAATGTGCTCCTTGATGGTTTTAGAAGAACCTGTTTAGAAGAGGTTTTGATAGATCAGACTTGTCTTGAAACCTCATCAGGGGAGAAGAGAGCAAAGGCAGCGAAGGGGGGGGTGGCCACAGGGCAGCTGGAGGAAGAGGAGAGAGTGGAGGCAGGGGCAGGAGAAGCTGAGAGGGTGGACAGGAAGTCCTGGGTTTTAGAGATGAATTGAGAAGCCAGGGCCGTGCAGAGGTCCTGGGAAGGGACAGGAGAGGTAGAGACTGTAGCAGGATTGGCCAGCTCCTTCCAGATTTTAAAGATTTCGGCCTAGTTGTTAGATGTCACAGAAATGCGGGCTTGGATGTGAGCTCTCTTCTTACAGAATTAGGTTTCAGTAGCATTATTCATAATTGTTGAATAGTCATGTTTTGACTCGTTTTTTTAAAACATTGTATGTTTGCTCATTTCTGATGTCCATCGGGAGGGTGTTCCAGAGGGTAGGTGCGGTAACCCTGAAACTGCAGCCTTCGACATTTCTACTCTTGTAGCGTGGGGTGACCAGGGAGATACTGGCTTTAGATCTAAGGACTCTACCTGCCGGTTTCTGTGTGAGTGTTTCATTGAGGTAAGTGGGTGCTCCTTTGCAGATACATTTGTGTGCCAGGGAAAGAGTTTGTAGCTCGATGTGTGCTTTTACTGGCAGCCAGTATACCTCTCATCTGATGGCAGAGATATGATCCAAATGCTTTAGCCCCAGTGCAGCTCGCAGTGCTTTGTCCTGCAGTAGTTGTAGTTTGGCTCGGTTGGTGTCAGAGGTGCCTTTGAGGAGCATGTTGCAGTAATCCAATTTTGACAGGATGAGAGCACATGAGAGTGTGAGGCAATTAGTTTTAGTCAAGAATTGTCTACTTAGTGAGATGAGTAGCAAGGTGTAGGCCGTGGCTGTCAATAGTTTATTTGTGTGTTTTCTCATGGTTAGATCTGCCTCAAGGTATACTCCCAGTGTTTTTACCTGTTTCAGGACTGGGATGTTGGTGTCATCTATGCAAATGGAGGAGAAGGACGGGTCTAGGTGTTTTAGGTGTAAGGGAGAGGCAACAGTGAGTAGCTCAGTTTTCTCATCATTCAAGCAATGGTTGTGTGTAGCCATCCAGTTTTGAATGGTACTGTAGATTGAGTTTATTGTATGGGTGCCCTGGGAGAAGTTACCTGTGATATAACATATGACGGTCAAACCAAGGGGGTCGGTGTAGAGAAATATTCCTCAAAAACAATTTTTACTGACATTATTTCTCACAAACCAATTACTTCCAGGTCAAAAAAGGCTGACAGCATTGAGCTGGAGCTGGAGCATTCCATCAAGTGAAAGGAGTAGGCTACACAGTGCACCACTTCCGCTTCCTGTTTTGGCTGCATGATTGTAGTGGGGTTTATATCTGGCTTCCTCATTAATGGAAGAATTTGGGTGCATCCTTTAGTCTTCTGTGTGACCATCAATTATTTTTTTTACAATTGCTCATTACATTTCTGTAGTGAATAACGTAGTTTTCGATGACTTACTTTCCATTTCTTTTCCATTTTATGTGGAGGGTGGAAGTGTACAAATGGGATTCATGTAAATATTCATTTTTCTCTTCTACTAAATGTACTTTAGCAGTAATAAAACATCAACAAATGTGATTATGCGTGTTTGGATTTTCCGCTAAATGCTCTTTAACAGTAATAAACTTCAGCAAATGTGGTTATGCCTGTTTTGTTTTCTGCTAAAGGTACATTAGCTAGTAATACATTTTGCAAATGGGATTATGTTTCTCTGTCGGAACAGCTATATTTTGTGAACTTCATTGACATACTTGTGTGCAATGATCTACAACCGCAGTGAGAAGTCAGTAAATGGGTTCTGCTAAATGAATGGTGTGTGCAGAAAACATCAAAGTCCACATGGTAGCAAAACATTAGGACATTCTGAAAATGTGCTTAGTTTCAAAGTGAGGGGCATTGCACAATTAGGCCTGCATAATATAACTTTGCACACTTCTACTTAAACAATCCTTTCTGGGGAGTGAGGTGGGGCTGGCAGCGGGGTGGGGGGGCTGCTAATCAGTAGTCCACAATATGACAGTATAACCTTTTCTTTCTGTAGGACCTTTAGAGATTGTTGGCAGGTGGTGACAAAGCATGTGATCTGTGGCTTTTGTATTCTCCCAGAGTTTAGATGGCTTTTCTGAAGCCACTTTGGTGTATGTAATGATGACGGCTCTCTGCTCTCTCTGTGCATTCACCCCAACCTGCACACCTCCGGGTGCTGCTCTTCTCGTTTCCACTCAAGTCCTGGTACTCTTGATCTCCAGATCCATGCAGATAATGAAACAAAAAGACCACCCAGGCTGTTTGTGGGCTTCCTCTCTTACACTCTCTCCCCCGTCGCTAAAGCTGGTGAACAGGCTTAACTGGTACTATCTGGGAGTCGAAGGCGGATTGTGTTGGAAGTTTAGATCCTTTTGTGGTGGAGTACAGCCCATTCAGCTGCTGAATAAGTTGCATCTGCTCCACTTCTGCGTGCGTCCACCCCAGCCTGTAAGTCATTGGTTGCATTTGGACATGGACAACACCTACCAGTTGTAGTCCATTTTTTCTGCACATATACATTAAAGGTGGTGGCCATCATTAAACACATATACTCCTTATTCTTTGTATTGGACAACTTTTCATTTGAGTGATATGATATGATATGATATGGCATTTGTAAGGCGCCTATACACAAGTGTTTCAAGGCGCGACGAGACAGGGAGGTGGGAACAAAGGGAAGACAGACAACAATCCTATTAGGCCAGGTGTCATTCAGATCGCGCAAGTGCATGGGTAGGGGGAAGGGAAAGTGCAAGGGGAAAGGGAGGGGGAAAAAGTGCAGTACAGGGTAAAATAATAGATAAATAATAGGGCCAGCTGGTGGCAAGTGCAAGGTAAGTGCAGACAAGTGCTGGGAAGGGGGCTGTAGGGATACAGAGATAGTCCCGCAGTGCAGGGTTTGCCAGGGAGGCAGTGCAAGTGGAGAGTGGCTGGGCCAAGGACCGAGATCGGTGAGAGTGGCCCACTTGCAGATTCAGTGCAGTTTCAGTCAAGAATTAGCAGGGGATAGGGGGAGAGAAAGCAGAAGCAAAGAGGAAGGTTTTGAGGTGCTTCCGGAACCGGAGATGTTTCTCCTCAAGTTTCAGGGTGGCAGGAAGGCTGTTCCAGAGGGAGGCCCCTGCCGCAGAGAGATCTACCCCCAACTCGTTGCTTGGAGAAGCGGCTGACCCTGAGGGAGTTGGAGGTGGATGAGCGAAGAGCTCGAGAAGGAAGATATTTAGGAAGAGAGAGTTGAAGGTATTTAGGCCCCAGGTCCCAGAAGGCCTTGTGGACAATGCAGAGGGTTTTGAAATTAATCCTCACAGCCACTGGGAGCCAGTGCAGAGATTTCAGTGCTGGAGAGATACGGTCCCTGGGTTTGAGGCCAAGGACAAGTCTCGCAGTCCTGTTCTGCATTACTTGCAGAGGGCAGAGTGTAGAGGCAGGCAGATTTAGATAGAGGCTGTTACAGTAGTCCAGCTTCGAGAGAACCAGGGCTCGGGAGACAGTGAGCTTCTGGGGGAAGGAGAGGAAAAGAAGAATACCTCTGAGGAGGTGCAGCTGGTAGTGTGACTTCTTAGAGACGTCAGATATGTGAGGAGAGAAGGAGAGTGTGGAGTCAAAGATGACCCTGAGGTTTTTTGCCTTGCAGGTAGGAGCAGAAAGAGGGCCAAGAGAGGCTGGCCAGAGAGATGAAGGGAAGGAGGGAGTGGGTGTTTGCGATGAGTAGAATCTCAGTCTTACTGGCATTAAGGCAGAGGTCATTGGTGGCACACCATTCCTGGAGAGCAGACAAACAGTCAGAGATGAGGGAAGGAGAGGAGGAGGCCGAGGGTAGCCTGAAAATGAGCTGGTTATCATCCGCATTGCACTGAAAGTTGGGGCAGAGAGCGGCGATGTGGTGGGCAAGGAGTGCCAGATACTGTTTGAACAGCCAGGGAGAGAGGTTAGATCCCTGGGGGACACCACAAGTAGAGAAAAAGATGTCAGAGTGCAAGAACCCAGGTTGGATTTGGTAAGGTCGATTGGAGAGGAAAGAGGTCAGCCACGCCAGAGCCTGACCAGTGATACCCAGGTTATCACGGAGACGGTTGAGCAGGATGGCATGGTTGACAGTTTCAAAGGCAGAAGAGAGATCGAGCAAAATGAGAACACACAGAGTGTTGGAGTCAAGGTTCGAGAGCAGGTCCTCACGGATGTTCAGGAGAGCAGTTTCCCTGCTTCTGGCAGCTCTGAAGCCAGACTGATGGTCATGAAGACTACCAACAGATTCAGCATGGAGATTAAGCTGGGAGATGGCCAGTTTCTCCAGGAGCTTGCCCAGGAAGAGAGTGATAGAGATTGGGCGATAGTTAGCCGGGCAGGAGGGGTCAGAAGAGGGTTTCTTAAGAAGAGGGTGCACAAGGGAGTGTTTAAGGGGAGATGGGAAGACTCCAGAGGCGAAGGTTGCAAAATTCAGTCAGGGCAGGAGCCAGGGAGTCGATGTGGTCCTTGATAGTTTTGGAGGAACAGGGGTGAACCTCTTTTGACGAGACTTTCATAGATCTGACTTGTCTGGAAACCTCGTCAGCAGAGAAAAGGGGAAAGGCAGAGAAGGAGGGAGGAGGGGTGGCTGCAGAAGGGCCAGAGGTAGAGCAGGGAATAGAGGGAGGGAGGTGATAGGAGGAGAGTGATGACAGGATGTCCAGAGATTTAGACATGAAGTGAGAGGCCAGTGAAGTGCAGAGGGCCTGGGAGCGGACAGGAGAGGTAGATACTGCAGCAGGGTTGGCCAGCTCCTTGCAGATTTTAAAGAGTTCGGCCGAATTGTTAGATGCCGCAGAGATTGGGCTTGGATAAGGGCTCTCTTCCTGGTGAGAACGGAGAGCTGGTAGTGCCTTTGGAGCAGGCGGCAGGCCAGTTTGTCAGAGGATGAACATGAAGCACGCCATTTCCTCTCTGCCACCCTACACCTGCATTTTAGGGTGACGAGATCCGAGTCATACCAGGAGTTACATTTGGCTTTGGGCTTCAGGTGGATTCTCATGACAGGGGCAAGGATATCAAGAGTATCAGATATAGCAGAGTGGAGCGTGGAGAGGGCTGTGTCTGGGTGGGATTCAGCCGAAGGGGAGGGGGGGCAAGAAGGTGGCAGCGAAAGCCTCAACTGACACGCGCTTCATGGGTCGGAACACCGAGAAGGAGGGTGGCAGTGATGAGGGTGGCTTTGCCTGTGGGGTAGGGAAGGTGAGGTGGGAGGATAGGAGAAATTGATCACTCCAGGAAAGAGGAGTGGAGAGAGGGACGGAGAGGGGAAGGTCAGAAGAGATCACAGCATCGAGGGTGTGCCCTGCAGAATGAGTCGGTCTAGACGGGAGAATAGAGAGTTAGAGAGCATCACAGAGGTTGCGGAAAAGTCCAGAGTGGGGACAAGAGGCATCCAGGTGGATGTTGAAGTCTCCAAGAAAGAGGAGTTGAGTGGTTGAGGACAGGAGTGAGGAGGAGAGGTCCGCCCACTCGGAGAGGAAGGAGGAAATTTTACCAGGTGGCCGATAGATAGTAGCCACAGTAAGGGAATGGCTAGGAGAGAGAGAGAGTGAGCAGACAAGGCATTCAAAAGAGGAGTAGGTCTGCGAAGGAGTGACAGTGGCAGGAATCCACTCAGGGAAGATAAGGGCCACACCCCCCCAGCAGGGTTGGGCCTGGGCACGGAGAGGATCTTGTAACCGTCAGGTAGGAGTGTGTCAAAGATGGTGACAGAGCTGGCCGTGAACCATGTCTCAGTGAGACCGAGGACGTCAAGGTCCAGTTACTCAAGAATGCGACAGATATCAGAAGAATGTTTGATGGCAGAGCGAGAGTTAAGAGTGGCAATGTGGAGAAGGTTGCCAACCTTGAAGGACTTCCGGGAAGGGGTTCAGATCAGAGGTACGCCCTGCGGAGGTGAAGAAGGAGCACGAGAGGGGGCAGGGAGGGAGGGTGGAGGCAAGGTAGCCGAGTACAGAGGAGGGGGGACAGCAGGAGAGGAAAGGAAGTTGATGAGGAGTGGGAAGCGTCTATCAAAGAGGTGAAGGTTGGCCTGAGGGCCTCGTACCAAGATGGTCCCGTTAGTGTAGACATTAATGATGGCCTTAGAGGAGTGTAAGGGGGCCAAGAGGATATCCCAACGGGTGCCACCATTAATGGGAGAAGAGGAGAATGGAGAGAGCACAGAGACCATATTAAGGGTCCATAGGTCAGGCAAAGGCACGAAAAAGAGGATGTCACTGAGAGTTTCCTTGGAGGAGGCACTAGTGTAGGTGTCAGCGATAGGGAGGCCTGGGTTGGAGACCAGGATGTCCTTTTTAAACTTTTTCCAACCAGATTTAGTGAGGAGAGCAGGATAGTCAATGGAGAAGCAGTTAGAGAAGATAGGCGAGATAGAGAGCACCATGGAATAGGAGGGAGTGGGGGGAAGACAGACGAGAGCAAGCGGACAGGAAGTGAGTGGCAAGCCCTAGTTTATCACATTTCAGAAACAATTACTGTAACACAGTAAATGCGCATTAGGTACCCAGTGGAGAGGCCACCTAAGTTTGAGAATCCTGCGAGTGGAGAAAAAGCCCTAGTTTACCACATTTCAGAGACAACTACAGTAACATAGTAAATGCGTATTAGGTACCCAGTGGAGAGGCCACCTAAGTTTGAGAATCCTGCGAGGGGAGAAAAATCCCTAGTTTACCACATTTCAGAGACAACTACAGTAACACAGTAAATGCGTATTAGGTACTGTTGGGTATTTTGTGTAGATTTGGTGCCTAGCGGTATTTTCTTACCGCCAAATATAAAAATAATTTAGCAATAATCACTCCTTGCATTCAGATTGGGTTTGGTATTATAGTGGTATCGTGGCTATGCATTATTTCAGTACACAGATATATTTGGTTGGTATACATTTCGTTGTGGTATAGTGATGAGCATAATTTATTTGTTTTATTTGTGGCTCCAACATACAAAACCCCTTTCTTTTGTCTAGACTGTTCTTGTGATCTCTAGAGGCCTCAGGCTTCTACATTATTCAATAACACCACATTTTCATATGGAGTGCCACTTATGGCTGTTATCACTGATTTATCTACACCAGTGAGCTATTCTTCTATAAAGTATTCCCAATAACATGTGGAATAATCACTAATTTATTCACATTAGTGAAACTATTTCCAGAGGCCTCTCTCTCTACTGACTCATGTACGTCCAGCAGACTATCAGGTTATGTTCCACTCAGAAGTCACACACACATATACACTGAGTGGAACCGCGCACACAGCTATTTATAATTACTCATAGCATAACTTTTTCCACATGGGATGCTTGGCATATATTACCTAATAACCTCCCCTTTTATCATGTGATATGGGCTAACTGCACCAGAGAAAACAGAAGCAAATAGAAGCCTTTACACAGATTGTGATTTACATCAGTTTTATTTAAAAAATCAGACATTACCAGTTTTGCGAGGCAGTCTTTTCTAGAATAAACATAAGAGAAACAATTGCAAAATACATGGCATTTCATTAGATTCTTTGCAACAATAAAAAGAACAGTGCATCAGTTGACTTGCATTTCTGAATGGCAACATTAGAATGCAGCTATCACTACGCTGCCTGACTGAAATAGATTTCATTCACACACCCCACTCTCACTTTGTATAAGATAATTACCAGCAAATTGTAGCTGTTCAGCACGCAAACTCTCTGGGATGGTCGCTTTCTTTAAATGGCTCAGGGCTTCCTTTTAGAGCACCCGGCGAGAACATGCAGTTCCAATCTGCACTCTTTTGTCCTCAAGCCGGTGCTAATTGACTGGAATCTCCAGCCTGTGAAGGTCAGTAGTGCACTGGAACAATGCCTCTCAATCAGGCAACCCCACAGAAACTCCCGCCAAGTCCTCACCGAAGCTGTGCAAAATGTCCACTAACTTTCTTTCTCCCCGGGCTGCTTCAAGAGACCTCTGTTACAGCCCCTAACGTGATGCCTGCCCAATAAGAATACACTATGTCATACTCTCCTTCTTCAAACAATAGCTCACTTTTCAGTAAGAAACTGTATCCATTAATTTCCTGCTTATTCGAGTTTTGTTTCCTAAGCAAGGACCGTGAAAAGCACAGAGAAAGAGAAAGAAAAAAAATTCTCAATGCCCGTTCAAAATGAGTTTCAGCCTGCCTCATTTTGCACATGGAGAACACATTATAATATTAAGAAGTTAGAATCATGTTAGTACTGTTAATTATATTAGTTCATTAATCCTCTAATGTGTCTCCTGCAATAGAGGCATTTCAGGTGAGAAAAAAATGGTGTGTTTTTAAATGTAAAAAAAAATGATGTGTTTTTGACTGAGTAGCCTGTCTTCATTTACATGTCCATATGTTACACTGGCAACACATGGCTTGCTGTACCGCATTATAGCAATACATTGATCCCATGTAGTGGCGGCTGCACTCCAAAACACACTAAATAATCCTACAGTACCCAGTGGAGAGGCCACCTAAGTTTGAGAATCCTGCGAGGGGAGAAAAAGCCCTAGTTTACCACATTTCAGAAACAACTACAGTAATACAGTAAATGCGTATTAGGTACCCAATGGAGAGGCCACCTAAGTTTGAGAATCCACAAAGTCATATGTTTTTCCATTGTACTCATTGATCTCATTATGACTTTACCAAATGGCTGCTTTGCCTTCAGTTTAAGAAAGGGTTTCCTTCCTGTACTTCCATTACGAGAAGTTAGTGTTTGCAGATGCTGTTCTGTAAGCCATCGATAATGCATGACTACATAAAAGTCAGAAGATAAAACATGTGAAATATCATAACTTTGAATTTCAAAGGCATGAGATCCCCAATTAAAAGGCAACAAGTATTCATCCATTTGAGGGAACTAGATGGGCGCATTCCCTTCCTTCAAGAGTCCCATCTCTCAAGTAAAGTATCTGCTAAAATTAACTAGCAATGGGATGGGAATGTTATTTTGCCTTATGCAGTCAGTTACAAAGGGGAGTCGGTATAATATTGCTCAAGAAAATTGAGTTGCACATAGTTAAAACTAGTGTTGAAGACACTGGGAGGTTTGAAATGGCAAATAACAAGCTCCCTGAGGGGCGTGGCTAAGAAGCCATGGACTAGGTTGTGTTTCTGAGCATCTCCTGATGATCCTACATGATCCTGAGTGAGCACCCATGAAAACTAAAGCACCTTGGACAGAATCAATATCGCTGGTGTGGGAATGTGTGGTGCACAAGAGGAACTATCTCCGGTGTCGGACGGAAAGGTAGAACTACAGTTTCTCTCGCTGAAGAAGACGGCTGCTTGCCACAGGCGAACGCGTCTCTGAGTGAATGCGGAAGGAGCCATTACGTGAGGGCTCCGGAAGAAACAGAAGCGGGGCCACACACACACAGGCGCTCATGGTGGCTGACACCTGATGGCCCAATATCTGAAGCGCAAACAAAGAGCCACCACAGCCCGCCCTGGAACTGAGCCTGGAGCCGAGTAATACGGCCGTTCTTCTTCAACATTCTTGGGAGACGCGCGGAGCAGGCGAGCTGCGCTGCCTGGCTGCCCCTGCTCATGGTCCTACCTGCATGGGCTTTGACATTGTGTCCCACGGTTGTCCGCCAGCCCAGAAAAGATCAGAGAATCGGGCACTTGGATCACAAGGAGAAACGGCTACGAACTGGGGGATACAATGTATCCGCCTGGATATAAAGGCGGCCTGCCAGACTGCTGGGAATTGACATGGCTCCCACGCAGGGAGGCGGATGGCACACTGGATGGGACCCCCAAGTAGAGGGCAGGAGAATATGTAATTGTGTGCCTGACTGAGGGTTACCCAGTGGGTTTGTGGGGCATTTTCCCAGATAAGTGCTAAGGCTACAAGGAGGAGTTGAGAGAAGTGAGGACACCACTGACCTCGGGTTTTTCGTTTGCCTGGAGAGGTTAGCTCTGCTGAGAGCAGAATATTCCTGGTGGCCATCAGACAGAGGGAAGGTATGAGAAAATACCACGAGCCTGAAGCATAGAGAGGTGTGTCGCAGCCCGCAATGGGCGGTTGGGGAGTGCACAACTGCAAGGAGGCCTCCCTCCAATGGTGATGACGTGTGCTCAGGATTGCCCTTGAGACCGGAGAGGGGCGGCAAGGGCTACACAGTTGTGGTGGGCGCCGGGGGACTTGGATTTGCAGAGCTGAGGTGCTAGAGGACGAGCCTGGAACAGAAGTGACAACACTCAGCCTCACCAACACACCAGGGGAGGCTGATGCGCAAGCTGTATGAATGCAGGAGTGTGCTCCCTGGACAGTGATAGTGTGTGGAAGGCACTTCTGAAAGCAGACTGGCGTTCGTAATAGCAGGAGCTGTGGCAAAACGCCAGAACTACTAGCACAAGGGCATTGCTGATCGACCTAAGGGCTTGCGGATGCCAGGAGAAGGTCTATATTTAGGCGGCAATAGCACCAAGAGCGCAGTCAGAGGAGCGCTGAGAAAACAAGAGCGCTGAGGAGACCCCAGGAGGTGGTGATATCTGCAGCAGGTACAAATGTCAGTGAAGCAAACCAAACTCAGACATAAGCAGGCGTCTCTGGACATTGTTGCTAGGCCGGCATCGAGCATGGACTCTCCCAAGACGTGCATGGAGAACACAGCAATGGAAAAGATACCCGAGAGAGAGGACAGACAGATCCTAGAAGCCATAGCCGATCTGAAAGCATCATGGGGAGCCAAATTAGATGCAGCTGTGGCAACACTAGAGGTCAAAATTGACACGGTCAGCATTGATGTCAACCTCTTGAGACAGAATGTACGAGGTTTGGCGGAACGCACTAAGAAGTTGGAGACTGAAACAAAGTCCTATGTTTGGTTTGAACAGTTGAAGTGGGAAAGGGTGAGTTGGGGGAGTTTGGTTGGGTGTGTGGGGGGAGGAAGGGAAGTTGGGGACCGGGAACAAGCTTACATCCACGCGCTACTGCGCATGGCGCGGAAGACAAGGGAGGACAGAGGACGGACGGGAGTATGGATGTGAGATCGGAGACCTTAAGATAATAAACTGGAATGTCAGGCGGCTCAATAGTTACTTGAAGAGGAATAAGATCATGATGTATCTAAAGAGGCAGATGATTGATATCGCCCTGTTACAAGAAACGCACCTTACAAAAGAAAAACAGGAAGTGATAATGAAGAAATGGAAAAGGACTACCATAGGGGCAACGTATTCTGCATATGCCCGTGGGGTGATTACTTGGATAGCACCACATGTCCCCTTCCAGTCATTACAGTCCACCATGGAATCAGATGGGAGGATGGTGGTGATATGGGAATTGATAGAAAATAGAGAGTTGTGTGTTATTAACCGAACCATGATACTGTGGCCTATTTCAAAACCTTATATAGTAAACTTGGTCCATACCTTGGTGGGGCGGTGATATGCAGAGGTGACTTTAATTGCACACTGGACCCCAGGGTAGACAGATCAGACAAGAAGCTAGACAAACCTTCCCCTGCAGCCAAAACCTTGAGGGCCCTGTTAGGAGACTTTCATCTGGAACATATATGGAGGCTACCCATCCACAGGAAAGACAGTACTCTCATTACTCGGCCCCACAAAACTTGTACACATGGCTAGATTATATGTTTGTCACTCCAGAGTTGACGGGAGAGCTAGTGCAATCGGAATACAAGGCGAGGTTCTTCTCATACCACTCACCACTGATCTTTACATGCAATATTCGCCTCCTAGAGCTAGGATCCCAACGTGTCAGCTTAGAGCTGAAGCACTGAAAGATGAAGCGTTCAGGGAGGACCTGAGAAAAGAAATTGTAGAATACTTTGAAAATAACACTGGAAGCATAGAATCAGCTGGCATTCTATGGGAGGCATTTAAGGTGGTGGTGAGGGGGGCAGCTATATCCAAATCTAAAGGACTACAAGGAGGCATAACGCATTAGCTGCTAGAAGCAGAATCGAAACTGGAAGCAATTATGCAGAGAGGAAATAACTCCCTTGAGGAGGCCGAAACCATACGCCAATTGCAGCTAAAGTGTGGTGGGCACTGGGAGAGATTGTACAACTTAAGTTACAAAAAATACATAGAGAGGCAGCATGCTGGCGTGGACAAGCTGGGGAGGTTGCTAGCATGGTTATATAAAAATGCGACACAATCAATAGAGGGGGAGAACGGACAGATACTTAATACCCAGGAGGGCGTGAACAGGGGGTTCCTTGAGTTCTATGCAACAACTGTACGGAAACGTTGAAGGGGTTGAATGGAGCGAGATGATGGAAACACTTGAGAATATTGGCTTACCTAAACTGAGTGGCAAAGAGATAGAGAACCTAGAGGCCCCAATCACACTAGAGGAACTAGAAGCAGTAATTAAGCTATTACCCACTAGCAAGACCCGGGCACGGACAGAATACCCAGTGAGTTCTACAAAACGTATAAGATGGAAGTGCTCCGCCCGCTACTGGCATTGTTGAATGAAGCACTAGAAATAGAGATTCTGCCAGAATCCCTGAGAGAGGCAACTATTATACCGCTTCTCAAACCTAACAAGCCAAGTATGGACTGCGGGTCGTACAGACCGCTATCCATGCTAAACCAGGACAGCAAGATACTCATGGCCGTGTTGGCGAATAGACTGAGACAGGTTATCAACAAACTTATACATCCTGACCAGACCGGATATGCACCGCACAGAAGCATATCTGATAATCTCAGAAGGCTTCACCGAGTCAGAGCAGACAGAAGGGGACTCACAAGAAGTTGCAATTGTCTCATTAGATGCAGTGAAGGCCTTTGATTCAGTCAAATGGACTTGACTGATGGCAGCCCTAAAAGAATATGGTATAGGACCCAGGTACCGCAAGTGGGTGAAACTACTGTACAGTAAACCACTAGCCAGAGTCAAGACGAGAGCGATCATCTCAGAGAGGTGGCAACTTAGTAGGGGCACCAGACAGGGATAACCTTGGTCCCTGATGCTGTTTATCCTAGCACTGGAACCCTTAGCAATATATCTGAGGCAACAACATGAGGAGGTGGGAATCTACACGAAGGGAGGGCCACATCTATTATCAATGTATGCCGACAATATGCTGTTATACTTGAGGTATCCAGAGGAAAACCTACAATATATCTCAGAAGTAATGGAGCGATTCACGCTGCTATCTTGCATCACAGTTAACCCCAAGAAGTCGGGTATATTCCCCCTGAGGAGATACAAGGGGATTCCACGAGAACATCTACCAATATTACAACTACCCTGGGAGACTAGAACCTTCAGATACCTGGGGATTGATATCTATCACACGGTGGAGGCTGAATATAAACATAACACAATGAAGGCAGTGGGAAAGGTTGAGAATAGCATGAGATTCTGGGCTCCCTCTGGCCATGTAGGGAGGGTGGCACTGTTGAAGATGGTAGTACTGCCGAGGTTGTTACATTTCTTTGGAATATACCATACATTATACCCAAGCGATTCTTTGTTAAACTCCAGACATATTTGCTGATTTGGTATGCTCTAAATTGAAAACACTGTTTGCCTGCTATCAGTCTGACAGAGAGGCTGGTGGTACTCTCTTCGATGCCCGCAAGCCTGGCAAAGACCCCTGACTTGTGAAAAATTAGCAACCTATTCCCTCGATTAATTTAGATGCAACTATTTGTGTCAAAATTCTAGCAATTCAGGTTGAAGCCCTCGAAAGACCAATTAATACACGAAGACTAGGCTGGTTTTGTTTCTGGTTTGGCAGTTTCTTATCAGCAAACGTCTGACTCCTCTGTGCTGTTATTGACTTGGCTAGAATGGTCAACGTTACGTACCTTGAGCGGTTATTGCCTTAGGCACAGAGAAGGAACTGAGAGGGCCAGTTTGCCCATTCTGGTAGGAGTGCTGAAATGGGGTGTCCAGTCAACTCGTCGAAAAAAAACTGGTCGACTGCAATTTGGTCGACGCAATTTGGTCGAAAACCAAATGGTCGAATTTTTTTTTTATTAATATATTTATTTTTTGGGTTTTCGTTTAGTTAAAAAAGGGGTTTTTAGAGAAAAAAAGGGGGTTGGGGGGGGGACCCCCCCAAAAAAAAAAAAAAAGGGTTAAAATAAAAATAAAAAAAAATTCGACCATTTGGTTTTCGATCAAATTGGTTCGACCATTTGTCTGGTCGACCAATTTTTTTCGACCAAATGACTGGCAACCCTGAAATGGCATAGTTTCAATCAGGCATTATTTTCGTTAATCCTTACTCTTCATCACTGCCCCTGAGCAAACGTGTTCGTGAATTGTGCACTCTCCCCCTTCTTTCATCATTTGCACCGTGGCAGCAGGCAGGGGTGTCCCCTCGCCCCACATGTGTTTATGGTATCTTTAGAACCTCTCCAACAATGTGTCCATATCAATCCACTGATTAGGGTGCGCATAACCATTCCTTCCCGATCAAAACGTCTGCATATGTTGATGACATTTTGTCCTACGTAGAGCATTAATCTAACTCTAAATTAGAGGTTATTTGATCCTCTCGAGATACAAATTAAATGTGAATAAGACTGAATCTATGCCCCTGAATTCGCATTTTGAAGGTTCAGATCTAATATGGCAGTGCATCTGTATTAATAATTTAGGAATATGGTTTTCTAATAATGTATGTTGTGCCCTTTTCTATGTGTTGAACTTTATGTATGACAATGCAAACCAGGATTTTTCTGGAACTGTTCTCCAGGGAACTTGTTGAATGTTCTCATTGCATAGTTTCATAAAATAAGATGCTCACCTTGCAGTGCATACCTTTGGTCAGCTTTGAAAGACTTCATAAAACATTATTGGACGTGCTCAATGATCAATTTTGGTAATTCTTGATGTTGTCTTTCATTA
This sequence comes from Ambystoma mexicanum, assembly GCF_040938575.1. Lineage (NCBI taxonomy): Eukaryota > Metazoa > Chordata > Amphibia > Caudata > Ambystomatidae > Ambystoma > Ambystoma mexicanum. The sequence continues at coordinate 850,536,535 of NC_090935.1, forward strand.
ATGTTTAGTACGATCGCCTCACTTTAAGGGGTTTCTAATGTTTTGATTATTTAATAGTTGGGAGTTTGGACACGGTGTATTTCGAACATTCATTTTATTTGTCCACTTTCCTCTGAGAAGAGCATTGGCAGTTGTTCATAATAAGATGTTTGCTGATGTCATGTATATGTCCTATACATTTGATATGAATTTGGATTCTCCTATTAATCTATCGTGATATAGTAGGTGTTCAATGGTTTTTATCTTTATTTAACCAATACAATGTGTTAACAGAAAACTGCCATTTGCAAGCTATTCTTCGGACACTGGACAGTCGCTGGGTCCATTTGAGAGGTCCATTATATATATGGATTAGAGTTAACACTCTTGCAATGACCGTCCAGCCAATCCTATAGTCGACAGCTTTACATGTTCTGAACCCTTTTGATTACACATAGACCGATGGCTGGGTTCTGCATACACAAGGTGGCATGTACCCATGCAATAAGAACCTTAAATAAATAAAGGGAAATGTGGCATTGTTATTGAAGTATTCTTTTACCCCAAGTCCCACCCGCTTCTGCCAAAAGCATTTTGTTCTTCACAAGAATTCATCACCCCAGGAGCCCATTGGCAGAATCTGAAAATGAACAAAACAATTATATTGAGCAACCTCAACTGCTCCTGTCACAGTGAATGTTCTTATACGAAGGCTATTCGGTGCAGAAGTAACAGCCCGAAATTAGCCTTACTAACTAAGAACATGGCTTACTTACTAACTTACTAATAATTTTCCTTCTGCCTCAGCCCACTTGTCAGTGCCAATGTAAAATACTGATAATCACATAATAACAAGAACAAATCAAAACAAGACCTTTTCTTGAACATTCGCTCACCACCATGGACACGTATCTGTGGCAATTCCCCAAATGTACCTGTCGGACCCATGAAGCCCTAATTCTTCACCTATGCCCTGAAGAGTCTTGGGGCTCTCTGCAGGACATTGTCAGCCTTGTCAGCGTTGGACTATAAATGGCAGATCTATTACATGTAACCTCATACTAGTCAAGTGCTTTGCGTGAATAGAAATGTTATAGGTCAGCCATGCCCTCTGCATGACCTCTTCAAGTGTAAACATATCTGGCATTTTGCACAATGGAGTGTTTGGGGCATGATGCTCAAAGAAAGTTTGGTAGGGCCCTAAAAATGTCAGCAGAGACATCAGAGTGCTATTACAACCTTGGCCTAAAGTTTCAGGAGGCATGGTGGTGCACTCTGAGTGACGCATGTGAACCAGAGTTCCAGCCACCCATCAGAGGGAATTGTCCTTTCACATAGAAGAGTGATAGGGGCCACAACACGAGCTCAAACTTAGTACAGATCTTATCGAGCGAGGAAAAGGTTGAATTGGGGTAGGTACTCATACACGCCTTCAGATTGATGGCCCTCATCATGGTCACAACCTCCTCAGGATCAGTAAGCTGTACCAAGTGCGTTGATTGGCAAAGTGAGTGTGATTGCGAACCTCACTGTAGCCTGGTGCTGTAGTCAGCGGCTAGCTGGGACTTTTGCCCATTAAGGAAGCAATAGTCAAGGAATCAATGCCATTTGTCAAACATTTGTCTGGCAAACAGGATAAGGGCACAAATTCCGGGTAATTTCTCCCAGAGGTCTACTCCAGTATCTCCAACTGGCCTCATGTTACCCTCATACAGAACACACAGGCACAGGCCTAAACTGGAAAATTCCCCTGGCCCATCAACTGTCTTGAGGCCGTTTAAAACCCTTTCCTTTAGAATTATGTAAAATCCCTGAATAGGTTTCTTCATGAAGAGATGAGGAGCAGGCAAGATAAAAGGTTATGTCATGTAGTGGAAATTCACAACCAGGAAAGGAAGCCACAATTACATTGTTTATGGTCATATTTTTTTGAAAAGATGTGGAAAAATTCAGCATGAGGGACGATTCACAAAAAACATTTGATAATTATCCAATTATCAAAGAATTATTTTAACGCAATACTCAAGACACCATTTTCCATCGAAAAAATAGATTACGGAATTTGGTAGTAGAAGGTAAAAATATAGACTTATGGGCCATTGCTGAAGGTGTATTTACTCTCCAGGATATGTAATGAAACTGATTGAGAACTCAGTAAGCCTAAACACTTAGGGCCAGACTCATGGAATATTTGCCTGGTTCAAAGTGAATTTGCACTGCTGAAAAGTGACTTTGCACTGCTGACACAAACCCTGATTCATGGAACCGTGCAAAATGTATTTTTGCAGTACAAAATGACTTTGCCCAGACTTTGAACGGCAAAAATACACTTTGCAAAGTTCCACGAATCAGGGGTTGTGTCACCAGTGCAAATTCACTTTGAACCAGGCAAATATTCCATGAATCAGGCCCTAATTATCCTGCGAGGGGGGGTGTTCAAAGAGCAGAGACAATAGAAAGTATGGGGAGGCGGAAGGTCGAATCTCTTGCCCATGAAGATTGCCTTAGACATAGACATAGAAACGCTGTTTAGACCACAGAGAAAAAACAGTGCACTGTGCTCCCAGAACCTGTACAGACGGAGGATTAAACTACAAATAAGTATTGGAGATCTTGAGGTAGGGGAACAGTCCTTTAAAGATGATGATCATCACAGCCCTCCAATCGTGGCCACCTAAAAGTAGTAATTCTTACTAAGAATAAAATAAATCAAGAAAATTTAAAAAAAACACCTCAAAACGAATTGTATATTAAAAGCGGTCAAACCTGCAGACTAGTCCAGTGAAATGCAATTAAACAACTCCAAACGATGGTCTAAGAAAAGCACACAACCTCAATATAAATAGGTACATCACAAAGTACTAGATTCTGCTTGGGATTCAAGGTCATCTGGAGCAAGCAGATTAGCCCTCGACCAAAAGAAAGACCTAATATCGATAGCCGCTACAAAATGTTGGTCCAATCAACACACAACAAATGCAATGATGGCACAAAGATCACCCCTTTTTATCATTACCAAGCTGAATCTCTCCATACTCCTGCAGACACACTAAACACTGACCCAATACGAGACCCACACATGGCAACCACAACATCCACAACAAAACCAGACAGCAACAAACCACACTTCTTGCAGTAACTCACACAATCTCAGCACGCTCAATTCACGCCCATGTCGCATACACACAAGACCTCCCATATGGGCTAAAAAGCCGACCAATCCATACAACCTATGAGCAAACCCCCACACAGTGATCATTTGTTCTGAACTGAAACTACCAACAGAACAGCAAGCACTATTGAGCTCTCCCTCTACTCACACTACCAAACCCACCACTCCCCTTTTTGTTTTCACATTCGCCTGAGCGCCTGGAGACTATGACAATGGCAGCGGTGCCTGGTACATATCAAATGAACATAACATATTTGTAAATGAAGTTAAAGTGATTATGATAAAAGATGTGCAAGTCAGTCCTGAAGCCAAGAGGAAGAAAGCCTTAAGTGCCCCACAGATCTGTGTGCACCAATCCTCTGACTAATTGGTGGTGTTGAGGCTGCAAGAAGATGAAGAGAAACATTCGGATAAAGAGTCAATACTACTGCATTGTCATATTTACATTACCTCCATCTCTTACTTGATAGTGATCTATGCCTGATCTCCTTGGAGAAATGCACAAAGAGTCGACGAGTCAACCATGGATAAAGATGTTATTGAGTATTTATCTAATTTTAGGGATGTTTTTCAGAGATATGGAGGGGCAGTCATGGCTTATTTTATGCATGGGTTGCAAACTATTCCCAATTGCAATAGTAATCTTGTTCATATGTTTAGACATTTACTCTATGTGTTTTACTTTGGAACAATAGGCAAATGTTCTTCCATCTGTGGGTGATGATTACATACCTCTAATTCAGAATCCAGCCTAAGCATATTGATACAGGTGCAAAGAAGAGCCTGATTTGGCCTGGAATAGCCAGCCAGAGCAGTGCATTTAGCCACTTACATCATGACTTGAGTGTTTACAGCAAGGGGCCAACTCCCTTGAATGGTGTGTACTGTATTTCTTTGGGGAATGTAGTGCTAAATCACCCATAGGAAACCTGATTCTGTTTTAGGGTTACTTACATAGCAAAGCAGGTATCTCACTACAATATTCTGAAAGTCATCCACATAGACACCATTTTGATGAAGGGAACACCAGCCTCTCTTTGCTGAAATTGTGGTACCTGGTTAGTCGGGTCCCAGTCAACCAACAACATTTTGAGAAAAAGTATCTATGTCTTTGACGGATTGGCTACATACTGTAGGAAGGTCATGAATATTGAGGGTGTGGATCTGTCCTGTGGGAAAGATGCAACAATTGAAAAAGTGTCTCATCACTGTGTGAAAGCCATGAGAATTAGGGATGGTGCTAAGTGTCAACATTGATGGGGTGGCTTGTTGCTGTGAAAAGCCAGCAAACATTATTTAAAGACTCATCTCTGTGGGAAAGTCAGATGAAATAATATATTGGCAAACCTCTGTTGGAGAGATAGAATTGATGGGTTTGAGTGACTTCTCAGTGGGAGTAATGGGAACCAACCAACTCCCTGCATTGACCATGGAGTTCATGGGTTGGGAGGGACCGCCTCTGTCTTCATGTTAACAAGTCGACAAAATGCCCAGCCAGCAACAAGAAGCACTCCAACACAGACATGGGTAACAGAATCCAGGGCTACTGGGTTAGGTGCTCCAGACCACTGGGACATCTTTTCCATTATGCGTTGTTGAAATAAATGTAACCCAAGACTATTTCCCTAAAGCAGAAAAATTGATAACACCTCAGAAAACACTGAGATGATAACCTGGTCTCTACATCCAACGAGGACACAATCCTCTTCAAATAAATGTTCTAGCCTGTAGAGAACTTTAGCTACAATTACCTAACAATTTTTATGAAGTACAACGTTCTTCAAATAACATAGCTCAATTTTTAATAACAGAATCCTGTTTCACTCAACTACACACTTTCCAAGTTAATTCAGAGTGTGAAATACAACACGAAACAAATATAGCATAATCAATTTGAAAAAAGTATGTACATATATTTTCATAATCAGTTAAAAAAACATTCAAACAAATATATATGATAGAATCCAGTAACAATCCTGTGTCGATCTAACAATATCTCCTTCATACTGTTCATCAGCAAATTGATCAACACATTATACGACGTGTTTCGGGGTCCTTTGTCCCCTTCTTCAGGTATGGGTGTCACTTTACAATTTCCTTATCTGGTAAAAAAGATAAAGGATTTCAATCAGTAATTTCACATGTTAGCTCCCATTCCAAGTCCATGTGCGCATATAGGGTTAATACCTTCACTAACCTTGTTGTTGTGGGGCAACTCGTACCCCTCCAAATGGAATCTGTTTAGAACCTTGGATTGATTTCACCAAAATCTGTGGACAATAGTCCAAAAAATGTGTAAGATTCCTGTCCTTTTTTTTGACACATGCCATATAGCATGATAATACATCAAGTTTGAGGATAGGGAGTAATGAATAAAGTAAGATACTACCTACTTGGAAAATATCCAAGTTTTCCTACTCGATGGTCATAGGTGTAAGCTGTAGACAGCTGCATTGCAATCAAGGTGGATCTATACGTGAAGCTGCCCATATACATTAACTCACTTGTCAGTGAAAATAAACTATTGTAATACAAAAGCAATCAATTATCTTATTTGTTCAACTACTCCAAAACGAAATAGGAATAAAAATAAAATATATGAAGGAAAAAAATGCAAAATAAATGCTAAAGAAAAGGTGTGTTCTTGTGGTACTCACCAATCTATGTGTTCATTAAGAAATCAAAGACCGGGAACAGGGAGAACAGCTGCATGAGCAGCCTCACGTCCCATGCTTCGGTTTTAACCAGTTTCTTATAGTGTCACGTGATCGCTGTTCTGATCACGCGACACGTAGCGTTAGCCACTCCTGGATTTGGATTGCTGAATCCTTAAATTAATATTTTATTCATAGTGCCTATGCCTATGAGGCCTTCACAACATGAGCCTTCAATATTCTATTTCACGGCTCTTTACTTGATATGTATTTCCTCTTCGTGTCACGTGATCACACTCTCGATCACGGGACCCAAGTGAGTCCAGTCACGTGATCGCGATCCCGTCCACGAGATAAAAGCAATCCTCGAGACCTCGAGTGTATCGGGTGAATATGATCGGATTGTTAAATACTATCAGTGGCATTTTAGAACATGGCGCATTGGTACACAGCGCCATTACCCCCTACATTTTCAATTTTTAATGCTCTTTCACTTATTGTGTTATAGTCACGTGATCATAATCCTGGCCACGTGACTGAAGGGTGTCATCGGAGGAAGTCCATAAACTGCAGCAGAGAATGTTCTCATTCGAAAAGTAAACACCACGTGTATGTGGCTAATGAAAATAACTGGAAGGAGTGAAAAAAATAAAATGAATAATACAAAATACAAAGTATATAGGTTACAAAAAAACTATGGTAGTACACCAGTTATAGTCCGAGGACTCCTATTGTGTGATTTGCAAAAAGCAGTTTTATCGCATTTCATTATTTCTTGTGTCATGATCAGGTATCTGACGATACAACATAAAGCTAATTTCTCAAGGTGGACAATGGAGTGTCGGAATTAAACTCAAAAAAACTTTCTGGGATATGCCATATTGACATCTACACAAATCAATTAGTGTGAACTGCCATTGGTGTCAATACATGGTGTGTACTCTCAAGGTTTTTTATTAGTGTTTTGTTCAGGGAGATTATTAATACTACAAAAACGTGCTAGCGGTACTTGGCAATGGGAGAATAGCATGATCCACGGTTTACAATGTAATCCATTCTCAAGCATGTAAAAAGTAAATTTCATTACTACATATCAATCTTCTTCTTGTTATAATTATCACTAAAGGGGAGGGTAGCCTCAAAATCAAATAGAGACATTTTCCTAAAGCAACCTAATGCCAAAAACGATGCTGCTACTTGTAAGTGTGAGTAATATGGCTAACCATAGGGTGAATAAAAGACCAATAGAGAAATGTTTCTGCCAAAATATAACTGCAGAACCAAAACTCCAAAGAAACAGTGTGCACATTTGAATCAGCAAGGAAATAAACACAGCGTGCACTACGGAAATATGATGTCAAATAACACAGCCAATGTCATCACATGTGAATTTCTAAACTAACTTATTATTTTCTTTCAAATTATGCACAACTAATTGGAATGTAGATTGTATCCTGAAATGTACTTCATTTAAATCCTGTGAAATAATGTTGAATGTAAACATTGGTTTGGATAACACTGTATTTAATTCAGATGACATTGAGCTGACCCAAAGTGGACCTGCAAAATGTAAGATCTATGGGCTTCAAACAAAATTGGGATGTGGAAATGTGCAGATGCTTGGAGCCTATGCTATTTCATGGTCAGTTTCAAATGCAAAATGGTGCATTAGTTGTCAAGCTATTGACCCCAATAACCATAAAATACAACATGTCTGTTGCGCTAAAGCAATGAGAACATAAGAAACCTGTAAACTGACTCACATTACTTATTCTTCAATGCCTCACAAATAGCTGTCCTCATGTACTGAGCATGATGCTGCCAGGAGAATTACAGGACGAGTTTAGGCATGCACTTTTCCCTTGATTTGAAAGCTGCACATGTGTACCCTTAACGGTACATGCAGAAAGTGAATATTTCTCATAATCTTTGAAGAACAAGCCCTAGGAAGAAAACAAGTGTGTTTTATAAGATCAAAGACTCCTCTTCTATTTGGCATCAACTTTGTCTACCATTTTTAATAATTATTTAAATTAGAAAAAATCATAATTGCATTAAGCGATATGCTTATCAGTTATATCTACACATGTACAAACTTGGTTTGATTAATTTTGCATATTACTGTCTTCTCTTTCCTCATGACTCCATTTCCAACTCACTTTCTCAGCTAGGATGACTTCCTTTCCACTCCCAATTTCACTTCCTTTGTCTTGTCTTTAAATCTCTTCACAACCTTGCTCCTCCTCACCTCTCCTCTCTTCTCTCATTCTACACCCCCTCTCATTCCCTTTGTTCTGCTGATCTCTTCTTACTTTCAGTTCCCCCACCCCTTTGTGCCTCTTCTCCTTTCCGTTCCTTTCAGCTCCTTGCCCCCTTACACTGGAACTCCCTACCTTTCTCTATCCGTTCCTCCCCTACCTATTCCTCCTTCCGCTCCTCACTGAAATCTCTTCTTGTTCATTCCCCTCCCTGATCCCCTTCCCCCTTTCACCCTTCTTTCCCTCCTTCTTGTACCCTTCTCTGTGTTCTCTTCATCTTTCCCCTTCTCTTCTAAATCTCCCTTCTTCCTACTACTCAATTTACTCACTACTCTCTCTCCCCCTTTTTCCTTCTCCACCCCCTCCTCTCCTCTTCTTTCTCATATGTAAACTGTTCTACATGCCGATTTTCTGGTTTGACTCATGTTTACCGTTATTGCTTCTACTATTCCATGTTTAATGTATTTTTGTTGTTCATTGTAAAGCGCCTTGGATTAAGGCGCTATATAAAACAATACATACAAATACAATATTAAGGAAGAAAAAGTGAAATTGCTGTCAAACATATTCAAAGGTATTCAGAGTTGACTATGAGGGATCCTGGACCAACTTAACCAGGAGCAGACTTGCTTTCCAAGAGTGGTGGAAACCTTTCCAAGAGTTATTTTGGAAACTCACAAGGGCCCATTGTTGACTTAAAATAAATAACAAAGCGAGTAAAAAAAAAAAAACATTCCCAAATATAACACAGGGGTCCCCTAGAAATATTGGCCTAACTTCCTGCTGTGCAAGTGAATTGGGGTGGTGGCTAACACTATGGGGTACATAACAAATAGAAACATTGAGTTTGATATTATATGTGAATTGCAACAATGTTTCACAACTTAGTGAGATGTGACTGTGTCTAGAAAACATGGCACTTATGCATTCAGAGTGCAGAGGCTGAAAAGAATATTCTTAAGAAAGAGAATAGGATATTGTATTTAGTGAATGTGAGATCCATATTGATTTTCCATTGTATTGCATTCCACAGAACTATGCATCAAAATTAAAGCAATCATACTACTTGGCTAAATTGGTCCACATTAAATGTCGGCCAATGTATCCAGTAATAATACTTATGGTGCAAAGTCAGCTTGGACGTTCTTTCCGTGGCATGGCATTTTTACTGGCTGGGAGTCCGTACATGGTAATAATGTCATATATCGATGCAGCCTGTATGGACATACATCGGAACAACCAGCATGAATATATTTTTATACTAGTATATGTTCTGTGGAAAGGCGGCATGAAATGTATTGGAACATGTTCCTGTGCACGCTTGGTGATATGCAACTATTGGGATTTTCCATGTGCATCCATACAAAACCAATTGCAAACTGTATGGATTTCTACCCAATTTTGCAAAGAAAGTGCTGTATGTTTACCCAATGTTTCAAACATTTTCTTGGGAGTGAGAAACCCCCTCAAGCAACCCTTGTTTGGTTTGGGCTCCCTCACTGTGCTCTGTTGATCCTGCATAATTAGCACAAGCATTTTAGCCTCTTAAGTTCAGAAATGTATCAGCCTCCACTGTAGATCATCTATCTGTCACTGTGTATGATATGTGTTGTAATGCGCACACAGGGGCAGGGAGCTTCTTAATGCTGGTGTCACGCACCAAATGCCATCATGCCATCCTGTTTATATTTATGCATATGATACAAAAGTTAGTCTAACTTTGCTGTAGTTGATTTGCAGTTGTAGTAATAAACCATATTTGGGACCATCGCACACAAACTCAAGGGGAGATTTCTCGAGTCTCCCGTTTGCAGAGGTGCCGCCGCTGGCCCAGTGCAAAAAAGTGTCAAGGGGCCTCACCAAATGTCTTGCCTCAGGCCTCACCATATTTTGTGACAATCCAGGCTCACTTTATTATGATCTTATGGGTATCAGTTTCATAGATTATGTTCTATGAAGGCCAAAGTTACATAAACTAAATTTGAAAATATGAGCACATTTAAAGGAGTAATTTCTATTCCAATAGAGAAGTGTGAATGCAACACCCATAAAACCCCTCATTAAAAAAATTGCACAGTGATATTCATATGTGATTGGAAAGGAGAGGGGTATTTATATGTGTTCAATACAATCTGGGAACAAATTAGGTTGGATGGGTGAATCAAATACTCTGTCCATTATACATTTAAAACATTACTTATCTAACCCAAAACCTGCATATCCAGCTTATTGGAAGCATTGCATAATTGCACACATGTGTTAGTAGCCCAGAGAACCCCATTTATTTGTGAAGTAAAGCACCTGAAACAGTTCTTTGACTCTAGCTTGTCTTGGTGTTATTCGGGAAGACAAAATGTTTGATTTGTTTGCAAACGTGACTCTATGTATAATTTGAAAATGTTTTAAAGTGAAGTCAAGGATTTCAATGTATAATGACTTACAAGTGGTAGAATGTAATTAGAATTCCGAGCTTATATATGTAAAAGTATATATTCAGTGACAAAACGTTAGTTAAGCGACAGTGAAGGTGAATTGGTTCAGTGCAACAAAATCCTTGAAATTCACTGAAAAAACCTTAGTTGAAGCAACTTTAAGGTGAAACAATCTGATGCAACAAAACCTTTGATATTCAGTGAAAAAACATTAATTAAATTGATGTTAAGGTGTCGATTTAATGCAACAAACCCCCTGAAATTCAGCAGCTGTTGAAGCTGCACCACCTTAACGATGATGCTTTCATTGCACTGTCCCTAATCATACTGATGACATCACAAATGTCATCATTGATGATACCACATATTACATAACTTTTGGCATCATGAGTGACATCACTAGTACAGCAGATCACACATGCAACATTTAAAAAACGTGTTTCTGCATATAAGGTATAGTTCAGGTTGGCTTTGTTTATGACTTTACGCAAGTCCACAAAAGAAAATAGGATTCATAACAAGTGGCAGTTTCTGAACTCAACATATTAACATATGCCAGACAATGTACTGTCATTATAACACATCAAATGGTAGGCTTTTACCATGTAAAATAGTAAAGGCTAGACATGTAGCCTGCAATGGTCAATGATGTTAAAGAACACATTCTTGTTTTGAGGACACATAGTCATCAGGATTAGAGTGGGTAATGTACTGGATGGACAAAAGTGGTAATTGTTTTCATGCCAGTGTTTGAAGCTGGTATTCCACTGCACGTTTTGACCTATGACTCCATTTATCCTCACCAATATGCTGGCTAGTGCTAGTTGAAGTTGCAATGTACAACCTATGGAGATCCAAAGCTTGGAGGGGTCTCATCATTACACCTAAAATGTCAAGTGCAATGTGCAAGAACAACTTTCTGCACTTATCCATCCATAATTTACAATTCTTGATAAATGCTTTTAGACCTTATTAAAAGAAAGGGTATATTGCATCTGTGCTATACGTTCAGATACATTCAAAAAAGTTTCCCCATCGCTGGTACTTAACAGTGTGGTATTTGAGGAGGATGAAGATAATCTCCAACATGATTTCTCATATGATGTCATGGCTGATGGCATCTCACATGTCCTAAATTGCTAGGGAGCAAGGTTAAGTGGAAAGGCTGCGCATGTTGCAAGCATTGTTGAGTGTGGGCACACCTAGCCCAACATTCGGTGATTAGTTGGAATCAACATACATGTAGATGTCAGGGTGAGTGTGCATGAAAATGTGGCCTATCAGTGAAAGTCACAAGATGACAGGCACAGTGCATTGTCAATGCACATGTGTGACATACTGGGATATGTACATGTGTGGACAGCTTACCCAGATCCTTCACCATGGATGAAGTCATGTCATGATGATGTCACCGTAACCAGCCATCACGGTTGATGACATCACAGTCATCAACAGAGAAAATCAATTTTTAGGAACTAGGGTGTGGTGCTGAGGTGCACCGCAAGGTATGTTTATTTTCTCCTACTAAACAACCTTAGCGTGTGCAGCCTGAGTGCTGTTGGCCAGTTCTCCCTTCCCCTGAGCAGTTTTCACCTCCACGCTCCTCCCTTAACTCTTACTAACTGGATGGTTTCCAATGCAGATGCTAAGGGCATTTGATTGAAAAATAAAACAATTACATTGCAGTAAAGCGCAGTGGCACACCCTCATTCCTGAAATCCATTTTCTCTGTTGATGACCGTGACATCATCAACAGGGAAATATACTTCTGAAGATTATAGCACGGTACAACTGCCCGCCACAAGATTTTGTATTTCTTTTAATTAAACATCCCACCTTCCAAGCATCCTGATTGGCTACCGCCCCTTACCAGGAACAAAATGAAAAAAAAGAAAACGTACCTTTAGCTTATACACTGCCCAATCCTCCTGAACTCTTTTTCATACAAATATAAACACAACAAAGTTAACACACCATCAAATTCTAATAGACAAATAAACAATCTGAATTGAGAATCACAGTTCTAAAACCAATATTCATACATCTTTTACTTTCAGAAAATAAACTTCACTTTTTTTTACATTGTAAACTCTTTGTTAGTCACAATTTATGAATTGTGAAATAGTGTAAATCTATCTCCATGCCCACTTACCCGTTCCCAAAATGAACAACACTACTCTACCTCCTTTTACCCTTCACATCCACCCTTCAAACAAATCAAACATTAAACAATCCTAAAATTAACATATACAACTTCTGTGCAAATCTGGTCATCTAGAATCGCTCGGAAGAGAACACAAAGAATTGAGAAGTGTTGCTTCAGATCATGTGAAAACCTCATCCAATCAAAACAAAACACAATATAGCCATGGCTTGGCCATGAGTAAATATCAGTGGCACACCTTATATTCACTAAGCAAAGTTAAATAAAACAGTTTGTGTTCTCAATTCACAAACACAGGCCTTTAAATCACCTTGATACAACTCCCTACACATTTTAAGTTAATTTATATAGCATTTTTTAAATATATCTTACAAAAAAGAACATTCCTAAATGAACTTGAAATACTTGTCTTACCCTAGCTAGCAACCATGCTGATTACCACATCTCAATGTAGCATTGTTTCCGAGAATCTACTCTTTTTTCCCATTTGCACCAGATCTCACTCTTGACAAAACACTTACAAATATTTAAACTTTGCTATCCCCAATTCCCAAACCTTCACCAATCACCCTTCCTCAACCTGCCCACATGCTCTTTGCCCTCAAAACCCCTTAATTTACAACTGTAGCATAATTTTACACCACATTTCAATGTCGATTCAGAACTTGATTCTCGAATTGCATAATGGCCGACTTTCAGAACTGAAAAAGATTGGGAGCAGCAACGCATCATGGGATATATGACCAACTTTTAGCTTCAGGGCAACCCACTTTGCACCAAATAAAAAAATAAAAAAATTGGACAGATATACGCGAAAATCTTTTTTTTTCTTGTATTTTATTGTGCATTTGTTAGGTGTGTATACAACAAGTAAATTGTCTTTCAAAGCACGCACAGGGCAACAGGGAGGCAACATGGGATAGAAAACAATGAATACACTGGAAGAGAAAGACAAACCTACTAGGCCTTTTGAGCATGTAGAGTGTGCAAGTGCAGGGGGACAGGAAGAGGGGGTTAAGGGCTGGAGTGCCAGTGCTCGTGAGTGAGCAACAGGTGTAAGTGCCCAGTGTAGGAAGTGCTAGGGAACTGCCAGCTGTAACAAATAAATGGGTAAGTGCAGGCCTACAGTGGAGAACACCAGTAAGTGCCAAGGCAACTGCTGTATGTGGGAAGAAGCTCATGGCAATTGGGAGTGGGTGGCCAGGGCCCCGAAAGACACATAAGGGCCCTTCTCATCAATCACAGCGACTGTGAGATTAGCAGCAGAGGGAAGAAGGGAAGGAGGAGGTGAAAATGAAAGTCCTGAGGAGCTTTGGGAATTTGAGGAGGTCCAGCTCAAGACAAAGAGGAAGGAGGAGGCTTTTCCATAAGAGGGAGCCAGCTGAAGACAGAGACCAGCCACCGGGACTCTGTTTAGCGAAAAGCTTGACACACAGAAAGTTGATACCAGATGAACGTACAGGTCTGGAGGGAGAGTATTTCATAAGATCAAGCTGCATATAGTGTGGTCTGTGTCCCCAAACAGCCTTTTGGATGATGCAGAGGGATTTGAACTTGATCCTTGCAGCAACCGGGAGCCAGTGAAGAGTTTCAATGCAGGAGCGATGCAGTCCCTGGGCTTGAGGCCAAGGATAAGTCTTGCTGCCCTATTCTGGATTAGCTGAAGGGATCATAGAGAGGAAGAAGGTAGATTTAAGAGAAGCTTAATGCATCTAGCCTAAAGAGAACCAGAGCTCGGTAACATTGAGCATCTGGGGGAAAGTGAGTAAAGGGAGAATTCCTTTGAGAAGGAAGAGTTGAAAGTCGGAGTTCTTGACAATGTCCTGAAAGTGATGGAGGAAGGAAAGAGAGGAGTTGACGATGACTCCAAGGTTTCTGGCTTCAGATGAAGGAGAAGGCGGAGAGCTCCCAGAGGATGGCCAGAGTGAGTGGAAGAAAGAACGGCAGGGCACCCAATAGGAAGGATATCAGTCTTGCTGACATTGAGACAGAGATCATTGGAGGTGCACCAGGACTGGATGGCAGATAGGCAGTCTGGGATTTCATGTGAACACACGTACCTGACATATTTCTTATTTGGCATAATCTGTCCAGCAATTTTGGCTGTCTGTGTGATCAAAAATTTGACATTTTCATTAATGAAAAATGAATGGAACAATGATAAAAACACACCCTTTTTTGACCTTTTATATTTTCAGTCTTAGCAGTGCACGGTGGTGGTACAAGTTATGGTTGCTTAGCTTACCATAAATGGTGAATTTCTGGGGGGTTTTGTTTTTACTTGTAACCATAATGACCCTTTAACAAAGTTTTTTCAGTAAATTCCATGGGTTTTTACCAGTGCACCCTAATTTGCTATAACGTCTTAATATCATAAATGCCCCAATATAGCCACATTTTTGACCGATGTAGAACCTTTTAACTTAAATCTGTGTAATTCCAACATCTCCTTTTACTTTACATTTTTGACCGATGCAGAACGTTTTAACTTAAATCTGTGTAATTCCAACATCTCCTTTTACTTTTTACAACTTTTCCCACTGTTTTTGTGTTTGCCAATGTTTGCGGACATCTGAAGTCATCGCAGTCTTTCATGAAAGTGTCACATGAACCCAGACGTGTCCGCACTTCGCAAACAGGTCTGTGCTTAGTGAACAGTTTAAAACTGCATTTCGAGCTGATCCAGGAAGTTTTAAGATGAGCATTGACCCTTGCACAGCTCCTTCAACTATTCTTACTGATTATTAATTTCCAATGTAGGACACAGCACATGATTGGAAGAATATTAGCAGAACTGCTATTTATCTTCAAAAATGGCATCAGCTATTGCCATCCCTCCTTCCCAGCAGTCAACACCACTACCATCAACTGGAGGGCCTAGATAACAGAAGAACCGCAATAACTTAGAAAGCAATCAAGAGGACCAGGAAGATAAGGTAGAGGAAATGCCTACTTTTAGCAACCAGAGAGAATCATGAGTGTGGCAGTTCTTTACCACCATTGGCAGTGTACCAAAGGCTAAAGCTACCAAGGTAAAATGCATTGAGTGGAACGTTGTACTCAGTCACGGACAACCTCGGCATTACTCCTATGGGACCACCTCCATGCGCTGCCACATCAAATCCAACCATCGGGATGCACTGAGAAAGGCTGTTCCTTTCTCAGGAGGTAGTAGGCTGTCTTCCTCTACCTCATCTTCCTCAACTAATACTGCCACCACACAGGCTACGCCTGTGGGGAACAAGATCCCACCAGCTACTTGCAAGCTATAAAATAGGCTGTTGATGCATATCGAAGACAACTGTACTCTGTATATAATGCAACACACCACTCAGTAGGGGGGAGTAGTTTTGAAGTGCTTTCGAGGCTGCAATCAAGGAGCATGAGAAACACTGCCCCCTACCTTAGATGTAATGTAGCCCAACATCTTCACCTGTTCACCTGCCCCTCTATATCTGTGCTTGCTGCCCCTTCCGTTATTTGTCTCCCTACCTTACTTCCTGGCCTCTCTTGCAAATAAAAAAAAATGTAAAATCCAAAAACACCAAAAAAAGGTTTCCTTTATGAACCACCTTTCACAGTTTAAAAATATAAGTACAAAATATATAAGCTTATCAACAAAATCTACTTTACATTTTTCATTAAAGTTGTTAAACTCAATATGATTCTCCAATGTTCCCATTAGCAGTTTCTACTATGCTAATGGGAATAATGGGCAATTGCATAATACAGAAAAAGAAGTAAAGCACAGAAACAATTTTCTGTACCAAATACTTTTCTATTGCGTACAATAAGGGCCATAATCCATTGTTCTTCATGACTATCCGCAGTTTCTGCAGTCCCCTCTCTTGGCCATGTTTTTAAAAACCCGGTTTGCACATACACATCATCAAACATGACAGCACTGCTACCATTTTTACTGTTATGTTTGTAGCACTCTCTCATTGCCTGCTTTGAAACAGTCACATATATATCCACCAATTGGTTAAAAAAAGTCTACAAATAACCCTATCAGCATATTGATCTTCCACACACCAACTGCCACTTTAAAACTTTTCCATTTGCATTTACATTGCTTATCCCAAGAAATCGTACACACTACTGCTATAAATGCACATAAGCAAAGTGCAGTAAAAGAAAATGGGCCTCATTCCGAGTACGGCGCTAACCAATGGCGCTATTAACGCCGTGGTTGACGCCGTACCCGGACCGGCAGCGCCTTGGTGGATGGCGGGATTACCGCCCCATTCCAAGGTTGGCGGGGCGGTAATTCCCCATTCACCAAGGCTCTTCCCCATTCCCAAATGAGCCCCCATAGGGCTCAATGGGAATGGGGAAGATGCAAATAACGGTGACCGTTCATTACGGTCACCGTTATTGGCTTGGAGGCCCCTTTGCGCCCTCGACTTTAACACCTGCTCAAAGCAGGCGTTAAGGGCGAGGGCGCAAAGGGAACCTCGGAGTATGGCGGTAAGGGATTACCACCACCGGTCTCGTTACCGGTGGCTGCTATCCCTTACCGCCATACTCGGAATGAGGCCCAATGAGTGCATGAATGGAAAGAGCAGTAGGGATTACCAAGTGCTCATAGAAGTCCAGACATGCCAAAGTGGGAGGCCACTAACTACCTGCTGGGGCCAAGGAGTCCCAAGAGTGTGGCACAGAGCCACAAGACAGCAAACCCACCAGGGCAGTGCTGAAGGGTGGAGGTGTGTACTGTTGTCAACTAGATATAAGGCCTAGAACCTGTGAGGTTTATGAGGGACCAAGTAACCTGTGTCAGTGGCAGTAGTATGAATTAGCAAGGACGGGATTAAGTAAAACAGAAACACAAAAGCCAAGTTTTCAGACATTTTTGGAATTTAAGGGTGTCCAGTTCAAGTATAAAAGGAGCAGGAAGGCTATTCCAAAGAGAAGCACCGGCTGAAGACAGAGACACGCCTCCCACTTTCTGCTTTAAAAAGCATTTGACAAGCAGAGTATTGAAGTTACAGCAACAGAGGGCTCTATCAGGGCAGTATTTAGGGAAAGAAAGTTGGACATATCGGAGTCCTTGCAATTAGCAGGAGCCAATATACACATTTTAGGGATGCAGCGATAGGATCCCTGAGCTTGAGGCCAAGGATAAATCTTGCAGCCCTCTACTAGATTAGCCAATGGGTCATAGAACGCTAAGGGGGAGGCTGAGGAGGAGGCTTTTGCAGTAGTCCAGCCAACACAGTACCAGGGCTCTACAGACGTTGAGCTTCTGGGTGAAGGTGAGGAATGGTAAAATGCCTGTAAGGAGGTCAAGCTGAAAGCATGTGCTTTCTTTACAATCTCCAAAATGTAAGGAGTAAAGGAGAGAGAGGACTTAAATATAACCCCAAGATTTTTGGCCTCAAAGGATGGTGAGAGTAGAGGGCCCAAAGACAGCGGCCAGAAGATACGAGAAAAACAGGGCACAGGTGTCACTGTAAACAAGATGGCCTCATTACAAGTTTGGCTGTAGCCTTGCTGGTAAAACTGTCAGGCTGCCGCCAAACTTGCAATACTTTCTGGTACCCGCGAATGGGCAATTACCGGGTCATAACGGCCCAGTCAGACCCAGTAATTGCCCATTCGCGGGCACTAGAATGGGGAGGTTGGATGCACCGGCACCATTCAGAATGGTGCCGGTGCATCCGACATGCTCTACTCATGGGTGCCGGTCTGGTGGCCATAATGGCACCCGCGTGCAGAACTTGTAGTTTGCCGGTCTGGGAACTACGGTACCGGCAAGCTTACCGGTACCGTAGTTCCCGGACCGGCAAACATTTAATGACCCCCACAGATTGTTACCCGCACACAATGCCTTGATGATGGTCAGACAATGGGAGATAAAAAATGAGGACAACAAATTAGTTCAGGGAGGTTTGTGTCATTAACATGGAGCCGGTGCATCCGACATGCTCTGCTCGTGGGTGCCAGTCTGGCGGCCATAATGGCACCCGCGAGCAGAACTCGTAGTTTGCCGGTCCGGGAACTACAGTACCTGCAAGCTTACCGGTACCGTAGTTCCCGGACCGGCAAACATGTAATGATCCCCACAGATTGTTACCCGCACACAATGCCTCGATGATGGTCAGACAATTGGAGATAAAAAATGAATCCAACAAATTAGTTCAGGGATGCTTGTTTCATTAACATAACACTGGAAACGAGAAAAGAACAAGTACATCAGGTGTGCCAGAGGGGCAGAATATGGAAGAGCCACAATTATACGATAAAACCCTGGAGTACTCTGCAGGTACACAGTGAGGTGGTGGAGTACAAACAGCCCCTTTGCAGCCTGTAAGGGCGGTAAGTGAGGAAAACAAATCAGCCAATCCTGTGCATGCTCCATGGTGCCAACGGTATCATGTGGCCATTTAATGAGGATACAATTGTTGACAGTGAGAAAGGTGCATGAAACATCAAGAAGCACTGTCCTCAATTGTACTACAATCATCAATACCATATACACTTTAATTATATCATTCTACCATATACAAATACTGTATACTCCCACTACATTACCTTTCATTACTATAAACATATTACTATAGTGTGTGTGGCCATACCCCCAAGAATCTGGCCGCTGGCCACAAACACCACAAAAGAATTACTCCATATAATAATAATAATAATATAAAAGGTATGTACAATACACCTTCAAATAACAAAACTCACCCTGAATCTCCTGCAATTGAAATGATGTCCACGGGCACCAAAATTGACCGCAGACTCAGCGGAAAATGCAAACCCTTTTTTACCTGTAAAAACAGCTCCATATCATCTTTATTCCACCACCCCCACTCTTTCCAGCCCATATTTCAGCAACCAAATAACCCTAATGTGTTTTCCAGACTTTTTCACCATCACGCTATCCACAGACACAGGAAACTGTCCGTGGATCATACATGGCTACTGCTTAAAAAAAAAAAGAAGCACCTCATGCTTTTCACCATCCATTCAGCGGGAGCATCCGATGTCTGCGGACATCACGCTGGTCTCCGATTGGTCCAGGAGGATGTCCGCGGACCGGATAGGGAAGTGAGACAGCGGACTGGACCCAGATATCATAAAAAATGTTGACCTACTTTTTTGGCCATTTAATTGGAGAGATTTACACCAAATAAAAATAAAAAGCACACTTTCCGGACCAAGCTGCCATTCCCACCACAAACTTGGTGAAAATCCATCCAGCAGTTTGGGCTGTAGGCATGAGCACATTTTTTTTTCCATTGCATCTATGAGGATTTCAACACATTTTGGAACCACCCCTATAATGTTGCCCTCCCTTGACAAAACCACAATGAACATCGCAGAATCGTTCTGAGGGGGTTGTATACTTTTTTTGCAAAGTTTGGCGAGGAGGTAAAGTTATAAGATGCCCACAAAGTTCTCTTTCTACGAGTTGAGCATCTTGACCATAATTACAGGGCCGCTACTGCAGGCCCTGTAAAATATATATATATATATATATATATATTACACGGTAGCGGCCGTGTAGTTATGGCTAAGTTGCTTAACTCATGGGAAGACCACTTTTTCGGCGGCATATAACTTCCCACCAAACTTTGCAAAAATAGTATGTGGCCGGCTCTGAATTTTTTTGCTAAGTAGGGTGAGGTTTCGTACCAGGGCAGGGGGGCTTGGGGGTCCCAAAAATGTTTTGTTCCATAGACTGAATGGGCAAAAACCTTGTACACGGCTACAGCCAGAACGGCTGGACGGATTTGCACCAAATGTTTGGCAGGAGCGGGGGCTTGGGTCACAAAGCATGCTTTTGTGTGTGTGGTGGAAATCCCATCAGTAGTTTTGTTGCAAAGAACTGAAATGTACATCCCAAATGTTAGTTATATCTGGGTCTGGTCCGCGGACCCATTTCCCTGTTCGCTCCGCGGACCAAAGTGTCATTGGCCTGCGGCACGCTGTGCTGTCGGTGAACATTGGACGCAGCCTGTGGTTGGCTGGAGGGAAGCGTGCTGTGCGTCAATGTTTTTTGGAACCACCTCCATGGTGTATCGGAGGACAGTGCAACACCAAAAGGGACTGGAAAATAAACTGTATGCTATGTGTTGGCAGTCAGAAGGGATGGAAAGGGTGGGGGAGTGAAAAGTGGTTTATGTGACATATGTAATGAGGTGGAAGAAGACGGAAGTGTGCCTGCAGTATTCGTAATGTATAGCGCCAATTGGTGGGTACCTCGACAGGCGCCTGCCTTGTGTGTTGAATGGGGGCAGCTGTCGTAAAGGGCCAATAGCTTGTGCAGCAACATGTTTGGGGGCGACCTGTTTCTGTGGTGAGTTGCCAAACCTACAGATTTAGGCAGTAGGCTACTGCTTTTTAAGCAGTGCTACTGCCTACAGATTTGGGTGACAGATAGTACTGCTTTTTACAGTGGTAGGTGCTTTATGTGACTCTACGGCAGGTAGCAGGACAAAGCATTGAACACTTGTACACATTAAGTAGTCTGTTTGTACAGTGGCCTGGTAGGTGATTAAATTGATTGGGCTCAGACCAATCCACTGACCTGACAGGTACGTGACCCTTTTAGGTGAACCACCAGTGAAGGCAAGTGGTAGAGCATACCACCATCACACAGCACCTGCCCATTTCATTCAGTGGTGAAGTTTCACTGCAGCAATACATATGTATTGGCCAGGCTGCTGCTAAAGAGCAGTGGTAAAGGTTGCCTATCAGCTCTGTGTGATTACCTTCTGCAAAGTTAGGTCATTTAATTTGGTGTTAACTTACCATGCAGAAATGTACATGGGGAACATTTGCACATCATTTCATGTTGCACTGTTTGATGGGTTGTAAAATGTACAGGGGAGGGGAGTGAATTGTACATGTCATAGGTTGGGTGGGATCGTGGGGGACCGTGCTATGTGGGTCGATTGCGGTAGTAGGGCACATGGTGCCATGCATGCGTTCATTACGTTGCAGTGGGTGTGTTGAAGGACTAAACTATTGGGTGCATGGCCGAAGGCCGTAGGCCGTAGGGCATGCACTGAAGAGTCTAGGGGGGTCAGCATACCCACTGCAGCAATGCATGTTTCAGTCTGAATTAGGTAGAGGGTGGTGTGTGCATAATCTGGTGTGTGCACAGTGGTTGGAGTAGGGCCAATGGTAAGACTATAGTAGGTGAAGGAAAGTGCATAGGGTTGTGGAGACAGTGCTTTGTTTGTAGATTATGGTAACTGTTGCATTTTTCCCTGCATGGCTGCATTTTGGTGCACAGGTTGGGTAGGAATGCTGACATACATGGTGGCATTATGTTGCAGTGGGTGTGTTGAAGGCCTAGGCTATTGGGTGCATGGCTGAAGGTCCTGGGCCGTAGGCCACGCACTCAAGAGTCTAGGGCTGGAGCACCCCCCCGAAAGTAATGCCTTTTTGACTCTGCATCAGTTAGAGGGTGGTGATCTTTGGACAATGGTTGTGGAGCACATTGTTCACATGCAACAGCAGCAGAAAGTCAGTTAAAAAGCATGTATTGTTCGTTCCATGGTTGAGGTGATAGTTGGAATATGCTACAGTGTTTGGTGTATGGCTGGAGATGGTGCAGTGAGAAGTTCTGCACTGTGGCCACAGAGAGAAGTGTTTGTGTAATGTGAGTATGGAAGAGGGTATGGTTGAAGTGCAGCTTATAAGTGCAGCTTATATGTGCTTGATTACTGTGATATGTGTAGATTTGTTGTAGTATGCCCTATTTTGTGAAGATGGTGCGCTTTGTGAGCCATGGCAGGCTCTCCCCAGCTGGTGCCCTACTGGAGCAGCGCACCCCAACACCTCACTGACCACCCTGATGAGCCAACAAGCCCTTCCGGGCTTTTCCAGCACGTGTAGTGCTTGCGGCATCCCAGCCTTGAATTAAGGCTATGTTCATTAGGGCCTGTAGATATTGTCTGAGTAAACGTCTGACAGAAATCGCGCCCTCATCTGAGCAGATAATCTGAGAAATATGCAGCAGCGTTCTACTTTCTCGCTACGGAAAGTGCAGCTCAATATGGCTGCCGCTCTCCATTGATCGGGGCCTCGACATCAGCTGTGTGTGCCCACCCACTCCCGCATCAGCTGTGCCTTCATCAGCCAATTGGGAGACCGGTAGGCGTTAGCCGGCATCCACCGAAGGCAGACACCAAAGGTGCCTGTCCTGGCCTGGCCCCTCACGCCTGCTTTGTGAGCCATGGCAGGCCCTCCCCAGCTGGTGCGCCACTGGAGCAGCACACCCCAACACCTCGCCGACCACCCTGATGAGCCAACAAGCCCATCTGGGCTTTTCCAGCACATTTAGTGCATGCGGCATCCCAGCCTTGAAATAAGGCTGTACTCATTAGGGCCTGCAGATATTGTCTGAGTAAACCTCTGAGAGAAATAGCGCCCTCATCTGAGCAGATAATCGGAGAAATATGAAGCAGCGTTCTACTTTCTTGCTACAGAAAGTGCAGCCCAAGATGGCCGCCGCTCTCCATTTTTCAGGGCCTCGACATCAGCTGTGCGTGCCCACGCACTCCTGCATCAGCTGTGCCTTCATCAGCCAATTGGGAGATTGGTAGGTGTTAGCCGGCATCCACCGAAGGCAGACACCAAAGGCGCCTGTCCTGAGCCTGTCCCGTACTGCCTGTCACCCTCGCGAGAACCCCTGCTACATCCGCGTATGCATCAATTCTCCGAACACTCGTCATGAGCACCCGACAACAGAAACTTGCTCACCCCATGCGTGAAGAGCCCCCTGCAGGTTTGCAATACTACTCTGAAACCCAAGTTCTTGTGCAGCCACAACACTTATCTCGCCACGAGCTGAGATGCCTCCTTATACCCTGAATCTGAACTATGCCGCCGACTTGGCTGTTGCCCGCCTCACTGTGCATGCATGACCGCACGGAGCTCTACTAATTTTAAAGGTACCTGCTACATTAATGCCTTTGTAATCTATGTACACGCTGCCTAGTAAATGCTTAATGTATGCCTATTCACCTTATTCACTCTGGCCACTGCCTTTGACTGTAAACGCTCTTAAAGCACTGCGGCAGCATGCCTCCCACTTAATTTAATAAGTGATGACTCCACTGATTTAGCCTACTGCTTTGCGACTGATCTAGCCCTCGCAACAATGCTGCTATAACCAAACCGCCTTAGCAAATGAGTTGCGTGTTGTACATTGATTTTTGCCTACTGTGACCCAATTGAATCTAGCCTACTGTGCCGCATTTGATGCTAGCCTGTACCCTGATATTGCTGATTTAAGCTCACACAGTAACTAACAGAGCCAACCTTTGCATGTGACCCAAGTTCACCACCACTATCTTACATACTAAATGCACAGCAGCTCCACCATTCAGAGCCCTAGAGACACTACTCTATGCATCTGCGCACACTCCCTAATGGAGCCTTGAAATGCTTCACTGCATACATGTGCAACTGCCAGAACACTGCCTATGACCATACTAAATGCTCTATTATTACTAGTTCACAGGAATCTCGATTACTCCGATAATACTGGTAACTGCCTTTTTGCCTTTTGCTCATACGGTTGTTACTAATAATGGCCTATCCAACTCTGGATGACCTGTTTGCAACCATAGGCACTCATGAAGACCTATTGCCTCTAACCAACATTGCTAATTACTAGATAGTAATCACTATCACCGCACACAACTACCTGCCTGCTATTCCCGGCCTATCACCTTTGTATACTCAAACGTGTCCACTAGCCAGCACCTATATTTAGTTACAACTATGTATTCCGCACACTTATTTGGTCACCACTGCCTTACATGAACCAGTCCTCTAAAAGTGATTTGCTCACCAAGTTTCAGCATGCTCACTAAAGCCTTTAGCCAAATTATTTGCTTTTCATTACTTATATTGAGTCTCACACTTTGCCTTCCTAGACACCACACACAGGCCCTTGGGGACTCACCCTCAACAACACCCCCCGACCTGCCCAACAATATGACAACGAAACAACCTCTAGCTATGGATGACTCTATACACCGAATCCTGAGTAACCCCTGTTCAACTGAATCTAGGAATACTCGCCTTAGAGCTAGACTAGCCAAAATATATGAGCCACCTAGAAGCTCACTACCCATCTCTAGAGGAAAAGGACACCTAAAACTTTGCCTGGCCTAATGCCCGCAAGTACTGAGTTAGCAAATAACCGCCCTCCTAAGATAAAAAGTTGCACAGTCCAGCACTTGAATCCAAAAGACCAACTAGCTTCTCGCCCAGCAACTAAAGCTCCCACCAGCCAGCCTATCAAAGGAGCTCTAATAAATTGTAGATCCCTAGTAGCTCATGCCACAGAGATTGCCGACCTGATTCTGAGGGACAACCTAGACTGACTCGCCATCACCGAGACATGGTAACACGCTGCAGCAGGCCCTATGCTTATGCCAGCAGTCCCAGATGATTATACTATCTTGAGACAAGACAGACAAGGAACTAGAGGAGGTATTGCCATTATCTGCAAATGCAGCCTCGCTATGAGATTAGCCCCCTTACGACATTCAATCGTGTGAAGCACTGTTAGTCAAACTCCCTTTGATTTTCTCTCAAACCCTCAACATACACATGATATATCGCCCCCTGGGCCAAATTGGGACATTTGAGGATGACATTAACACAATCCTAGCTAATTACCTCAAAAGCCCTAGTTGATTTTGATAGTTACACTAAATTATGCTAATGCGCCCATTTCTCCAAATTAAAATCTAATTGCTAATATTTGTAAAACATAATTTTTCGCATTTAATATAGTCATTGCCAAGTTCCAATGAGAAAAAAAGGAAATTCAACATTGTATGTATCCATATTTGATTCATTTTGTCAAACAATTGTGATTTATTTTGAAATGGTACTTAGTCCTGATTTGAAAAAGTCAGTCAATTTGTCAAAACACCTGTCATCATAAAAGGGCACTTAACAATATATAAAAAACACTGTGTGAATCATAAAGAGGCTTTTGGAATGTCTTCTTTTGATTTTACTTTGGAGAAATGGGCGCATTAGCATAATTTAGTGTAGCTATCAAAATCAACTAGAGCTTTCTGAATGGAGTAGAGGAACCAAGGACTCCATTGTTACCTAAGTTGATGCGACCTGAAGAAATAGATTGTGTACAACAAATAGAGAGGATGCAAAGTTCTAACAACAAGGTACCTCGAAATAGGTTCCTCACAACCCCAATAAATTACCTCAAAAGCTCAACACAAGCATTACTATTAGGTGACCTTAATCTGGGTTTCGATGACCACTCGGATCTGCCTGCCCTGGCAACAGCAAATACTCTAGCAGAATTAGGCTTCACTCAAAGAAGCACAACCCGCACCCACAACAAAGGTAGAATACTAGATTGGGTGGCAGACCACAACTGCGATGCTAACATCCTCTCCATCTCACCACTAGCCTGGAACGACCACTACCTACTCTCATTTTACACTCTCCACCAAGAGACCTCTGCCCACTCCTGCCCCTATGGCTCCACCCACACGTACTAGAAATAAAAAGAGTATCACAGCGGATAGGCTTATCCCCGCCTTACTCCCTACCCTAATGCACTTCCTGACAGCGCTGACCCAGAGAGTCTGGTTGAGGAGTTTAACAAAATTATGGCCTCTTCCTTGGACCAGATCGCCCCCCCTTAAACCTCAGACCAAGTAAGCCAAAAAACCATCTGAACAAATGGTTCACACCCTTCCTAAAAAACCTAAGGCAATAAAAAAGAAATTGCGAGGCTGTCTGGAAATGACTACCCTCGGAAGCCAACAAATTAAAGCTCACCAAACTCTCATACCTCTACAGAAAAGAAATCTGCCTAGCTAAATAGACATCCTACGACATTCGGATTCCCCAAGCTAACTCCAATATGAAATAATTATTTACTATTCTCAAAGAATTAGAGACCCGTATCGCTCTATACCAGACACCTGTAACATAGATAACAAATGGTGCTCAGACATTGAACATGCACTTGCTAATACAGTATCTACCTTACAAAATGAAATAGCCCAAAAAAAGACTCTTTAAAGAACCTGCCATCTCCCAAAATAACTGGGAATACAACTGAAGCCCAACCCACCTGATTCAACTTCTCCAAAGTATCTATCCTCGAGGTGGAAAGAATCATCCTGTCCCTCAAACCATCCAATTGTCAGGGTGACCATTGCCCTGCACAGCTCATTAAGGATGCAGCTCGAGACCTATCACCCTTCATATCCAAGCTTATCAACGTTCCTTTACCACCGGCAATATACCTACTAACCTCAAACAATCATGGGTACTCCCACTCTTAAAAAAAACAACGTTAGATCCCTCAACACCTACCAACTACAGGCCAATCACAGCAGTCCCTTTTCTTCTAAAAATATTAGATAAAGTGGCATACATGCAAATACAAAAATATTTCGAATCACACCACCTACTAGGAGCTAGACAATCAGGCTTCCATCCACAACACGGAACGGAGACTGCCTTCATTGATCTCAAGACCCAAGTCGATGAGCTTAGAGACAGTGGCAAATCATCCTTGCTCCTCCTCCTGGACCTCTCTGCTGCGTTTGATCTGGTGGATCATACAATATTATGTAACCATCTCGACACAGCAGCACACTTCTCTAAGGACGATATAACTTGGATTAGATCTTTCTTAAGTGGCAGAACTATGACGGTTTGCTTGCCCTCTGCAGTTTCAGACCCCATACCCATCACTTGCGGCATTCCACAGGGATCATGTGTCTCGCCCACACTGTACAACATATTTACCAAGCCCCTTTTCGATGATCTGGACCATCTTGGTATCACCTATACCAACTATGCAGATGATACCTAGATCCTCCTCCTACTTTCAGGGGGTTATGACAAGGATTTGGCCTTGGTGAACAGAGTGTACATCATCATCCAGGCATGGATGGCCACGCACGGGCTATGCCTGAATGATGATAAAACAGAACTCATAATCCGGGGTACCCGCACTAACTTAAAGAAACTGGGTCCTGACTACTCCTCATTCATCATTCATAATCGACGGCAACTGCATTAAGGTAGCACATGAGGTAAAAACATTAGGATTTTATCTCGATTCTACGCTCTCATTCTCCAAATAGGTCAACACGCTAGCATCCTCTACGGCCTATACGTGCAAACTTATAAGAACAGGTAAGCCATTTCTCTCCAATAACAGTTGCACCACCCTGGCCAGAGCATGCCTCCTGTCCCACTTGGATTATTGCAATGCCCTGTACATAGGTTCAAACAATTCCATCATTAGAAGAATCCAAACCCTACAAAACAATGCCCTTAGAGCAGCATTAGGCATTTCCAAAAGAAACCACATCTCTGAGAGTTGACGACAGAATAACTGGCTTCAAAACAATGACAAAATCCTCCTAAAAACGTTGTTGCCTACCCATAAATCTCTTAATAACGCCGCCTCTATCTACCTTTCTGACAGATTCCACAAACAGACATCCACAAGACCCTCCAGATCAGCAAACAGGGACCACTTGTCCATCCCTAAATTTAAACTATCCACGATTGGAGGTAATAGTTTCCCTGTTAAAGCAGCTAAACTATGGAACTCCCTGCCTCCTACACTGAGAATAGACCAGCCCTATCTTAACTTTAGAACCAACACCATCATGTGGCTAAAGCCAATGACCATTAACTCACATGATATCAACTGAATGGTAACTAACAACGCCCATCCCTTGTTTGCAACCCCTACATTGTATTCCGTGCATATAACATTTGTAAATATATATATATTTTTTTTTTTTAATTTTGCCATTGTAAGAAATGTATTTCACTCCATGACTTAACATATGTTACCCCGCGGGGACAACTATAACATTGTAGATAATGCCTGTAATATCTGTAAATAGCATCTTATCCTGTTCTTTAATTAATGTTTCATACTTTTGACTCCCTGTAACTAAGCTTTGCATTGTCTTGTAACTGTTGCGCCCTGATACCTTTGGGTCTGGCACGCATTATAAATAATAAAGATAAACATAAACAAACATAACATTTGTTGTAGTATTCCCTATGTTGTGAAGATGGTGTGGGTAGGTTGGCAGTGACACAATAGTTTGACAAAGGGACGGGTTAGGGGTGGTGGAAGCTGTGGTATGTTTGTGGATTCTGCTAACAGTGATACGTTTTGGTGGATGGCTGTGTTATGGTGTGGGGGAGTTGGTGGAAGTGCTGCTACGGGTGTAATGTTTGTGGATAATGTTAGCTGCGCACATGGTCTCATGCATGGATCCATAGGCCCTCATTACAACCTTGGCGGAGGACCATGGTGCTATTAGCACCATGGTCCATGCCGCTAAGGTTACGATTAAGCATGGTGGATGGCAGAATTAACGCCCCATTCCAAGGTGAGTGGGGCAGTAATTCCCCATTCACCATTTGCCCTTCCCCATTCCCATTTTTGCCCCCATAGGGCATAATGGGAATGGGGAAGGCGCTAATTACGGCACCATAAATTACGGTGCTGTAATTAGCTCCAAAGTCCCTTTGCGGGTTGGATTTTTAATGCCTGCTAAAAGCAGGCGTTAAACACCAACCCGCAAAGGCACACTTGTAATCAGGCGTTAAGGGTTAACAGCGCCGACGGCGCCGTTAAACCCTTAACGCCTGAGTTGTAATGAGGGCCATAGTGCGGTGGTGGTAGTGGGCAAGGCCTACACTGATGTGTGCATGGCAATAGATGTGCTGGGTGCCGCTTCTTGGTTGCTGACATTATGGATGGTTTAGCAGGAGGTTCTGGTGGAGATGCTTTGGAAGCAAACACAACGTGTAGTTAGAGTGTTGAAGGGTAAATATGGAATGGTGTACAGAAATGTTAGTGTGCAATGTAGAGCTTTTTATGTGGTTGGTGCATGCATGTGTGAAACTTTCACAGGACCCAATGAGGGAGTGCTGGAGAAATGCCAGTGCAAAGGGAAAATGTATTGTGTCTCATTTACTGGGGAGTGGCCCTTGCTGTAGCGGGAAAGTGCACGGGCCACATCCTGCCATTATGAGCATGCTGGGCATGGAAATGGAACTGTGGGTATTAGGCAATCAGGTGTTAAGGGTGTGGTTGATAGGAAGGGGCGGTATGTTTGTTGGCCACTACTGTGTCATGAGGTTGGTCGAGATGGAGAGACGCACAGTGCTTATTTTCAGTGATAGTTTTGTGCGCCATATGCACAGGTGTTGTGTGCAAAGCGACGTACTGGTAATTCCGGGTTGGATGGAGTGGACACTCTCTGGGGCTGTCAGTATGCGTGCAGTTTCAGTGGAATGGTTCGCCATTGCAGATATGTGGCTTGCATCACAAAAACGTTGATTTTGTTGTGGTGCACTATGGAAGGCTCCATTTGGGTTACATGATGTGTGGACATTTAATCCGTTCCCGGAAGAGGTTGCTGAACGTAGTGATGCAGATTTTTCCTATTGCCAAGGTCGTCTATTCATGCATTACACCACGAGGAGTATGGCTATGCCAGTGTAATTTGTCCACAGTCACAGGTCGGAAGGTGCGTTGTAAACAGAAGAATGTGCAAATTTATGCAGACTGCTGGGATGTTCACCACCAACTATGAGATCATGATGTCGCAAAATATCCAGTGGTTTCATAGAAATGGCATTTATTTGAGTACCATTGGCAATGATGTTTTCTTTTACACTGTGCAAGAAATGCTGAGCAGAATTTGATAAAAATGTGAGGAGAGGCAAACAGAAAGGTAAAAAAAATAAAGTTGCTCCCAAGCACGTAACAAAAAAACAGACAAAAAAAACATGTTCACACCCACGCTGGAGGACCCAATCCCCTACCATGCTTGAAATTGCTTCCCCCGCCCCCCTCCCAACCCCACCCTTCAGTATCAAGAAAAGGTATCGGATTCCATGGTACTGTCAGGATTACACATGCCACATTGTGGGCGGGCATGTGGATGTATGCGGATGAAGAAATCGTGCATACTACTACTGAACTTTGTAGGGGACAAGCTTTGGAAAGGCACATCACTTGCAGTGTGAATGTGTAATGGTACAGTGAAGTGTTGTACAGGAGTGACATGGTTACATGATGGCGGCTTGGATGCGATTGGTGGATGCATGTGTCTCTATTGAATAGTAGCAAATGAGGTAGTGGAGGAGGAACAGTAGTGTAAAGGGAATAAGGACTATTCCTGTGTTGCTGGGGCACAGCCGTAGCAGTTTTTGTTTGGGAAAGTGTGCGTGCCACATTGTGCTCTTCTCATCAAGCTGTCCAATGGAAATCAAACTGTGGGATTTGTCCAATCAGGTGCTCGAGGTGCATCACAAGAAAGGGTGTTAACAGTTTGTTCCATTACTGTGTGCAGTCAGGGTGGCGGGCAGAGATAGACAGACGCATTGTGTTGGTAGTCGTGTTGGTAGTCAGTGGTGAGTTTGTGGAAGATCTGTTCCACTATGCTGTCGAAA
Organism: Ambystoma mexicanum; assembly: GCF_040938575.1. Classification (NCBI taxonomy): domain Eukaryota; kingdom Metazoa; phylum Chordata; class Amphibia; order Caudata; family Ambystomatidae; genus Ambystoma; species Ambystoma mexicanum. Next base: position 850,567,656 of record NC_090935.1, read on the forward strand.
AAGGCTTTCATTATGATTTTGACTTGGAAGCAGTGGACGCTTTGTGGTGCTGTGGCGATATATGCAATTTCGGCAGTCTCATTGGAGAATGTCGACGAGTGGGCTCTTTCGCAACTGTGTATGCTGTGGTCGTGCATTATGGAGAGTTCCATTTGGGTTCCATTCCTTGTTCCCATGTGTACCGTCAACTGAAGAAGTTGATGAAAGCAGTGAAACATATTTTTCCCATTTCTAAGGTGCTTTTCTCATGTATCCCACCACAATTCGTATGGGACTATTCCAATGATTGTTGTCACCAGCCAGAGGGCGGAAGGGTTCTTATCAACCGAAGCATGTGCAACTTCATAAGTACTACTTGGATGTTCTCTTGTGATAACGACAACTTTGGGTTTCGATATGTAGACCTTTTCAATGCTAATGGAATTTCTTTGTCGACCAGTGGCAATCATATTTTGTTTTCCAATATATAGGCGGCACTGAAGACCTTACTGTAAGCATGTGAGCTCAAGTACAAAACAGAAAAGTTTCTAAGGAAGCACCTTTAAAAGAAATATCAAAACTAAGGCTCTTTTCAGAGCCGCCACTACTGACAAGGTCCTGTATCCTGGTTAAAATATATTGCCCCACACCCGCGCGTGCCCAGCTCGAAAAGTCTGTGGACATTGCAGCAGTTGCAGGCTTGTATGTGGGACATACGCCCCTTTTGCAGATAGCGGTCATAGCATTGGACCTGTGGAGGACATGGGATTGATAAATAAGGTTTCTGAGTGTGGATGGCACGCACAGACTGTGGTACACGGTGTATTTGTTGAGCAAAATACAGAGGGTGCACTTATGGCTCTGTGTTGCACGAACCACAGCATATGCTTTGTGGGGGAGTTGTAAATATATTGATTGACAGTGAATGGAAGACACAGTGTAGTGGCAGGTCATTGTGGATTGTAATATGTGGATTTGTACTCGTATGGAGTACCTACAATGAAGTGATTGATTTTGGATTGTTTGTGTGACACTTTGGTGACACAATTTCCCGACCATATCATTGTGGAGAGACAATTGCAGACCATGTAAAACAATGTTTAGTGCTGTTTGCGCTGAAGGAGGCACTTGGCCAGGTCACGCATTTGTTTGCAAGCTCCTGCATACATTTTTATGCCAGTACGCAGACACCCATGTCACCGTATTATTTTTCATTTGGTCCAGAAAATTGAGAAAGCGAGGTACACTGCGAAGAAGTCTATTTGTGCCTTTTTACAGCTTGTGCCAATGTTGTACTTTACAAATGGGAATGAGATGTTTCACAGCCCAAAGCTTTTTCACCACAAATAGCATCCCTCTTAACATTACTGCATTGCCGATTTAGCATGTCATACATAAATATTGCATTGCTGCCCTTTTTGGAAGCATATGAAGAATCTTTGTGGTAGGTGTTGCGCACTTCACCTCTTGAAACTGCACTGTCACATACACAACAATCTCTTTTAACAGCGAGGCTTTTGTACCAGAATCCACTGCAGTGTTTTCCACAGTACCCCGGCTACTTTTATGTAGTGCACAATCTGTGAAGGGTATAAGATACACCGCGCCCTGCCTTACATGCCACTTCCATTGTTGAACTCTGAAAGGAGCTTTATTTACTTACCTTTTTTCCTTTTCAGTGCATTTCTATTTCTTTTGGTCTTGTATCACATGCCACCAAAGGAACGAAAGGCAAGGGCTGGTATGGAAGGGCCAGCACCTACAGACATACCAGAGGGGATGTGCAGAGAGAGGAAAATGTTGGGTTGCCCTCACTTCAATAGATGCCACTCTTTGACATGCTCCCGGACACAGTACAATGCCCTTTTTGCAGGTAAGGGTCCTTAGCAGAGCATATGGTCTACAAGGGTGTTGTAAAGCTCTGGTGCCATACAGGAGTGTCCGTGCTATGGGCCGCAGCCTAAGTGGAGAATGCTGTACATGAAATTACCCTACTGCATTTTTGGCAGGGTAGTACCCTGCCCACTGGCTTCTAATGGTTGCATTGCTGTTCTCGTCACATGTGGTACGGACATTTCATGGTACTCTATTAGCTGTAGAACTAAGGTGCACAGACATGACTGATTTATCAAATAGAAGAATGCTTATAACAACGAGAAATGCAGCTACAATACGTGCAGGAGAAAGGTAATTCTTAAGCATGACCCATGCAGCTACACTACTGTTTTAAGCAACAGTAATATTGTTTGCTCTCCGAAGAATGTGCTGCTTACGTACTTCTGTTAGAAACATGCACTACTATGTTAGTGACCAAGCCGCAACAGCTTTGTCATTTTACAGACTCACTACAAACTGTCACACCTGCAGTTAAATGATACCTCCAACTATATGAACCGCAGGCAAACCCTTCACACTTTCCGGCACAGTGCTCAGTGCAGACACGGTGTGTCTGTTTCATGAGTCATGGAAAGGCAAGCAGCATATCAATCAAACTATTGTGACATTTAGCACGCCCAGCGTACACTCCCGGTTGCTGTTACTTGTTTTCAATTGGGCCTCCTACAGTCAGCCATGGTGTAGGGACCAATTGGTAGGTTTGCAGAGCAACCTACGTAGTCGTGCAACATACTTGAAATGCAGTAGACTACCGTATAAATCCGTAGGGCTGCGACAGGGAAGTTCTTCCCAGCACACAGAGGATGCCCCAGGCATGGACATAGTTGTATAATGGTTAGATGGGTGCTCCCACAAGCAATGAAAAGTGCTTCTGAACTTGTGGCCATGCAGCCAGTACTGTAGTCCTAGGATACCTGCATTGTGTTTCTAGATACGCCGGCCTGGTGCAGCCTATATAGGAAACCTCCTTGTTGCTTCCCTGCAGCTATCTCAGCTAATAATTTGCGGCACAGAATCACCATGCTATGTCAACACAAAAAGAAACACCATGCACAGTCTCACCAACACCTAACATGCACACCTTTCATTTGTCAGATACACCAACACTATTAGGCAAGGGAAGGGGTAGCACAAATGGATACATGCACAAGGGAATTTAGCCTTTCCACAGGTTCATGAGGACGGCAGACCAGCTATCACTGACAAAACGTTCTTAAGGGAATGTGATGGTGAAGGTGCGGTACTCAAAACATATTATGTTTACTGCCAAAACTATGCTAAAGCAATGTTCCCGTTACTGTACCCTACTAAAAACCTATGAAAGTCACTAACGAAAAACATTGTTAAAGGGACGTTATGGTTAAGTTGGCTACTAAAAACCTATCAAATTCAGTGAACAAATGTTGTTAAAGGGAAGTTATGTGACAGTAAAACCGAAAACCCCCTGAAATTTGCCAGTTATGGTAAGCTAAGCAACAATAACTCGCCCTACCACAGTGCACTGCTAAGACTAATACCCAGGACATCAAAGATGACATCACAAATGTCATTCATGCATTCCAAAATGTCATGCAGTTTCATTGAGTGGCAGCAAAGTTACAAGCCATCCAAAAATGCTTTTCACCAACCCTGTAATGCAGAAATAGACGTAGATGTCCCAGAACATCTGAAGTGTTTGCGAACATCATAGGACTGACTTCGGAGGTGAGACACACCCTTTTTTTGGCTTCCTACGGCCATATCCCATCCCATCCTCATCACCCCTTACCTCCCCAGAGACTGTTTGATAAGTTTGATAAGTGCAATGTTGTGTTTTTTCATATGTTCCTACCGCAGTGTCTGCGGACACCGGCGGAATCCAACAAGGCGGGTGTTTCCAAAAATCTGACGCACTTCACTCTTTTCACCATCCAATTTGTCAGTCTAGAAAAATGGATACCTCTACTGTGTGACCGCCAACGTATTTTGATGGCCATGGGCCAACCGTCTCATGCACGATGTGACAGAATATAGGTTTCCGAGTTTGCCAATGAACGGCCATTTTGATGTAACAAGAATCGCCATTTTGTTTTCTAACCATTGCTCATTGCTTTCTGTTCTTATTGCTTCACAGTACATTTTCCGCTTACACTGCTCGACTGTAAAACATTGTTGTCTGCACGTAAAAGGACAAGGCCGCAGGGCCGCGAGGGTAACAAGAGTTTGTTGAAACACAACGTAGGCAGTGCCAGGAAGAATGCCCGGCTCCCTCCCGAATGTAGCCTTGAAGCAGGGCTGCAGGGCATTTAATCATTTCGCAGCTGCCAGCCAGTCTCGTTATATGGTAGAATATGTTAGAATAAAGCAGCTAAAGGCTTTAAATATGCTCTTCTTATGGCCCCCCTTTGCTGAGCCCCGTTAGAGCATGTCGGCTCCCAGGACACGAATAGCACCTCATAGATAGCAAGGTCTGGAATGCAACTCTCCCCCCGTATGTAGCTCACTTCCAAGAACAGAAGCGCTGTGTTCTGTTCAACAACTGATAGATGCCTCCGCACTCACAAATTGCAAATTCTTACTAAAATAGATGTTTGAAGGTGTCATAGTTGTCGAAAATGTCCATCATCACACCAAGTTCAAAGAAACCCAATAAACGGGGGTGTTAAACATGTCATAGCTCATTGTTTGATATGCATTTTGTATATATGTAACTGATGTACGTAATTCACTCTCTTGCGTCCATTGAGGTCTAGAGATACACGTCGCGGGGCATGAGACCGAGTTGGCCAACTGAGACTTTTGCTTTGCAATAAACCCTAGCTTTGGGAATACAACCTCGTGTCTGGCGTATCTATCGTGTGTGGTGACTCGCCTTGTTTCCATAGACGTAAGGGACCCCTAGGGGCCCCTTTCAAATTGGTTGGAGTGTCTGATGTCTGCAGACGTCATGCACACTCTTCGCCAATTGGATGCCTGTTCACAGTCCGAACAGGGTAATGGGTCGGCGGACGGAACCCAGATATCACAATATTTTTGGACCTACTTTTTGGTCATTAAAAAAAAACTACTGGACAGATTTACACCAAATTTACAAAAGCACACAGTCGCAGCCAAGCTGCCACTCCTGACTCACTTTTGGTGAAAATCTGTCCAGCGGTTTGGGCTGTAGGCATGAACAAAAATGTTTTCCATTATGTAATATGGAAGAAAAGAAATGTTGGGTCCCCCCTATGACTTTGCGCCCCTGGACAAAACCTCACCAAATTTGCCAAAATAATTCAGACCAGGCCATATACTTTTTTTGCAAAGCTTGGGGTAGCGAAGTTATAAGCAGCCCAAAAAGTGTTCTTCCTATGAGTTGAGTAACTTAACCATAACTACACGGCTGCTACCGGAGGCCGTATAATTCAAGGAAACAAACTTTAGTTGCAGGGACATTAAGGGGAGAATTTAAGGCAACAAACCACCCGAAAAATTCAGCTAAAGCCACCTTAATTCTGTGCCCCCTGTTGCGCAGCCTATGATCACAATCATGATATCACAGATCACATTACTGATGACATCACTAATTACATTACAACAGTAACCAGCATTAAGAATGGCCTTCAGCCATGGTCAGTGTGCATGGGCAAATATATTTGAACACATTAATGAGTACTAATCATGGCCTTCAGTCATGGACACTGGCCACAGTCTTCACCCATGTCCACTGTATATTTTAAAACACTAACAGACCTCCAACCATATACTTTGGCCTTCACCATTGGCTACAGCTTTCAGTTGTGTCCACTGCCTATTATATACACTGATCAGGCACTAGCCATGGACTTTATCACAATACTAGCCACTGGCCACAGTCTTTGGTTTTGCCCACTATATATTCTAACATATAAATGGGCCTCACTAGCCATAGCCTTTGACCATGAGCAGTTTGTACATCTTTTGCCATGTCCACTTTATATTTTAAAATAATAAAATGCAATAAGCAATATTATAAACAATAATCAGCCACTAGCCACGGTTTTCAACACAATACTAGCCAGTGGCCAAGGCCTTTGGCAGTGCCGACTGTATATTCTAACATATGAATGGGCACTAACTATGGCCTTTAGCCATGGCCACTGACCACAGATTTCAATTTTGCCCACTGAATATTTTAAAACAGTGATGGGCTACTAGGCATGGCTTTTAACCATGCATATTGGCATTTTTGTAACACTAACCGACCACTAGCTAGTGATCTCTAGCCATGGACACTGACTACAGATTTCAATTTTGCCCACTGAATATTTTAAAACAGTGATGGGCTAGTAGGCATGGCTTTTAACCATGCATATTGGAATTTTTTTAGCACTAACCGACCACTAGCAATGGTCTTCAGTGCTGGCCAGTGACCCCAGCATTTGTCATGGCCAAGTCCACAGCCTAAAGTTATTAAGGTAATCAAAGTGTTCATGATCTAACATATAAATTATGTTATGTCTAATTCCATCATTGATGTAATCAGTTATGTACAATGTAATTAGTGTTGTCACCAGTGTTGTCATCAGTGATGCAATTAATTTGTGATTTTAGCAGTGTGTTTCAGCATGTAATTAGTGATGTCAACAGTGATGTCATCTGTGAGGTCCTTATTGTGGTCATAAGCTGTGCAACAGGGGGCGCAAAGTTAAGTTGGCTTGTACTGAATATCAGGGATTTTGTTGCATTCAGTTCTCACCTTAATGTCCCTGCAACTAATGTTTTTTCCTTGAATGTCAAGGGTTATTCCAAACGTATTTGATATTAATAATACGGGCAATGGAAATGATTCACCATGTGTAGAAAGTAAAATAAAAAGAACATGTGCAACCACATCCCCGCCAAAAAACCTTTTGTTAAAACACTTTGGCCCTCATTACGACCCTGGCGGTAAGGGGTTTACGCCAGCGTTAGCTGCGCCGACCCCTTACCGCCAACTACGAGTTCCCAAAGCGCCATGGTCACTTTTCCGCCCGCTTTTTGCGGGCGTAAAAATCCATGGCGCTATGGGACCTTGGTGTTAATTATGCCACCGTAATGTACGGTGGCGTAATTAACGCCTTCCCCACTCCCATTGAGCCCTATGGGGCCGAAATGGGAATGGGGAAGGGTAAATGGGTCAATGGGGACTTACCGCCCCGCCAACCTCGGAATGGGGCGGTAAGTCCGCCATCCGCCATGGCGTAAACAGACTTTACGCCATGGCGGAAAAGTCTGTCGATGGCGGAAAAAATCCGCCAGGGTCGTAATGAGGGCCTTTGTTTTCATATTTACTTAACTTTTTAGAAGTGTTTACATGTATATGTACTGTTCATGAATAGAAAGTTATTAAAGTGTTAGAGGAACTATGTATAAAGACTACACTCAATATTTCTTAAAATACCTCTTTACAAGACTACTGGCCATATATATATATATATATATATATATATATATATATATATATATATATATATATATATATGTATATATATATATATATATATATATATATATATATATTCAGTGAAAAAACTTTGTTAAAGGGACGTTATGGTTCCAAGTAAAACCGAAAAACCCTTGAAATTCGCCAGTTATGGTAAGCTAAGCAACCATAACTCGCGCCACCACTGTGCACTGCTAAGACTAACACCCAGGACATCAAAGATGACATCACAAATGTCATTGATGACATCACTGATGACATCACATGTCTGGCTCACTATTTTTTCTTTTGCTGACATCTCTAGGCCACATGGTTTTCTTCAATAACAGTCAGAAACTAAGAATTTTATTTCATTTGTAGACATATCCTTCTAGTAGGTTCCTACAGTAATTCCCTTAGAGTACAGTCACATCATATGAAACATATACATATGGGAAAACACAAGCTTGAAAGACAGCAATCCTTTTTGTGCATAAAGATAATCACTAGACTTATGAGCACTTTTTGATAGTTCTGTTGTTTTTTTTATGGCTGTACTTTCCCTGTATATGGTCATATTTGTATATATTGTACTCACACTACTTTCCTTAGGGTCCAATCACATCAAGTGTTACATATACATAGGGTAAATAGCAGCTTTGAAACAGAGCAATCATTTGTTTGCATGAAACTAATCAGTTAAGTTATGAATTGTTTCTGCTACTACTTGTGCTTTTTTGCTAACTTCACTTTCCCTGTATATACCCATATTGGTATGTGTTCTTGTGTCTTTGTGTTTTGTCTATAGTAATGCAATTATGTAATACATGGGTTTTATTAGCTACTTATTACATATTTCACAGTACACAAAAGTCTATTAAGAAAACAATTATCATTTCATTATTCAACATATTAACATTACGAATATCATACCTTCATCTTGTATGCTGCACACAATGTTATGTTTCTGTATGAGTAGCTTAGTATACTAGAAAGAACCCCATAATAGGATGCTATTTATATCAATGCATCGTTCAATGCATTTATTAGGGTATATTTCTTGCAATGATTCTTGACACTTTTTTCCCAATATAATAAGAATCCCTTCTACACATATTTCATGAGAAGTACATACACATGTGATGTCATCAGTGATGTCATCAATGACATTTGTGATGTCATCTTTGATGTCCTGGGTGTTAGTCTTAGCAGTGCACGGTGGTGGAGCGAGTTATGGTTGCTTAGCTTACCATAACTGGCGAATTTCAAGGGTTTTTCAGTTTTACTTGGAACCATAACATCCCTTTAACAAAGTTTTTTCACTGAATTTCATAGGTTTTTAGTAGCGCAACTTAACCATAACGTCCCTTTAACAAAGTTTTTTTCACTGAATTTCATAGGTTTTTAGTAGCGCAACTTAACCATAACGTCCCTTTAACAAAGTTTTTTCACTGAACTTCATAGTTTTTTAGTAGCACAACTTAACAATAATGACTTTGACTTTATATACATGTCATATGGAACTGACTAGATCTCTTCTTATGAAATTGATGTCAGCAAACTTATTTAATGTTCGCAGACATGTTTGGAGAAGAGTACCACTAGCTAAAAACTGTGGGGGTGGGGGGTGGGCTATGTTTGATTGCTATATCATAATATAGGAACATTTAACAAATTCAAAAAGCAGCACACAAACACATTATATATAGTAATACATAAGAAGTGTAACCCATATATGTAACACACTAACCATTCATTTAAATACAATATGTTCTGAAATGGAATATACCACAAGAAGATAAATTGGCTTCCAACATAATTACCTCACAGACACAATAGAACTGAGAACAAGACCAGACCCACTGAATACATAGGACTTATCTTACCAGAAAAAGTAAGTGTACTTCATTTTACTCATATATTTATAAACTTTCTGTATTAGATTAAAAAATATATTATATTTTTTTTTTTCTCACAGAAATGTCTAGTACTCTGGAATGGCTAGAGGACAATTTCCCACATGAAGAAATGTCACAAGATAGTGAAACTAATGGTAAACACTTTATAATATAAACCATTTATTTATTATTTTTTTATATACATTTAACAAATATATTATTTTTTTGTACAGAGCATACCAAAATAGAAAAAACTTCAGAAAACCCTGTTATGGATAACAGTCTTCACAATATAGAAGAAAAAATGGATGTATTGTTGGCTAATTTTAATAATTTAAAAACTTTTGTAGAAAATCATTTCAAACCAAAAACCTCATACCATTGCCCCACATGTACTTGTCCCTCCTCACCATATCCCAGTCAATTATCCCCAAACCCTCTCCATAATCCAAAACGTTTTGATGAGACTTCCATCCCTTCTTCACCTAATACCAATCATGTTGAAACCCCAAATTCTCCTGTTTTTGTTTCTGTTTCTGCCTCACCTTCTCTGTCATAAATTATTAATATATGTTAAATAAAGTTTAATTATTATATTGTATTGTGAATAGTTTCCGTATTTTTTTTTTAAACAATAAAAGTGTCCGCGGACAATGCGAGTGTTCTGAAATGTTTGTACATAAACGAAAATGGAGGTGTCCTGAAGAACACATCTGTTTGTACTGTTCGCTAGCAAGTTGAAACTGTTCTAAGAACACACGTGGTGTCCTGAAATGCTCGTAAAGAAACAAAAATTAAAGGGTTCTGAAGAACACTATATCTGTCCGTAATGTTCGCTATCAAATTAAAACTGTCCTAAGAACACAATTGGTGTCCTGAAATGTTCGTAAATAAACGAAAATGATGTGTCCTGAACAACAGTACAACTGTTCGTAGTGTTCGCTAGCAACATGAAACTGTACTAAGAACACACGAGGTGTCCTGAATTGTTCGTAAACAAACAAAAATTAAAGTGTCCTAAAGAACACTATACCTGTCTGGTACTGTTCGCTAGCAAGTTCAAACTGTTCTAAGAACGCTATTGGTGTCCTGAAATGTTCGTACGTAAACGAAAATGGAGGTGTCCTGAAGAACACTATACTTGTTCGTAGTGTTCGCTACCCAATTGAAACTGTTCTAAGAACACAATTGGTGTCCTGAAATGTTCGTACATAAACTAAATTACACGTGTCCTGAAGAACACTATATCTGTCCTTACTGTTCGCTACCAAGTTTAAACTGTTCTAAGAACACATGCGGTGTCCTGAAATGTTCGTTTCACGTGTGACGCACTTTTAATTACTTCAGAACCCGAACAGTGTCCGTAGGACATCAATGCGCATGCGCTAACCAATCTCCGTGCACTTGGTGTCCTGCGGAAAGGCGCTTTCTTCGCGGACTAGTTCGCGAACGGATCATATGACCGCGCCCACGCTCATCGTGTGTCCTGAAATGCGGACACTGTTCGTGTCCCCAAACAATTTAAAAGTACATTTTCAGTTAATCCATAATATTTTTCTATAAAATCTCACCATGGCACAAGTCCCACATAGCAATCTTGAGTTTCTATATACCTTTTGAAACTTTCCGATCCTTTTTGTTGTGTTCGATCTGTCCGCGGACAGTGCGCATGTCCGCGAACCGCGCACAAGCACCCCTATAAAAGACCACGCCCAAGAGCTTATTCCCATTGTGTTTCTGTCTATTCTTCAGAACACAGTGATTTTTGCTGCCACCTGCAGACTACACCATCATCGAGATGGCATCCTTGGCTGCTGAACTGCCACTTGGTGCTGCACCTGCTTCAGCACCACCCCCACCCCCTCCACCACCACCACCTCCCCAAGGGCCTGAAGAGGGGAACAGGAGTGAGGGTGCGGAGGAGGAAGAAGAGGATCATGAGAATGAGGTAGAGGAAAACCCTACTACCCGCACTAGGCGTGGGTCTTGGGTGTGGTGGTTATTTACCATTCATGGTAATGTTCCTAAGGCTCGTGCGAACCGTGTTACCTGCAATGAGTGCAAAATGATACTCAGTCGCGGGAAGCACGGTAAGTACAGCTTTGGGACCACTACTATGAAGCGACACCTGAGGTCATTTCACTCTGGGGCTATTCGCAGGGTTGTACCTTGCGAAGAACGTAGCAGGTTGATTTCCTCTACTTCATCCTCTGTTTCTGATCCTGTCACCACAAGGACCACCTCTGTGGGACAGCGTCTTCCTCAAGCTGCCTCACAGGCCATACAGAATGCTGATGACCCTTACCTTTCGAGGGTCACAGTTGTATGTATGTACTGTGGCACAGTACTCTGCAGGGGGGAGCGACTTCGGAGTGCTTTTGAGACTATCGTCTCAGAGCACGAGAAGACCTGCTCACTACCCAAATAAAACCCACTCTACGTCTTCCTCTCTCAGCTCGCCCTTTCTTATCCCTGTGGTTGGTGTCCCCCCCTTTACCCTCCTTTACCCTCCTCTCCTAGTGTGTCGTGTCTGAAAAACCAAAAAAAATACAAAATTACAAAAATCAAAAAAAATAAGGCTCTTTTCAGAGCCGCCTTTCCCAGTTAAAAAATAGAAGTGAAAATAAATGAAGCAGGGCTCTTTGTATTTTTTAGAAGTCCGCGGACAGTTCGCGAACATTAAAAAAATTGGGTTGCTACTCGATCACAAACATTGTAATTTTCTCTGGAAAGAAGTGGTGGCTCTGAAAAGAGCCTTTGGGTGGTGTTTGTAAGTCAAAAATTGTAAATGCTTAACATCTACTTCAAAATCGTTGTTGTAATTCCAAAAAAGGTCGCAATGCATTTTGTACATTTCTCAGAAAAATCTGATTGCCAGCATAAGTAAGATGGACTCCATCTCTGCGAAAAATGTATGTACTACAAAACTTAATATTTTCATTGTGAAAAGAAGACATGCCAAAATCTCTTAGAAAGGCACAAACAGCCTTATTAACATTGCGCCTTGCTTTTTCCATTTGTGGACCAAATGAAGAAGAACACAGCCACATTTGTCTCTGCGTAATCCGTGAAAATATCACTTGAGAATTAGGAAACATGTCCATAACCTTCCTAAATCCTTCTTTCATAGCAAATTGCAAAAAAATTCCAGTCACATGTCCTAAACTGTTCCCTCCACAATGAATTACAATTATGTCTGGATGTTGCTCTGTCTCCAAAGTATCACAGAGAGGTAGCAAGTCCAACCACTTCATTCCACGTACTCCATGCCAGTGTACTTCCACATGTGGGAATCCAAGATCTACAGCTACTCCACAGCTTTCTGCATGCACCTTCAACCAATGTATCCACGAATCTCCTAAAATCCAAACAATCTGTTTTCTGAAACACACAGCCATAGCTATCTTTTGTTCTCTCAGCAAAAAGAGTATCTGAGAAAATCTCTCCTGGCACAACAGACCCACCAAACTTTTCTGACCAATCCCTTTCAGTGCTTATTCTCATTTGCATGACTTCTGAACCCAGAAATCCCCGGATGTAACTCCCGATGTCCGCGAACTAGTGCCATGTCTGCGGACATTTTGTAACATGAACAGCCCTTCTACCATTTCCACTACACTCTCTCTGCCATTCCCTCATTGGATGTACCTCAAAAATCACATGACCATGCACCAATCACATTCAAGACCTCTACATCTAACTGCATCATCATAGATCAGCACTGCAAATGTACTCTGAATCTCTCTGAGTACAAGTGTCATATCATTGGCAAGCAGCATCTACCAGAAATACTGTACAAGTCTTCAAGATTTCTACTTGCAGCTCCATGCATATCCATATGCATGAACACAAACTTCAGGTATGCATATTTTCTGTATAGTAGATGAACACATTTTCAAACAGACTTTTACCTTGTAAAATCTGTAAAATGAATTTACTGTACTTTTTTCAATTTCCTGAAATCAACTATCACTTATAAACCTTTATACTATTTACTTTCTTTATACACACACACTCAAATCATGTTAAACTAACATTTTTTAAATGAAATATATAGACTACATATATTCAAACAAAATTGCATGCAAACACAATCTATGTTTAAACCTTTATAAAAATACTTATACAATTTCATATTTTTTGTTTTTATTTATTTATTTACTTAATTACTTTAAATTAGACGTGACATTGAGGCGCTATTACCTAGAACAGTTTACTTACAGAAATAGTGGTATTCACTAATATATTATAAATTTCACAAGACATAGTAAAGATATATTTTTATTTTGCTACAGTTAGTCATTCAATACAATTTGTTCATTAAGAACATATCATATGTACTGAACTGATGCAATGTATCTTATGTAAATAAATTAGTTTAATGGTTTTACAGAAGGCACTGAGGATTTCAATTAAAAAAATCAATATCTAAATTAAAAACAGTGCTATATACAAACAAAGTTACTAATTTGAAGCTTTTACAATTGCAGTGAAGACCAGTTTCCTGAAAAGAAGCAGCCGAATCCGAAGAAGAAAGAAAAACTAAGAAGTTACCTGTTAATTAAAAAAAAAGTAAGTAAAATATCACCATAATATTTGTATTATTAATCAAATATACTATAACATTAATACAAGCTATTTTGGTTTCTAAAAATAGAGATTTTGTACCATTTTGTCCAAAAATGTCCATGTCTTAAACAGCGATTTACAGCCAGAATGGCCCACAAATTTCTATTTTTGGACACACAAATTACCCAACTGAACCACTACAATTTTCATATTATAGAACAAACAACTGTTTTAATTGTATACATTAGATTTATTATTTGTACTTTTCCACACCACTAGCTTACTTTTTTTTGTCATCTGAACCCCAGTTTAGTAACACATAAATTCAAGAATACCTATCCCTACTAGTTTTAGTTCCCAATGTACAATCACACACCATTACATACATCTTTATCATCTTACTCAAACACTCATGCACACAGCACACATACATTCCAGAACACCCCAACCCATATCTTCTTTATTTTTTTCAACAGACCCTAAACAATGCCTACCAAAAGTCAAGTCCGTAGAAAGCAACGCAAAAGTAGAGCAAATGAAAATAAAGGTGTCCAACATAAGCATCCATCTCTAGCAGAATTTGTCAAAAAAGTTGAAACAAAGCAGCTAATACAATCATTTAGTGAAACACAAGAAGTTTCAAGTACAACAACTTCGCTTCCTCTATCAAAATGTAAAACAAACCAAAAAACAATTAACAGAAAATCAGCTATCAGTACAGATAAAACTACTTCTTCAAATTTTAATATAGTGCAAAGTAAGCATACCAAGAAAAGTATTTTAGCCAAAATATACCGTCACAAAGTCCTTCAAAATCTTATAAAAACAGGAGAAAAATCAGGTTCAAAGCTTAAAACCTATCGTAGGAAATTAATCTTAGAAGCATTGATGGACAGTGCAATTCTTCCAAAAGAAATGTATTTATTTTACTGTTAAACAAAATAAAACCACTAACAAAACTAATAACTAAATTACAAAAAAGACTTCTCAATAAGCGAAATATCAACAGAAAGAACTTCTTAAGTATCAGCGGAGGTGATTGGAATCACACTACAAGCACAGAACCATATTTTAATGAAGAAGCGTACAAACAAAAGCAAACGAGTACAATTGCCATACATAGCAGTGGTCGAGGTTATGAAAAAGTGAATAATACCATAATGGAACAAGAAGTACTTCTTACAAAAATATGCCCTGAAAACTTAGAATTACCCCTCCATTCAACTGAATCAGAACGTCTAGTGTACAAATGGCCATGCACGTCAATGTGTAACATTCCCAAACAATGTTTCAAATCTTTACGCCAATTCCTCAATAAATATGTAAAAAGCAAAGACAAAATCAAAATTAAATTACTGCAAAATAATACCTGTCCAGTGCACAAGTACACAGGACTACAAGGACATTCATTGGCCTGCATTACATGACCTACTTGTAAAACCACTTTCCATGATATCAAAAGGATATCAACACATCATTCAACTATAAGAAATCAACAGGCCGATTCATGGAATAATTAGCTCGGCGCAAGTGGGCAAAAACGTGCGAATCGCAGTGGAATAGCGAAAATCGCAGTGCAAGTGCGAAAATCACACGAAAAGCAGCGCACATCGATTCATGGAAGGCCGTGCGCGAGAAAACCATCGGATGTGCGATAAAAAAGTGCGCGGCGCACGTTGGCGCACAGGCCATCTAACTGCGTGCGCCAGGTCACAGCGAAAATCGCACAGGCCACAGCGAAAATCGCACATAGCGCGGCGCAAGCAACAAAAGTAGGCGGAACACAGGGCACAACACTCGGAATGGGGAACAACTTGACAAAATGTGGGCGTCACGGGGGAAGTACAGGGTACAAGTGAGCGGAACGCCCACACGCTCGCCTACAACACGTATTCATGGAAATATGCCCTGAAAACTTAGAATTACCCCTCCATTCAACTGAATCAGAACGTCTAGTGTACAAATGGCCATGCACGTCAATGTGTAACATTCCCAAACAATGTTTCAAATCTTTACGCCAATTCCTCAATAAATATGTAAAAAGCAAAGACAAAATCAAAATTAAATTACTGCAAAATATAGATACCTGTCCAGTGCTCAAGTACACAGGACTGCAAGGACATTCATTGGCCTGCATTACAGGACCTACTTGTAAAACCACTTTCCATGATATCAAAAGGATATCAACACATCATTCAACTATAAGAAATCTAGTCTATAAACTGTACTATGCTAAAAGTCCTGCTTTAGCACTAGCAAAGTTAAATAACATCCTTCTACATGGTACAGCAAAAGACCTACTTGAAGAAATTCACTATATCCAGAAAAAATATTTTGGAAGTGAAAGCCATTTACAGAATGAAATAGCTTTAAACCAATTAAGCAATTCTACACATGGCAACCTTTTGCTAAACACATACAAAAAAGAAATAGTAAAATTTAAAAGTACATTAGCTGAAGTACCAAACCATGTATGTGTATGTTGCCGTAGAATTTTTTTTTATAAAAGTAACACAAAAACTGTGGACCTATCATACAAAATAGAAGACAATGAAGATTATAAATGGTTTGAATTAGCTCTTTACCTTGTAGCAGAAAACAAATATGAAATAACTGAGCCCTTAATACTTTGCAGTTATTGCACTACAAAACTTGACAACAACCAAACTCCTTCACGTTCTATCACAAATAATTTGGAATTATACCCAGTACCAAAACCTCTACAACAACTTAATTTATATGAGAGCATCATAATTCAAACAGTACACCCATTTCAAGCAATAATACGCCTTCAACCAAAAACAGCAAAATTACCTCCCTCTGAATTGGTAAAAGGCATTCGTGGAAAAGTAGTTTATTTACCATTAAATCTAAAAGAAAATGTGCATACTCTAGGAGTGCAACGTCCAATGCAGCAATCTTTAATTATATTAGTAAATGGAGTACCTACAAAAGAGAAAAAAATATGGCAACAGCTGGTAGATTTATATAAAGTTAGACAAGCCTTCCAATATCTTAAAGAGAATAATGAATATTACAAAGAAATTAATATTGAAGAAAACTTGAAAGATACAACTGAAATAATTCAAGAAACACAAGAAGCTGGTCAATTTGAGCTACTAGATCCTGCTACAATATCAAATACTTTAGACCTTTATACAATTCATCCTTTGCACTGTAATGACACCGTACAAGATGTACTGGAAAATTACCAAATGCTTCAAACAAAAGGATCGCCAATCAGCATATGGGAAAAAAGTATAGAAGCACGTGCTTTTCCTCTACTCTTTCCTACTGGCAAAGGAGGAAGGTATGATGATAGACCTATTCAAATATCAGCTTCAGAATACCGCTCATTACGGATGTATTCTGAAGATCCCAGATTTAGACAAAATGTGGAATACATATTCCACCTACTCTTTGAAAGTGAACTAGCAACTTTATGTTACGGAGTTGCACACATATTAAAATCAGGATCACACTTTCAAAATATGACAGCTACACAATTATTAGAGAAAATGCAACAAAAGGATGAGGTTTTACAATCAAATATTACAAATCTATTAGCAAATATGCGTGGTACTAAAGAGTACTGGTTTCGACGTCATGGAGATGTACGTTGTATGATCGGAAACCCACTTGGTTTGTTACATTAAGTTGTGCAGAATATGCATGGGAAGATTTACATGATTTCCTACGCATATCAAATAAAAACAAAACAAACATAGATATTCTAACATCTGGAGAACTTTGTTCTTTGGATCCTGTTAATGTTTCAAGATATTTTCACCATCGCTTCATTGCTATGCTACATTTTATTTGTAATAAAACTGTTCCTCCCCTTGGAGAAGTGCAACACTTCTTTTGGAGAAAAGAATACCAAGCCAGAGGAGCACCACATGTCCACTTGCTTTTATGGATTAAAGATGCTCCTATATTTGGTCAAGACAGTGATGCCACTGTTTTACAGTTTATTGAAAAATATGTCACTTGTGAAATTCCATCAGAAGCCACAAATAGTGATTTTCATGCACAAATTTTACAATTTCAAAGACACAAATGTGGAAAATATTGTCGTCGCAAATACAAAAACAAAGGCAAATACTACACCAAATGCCGATTTGGTTTCCCTAGACCAGTTACAAATACAGGTCAAGTAAACAACCTCATGTCTTCAGTTAGACATAGTGTTAAAGGTAAGTCACCTAAAAATACATATTACATAAAAAGAAAAGAAGAAGAAAAATATATCAATGATTATAATGCAATCATTGCCCACTTATGGAATGCAAACATAGATGTGCAGTACATTGCAGACAATTCTACTGCAGTTGCACGATATGTCACAGCATACATAACTAAAGCAGAAAAGACAGAGCTCCAAGACCTCTAGAATGACCTGTCGTCAGATAAAACAGTATCTCAGAAATTATACAGCTTGGGCATAAAAATGCTCACCCATAGAGAATGTGGATCTTATGAAGCAGCTGATCGTTTAACTGGTACTTCATTGTATGGTAAATCTGAAAATATAGTATGGCTAAGTCTTGGTCCAGCTAAATCTAGAAAAAGAGTTCTAAAATCATATGAATATATAGAAACAATAGCCAAACATGATCCCAACAGCCAAGACATTTTAAAAAACAATTTATTGGACACATACTACCCAAACAGAAGTAATACTTTGGAAAACATGTGTCTATACCAAATAGCCCAAAACTACACATACAAAAATAATATGAAACCTGATGAAAAAAAGGTAAATATAGAGTGACAGACTGTGAAGGCAGCTTAGTAATACTCACTAAACCAAATGTAATTAATCATATCAAATTGTCATTGAAGACTCCTCAACATAAAGAAGTATATTACATGTCCCTGCTACAACTCTTCAAACCATGGAGAAAAGAAGAACAATTACTAGATAACTATGACTCATATGAGGATGCTTTCAAAGCAAATGAAAGCACTATAACTGATGTAAACTTTACACAGTACAAAACAATGTTGCACAATGAACAGCAACATGAAGAAGAACTCCAAGCCCAACTAGATAAGGATACTCCTGACAATAGTCAACCTTCTGTAACAGGAAGCCAAGAACCACTGGTAGAACCACTAATAACAAATGAGGCAGAATTAGCTATGATAGAAGTAGAAAACACCATGTTTCAGTATGAAGATAAGGAAGACTTAACTATACTACAAACAAAACTAAACAATGAGAAAAGTAGCATTTTTCAAGAAGTAACAAAACAAATTGCACATGGTGTAAAACATGAAAATAAAGAATGTTCCTGCCATAATTATAAACCTATACTACTGTACGTCAGTGGTGAAGCTGGTTCTGGCAAAACATTCCTAATCAAAATCATTAGTAAGTTCCTTCAACAATTGACAAACAACAAACTGTCAGCTGTTGTCACTGCCCCCACATGTTTAGCTGCCTACAACATAGGTGGTGTTACATTACACCGATTACTACTATTACCAGTAGAACACCAGAACAAATTAGACTATTACAAACTTTCTGCAGAAGCTGCAATGGAATTACGCAGAGTATTGAAACAAATTAAAATGCTACTAATAGATGAAGTGAGCATGGTCTCCAACCTGATGTTAGCTTTGATTCACCTCAGATTACAATAAGTACTCAAAACAGACTATGAAGAGCTCTTTGCAGGAAAACACATTATTGTTTTTGGAGATCTGCTTCTATTAACACCAGTAAAAGGTGAACCTATTTTTAAAACATTAGGGCACAAACTCTGCCGTAAAACTGTTGGCAGCATTGGAAATGTCAACCTTTGGCAACATTTCCAATACAGAGAATTAACAGAAAACATGCGCCAATCTGCAGATCTAACTTATGCCAACATTTTAAAAATTTTGAGAGTTGGTATACTTTCTAAAGAAGCAGAAGCAACATTGAAAACCCGGCACATTAATGCACTTTATGGCGATAATGCATGTGCTACAGATGTTATGGAACAATAAGCCCACAAAAATGTCAATTGTATGGCCTTAATGCCAACTCTTGCAAGCTGTTTGAAATTCAATGAAATAATGTTAAGTAAAGAAATGCAACCATTAATGGAAATTAGCGCCAAACTAGATGTACATGGTATGACACTACCCATGTGTGACCAAGCCACAACAAGACTAAATAATTTAGAAAAATCAATCTCAAACACAGCAGGCTTAGAAAAGATGTTAAAATTATCCTTAAATTGTAGAGTAATGCTTAAACCTAACATTGACGTGGACCAAGGACTAGTTAATGGAGCACTGGGTACAATTGTTGGCTTTCAAACATACCCACGTGACAACAAAATTCAGTTTGTCAATATACTCTTTGACAAACTTTCAGAAGTAAAACGGATAGGACGCTCAACAGCTAGAGTCCTTCTCTTCCATGATATGTATGTACGCAGAGAACAATTTTCTCTAACTCTTGCATACGCAGTCACGATTCATAAATCACAAGGCCTTACCCTAGACAAAGCAATGATAGATATTGGTAACACAGTCTTTAAAGAAGGCATGAGCTACGTAGCACTATCACGCTTACGTACACTTGACGGTCTATTTCTAATCAACTTTGATGCAAGTAAAGTAAACGCTGATATTCCTTGCATTTTAGAATATAATAGACTTCACTCACTATACACTCCCCATCTAAACACATATTCTGTTCCACAAAAACTAAAACGTTGTAAAAGAAAACTAAATCAAACAGAAATGCAACAGGACGTCACTGCAAATCCTCCAAAGAGAGTAAAAGAAACTAATACTTCATCAGGTACCACAAACAAAAAAGAATCAATTAGAGTAAGTAAACCTGGTACTTCTTTAAAGAAGGAAGACAAACTCCAAAAAATGCAGTTAGATACAGAACTACCTGGACCATTTAAATTCTCAAATATAGTTGGTGTAAGTTGCTATGCAAATGTAGCAATGAATATTCTATTTCAATTACCACCAATTGTTGACAACATTTACTTACACAGTACAGACCCTTTGTGTTTGCAAATGTTAGTACTTCACAGAAATGCAGCAAACAATCCTGACAACACATATACAGGCCGATTCATGGAATAATTAGCGCGGCGCAAGTGGCCAAAAACGTGCGATTCGCAGTGGAATAGCGAAAATCGCAGTGCAAGTGCGAAAATCGCACGAAAAGCAGCGCACATCGATTCATGGAAGGCCGTGCGAAAGAAAACCATCGGATGTGCGCTAAAAAAGTGCGCAGCGCACGTTGGCGCACAGGCCATCTAACGGCGTGTGCCAGGTCACAGCGAAAATCGCACAGGCCACAGCGAAAATCGCACATAGTGCAGCGCACACAACAAAAGCAGGCGGAACACGGGGCGTAACACTCGGAATGGGGAACAACTTGCCAAAATGTGGGCGTCACGGGGGAAGTACAGGGTGCAAGTGCACGGAACGCCCACACGCTCGCCTACAACCCGTATTCATGGAATCGAATAGGGCAAAAAAGCGCACGGTCAAACCAGCGCACAGGCACAAACACGACCGCCACAAGAAAGCAGGCGGTAGCTTCTCTGCGCCTGTAATAAATGTGCTCCAAAAGGTGCGCCAACAAATAGCACCTATATACAGCCATGATGAATGTCCTATACTGTGGCACTCCAGGACAAATGACGTGCAAAGGGGTACCCACAAACACGGACACGCGCTGACTGAAAAATAACGTGTGCGTGTATTCCGGGGTGCGCGGGAAGTCTCACACGCGATTTGGCAGGGTACGTGGATTTCAGGGGTGCGCGGGAAGTTCCACACGCGATTTGGCCGGGTACGTGCGCGTGAATTTCCACACGCGATTCGTCTGGGTACGTGGATCTCAGGGGTGCGCGGGAAGTCACACACGCGATTTGGCAGGGTACGTGGATTTCAGGGGTGCGCTGGAAGTCTCACACGCGATTTGGCAGGGTACGTGGATTTCAGGGGTGCGCGGGAAGTACCACACGCGTTTGGCCGGGTACGTGC